>NC_052072.1:11455483-12180483 GCF_015852505.1 Tachyglossus aculeatus | reverse complement strand
AACATTCCTACAAGTGAGTTTACAGTCCTTTATCCCTATGCAACTCCATTCTTCTGAGATGCCAAGCTTTCAAAGTATTGGAGAGGCAATCTAACTAGAGTCCGAGAGCTTGTGGGACACTGGAACAAGACTCCAATGGTTCCCCCATAATAAGGATTCTCACTGGAACCCATTTAGAGATTTAACGATTCTTCTTCCGACAACACCTGGATGGATGGATGGATGGATGGATGGATGGATGGATGGGTGGGTGGATGGATGGAGATGTGATGTCGGGAGAGGCAGGTGGGTACAGACCACCAGTCAGTCAGTCAGTCAGTCATTCGTATTTATTGAGCACTTACTGTGTGCAGAGCACTGTACAAAGCGCATGAGAGAGTACGTTATAACAATATGACAGACACATTCCCTGCCCACCATGAGTTTTCAGTCTAGAGGAGGGAGGGAGACATTAATATAAATAAATAAATGACAGATATGTACTTTAGTGCTGTGGGGCTGAGAGGGGGGATGAATGAAGGGAGCAAGCCAGGGTGACCCAGAAGGGAGAGGAAGGAGAGGAGAGAACGGCTTAGTCAGGGAAGACCTCTTGGAGGAGATGTGCCTTCAGTAAGGCTTTGAAACCCAGAAAGCGACTGTCTGTCGGACACCAGCACTGGTTAAGGCACATGTTCCGTAATAGGAGTTATCCAGTATGGCCTAGTGGATAGAGCACAGGCCTGGCAGTTAGAAGGACCTGGTTTCCAATTCTGGCTCTGCCACTTGCCTGCTGGGTGACCTTTTTTTATTTTTAATGGGATTTATTAAGCACTTACTATGTGCAAAGCACTGTTCTAAGCACTGGAGAGGTTACAAGGTGATCACGTTGTCCCACAGGGGGCTCACAATCTTAATCCCCATTTTACAGTTGAGGGAACTGAGGCCCAGAGAAGTGAAGTGACTTGCCCAAAGTCACACAGCTGACAACTGGCAGAGCCGGAATTCGAACCCATGACCTTTGACTCCAAAGCCCGGGATCTTTCCACTGAGCCGTGCTGCTTCATTTAATTTCTCTGGGCCTCAGTTCCCCCATCTACAAAATGGGGATTAAGACTGTGAGCCCTATGTGGGACAGGGACTGTGTCCAAATGGATTTACTTGTATTCACCCTAGCATTTAGTACAGTACCTAGCATATAATAATAATAATAATAATCGCATTTGTTAAGCACTTACTATGTGCAAAGCACTGTTCTAAGCGCTGGGGAGGATACAAGGTGATCAGGTTGTCCCACATGGGGCTCACATTCTTAATCCCCATTTAACTGAGGCACAGAGAAGTTAAGTGACTTGCCCAAAATCACACAGCTGACAAGTGACGGAGCTGGGATTTGAACCCATGACCTCTTTAAGAGCTTAACAAATACTCCAATTATTATCCTTGGCCCTATCGAGAGAGTAACCCAATGCAGTTGGGGTTGGACAGGGAGGATAAAAACAGAGATATTTGCCCATCTTTCTGGGTCGTTTGGTTTGAATGGCATCCTCCATGGGGCAATGGCTGGCTAGCAGAGCCGGGAGGTATTTCCTGTTCATTCATTGTCATATTTATTGAACACGAACTGCGTGCAAAACAGTACTAAGCGCTTGGGAGAGTACAATATAACAACAACTAGACACATTTACAAATAGACATATTCCTGCCCACAGTGAGCTCACCGTTCAGAGAGGGAGACAGACATTAATATAAATAAATAAATAAATTACAGATATATACAGATATAGACATATGTTCTGTGGGGATGGGAGGGAGGATGAATGAACAGCAAGTGGGAGAAGAGGAGAGGAAGACTTAGTCAGGGAAGGCATCTTGAAGGAGATGTGCCTTCAGAAAGATTTTGAAGTGGGAGAGAGCAGTTTTGTTTATTTTACTTGTACATATCTATTCTATTTATTTTATTTCGTTAGTATGTTTGGTTTGGTTCTCTGTCTCCCCCTTTTACACTGTGAGCCCACTGTTGGGTAGGGACCGTCTCTATATGTTGCCACCTTGGACTTCCCAAGCGCTTAGTACAATGCTCTGCACACAGTAAGCGCTCAATAAATACGATTGATTGATTGATTGATTGATTATGAGGAGGGAGGGCGTTCTAGACCAGAGGTAGGATGTGGGCGAAAGGTCAGTGGCGAGACAGATGAGATGGAGGTTCAGTGAGAAGGTGAGCATTAGAGGAATAAAGTGTGCCGGCTGGGTTGTAGTAGGAGAATAGCGAGGTGAGGTACGGGGGAGCAAAGCGATTAAGTGCTTTAAAGCCAAGGGTGATGAGTTTTTGTTTGATGCGGAGATGGATGGGCAACCACCGGAGTTTCTTGAGGAGCAGGGAAACATGGTCTGAGTGTTCTCAGCGTTGTGCTTCAAAGATTCTGTGAAAACAGAGAAAGGAATGCTTACGTGGGGTTTTGCCACCAGTGAAGCACACCCATTTTCAGGAGGAACTCTCTTAAGAGAGGGAACAAAATACAATGAAAGATAACAACAATTGTGGTATTTGTTAAGCACTTACTATATGCCAAACACTGTAATAAGTGCTGGGATAAAAAAAAAATCATACAACACACGATCCCTACCCCATACGAGGCATAGTAGGAAGAACAGGTATTGGACTCCCACTTTACAGATCAGGAAGAAGGCACAAAGAGGCTGGGGTTCTTTTGGTGTTTGTTTTTTTAAATGGTATTTGTTAAGCGCTTACTATGTGGTATACAGAGCCTCATGAGGGACAGGGACTGCGTCCGACCGAATTTGCATGTATCCACACAGCGCTTAGTACAGTGCCTGGCACATAGTAAGCATTTGACAAATACCACAATTTTTTTTTTTTGTAGTAAATGCTGGGGTAGATACAAGCTTATCAGGTTGGACACAGTCCCTATCCCGTAAAGGAGTCTTTATTCCTCCTCTTACAGATGAGGTAACTGAGGCACAGAGAAATTAAGCGGCTCATCCAAGGTCACACAGCAGAAAAGTGGCAGAGCCAGGATTAGAATCCAGGTCCTTCCGACTCTCAGATCTGTGTTCTATCCACCAGGTGACGATGCTTCTCTAGTTAAATGGTTTGCCCAAGGTTACATAGCAGGGAAGTCTCTCTGTATGTATTGGCTTTTTACACACATTCATCCTTAGCTCACCTTCTAAATAAACCCCACTCTAATCAATCATATTTATTGTGTGCTTACTGTGTACAGAGCACTACAGTAAGCTCCCTCTAGACTGCGAGCTTGTTGTGGGCAGGGGGTGTGTCTGTTTATTGTTATATTGTACTCTCCCAAGTGCTAGTGTAACACTGCTCTGCACACAGTAAGCACTCAATAAATATGATTGAATAAATGAATGAATGAATGAATCAATCAATCAATCATATTTATTGAGCGCTTACTGTGTGCAGAGCAACATGTTCCCTGGCCACACATTGTTCCCCCCAGCCTGGAAACCCCCTCCCCACCAAACTCACTAAGCCACAGCTCTCCCTAAGCCCTCTAAGAATCCCATTTTCTCCAGGAATTGCCCTCCTTAAATGACGCTTCCCCAGGAGCCTCACCCCAACAACCCCTCCTAGATCTTGTGGCTTTCAATCCTCTCTTCAGCACTTTTGCGCGTATGAGTGATAAAAATAATTGCAGTATTTGTTAAACGCTTATTATGTGTCAAGCACCGTACTAAGCGCTGGGGTAGGTACTAGGTAATCAGGTTGGACACAGTCCATGTCCCACCTGGGGCTCAAGTCTTCATCCTCATTTTACAGATGAGGCACACACAAAGTCTAAAGTCACACAACAGACAATAATAATAATGATGGCATTTGTTAAGCACTTACTATGTGCAAAGCACTGTTCTAAGTGCTGGGGAGGATACAAGGTGATCAGGTTGTCCCACATGGGGCTCACAGTCTTAATCCCCATTTTACAAATGAGGGAACTGAGGCCCAGAGAAGTTAAGTGACTTGCCCAAAGTCACACAGCTGACATTTGGCAGAGCCGGGATTTGAACTCATGACCTCTGACTCCCAAGCCCGTGCTCTTTCCATTGAGCCATGCTGCTTCTCATAAGAAATGACAAGTGATTTCTCATGACAAGTGGCGGAGCCAGAATTAGAACCCACGTCCTTCTGATTCCCAGGTCCTTGCTCTAGCCACTAGACCACATTGGGTATATATGTATATATATGTATGTATGTATATATATATATATATATATATATATATATATATATACATATATACCCAATGTGGTATATGTATATACATATATGTATATATATGTACATGTATGTATGTACATGTATATATATATGTATATATGTTTGTACATATTTATTACTATTTATTTATTTTACTTGTACATATCTATTCTATTTATTTTATTTTGTTAGTATGTTTGGTTTTGTTCTCTGTCTCCCCCTTTTAGACTGTGAGCCCACTGTTGGGTAGGGACTGTCTCTATATGTTGCCAACTTGGACTTCCCAAGCACTTAGTACAGAGCTCTGCACACAGTAAGAGCTCAATAAATACGATTGATTGATTGATTGATTGATTGATTGGGTAGTTGCTGTAGATTCCATTACTGATTCAGCTATTTCTACAAGATACCTTGGTACTATTTTCTGTCATAAACTGTTTCTCCATCTTGCCCTCACTATTTCTAAATCATTTCTGTCGTCTCTACCATTAAGTTGTAAACTTCTTGAGAGCATGTACCTTGCTTCTATTTTGCTCTCCCGGGTGTCTAAGACAGGGCTTCACAGTCAGTAGCTGCACAAAACACACCACCGGTCGATTGATTGAACAGAATCCAGATGGGGCTTAGAACTGGGGTAGGGGAAGGAAAGAAGGAAAGGAAAGAGGTTGGTGGGGTCTTTTCACAGAGGAAAGACCCAGAAGATAACGAACATTCAATAAGTAATAGGGGTCAAGCCACTAACCAAATCTAGAACCCTCAAAGGAATTATCAATCCATCATCATATGTATTATGGTACTTGTTAAGTGCTTACTATGTGCCAAGCGCTGTTCTAAGTACTGAGATAGATACAAAGTAATCACGTTGTCCCACGTGGGGCTCGCAGTCTTAATCCCCATTTTACAGACGAGGTAACCGAGACACAGAGAAGTTAAGTTTTAGTCTTTTAGACTGTGAGCCCACTGTTGGGTAGGGACTGTCTCTATATGTTGCCAACTTGTACTTCCCAAGGGCTTAGTACAGTGCTCTGCACACAGTAAGCGCTTAATAAATACGATTGATTGATTGATTGATTAAGTGACTTGCCCAAGGTCACCCAGCAGACAAGTGGGGAGCCGGGATTGGAACCCACGGACTCTGACTCCCAAATCAATGCTCTCGCCACTAGCACATGTTGCTTCTAGGCATTTATTGTGGGTAGGGCAGTGCACTAAGCACTTGGGCGAGTACAGTATAGCAGAATTGGTAGATACGTTCCCTGCCCCGTGATGAGTTTACACTCTAGAGGAAGATTATTTCTCTGCATCCCTCTTGGTTAGCATCATTCTCTAGCCTTGTCTACATGGAGGTCTCTGAGAAGGTCCAGGGACACACCAGAAAAATAGGTAGAAAGAAATAATAAGGTGTTATTTGTTAAGCACTTACTTTGTGCTGAGTCCAGTATTAAGCAATGTGGGTATTTACAAAATAATCAGGTTGGACACAGTTCCTGTTCTAGTCCAGGCTCCTCCAGGCACCTACTTTTGGGGCATTTCTGTGTCTCAACTTTTTCATCTGTAAAATGGGGGTGAAATATTCATTCTTGATTCCTCTTGAGACTGCGAGCCCCAGGTGGGACAGGGACTGTGTCCAGTCCAATTATTTCTATCCCTCTAGACTGTAAGGTCATTATGGGCAGCCTGGTAACTCTATTGTATTGTACTCTCCCAAGCACTTAGTACAGTGCTCTGCACATAGTAAGTGCTCAACAAATGCCATTGATTGATTGATTGATGGGGCTCACAGTTGGGAGGGAGAACAAGTATTGAGCCCCCATTTTGCAGATGGTAAAAAGGATGTAGGAGAGAGTGAAGAGATTTGCTCAAGGTCATATGTTAGACAAGCTGGATTAAAACCCAGGTCCTCTGATTCCCGGGCCCCTGCTCAGACCACACTGCTTCTCTAATTCCAATCAAAGAAAACCTAGAGAATAATGTGCCATTGTTTAATAGCAGCCTTCCCACCCCCACAAACCCTGGACCTCATCTCATTCATGCCTGAAAAAGGAGACCCTCAAGGACGCTGAAGTAAAGCAGCCCCTCTGCTACTGAGCTTCAGGGGGCAGACACTGGCTAATCCCCTTTCACCCTGTTTCATACATTGAATTTATAAAATGCTTTCACACTGCTTATCTCATTTTATCTGCACAGCAGACTTGTGAGGTAGGCAGGGCCTACTGTTTTACAGATGAAACAGCTGAGGCTAAGTGTCTTGCCTGAGGTCACCTAGCAGTGGAGTAGCAGAGTGGGGATCTTCTAGACTGTGAGCTCACTGATAGGTAAGGACCGTCTCTATATGTTGCCAACTTGTACTTCCCAAGCGCTTAGTACAGTGCTCTGCACACAGTAAGCACTCAATAAATACGATTGAATGAATGAATTTGGACACAGACTCATAACCTGCTTCCATTTCCTGCCCAAAGTAGTGAAATTGCCAGAACCAGGGAACTTTAATTTCAGAAAGATGGTCAGCACGGATCCAGTAACCCACAGGGAAGTGAAGATGGAGGGTGGGTGAGGGTGGCTTTTCTTTCTTCTTGATTATTGTTTCTCCTTATCATCATCATCATCATCATCAATCATATTTATTGAGCACTTACGGTGTGCAGAGCACTGTACTAAGTGCTTGGGAAGTACAAATTGGCAACATATAGAGACAGTCCCTACCCAACAGTGGGCTCACCATCCCCTGCCAGATGCCCACTTCCCTCAGCTCTAGCAGTAACAATGATAACTGCGGCATCAATCAATTAGTCAATCAATGGTATTTATTGAGTTCATTGTGTTTCAAGCACTGTACTAAGCATTTGGGAGAGTATGCCCTTCATGGGGTGCGTGTGTGTGTGCGTGTGTGTGTGTGTGTGTGTTTTTGGGGGGGGGGGGTGATAAGGGAACCACCTTGATTTTGCTCTCCTTCACACCCCTCCCCTACCACCCCCAGCCCAGCCAGAGACACATCCTCAAGTAGTGAGAGTAGAGCTGGATGATTTTTTGCCCCTGAATTAAGATAATGAAATCCGCCTTGCAAAGCTGGCCATTAAAATGCAGACAGCGCACGCCCTTCAATTTCCTTTTATTGGTCTTCGGAGGTGAATAAAGGAACACTTGTAAATATGTATCAGGGTATCGCGTGTGCCTGAGGTATTAAAACTCCGCTGGCGATGCTAGCGCGGGTCGTCTGGCCGCCTCTAACCTGGTCCCCGCCTCCCCTTCCAAGTCCCTTCCATCTCCCCATCCCGGGGACGGTGACTTTGAAGGAAGTTGGAAGTGCTCTGAGGTGACACCCAGTTAGCTGTGCCGACTTGAATGCATGATATGATTAGGTCTCTACTACAGTGATGATCCATCCTTCTCACGGAGGTCCCCCGTGAAGCCCTGGGCCTTAGGGCGCAGCTCCATCTGCTGGGAAATCACCTCTGAATCCGCCCCCCCATCCCTCCCTCTCCTGGCATCCTGCTGCAGAAAAAAAAATTCCAGCTGAGATGTATGACATGATGATAAAAAGTAATAATAATAATTCTAGTATTTAATTGTAGTATTAAATCCCGGCTCCGCCACCTGTCAGCTGTGTGACTTTGGGCGAGTCGCTTCACTTCTCTGGGCCTCGGTTACCTCATCTACCAAATGGGGCTGAAGACTGGGAGCCCCCCCACCGTGGGACAACCTGATCACCTTGTCACCTCCCCAGCGCTTAGAACAGTGCTTTGCACGTAGTAAGCGCTCAATAAATGCCATCAGTAGTAGTAGTAGTAGTAGTAGTAGTATTTGTTAAGTGCTTACTATGTGCCGGGCACTGTACGTGGCTTAGTGGAAATAATAATAATAATGATGGTATTTGTTAAGTGCTTACTATTCATTCAGTCATTCAATGGTATTTATTGAGCGCTTACTGTGTGCAGAGCACTGTACTAAGCGCTTGGGAAGTACAAGTTGGCAACATATAGAGACAGTCCCTACCCAACAGCGGATGAGGGGTTGATCCCTGGGGGAGCGGGAGAGGAGACGGAGGCTCTTGGGGCGGCCGAGGGAGCCAGACTGTCTGCTTACGCTACTAAGGAGCAGACTGTGGGCGCCAAACCAAAGTCAAAGGCTCAAGTCCACACCTGGAACCCAAGTCCTACTGGGGCTGCTCTTAAACTGAGGAGGAGGATCGTGTTCACCAACTCAATTTTTCTGAACTCTCCCATTCTCTTCCCACTCCCTTCTGCATCACTCTTACACTTGGATTTGCTCCCTTTATTTACCCCCAGCCCCCAGCCCCACAGCACTTATGTACGTACCCGTAATTTATTCATTTATATTGATGTCTGTCTCCACCTCTTGACTGTAAACTCATTGTGGGCAGGGAATGTGCCTACCAACTCTGTTATATTGTTATATTGTACTCTCCCAAGCGTTTTGTGCAGTGCTCTGCACACAGTGAGTACTCAATAAATATGACTGATTGATTAATTGATTGGCTGCTCTGCACCCAGTGAGCACTCAATAAATGTCATTGATTGATGGAGTCTAACTGGCCACTGTTTTTTTTTTGTTTTTTTGAGGTGCTGGGCGGTTCTACTCTCCGCCTCTCTCAAAGCCTTATTGAAAGCACACCTCCTCCAAGAGGCCCTCCCTGACTAAGCCCTCTTTTCCTTTTCTTCCACTCCCTTCTGCATCACCTTGACTTGTTCCCTTTATTCTCCCCTCATTCAGCCCCACAGCACTTATGTATATACCCACAATTAATTTATATTAATGTTTGTTACCCCCTCTAGACTGTCAGCTCGAGGAGGGCAAGGAATGCATCTAACCAACTCTGTTGTATTCATTCATTCAATCATATTCATTGAGCGCTTACTGTGTGTGGAGCACTGTACTAAGCGCTTGGGAAGTACAAGTTGGCAACATATTATATTGTAGGCGGGGAGAGCAGTTGTCTGTTGGATATGAGGAGGGAGAGTGATTCAGGACAGAGGCAAGACATGGGTGTGAGGTTGGTGGTGAGATTAGAAAAGATCGAGGTACAGAGATTAGGGTGGCATTAAAAGAGAAAAGTTTGTGGGGTGGGATGTTGTAGGAGAGCAGGAAGGTGAGGCAGGAGAGGGCAAGGTGATTGAGTGGTCATAAATATGACTGAATGAATGGATGAATGAATGAATGAGTGCTTTAAAACCAATAGTGAGGAGTTTCTGTTCGATGTGAAGTGCTTAGTACAGTGCTCTGCACACAGTAAGCGCTCAATAAATATGATTGATGATGTGAAGGTGGATGGATAACCACTGGAGGTTCTTGAGAAGTGAAGCAACGTGGGTTGAACATTTTGTGGAAAAATGACTCAGGCTGCTGAATGAAGAATGGACTGGAGTAGAGACAGCCAGCAGGCAAGGGGGTCAGCAAGGTGGTTGATAAAGTAATCAAGAAAGGATAGAATAAATGCTTGTATTAATAATAATGGTGGTATTTGTTAATCAATCAATCAATCGTATTTATTGAGCGCTTACTGTGTGCAGAGCCCTGTACTAAGCGCTTGGGAAGTACAAGTTGGCAACATATAGAGACAGTCCCTACCCAACAGTGGGCTCACAGTCTAAAAGGGGGAGACAGAGAACAAAACCAAACATACTAACAAAATAAAATAAATAGAATAGATATGTACAAGTAAAATAAATAGAGTAATAAATATGTACAAACATATATACATATATGTTAAGCACTTACTAAGTGCCAAGCACTGTTCTAAGTGCTGAGCACTGTTCTAAGCACTGACGTGGTAACTGTTTGGATGGAGAGGAGAGGGCGGATTTTAGTGATGTTGTGAAGATTTGAACCGACGGGATTTAGTGATAGACTGAATATGTGGGTTCATTCCTTCATTCATTCAATTGTATTTATTGAGCGCTTACTGTGTGCCGAGCACTGCACTAAGCAGTGGTTTGGGAGTCAGATGTCATGGGTTCTAATCCCAGCCCCGCCAACTGTCAGCTGTGTGACTTTGGGCAAGTCACTTCTGTGAGCCCACTGTCGGGTAGGGACCATCTCTTTATGTTGCCAACTTGGACTTCCCAAGCACTTAGTCCAGTGCTCTACACACAGTAAGCGCACAATAAATACGATTGAATGAATAAATCAATCAATCAAAAGTGACTTGCCCAAGGATATGTAGCAGACAAGAGGTGGAGCAGGGATTAGAACCCAGGACCTTCTGAGTTCCAGGCCTGCACTGTAATCGCTAGGCCACACCGATTTCCATCTAACAATCCGTGGTCTGTTCCCTTCTAATACTCTGCGGTGTTTGCGAGTTTGCAGCGGTTGCCATTTCGTCTTTCAATATTGCGTAAATGTGGTTCTGTTCTGCAGGCATTTTCTTCCTCTCCATCCCCCCCGTCTTACCTCCTTCCCTTCCCCACTGCACCTGTACATATGTATATATGTTTGTACGTATTTATTACTCTATTTATTTTACTTGTACATATCTATTTTATTTATTTTATTTTGTTAATATGTTTGGTTTTGTTCTCTGTCTCCCCCTTCTAGACTGTGAGCCCACTGTTGGGTAGGGACCGTCTCTATATGTTGCCAACTTTTACTTCCCAAGCACTTAATACAGTGCTCTGCACACAGTAAGTGCTCAATAAATACGATTGATTGATTGATTGATTGATTCTCTGTGCCTCAGTTACTTCATCTGTAAAATAGGGATTTAAACTGTGAGCCCCCCGTGGGACAACCTGATCACCTTGTAACCTCCCCAGCGCTTAGAACAGTGCCTTGCGCATAGTAAGCGCTTAATAAATGCCATTATAAAAAAAAGGAAGCGCTTAACAAATGCCATGATTATTGTTATTAGTCTCTGTGCTTCAGTTCCCTCATTTGTAAAGTGGGGATGAAGACTGTGAGCCCCACATGGGACAACCTGATTACCCTGTATCTCCCCCAGCGCTTCGAACAGTGCTTAGCACATAGTAAGCACTTAACAAATACCATCATTATTATTATGTACTTCCCAATTTGTACTTCCCAAGCGCTTAGTACAGTGCTCTGCACATAGTAAGCGCTCAATAAATACGATTGATGATGATTGATGATTATGAATAAATAATCCTCAAAAATCTCCAGTGGCTACCAATCAATCTGTGCATCAGGCAGAAACTCCTCACCCTGGGCTTCAAGGCTCTCCATCACCTCGCCCCCTCCTACCTCACCTCCCTTCTCTCCTTCTACAGCCCAGCTGTAGAAATACATGTATGTAGAATACATACATTATGTATGTAAATATGAAGTACATATTTATTACTCTATTTATTTATTTATTTATTTTGCTTGTACATATCTATTCTATTTATTTTATTTTGTTAGTATGTTTGGTCTTGTTCTCTGTCTCCCCCTTTTAGACTGTGAGCCCACTGTTGGGTAGGGACTGTCTCTATATGTTGCCAATTTGTACTTCCCAAGCGCTTAGTACAGTGCTCTGCACATAGTAAGCGCTCAATAAAGACGATTGATGATGATTGATGATTATGAATAAATACGAATGAATGAATGACTACCGAGCCATGTAGTAGCAGCGGGTGTCCAGCAGGTGGCGCCAGAACAAGGCGCTAGTGTTTCTCCTGAATACTAACAATAAAAATCATCATCATCATCATCAATCGTATTTATTGAGCGCTTACTATGTGCAGAGCACTGTACTAAGCGCTTGGGAAGTACAAATTGGCAACATATAGAGACAGTCCCTACCCAACAGTGGGCTCACAGCATAAAAGGGGGAGACAGAGAACAAAACCAAACATACTAACAAAATAAAATAAATAGAATAGCTATGTACAAGTAAAATAAATAAATAAATAGAGTAATAAATATGTACAAACATATATACATATATACAGGTGCTGTGGGGACGGGAAGGAGGTAAGATGGGGGGGATGGAGAGGGGGACGAGGGGGAGAGGAAGGAAGGGGCTCAGTCTGGGAAGGCCTCCTGAAGGAGGTGAGCTCTCAGCAGGGCCTTGAAAGGAGGAAGAGAGCTAGCTTGGCGGATGGGCAGAGGGAGGGCATTCCAGGCCCGGGGGGTTATTATTAACAAATAATATTTGTTAAGCGCTTACTTTGGGCCAAGCACTGCGCATTGCTGGGGCAGATACAAGGCAACCATTCATTCATTCATTCATTCAATCGTATTTATTGAGCGCTTACTGTGTGCTGAGCACTGTACTAAGCGCTTGGGAAGTACAATTTGGCAACATCCAGAGCCGGTCCCTACCCAACAGCGGGCTCACAGTCTAGAAGGGGGAGACAGACAACAAAACAAAACATATACACCAAATAAAATAAATAGATTAAACATGTACAAGTAAAATTGAGTGCTTACCGTGTGCAGAGCCCCGCACTAAGCGCTTGGGAAGTCCAAGTTGGCGACATATAGAGACGGTCCCTACTCAACAGTAGGCTCACAGTCTGGAAGAGGGAAACAGAGAACAAAACAAAACGTATTAACAAAATAAAATAGAGTAAATATGTACAAATAAAATAGAGTAATCAATCAATCAATCGTATTTATTGAGCGCTTACTGTGTGCAGAGCACTGTACCAAGCGCCTGGGAAGTCCAAGTTGGCGGCATATAGAGACGGTCCCTACCCTTCCCACACGGGGCTCACAGTTTAAGGGGGAGGGAGATCGGGCGTTGAATCCCCAGTTTAACAGATACTACTACTACTACTACTACTACTACTACTACTAATAATAATAATAATAATAATAATAATAATAATAATATGGAGGTCACACAGCTGACAAGTGGCAGAGTCGGATTTGAACCCATGACCTCTGATTCCAAAGCCTGTGCTCTTTCCAGCGAGCCATGCTGCTTCTCAATAAGGAGACTGAGGCACAGAGGAATCTAGTGACTTGGCCAAGATTGCACAGCAGACAAGTACAAGTGGGACAGGTATCAGAACCGAGATCAGAACCCTGTTCTCCTAACTCCCCAGTTCTGCGCTCATTCATTCATTCAATCGTATTTACTGAGCACTTACTGTGTGCAGAGCACTGTACTAAGCGCTTGGAAAGTACAATTCAGTAACAGATATAGTCCTTACCCAACAACGGGTTCACAGTCTAGAAGGGCAGGGGACAGACAACAAAACAAAACAAGCCAAGTATCAATATACACCATTCATTCATTCAATCAATCATATTTATTGAGTGCTTACTGTATGCAGAGCACTGCATTAAGTGCTTGGGAACCTGATTAACTTGTATCTTCACCAATGCTTAGAATAGTGCTTGACACACAGTAAACACCTAACATAAATAACAACAATAATAGTAATAATGACAGTGATGATCCGATCAAACACAGCCCCTGTCTTGTACAGGGCTCACAGTCTAAAGGGTAGAGAGTTACCCCAGCCCTGAGCACATTGCTGAGCAAGTCCCATCTTTTACTTGGCATTATTTTAAAGCAGAAATAGAATAATAATAATGGTAATAATGGCATTTTTTAAGTGCTTACTATGTGCCAAGCACTGTTCTAAGTGCTGGGGGAATGCAAAGTAATCAGGTTGTCCCACATGGGGCTCACAGTCTTCATCCCCATTTTACAGATGAGGGAACTAGAGAAGTAAAGTGACTTGCCCAAAGTCACACAGCAGACCAGTGGCGGAGTTGGGATTAGAACCCATGGCTTCTGACACCCAAGCCCAGGCTCTTTCCAATGAGCCACGCTGCTTCTCTAAATAAATACTAAGAATAAAGCATTGTGGTAAGCAGTCAGTCAGTTAATCAATTGTATTTATTGAGTGCTTACTGTGTGCAGAGCACTGTGCTAAATGCTTGGGAGGGTACAGTATAATAATGTAACGGACACATTCCCTGCCAGAACGAGCTTACATTCTAGGGCAGCACGGCGGATGGGAAAGAGCACAGTCTCGGAGGCGGAGGATCTGGGTGATTTAGGAACTGGTTCAGAAGTCAGCAAGGGGAGCAACGGTGACGCTCTAGACTATAAGCTCCTTGTGGGCAGGGACCATGTCTACCAACTCTGCTATACTGGACACCCCCAAGCGCTTAGTACAGTGCTCTGCACATAGCAAGTACTCTCATAAGTACTCTCTTCCTCCCTTCAAGGCCCTGCTGAGAGCTCACCTCCTCCAGGAGGCCTTCCCACACTGAGCCCCTTCCTTCCTCTCCCCCTCATCCCCCCTCCATCCCCCCCATCTTACCTCCTTCCGTTCCCCACAGCACCTGTATATATGTATATATGCTTGTACATATTTATTACTCCATTTATTTATTTATTTATTTTACTTGTACCTATCTATTCTATTTATTTTATTTGGTTAGTATGTTTGGTTTTGTTCTCTGTCTCCCCCTTTTAGACTGTGAGCCCACTGTTGGGTAGGGACTGTCTCTATATGTTGCCAATTTGTACTTCCCAAGCGCTTAGTACAGTGCTCTGCACATAGTAAGCGCTCAATAAATACGATTGATGATGATGATAAATACTGCTGATTGAAGGCACAGCCTGAGCTGAGGTCCTGAAGCCCTCTTTTCCTCTACTCCCTCTCCTTTCTGTGTCACCTACTTCGATCTATATCCTTTAATCAATCAACCAATCAATCGTATTTATTGAGCACTCCCTGTGTGCAGAGCACTGTCCTAAGTGTTTCGGAGAGTGCAATATAACAGAGTTGGTAGCCCGTGTTTTTCCCCTACCCTCAGTCCCACAGCATTTATGGAGATATCCGTAACATTCATTCATATTAACGTCCATCTCCCCCTCTAGACTGCAAACTCCTCGTGGGCATCATCAATCGTATTTATCATCAATCGTATTTATTGAGCGCTTACTATGTGCAGAGTACTGTGGGCATGGAACGTGACTACCACCTCCCAAGTAGTCTCCCAAGCGCTTTGCACAGGGTTCTGCTCAATAATACCACTGACTGGTTAATTGGCTGTTGGGTTGGAGGGGGAAGAAATTGAAGCTCAACCGGGGAGCACGGCACGGATGTAAATAACAAGAGTAAATAAAACAAAGAAACATCAAGACAGTTTTATTAGCTCGGGGAGAAGACATTAAGCGAGAACGCATTTATGCCTCCAGATGGAACAGCTGGGGAGTTCTCCCAAACTGTAACCACCTCAGACCCGGAGAGCAAAGAGCTAATTTGCAGAGAGTCACCATGCCCCATTTAATCTCATAACTAAACCACCCTCTCTTGATGTAAAAATGACCACCCTCAACGCTGCCCTCCCCTCTGAACTCAACTCAATCCCTCCCCGTCCCTCCGCCGATCTCCTATCACCAATCCGCAGACCGAGATCACCTCTGCGAGATGGCTCCTTTAATAATAATAATAATAATGATGGCATTTATTAAGCGCTTACTATGTGCAAAGCACTGTTCTAAGCGCTGGGGTAGATACAAGGTAATCAAGTTGTCCCACGTGGGGCTTACAGACTTAATCCCCGTTTTCCAGATGAGGGAACTGAGGCCCAGAGAAGTGAAGTGACTTGCCCAAAGTCACACAGCTGACAAGTGGCGGAGCCGGGATTTGAACCCAGGACCTCTGACTCCAAAGCCCGAGCTCTTTGCTCCTATACCTGAGCCACAGAGCACTGCTGGCGGAAATCAGGCCCCGGGCCAACCTCGTCCATATCAAATTCGTCCTCACCTGCTTTAGAAAAGCAGCATGGCCTAGTGGCTAGAGCCCAGGCCTGGCAGTCAGAAGGTCATGGGTTCTAATTCCGGCTCCGCCACTTGGCTGCTGTGTGACTTTGGGCAAATCACTTCACTTCTCTGGGCCTTGGTTGCCTCATCTTCAAAATGGGGATTGAGATTGTGAGCTCTACGTGGGACAAGGGATTGTGTCCAATCCGATTTTTTTGTATCCACCCCAGTGCTTAGTGCAGTGTCTGGCACATAGTAAGCACTTAAAAACCATAATAATAATTATTTATTATTAACTCTGCCCTCTCCTCCACCCAAGAACATTACTTCTCCATCCTTATTGATTCCCACGGCCATTGCCCTCACCAGATGATTCAGACATTAAGTTGGGAAGCAGCTTAATGGAAAGAGCCTGGGCTTGGGAATCAGAGGTCCTGGGTTCTAATCCTGGCTCCACCACTTGTCAGCTGTGTGACTTTGAGCAAGTCGCTTAACGTCTCTGTGCCTCAGTTATCTCATCTGTAAAATGGGGATTAAGACTGTGAGCCCCACGTGGGACAACCTGATTAGCTTGTATCTACCCCAGTGCTTAGAACAGTGCTTGGAACATAGTAAGCGCTTAACAAATACCATCAAAAAAAAAAGTTCCATGCCCACAAGGAGTTCAGACTGTTGCGGGGGGTGGGGAATAAATAAATTAAGGAGATATACATAAATTCTGTGGCATCAAGGGTGGGGTGAACAAAGAGTACAAATCTACGTGCTAAAGTAATGCAGAGGAGAGGGAATAGGGGAAATGAGGACATATTCAGGGAGGCCTTTTGGAGGAGATGTGCCTTCAATAAGGCTTTGAAGATGGGGAGAGTGATCGTCTGGTGGATGTGAACAATAAATACGATTGAATGAATGAATGAATGAATGAATATGAAGGGAGAGAGGCTTCCAGGGCAGAGACAGGACATGGGCAAGGGGTCGGCGACGAGCTAGATGAGATGGAAGTACAGTGAATAGGCTGGCATTAGAGGAGCGAAGTGAACATGCTGGCTATAGTAAGAAATCAGCGAGGTAAGATAGGAGGGGACAAGGTGATGGAGTGCTTTAAAGCCGATGATAAGGAGCCTCCGCTTGATGCAGAGATGGATGAGCAGCCACTGGAAGAATGGGGAAACGTGGACTGAATTTAATTCAAAAAAATGATCCAGGCAGAAATCGATGGGCAGCAGTGTAGCTTGGTGGAAAGATCTCGGGCCTGGGAGTCGGTGGACCTGGGTTCTAATCCTGGCACTGCCGCAATTGCTTGCTGTGGGATGGACGATCCCCATTTGGGACAGGGACTGTGTCTAACCTGATTAACTGGTATCTACCCAGCATTTAAAACAGTGCTTGACACACAGTAATCACTTCAAAATACAGTTATCATCTACATCTCCAGTGCTGACCTCTCTCCTTCTCTTCAGTCTCGCATTTCCTCTCGCTTTCCAAACATCTCTACTTGGATGTCCTGTTGAAGCCACAAACTTAACATGTCCAGATACAGAGCTCCTCATCTTCCCATCCAAACCCTATCCTCCCTCTGATGTTCCCATCGCTGTAGACAGCACTACCATCCTCCCTGACTCACAAGCCCATAACCTGGGCAATAACTTCAACTCTGCTCTCTCATTCACTACACATATTTAATCTGTCTCCAAATCCTGTCCGATCTGCCTTCATAACATTGCTAAAATCCATCCTTTTCTCTCCCTATAAACTGCTACTACACTTACTATAAATTATTTATATTGAGAAGCAGCGTGGCTCAGTGGAAAGAGCACGGAATTTGGAGTCAGAGGTCATGGGTTCTAATCCCGGCTCCGCCACTTGTCAGCTGTGTGATTTCAGGCAAGACACTTCACATCTCTGGGCCTCAGTCACCTTATCTGTAAAATGGGGATGAAGACTGTGAGCCCCCCGTGGGAAAAACTGATCACCTTGTTACCTCCCCAGCGCTTAGAACAGCGCTTTGCACAGAGTAAGCGCTTAATAAATGCCATTATTATTGTTATTAATGTTTGTCTTCCCCAGTGCTTAGAACAGTGCTTTGCACAGAGTAAGCGCTTAATAAATGCCATTATTATTATTATTGTTATTAATGTTTGTCTTCCCCTCTGGACTGTAATCTCGCTGTGGGAAGGGAACAAATCTGTCAACTCCATTGTATTGTACTCTCCCAAGTCCAGTGCTCTACACATAGTAAGTGCTCAGTAAAAACCACTGATTGATTGATTATCCAACCATTTATATCCCGCCTAATTTACTGTGTCAGCCTCCTTGCTGTCTTTCCTGCCTCCTGTCACTTTCCACTCCGGTTCACTCTGCTGCCTGAATCATTTTTTGTAAGTTTGGCTACTTAACCCAGCCCCTCATACTGAGTCTGGGGGCTCTTCCTTCTGGGGGGTCTCAGCCCAGATTTTTCCCTGATCAGTGCCACTGCACAGCTCCCTGAATCCCCAGCCCTTAAACAGGCTCTGAATTGCTAAAGCATCTTTTCAAAGGATCCTTCTCGGCCCTTATCCCTTGATAATAGGATGTATTATACGCTTACTCTGGGCTGAGCACCATGCTTAGTGCAGGGGACAGTACAAGATATTCAGATCGGGCCCAGACTATAATCCACCTGAGGCTCATGGTCAAGGCGCAACCTGGTCTCATAGAAAAAGCATTCATTCATCCAATCGTATTTATTGAGCGCTTACTGTGTGCAGAGCACTGTACTAAGCGCTTGGAAAGTACAATTCGTGAGACTGGGAGCCCAGGAGAGCTGAGTCCAGCTCTGTGGCTGGCCTAGTCTGCAACCTTGTGCAAGCCACTTACCCTTTCTGGGACCCAGTTTCCTCACTGCCAAACAATCTATCAATCCATCACATTGATCAAACTCTTATTGTGCGCAGAACACTCTGGTCTGGTCAGTCAATTGAATTTATTGAGCACTTACTGTGCGCAGAGCACCACACTAAGTGCTGGGAGACTACAATAGAACAATAAACAGACACATTCCCTGCCCACAGTGAGCTTACAGTCTAGAAGGGGAGAGAGACATTGATAGAAATAAATAAATTACAGATACGGGCCTAAGTATTGCAGGGCTGGGAGGGGGGATGAATAAAGGGTGCGAGTCAGGGAGACACCGAAGGGAGTGGGAGAAGAGGAAAGGAGGGTCTGGTCAGGGAAAACCTTTTGGAAGAGATGTGCCTTCAAGAAGGCTTTGAACTGGGGGAGAGGAATTGTTTGTTGGACATGAGAAGGGAGGGTGTTCTGTTTGGGAAAGTAAAATATGATAGAGTTTTGGTAGACACATTCCCGCAAATGGGGCTATGATGATAGATTTTGAGCTCTTTATGTTAGACAGCGACTTGAAAGGGACAGGCTCTCATAACCTGGTATTTATTCCACTGTTTAGACCTTAGAAAGTGTTCTAATAAATGCCATAATTAATCTAAGAGAGTAGGAATGTAGTTACCTTATTCCCATTTTAGAGATAATGAAACTGAAGCCACTAGATTTAGGTTAGGCTATCAACCCATCAATCAAACAATAATAATAATGTTGGCATTTGTTAAGCACTTACTATGTGCAAAGCCCTGTTCTAAGCGCTTGGGGGATACAAAGTGATCAGGTTGTCCCACGTGGGGCTCACAGTCTTAATCCCCATTTTACAGATGAGGGAACTGAGGCTCAGAGAAGTTAAGTGACTTGCCCAAGGTCACACAGCAGACATGTGGCGGAGCCGGGATTCGAACCCATGACCTCTGACTCCAAAGCCCGTGCTCTTTCCACGGAGCCACGCTGCTTTCTGTGGTGCTTACTGAAACAATGGTACTTACTGAGTGCTTCCTATATGCAGAGCGTATTCTCAGTACTTGGGAGAGTACAATACAATAGCATTGGTAGATACAATTCTGGCTTACAAGAAGCTTACAGCATAGAGACAGATACAGATCTTATAATACATTGTAGATAGCGATAATAATTATTATTATGGTACTTGTTAAGCACTTAACTACGTGCCATGCAGTGTTCTAATCACTGGGGTAGATAGAAGCAGCGTGGCTCACTGGAAAGAGTATGGGCTTTGGAGTCAGAGGTCATGGGTTCAAATCCCAGCTCTGCCAATTAGCTGTGTGACTATGGGCAAGTCACTTAACTTCTCTGTGCCTCAGTTACCTCCTCTGTAAAACGGGAATGAAGAGTGTGAGCTCCACGAGGGACCACCTGATCACCTTGTAACCACCCCAGCGCTTAGAACAGTGCTTTGCACATAGTAAGCGCTTAATAAATGCCATTATTATTATTATTATAGAAGTTACTCAGGTTGGACCAAGTCTCTGTCCCACATGGGGCTCACACTCTTAATCCCCATTATACATGAAGTAAAAGAGGTCCAGAGAAGTTAAGTGACTTGCCCAAGGTCACACAATCAGACATGTGGCAGAGCCGGGATTAGAACCACGGCCTTCCTAACTCCTAGTTCTTTGCTCTATCCACTAAGCCACACTGCTTGGATCAGCAAGTTAAGACAGGAAAGATTGAAAGGGTCGGAATTCACCCTGATCCCTGGCCCACCATGGGCTCACAATCTAAGTATAAAGGCAGACAGAAGACTGCAGGTAGACCCATAAAGAAAAACAAACATTAAATGCACAGCCAGGTATAAAACCAAAAATAAAAGAAAAAAAACAATAAGGTTCTGTCTCTAACATCCACTCATTTGGAAAGTCACCAGGATTGGAATATATATTTTGTAAAACAAAAATGATGGCACTTTTTAAGTGCTTACTACGCATAAGCACTGTTCTAAGCGCTGGGGTAGATACAAGCTAATCAGGTTGGACACAGTCCCTGCCCTCAATGGAGCTCACAACCTTCATCCCCATTTTACAGATGAGGTAACTGAGACACGGAGGAAGTGAAACGACTTGCCTAAGGCCACACAGCAGACAAGTGGCAGGGCTGGGATTAGGTCCTTCTGACTTCCAGGACTGTGTTCTATCCAAAAAGCCATAATGCATTCCCGGGCTTTGCCGCTTTTGTATATACTCCAACCAGCCCTTCTTCTATCTTGAATGCATTTTATCCTTCAAGGATTTACATGAAAGTCCTTGGAGGCTCACGTTTCTGCTCACTAAATGCTTCAGAATCAACAGGCAAAGAACATCTCCTAAAGTCCTTAAGTCAGTCACACAAGGGCTGTAATTTGTTCTGCGCTGTAGAAACGCTCACCCAAGATGACATGCCGATGCTATAAAGCACTCTTCCCATTAAGTACGGAGCTCTGGGCCATTAGCCAGAGGAGGTTAAATACCAGGCCGTATCCGACAAGCTCTCCACCCAACTTGGGTTTTCATCAGCCCTCAGCTTTGCTTCCTGGTCTGCACTTTGTTCGGTGAAACGAAGAAATGCAAAAGAGGTCGGCCACCAAACTGAGATGGCTACCGGGTTATTGAGAAGTGAGACGGGTGGAAACAAGTTTAAAAGCAATTGTATGTATATATGTATAGAGAAGCAGCGTGGTTCAGTGGAAAGAGCCCGGGCTTTGGAGTCAGAGGTCATGGGTTCAAATCCCAGCTCCGCCAACTGTCAGCTGTGTGACTTTGGGCAAGTCACTTCACTTCTCTGTGCTTCAGTGACCTCATCTGGAAAACGGGGATGAAGACTGTGAGCCCCACATGGGACAACCTGGTCACCTTGTAACCTCCCCAGCGCTTACAACAGTGCTTTGCACATAGTAAGCGCTTAATAAATGCCATCACTATATTGTTTTTTAAGCCTCAAACCCTGGATTTATCCCTATGTGCCATACCTGACTGCTGGAGTCGTTGTTTCCAGGTCCATCGGAGTGCCGGAGTTAATAACCAAGAGCAAGACAGGGTCGCAAAGAATGAGGCCCTCACAAACAGTCATTCATTCATTCATTCAATCGTATTTATTGAGCGCTTACTGTGTGCAAAGCACTGGACTAAGCGCTTGGGAAGTCCAAGTTGGCAACATATAGAGACGGTCCCTACCCAACAGCAGGCTCACAGTCTAGAAGGGGGAGATAGACAACAAAACAAAGAATATTAACAAAATAAAATAAATAGAATAGTAAATATGCACAAGTAAAATAGAGTAATAAATATGTGCAAACATATATACATATGTACAGGTGCTGCGGGGAGGGGAAGGAGGTAAGGCGGGCGGGTTGGGGAGGGGGAGGAGGGGGAGAGGAAGGAGGAGGCTCAGTCTGGGAAGGCCTTCTGGAGAAGGTGAGCTCTCAGTAGGGCTTTGAAGGGAAAAGTCAAGTCTTCCAGCATAGCAGAGTTTGTTGCATTCATTCATTCATCCATTCAATCGTATTTACTGAGCGCTTACTGTGTGCAGAGCACTGTACTAAGTGCTTGGGAAGTACAAGTTGGCAACATATAGAGACGGGTCCCTACCCAACAACGGGCTCACAGTCTAGAAGGGGGAGACAGACAACAAAACAAAACATATTGACAAAATAAATAGAATAGTAAATATGTACAAGTAAAATGAATAGAGTAATAAATCTGTACAAACATATATACAGGTGCTGTGGGGAGGGGAAGGAGGTAGGGTGGGAGGGATGGGGAGGGGGAGAGGAAGGAGGGGGCTCAGTGTGGGAAGGCCTCCTGGAGGAGGTGAGCTCTCAGTAGGGCTTTGAAGGGAGGAAGAGAGCTAGATTGGCGGATGTGCGGAGGGAGGGCATTCCAGGCCAGGGGGAGGACGTGGGCCGGGGGTCAACGGTGGGACAGGCGAGAACGAGGCACGGTGAGGAGATTAGCGGCAGAGGAGCGGAGGGTGCGGGGTGGGCTGGAGAAGGAGAGAAGGGAGGTGAGGTAGGAGGGGGCGAGGTGATGAGCAGCCTTGAAGCCAAGTGTGAGGAGTTTTTGCCAGATGCGTAGGTTGGTAGCCACTGGAGACTTTTGAGGAGGGGATTAACATGCCCAGAGCGTTTCTGCACAGAGATGATCTGGGCAGCAGTGTGAAGTATAGACTGAAGTGGGGAGAGATAGGAGGATGGGAGATCTCACCCTTGAATCTCACACTTGTTGGGTGGGATGTGGAGGAATGGATACCAACAACATCTCCTCATTCATATCATGCAGACCACCACTCTCTCACCTTCAAAATCTTATTAAAATCCCGTCTCCTCCAAGAAACCTTCCTTAAGCCCTCATTTCCCTACTCCCTCTCCCTTCTGCATCATCTATGAACTCAGATTTGTACCTTTTAAGCACTTGATAGTCAGCTCCGTAGAACTGATGAACATCCCCATAATTTATTTTATTATTTCCCCACCCAGACTGTAAACTCCCTGAGGGCAATACCGCACGTAACAATAATAACTGCGGTGTTTGTTAAGCACTTACTATACGCCAGGCACTGTACTAAGTACTTTGCTTGTTGTTGTTATGCTGTCGAGTCGTGCCTGACCCAAAGCGACGTCAAGCACACATCTCTCCCAAAATGCCCCACCTCCATCTGCAATCGTTCTGGTAGTGGATTCGTAGAATTTTCTTGGTAAAAATATGGAAGGTGTTTACCATTGCCTCCTTCCGTGCAGTATTCTTGAGTTTCCACCCTCAACGCCCACGCGGCCGATGCCCAGCACAGGTGAGTTTGTAACAGATTGCCCCCCATTCGCTAGCCACTGGCCAAGCTAGGAATGGAATGGATGGGCCTCTGTTTGACTCTCCCTCCTATAGTCGAGATTGGTAGAGTACTGGAAACTCCCCAGGTGCGACCCTGAGAGGCGAAGTGCTTTGCTGGATACTAGCAAATTGGGTTGGACACATTCCCTGTCCCATATGGGGCTCACAGTCTCAATCCCCATTTTACAGATGGCGTAACTGAGAGACAGAGGAAGTGAAATGACTTTCCCAAGGTCACACAGCAGACAAGGGGCAGAGCCACGATTAGAACCCTGTGTTCTACCGACTATCTATCTCCCCCTTTTAGACTGTGAGCCCACTTTTGGATAGGGACTGTCTCTTTACGTTGCCAACTTGTACTTCCCAAGCGCTTAGTACAGTGCTCTGCACACAGTAAGCGCTCAATAAATACGATTGATTGATTGATTGACTAGGCCATGCCTGTAAACCCAGTGTGGGCAGGGATTATCCCTTTATTGCTAAATTTGTACTTTCCAAGTGCTCAGTTCAGTGCTCTGCACACAGTAAGCGCTCAATAAACACGACTGAATGAATGAATGAATGCCACTCCTCTAATTATGGTATTTGTTAAGTGCTTACTAAGTGCCAGGCACAGTTTTTTATAATAATAATGATGGCATTTATTAAGCACATACTATGTGCAAAGCACTGTTCTAAGAGCTAGGGTGGTTACAAGGTGATCAGGTTGTCCTGGGGGGGCTCACAGTCTTAATCCCCATTTTACAGATGAGGGAACTGAGGCACGGAGAAGTTAAGTGACTTGCCCAAAGTCACACAGCTGACAGTTGGCGGAGCCGGGGTTTAAACCCATGACCTTTGACTCCAAAGCCCGGGCTCTTTCCATTGAGCCATGCTGCTGTTCTGTTGGTATGTACCAACTCTGTTCATTCATTCATTCATTCAGTCGTATTTATTGAGCACTTACTGTGTGCAGAGCACTGGACTAAGCGCTTGGAAAGTACAAGTTGGCAACATATAGAGATGGTCCCTACCCAACAACGGGCTCACAGTCTAGAAGGGGGAGACAGACAACAAAACACGTGGACAGGTGTCAAGTCGTCAGCTCCCAAATGCTTAGTACAGTGCTCTGAATAAGCGCTCAATAAACATAATTAATTGACTGGTAGTGCTAGCCATCATACCCAAAATGGGATGGAAGAAAACAGTTGGCCTATAAAACTGGGCAACTTGTTGATAACACTGATAAAAGCCATTTTGCCCAAGCAAAAGACTCTATTTATTTATTTATTTATTTATTTAACTTGTACATATCTATTCTATTTATTTTATTTTGTTAGTATGTTTGGTTTTGTTCTCTGTCTCCCCCTTTTAGACTGTGAGCCCACTGTTGGGTAGGGACCGTCTCTATATGTTGCCAACTTGTACTTCCCAAGCGCTCAGTACAGTGCTCTGCACACAGTAAGCGCTCAATAAATACGATTGATGATTTTGATGATGAAGGAAAGAGCTTCCTCAATTCTTGGCATCTTCAGTACAGTGAGCAGTCTGAGTGGTGGGCTTAGGTGTGGCATTCTAAGGTGTGGCAAGTCACTTAACTTCTCTGTGCCTCAGTTCCCTCATCTGTAAAATGGGGATTAAGACTGTAAGCCCCATGTGGGACAACCTCATCACCTTGTAACCTTCCCAGTGCTTAGAACAGGCTAGGTTGCTGTTTGGCTAAGATTAGGCCCTTAATAATAATAACTATTATTATTATTATGGTACTTCTAAGTGCTGGGGTAGACGATACGATTGATGATGATGATGTGCTGCTAAATTCAGTGTAACCCAGATGGTTACAATACAAAAATTATTGATTTTTTTAAATCTCACTGTCATTACTTGATTTTTATAGTTGGTTTCTAGGTGTCTTTGGCAGTCAGCATCTCTGAGCACGGCCTAGAAGAAGCCTGAAAGGTAAGAAACGGGTGCTGCCTGAACCGTTGAAAGGCGAACAGAAAGGCCAGCTTCCAATCCCACCAACATTTTACGCTTGAAGAGCTCACGGCTCCCGATTCCACAGTTGTGCGGGACAATAGTACCGTCACCATAGCAACTAAATCAGCACTAACTTTATGAATTGTAAATTCCCGTCGGTACGGTTGCTGTCTTTTTTTAATCCTTAACCACCTCCCCATGCAGCATCCCAGCAACCGTTTAAACAAGGATTTCTTTGGAACTGGGAATCAGTAAAAGACAGGCCGTATCCTAGACAGACGTGCCATATCAGCGCTTAGAACAGTGCTTCGCACATATTAAGCACTTAATAAATATTATTATTATATCCTGGACTTTTAAGGAGGGAACTCTGTTGCATTATACCCTCCCAAGTGCTTAGTACAGTGCTCTGCACACAGTAAGGACCCCAAAAAATAATAGAATAGAATAATAAATAATAGAAGCAGTGTGGCTTAGTGGATAGAGCATGGGCCTGCGAGTCAGAAGGACTTGGGTTCTAAGCATGGCTCAATGGAAAGAGCCCAGGCTCTGGAGTCAGAGGTCATGGGTTCAAATCCCGTCTCTGCCAATTGTCAGCTGTGTGACTTTGGGCAAGTCTTAACTTCTCTGTGCCTCAGTTACCTCATCTGTAAAATGGGGATGAAGCCTGTGAGCCTCCTGTGGGACAACCTCATCACCTTGTAACCGCCCCAGGGCTTAGAACAGTGCTTTGCACACAGTAAGTGCTTAATAAATGCCCTCATTATTATTATTATTATGTCTGCTGTGAGACCTCGGGCAAGTCATTTCAATTCTCTGGGCCTGGCTCAATGGAAAGAGCACGGGCTTTGGAGTCGGAGGTCAGGGGTTCAAATCCCGGCTCCACCACTTGTTAGCTGTGTGACTTTGGGCAAGTCACTTAACCTCTCTGGGCCTCGGTGACCACATCTGTAAAATGGGGATTAAGACTGTGAGCCCCTTGGGACAGCCCGATCACCTTGTAACCTCCCCCAGTGCTTAGAACAGTGCTTTGCATATAGTAAGCGCTTAATAAATGCCATTATTATTTATTTATAACTTGTACTTCCCAAGCGCTTAGTACAGTGCTCTGCACACAGTAAGCGCTCAAAAAATATGATTGGTTGATTGATTGATCTGTAAAATGGGGATAATAGTGTAAGCCCCATGTGGGACAGGGACTGTGTCCAATCTGATTAATTTACATCTAACCCAACTCTTAGAACAGCGCTTGGCACATAGTAAGCACTTAACAAGTACCCTAATAATCAATCAACCAGGCTTTGGAGTCAGAGATCATGGGTTCAAATCCTGGCTCCGCCAACTGTCAGTTGTGTGACTTTGGGCAAGTCATTTAACTTCTCTGTGCCTCAGTTACCTCATCTGGAAAATGGGGATTAACACTTAAACACTACCCAAATCTATTTTACCCACTTTGTACGATCACGTTCCAATCCTAATAATCTGAAAAGATTATCCCTCATTTGATGGGTCAACTCTGATCTCAATGAGGACATTCAGGGAGATCCAGTAAGGGTGGCTTAGTGGAAGAAGGGGCTCAGTCTGGGAAGGCTTCCTGGAGGAGGTGAGTTCTCAGTAGGGCCTTGAAGGGAGGAAGAGAACTAGCTTGGCGGGTGTGCGGAAGGAGGGCATTCCAGGTAAGCATCTTAGAAAGAAACATTACAATGAATGAATAAAAAAATGAATGTATTCTCACTTCTTAAGCACTTCGGGTCAACACAATATTTTTTTCTTTACACCAACATTATTCTCTTCAAAAATTTTCCCCCATTTTCAGTGGTGCCGCACTGCTACTGCTAGCAGTCCACGAGAGTTCTTACATTATTCATTTTCTTGACAATTGGATTTGCTATAGATTACCCGCCATCTTAGTGATTTTCTCACAGTCATGTTCATAAAATGGAGGATTGATTTTCTTCACGCATTCAAGCACCTCCTTTCATTTGACCATTTTTTCTACCCCTGCCCATCAGCGGCGGGGAAAGTTTCTTCTGAGTATATTTTGGTCTTCAAAAGAGTGACTGCGTCTTCGGTCTTCAGGTTTTCAACCTCGTGGTTATTGACCTGGCCAACAGAAAGGACGGAAAGCGTCAGTTCCTCTGCCAGAAGCAACAAAAAGACTTAACTCGCATCTGGTTTAGAGCATCTCCAGGAGAGTAAGATAAAACAGAGTTGGCTGCTTTCCGAAAACCGAGATCAGAATCAGTATCATCGTCAAATAGTACTTTAAGAGTCCACAGGCACATGGGGCTAAGGTCAGGGATGACAAATTCGAAACTTCAAAAGACTTCTAGAGGCTTTCAACGCACAATGAGAAATCCATCTTCCTTCGGACAATTTAAAACACATAAAAAATGGAAACTGGTGCTGCTGGGGCCTTGAAATCCACTAAAATAACCTGAATTATTTCTCGCTGGGTCTCCCTCCCAATTGGCAAGGGCTACCTCCTTTTGGGTGGGACTTCGGCATTGCCCATTTGGAAATGAAAGAAGAGTGGGCCACTCCAAACTCCCGCCAGCTAGCCTTCCGTAAGACTGGGCTTGGGGCTTCCAAAGGCCTTGTGAGTCGCCGACCAGCTGGGTGTCCGGCCGAGAGTCGGCACTGACATGGACTGGAAGGACCAGAGGCTCCTTAGCGCCTTGGGGGCTCAGAGGGACACTTCCAGGGAAGATGGTGAAATTCAGAATTAGGACAGTGGCCTGGGAGGGAAAACAAGGCTTCCAAGGGGAAGCGGAACCCCTGTGGTTGCCCTGATTCTCCGATCCCGATCTTCTTCCCTGTAAGCCTTTCCTAATGACGATAACCAAATCAGATGATTGCCGGTGTGTTTGTGTGTGTGGTGTTAGGGGAGGGGGGTGGGGACGGAGAGAGGTCTGATTGTTTTTGTACAGGATAGTAGGATTGATTAAATAAAGGATTGATTAAATATAATTGATAAATACGACTGATTGATTAGTAATAATAATCATAATAATGATGATGGTATTTGTTAAGCGCTATGTGTCTGTTTTGTTGTCTGTCTTCCCCTTCTAGACTGTGAGCCTGTTGTTTGGTAGGGACCGTCTCTATCTGTTGCCGATTTGTACTTCCCAAGCGCTTAGTACAGTGCTCTGCACACAGTAAGCGCTCAATAAATACGATTGATTGATTGATTGATTGATTGATTGAGCCATCCCTGAGGCATTCTTTTCTCCCCATCCCGACCGGGCACAAGGAGTCACCTCTAATGTCTCGCCCCTACTCGGCGGGGCAACCGATAAGGCCGAAACAACACGCAGGCAACCTGTTAATATTCCTCGGGCAAGCCCAGGATACCCATCCCGCTGGCTACTACCCTGGCCCTGGGGGTAGAAGGGAGTGTCATTTATTTTAATGCCTGTCTCCTCCCGTCCTATAAAGACCTTGTGGGCAGGGATTTCATCTCCCAACTCTATTATATCGTACTTTCCTAAGTGCTTAGCACAACCTACTCAATAAATACCACTGACTCTTCTGGGCTACACAGACCAGGGCTCTCTGGCTCCTGGTTCAGGTTTGTAGGGACCCAGGAGCTAGCTCCCGCTCCTCCCAAAAAAGTTGCGAGAGGATAAGCCATGGGCAGCCTCTGTGGAACCCCTGGCAAGGAACGCATGTTTTTATTATTCATTAGAGAATCAGAAACTATTGGGAGGAGAGTCCTGGAAGCCAAAAATCTCATAAGGAATCTCTCGGAGATTGGAAGATGTAACTCAGTGATGTAGAGCTAATAATAATAATAATAATGATGGCATTTATTAAGCGCTTACTATGTGCACAGCACTGTTCTAAGCGCTGGGGAATTTACAAGGTGATTAGGTTGCCCCATGTGGGGCTCACAGTCCTCATCCCCATTTTACAGATGAGGTAACTAAGGCCCAGAGAAGTTAAGTGACTTGCCCAAAGTCACACAGCTGATGAGTGGTGGAGCCGGGATTTGAACCCCTGACCTCTGACTCCAAAGCCCGGGCTCTTTCCACCGAGCCACGGTCCCCGTTATTATGGCAAGCTGAACATTGTTAGTAGTCATCAATCTATTGGTAAACACAAGGTCCCATCTCCTCCAGGAGGCCTTCTCCGATTAATCCCTCTTTCCCCCGGCTAGCTCATCCTTCCGCGTCGTTTACGCGCTTGGATCTTTGACCTTCGGGCATTTGATAAAGGCCCACCCCCAACCCCACAGCACTTACGTTCATATCCTTAAATTATATAATATAAATTACTTATTTATATTAATATCTGTCTCCCCCTCTAGGCTGTAAGCTCGTTATAGGCAGGGAACATGTCTGCTAATTCTGCAGGAGTCAGGAGGAACTGGGTTCCAATCCCCGCTCTGCAGCTTGTCTGCTGTGTGACCCTGGGCAAGTCATTTGGGGATTAAGACTAGGAGCCCCTTGTGGGACAGGCACTGTGTCCAACCCATGGGCAGGGAATGCATCGGTTGCACTGTTATCGTGTTCTCTCCTAAACGCTTAGTACAGTGCTCTGCAAAAAAAAATGATTGATCCACATCAGCACGTAGTAAAGCAGCGTGGCTCGGTGGAAAGAGCATGGGCTTTGGAGTCAGAGGTCATGGGTTCAAATCCCAGCTCCACCTCTTGTCAGCTGTGTGACTTGGAGCAAGTCACTTAACTTCTCTGTGCCTCAGTTCCCTCATCTGTAAAATGGGGATTAAGACTGTAAGCCCCATGTGGGACAACCTCATCACCTTGTAACCTTCCCAGTGCTTAGAACGGTGCTTTGCACATAGTAAGCCCTTAATAAATGCCATCACTATTATTATTATGTCATGTACTAGGCGCTTAACAAATACCATGATTATTATTATTACTTTCCTCTCCCAAGCGCTTAGTGTAGCAGTTTGCACGTAGGAAGCGCTTAATAAATACCACCGATTGAAGGACTGAAAGCGAGGACCTTTGTTGGGCCAGTATCTACTTACCACGATTACATGATAGCCCAGTGACTGGATATACCTCATCTTCAGGGCCAGGATGCCTCGGGGGTGTGTTGTGCCCAGACAGAAAGAAGATCTCGGAACACAGAGCAGCGCAACCCTGGAGCCAAAGAGATGAGCACAGGAATCCCGTAACGGGAAAGCTCAGTGACCACTTCAAGGACGCTCGCCGCGCTGTTATTCATTCATTCAATCGTATTTATAATTGTTATATTGTTATATATAATTATATTATATATAATTATATTATATAACTACATATAATTATAACAATCGTGTTACAATTGTCCTGTGGGACCTCTCCATAAGTGAGTATTCGAAACTCAGTTACTTTTGCAGTAACTCTTCCAAGCGCTTAGTTCGGTGGTCTGCACACAGTAAGCACTCGATAAATATGACCGCTTTGATTGACTGAAGTCAGCCTGCTAGCTCTAAAGCTATGTTCTCCTGAGCCCAGCTTTGCTGGGTGGGACATCCAGGAAACACAACATCGCCAAGATCCGCCCTTTCCTCTCCATCCAAACCGCTACCTTGCAAGTTCAATCTCTCAACCTATCCCGACTGGATTACTGCATCAGCCTCCTCTCTGATCTCCCATCCTAATGTGTTTCCCTGCTTCAGTCTATACTTCACTCTGCTGCCCGGATTATCTTTGTGCAGAAGCGCTCTGGGCCTGTCACTCCCTCCTCAAAAATCTCCAATGGTTGCCTGTCAACCTACGAATCACGCAAAAACTCCTCACTCTCGGCTTCAAGGCTGTCCATCGCCTCGCCCCCTCCTACCTCACCTCCCTTCTCTCCTTTTCCAGCCCAGCCCGCACCCTCCGCTCCTCTGCCGCTAACCTCCTCACTGGACCTCATTCTCGCCTGTCCCGCGGTCGACCCCCGGCCCACGTCCTTCCCTTGGCCTGGAATGCCCTCCCTCCACATATCCGCCAAGCTAGCTCTCTTCTTCCCTTCAAAGCCCTACTGAGAGCTCACCTCCTCCAGAAGGCCTTCCCAGACTGAGCCCCCCTTTTCCTCTCCCCCTCCCCATCCCCCCACCCTACCTCCTTCCCCTCCCCACAGCACCTGTATATGTTTGTACAGATTTATTACTCTATTTATTTTACTTGTATATATTTACTATTCTATTTATTTTGTTAATGATGTGCATATGGCCATAATTCTATTTGTTCTGACGATTTTGACCCCTGTCTACATGTTTTGTTTTGTTGTCTGTCTCCCCCGTCTAGACTGTGAGCCCGCTGTTGGGTAGTGACCGTCTCTATATGTTGCCGACTTGCACTTCCCAAGCGCTTAGTACAGTGCTCTGCATACAGTATGCGCTCAATAAATACGACTGAATGAATGAATGGGACTTGAAAGGAGAATGGAGGACAGAAGGAAACCCCGCTCTGGCTGCGGGACAGTGAGCTGAAATCGAGCCAACAGAAGCAAGGGGGTGGCGGAGGAAATGCTTTAAGGGGGGCAACGAGGTGTGGGTGACACTTCACCATTTTCATGCAGCCTCAGACGACCCTTCGAATGTGTCAACTTTCAGCCCGCATGATCCAGAAAGGACTGGTTTTTGGGGAACGAAACCTTCACGGAGCCAGTAAGACTCAGGGGCAATAACGTGAGGAGTTCCTGGCCTTTCAAACAGCAATCAAATGAGCCCGCCGGGGGGACAGGCGAATATATGTGTGCGTGAATGCGCACGCATGCACATCTATGTGAGCACACAAGAGCGCGCAGTATAGGAGTCCTGAAGCAGTCTTTTCAGGTACACGCTCACTCAGACGCTAACCATGTTTCGGAGGTATCTTCAAATATGCAAGACAACCGTATGTGTTAGACAGTGTACTCTCCCAAGCAACAGGTACACACTGCTCTACACACTGTAAGTGCTCAATATACACCAGTGACTGACTGATAGTCTGTTATCTTTTAGACTTTTAGACCGTGAGCCCACTGTTGGGTAGCGACTGTCTCTGTATGTTGCCAACTTGTACTTCCCAAGCACTTAGTACAGTGCTTTGCACACAGTAAGCGCTCAATAAATACGATTGATTGATTGATTACCTGCTTATTATGTGCTAATCACTGTACGAAGCGCTGGGCTAGATACAAGATAATCAGGCCCCACATGCGGCTCACAATCAAAGTAGGGGGAAGGACACAGACTGTGAGCTCACTGTGACAAGGAATGTCACTGTGTATTGTGGTATTGTACTTTCCCAAGCGCTTACTACAGTGCTCTGCACACAGTAAGCGCTTAATAAACACGATTGAATGAATACATATACACACCTGTTCTCCCTCCTACTTCTATACATATATATTATACATGGACATAGAGCCACTACTAAATTAGCTTCTTGTTGGCAATTAACATCTCTCTCATTTAGGCAACCTTAGCACTCAGCCCAACAAAACAATATTTCATATTAGTCATCACCCCTTCGAAAGCACCCAAATCACAAAAAAGGAGCCAACAACTAGTCTGGCAGAATCTGAAGAATTAAAAGACAACTAAGAATACCAAGAACCTAGGAAATGCTGGGAAAAGGGAACTGCTAAATGATCTAAAGGAGGAATTCATCCCCAAAAGAGCCTGGCAAAGAAATCCCCAAAGTAGACAAAAAGGAACCTTTGAACATTTGAATCATCTGTAAGCACATCTGCTTCGGTCACTGGAAGCACACGCCTTCGGTCTGCATCCATTTTGATGGCAAAATCTGAAAGGAAAGCATTCAGAACGTTAAATAAAAATTAAAAATGTATTCTAAGGTTCAGTATAATTGTGGGGCTTAATGTGTGCTAAGTGTCATGGAGTTTGTGAGATTGGACCCCAGTCTCTGGGCCACATGGGGCTCAAAATCCATTTTCTCCCCATTTTATAGATGAGAAAGTTGAGGCCCAGAGAGGCTAAGGTCACACAGCAGATCAGTGATCTGTCCCAGACTTGTGCTCTACCCCCAAGACCACCCTGCCTCCAAAGACTTTCCCAATCTGAGTGGTCCTTTACCATACTTCCAAAAAGAGTCCTGTGAACAGCTAGTGCGGGGAGAAAACAGGGAAGATGCAGGAGTGGCAAAAAGAACCACCATCCAAGGGAAGTGGGGGAGATTCTCTGTAAAAAGGACTTTTCACATTTGGTGGAATGCCCATTAGCACATTCTTTCAAAAGAATTCTAAAGCACCACGGCCTAAGTATTTAAGCAAATCAAAAATAAATTAGGTCCTTACGGGAAAAAAATGTGGGCCGGCGGATTAAAAACACAAGAGCGTTACACTCCATTTGGGTTTCTCATGGCACTTTGCCACAGGCTGGCACGGTAGTAGACGGTTGGCCAGCCTACACAGAATAGGCTCGACGAGGATTTGCATTTTTTATACTACTTGTTAAGCGCTATGTGCCAAGCACTGCACTAAGCAGTGGGGTAGATACCAGATAATCAGGTTGGACACAGTCCCTGTTCCACACGGGGTTCACAGTTTAAGTCGGGGGGGGGAGGAGGACTCAAAAATCCCCATTTGAGAGATGAGGTTAGCGAGGAACGGGGAGGTTAAGTGACTCGCTCACGGTGGCAGAGCAGACACGATGGCTCTTGGGACAGCGCTCTTTCCACTGGGCCGCAAGGCCTCCCGTGCTTTTCATGGGTTCCGTCCGGGGAGATAAACAGAGCCAACTGGGCAGGAGTGGGACTCTAGACAAGAACGCTTTACTTGAGCGGCAGTTTGTTTGGCCCTAGTCGCTATTATATTCCCTGTGTCTTTCCCCCATATTACACATTAAAGCTCCCACGCAAGACTATACTCAAGACTGAAAGCCCCTTGTGGGCAGGGAACATGTCTACCAACTAGGTTACACTGTGCTTTTTCTGCACTTAGTACAGCGCTCTACCCAAAGAAAGTGCTCAATACATTCCACTGAAGGATTGATTGACAAGAGCCCTCTTTGCTGCCTCTATAAATCTCCGGTGATCTCGTCAGGTTCTCATGCCCCCTGGACATGAGAAAATCCCAGGCAGTCATTCATTCAATCGTATTTATTGAGAAGCAGCGTGGCTCAGTGGAAAAAGCCCGGGCTTTGGAGTCAGAGGTCATGGGTTCAAATCCAGGCTCTACCACTCGTCAGCTGTGTGACTTTGGGCAAGTCACTTAACTTATCTGAGCCTCAGTTCCCTCATCTGTAAAATGGGGATGAAGACTGTGAGCCCCACGTGGGACAACCTGATCACCTTGTATCAGTCTTTTAGACTGTGAGCCCACTGTTGGGTAGGGACTGTCTCTATGTGTTGCCAATTTGTACTTCCCAAGTGCTTAGTACAGTGCTCTGCACATAGTAAGCGCTCAATAAATACGATTGATTGATTGTAAATTCCCCAGCGCTTAGAACAGTGTTCTGCACATAGTAAGCGCTTAATAAATGCCATTATTATTATTATTATTATTATTATTGAGCGCTTATTGTGTGCACAGCACTGTACTAAGCGCTTGGGAAGTACAAGTTGGCAACATATAGAGACGGTCCCTACCCAACAGCGGGCTCACAGTCTACCACAGTTCCCCCTAGTCTCCAGCCTCTGTTGCTTCTACCCGATGGTATTTGTGGAACGTTTATTACGTCCTGAGCACTTTTCTAAGCCCTAGGATAGATACAAGGTTATCAGATTGTCCCACACAGGGCTCACAGTCTTAGTCCCCATTTTACAGATGAGGGAACCGAGGCACAGAGAAGTTAAGTGACCTGCCCAAAGTCACACAGCTGACAAGTGGCAGAGCTGGGATTAGAACCCACGACCTCTGACTCCCAAGCCTGTGCTCTTTCCAGTAAGCCACACCACTTCTCTAATTTCCCATCCACCGATGACTTCCAACCACCCAGGGGCAACAGTTCAGGCCGGGACTTGAGTTAGACTGCAAGATGTCTGAAAAGAAGTTGGCCTAACGTGATTAGTTGACTGTGAGCCCACTGTAAGCACACGTAAGTTCCGAACAAATACCACTATCATCATCATTATTATTATATCATCATCATCAATCGTATTTATTGAGCGCTTACTATGTGCAGAGCACTGTACTAAGCGCTTGGGAAGTACAAATTGGCAACACATAGAGACAGTCCCTACCCAACAGTGGGCTCACAGTCTAAAAGAGTCTAAAATATTATCACGGAGAAGCAGCGTGGCTCAGTGGAAAGAGCCCGGGCTTTGGAGTCAGAGGTCATGGGTTCAAATCCCAGCTCCGTCAACTGTCAGCTGTGTGACTTTGGGCAAGTCACTTAACTTCTCTGGGCCTCAGTTACCTCATCTGTAAAATGGGGATGAAGACCGGGAGCCTGCCGTGGGACAACCTGATCACCTTGTAACCTCCCCAGTGCTTAGAACAGTGCTTTGCACATAGTAAGCGCTTAATAAATGCCATGATTATTATTATTATTATTACCATTCTGAGCACCCTAAGGCTCTGACTCTGAGCCACAGTTTTTCTGCCACCTGCGCTCTGGCTCAGCCTGCTCTCCGCTCAACGAAGGATGGCTTGGCTTAGCCGGGAACAGTCCATTGTCCCGTGATGTGGGGGTGGTGTTCCCCAAGACCCTCGTCTTAAGCAGAAACCGTGTGACGGAGCCCGAGACCCGACTGATGCCTCACACTTTTACGTGAACCGCTTCTTCAGTCCCCGTGTCACGTTCCAGCCAGGACGCGCAGCGTGGGAGGGAGGTTCCCTGTTCTCCCGCCTGCAACCTGGTCCGAATCACGTCAGATACTCGACAACAACATTTTAACAAGCCCTGCAGCAACGCTCTGCTGCCTGTCAGCTGCGTGACCTTGGGCGACTCACTTAACTTCTCTTCTCCTAAGGTCCCTCATCTGTAAAATGGGGATTATGACTGTGAGTCCCATGTGGGACATGGACTATGTCCAACCTGATTACCTTGGTCCTACCCTGGCGCTTATTACAGTGCCTGCCACATAGTAAGCACTTAATACCATACTTAAAAAAACAAAATAAAACCAAAAAAACACCTGAAGGGGAAGAGGTTCCTTAGTGGGGTCTGACAGAGCTGATACACACTCCCGGCTAAATTGCTCAACATAGAAACTAGGGCGCTGGGAGCAATGAGATGAGACACTGGGAGAAAACTGCAAGAGTCCCATACCTATGTGGTAATCATGTGTCGGCAGCAGCACGTTTTTAAGAAACAAACCCTCATCGACCAAAATCTTCTGCAGGGCTTCTTCCACTTTGGTGTTATCAAAGAGTGGGGATGGGGGGTTCTTTCCAGAGATGGCTGGGGGTTTACTGAAGGACACCTTTTCCAGTTCTAGGCAGGTGTTTACAATATGAAGCCTATGCTCATTCTTCATGCTTTCGTCACCTGAAAAGGGCAACGGAAAAGAACAATTAATAATCCTCTCACTCTGTTGATAGATCGAAACTTGATCCAATTTCAATAGTCACCAGACAAAATGAATTATTCTAATGAGCGGAATTCCACATTCTTTGACCAGTGAAGACAAGGCGGGATTTTCCTTCTAGTCTGATATTTCATCCGATTCCTTCTCAGGTCGCATTCCTTGCACTGCTCCTTTCCTCTCTCCCTCCCACCAATCGATCAATCATATTTATTGAGCACTTAAATGTGTGCAGAGCATTGTAATAAATGCTTGGAAGAGTATGATATAACAGAGTCAGTAGACACATTCCCTGCCCACAATGAGTTTACAGTCTAAGGGTTTGCCCCTGTCTCCCCAACCGCTTTGCTCGCCTGCTTTCTTTTTGTTTTTCAGTTTCTTCCTGGTTTTCTCCTCCTTCCTTCTACCTTTGTTGAATTAATCCATCATAGTATTTATTGAGCACTTACTGAAGGCACAGCACTGTATTAAAGGCTGAGAAGAGACTGTGAGCTCTCTGGGGGTTGGGGACTGTATATTCTTTTCCAGTGCTTAGTACAGTGCTCTGCACACAGTGGGCACTTAAAAAATACGATTCCCACTGTAATACAATAGAGTTGGTAGACAGGATCTCTCCCCACAGGGAACTAAAAGTCTACGGAGGGGGAGACAGACATTAAGATAAATTCCAGATAGGGGAAATAGTAGAATATAAGGATGTGCTCGTAACTGCTGTAAGGCTGGGGCATCAAAGAGTACACAGCCAAGTGCAGAGTTGACACAGAGGAAAGGGCAGATTGGAGAAATAAAAGGTTTGGTCCTTCATCTTCTTATTCCTCTCCAAACTCTTTGACCGAATTGTCTATACCCGCTGTCTCCAGTTCTTCTCCCGCATTTTTCTTCTTGACCCCCTCCAATCCGGCTTCCGTCCCCTTCGCTCTACAGAAACCGCCCTCTCAAAGGTCACAAAGGACCTTCTTCTTGCCAAACTCAATGACTTCTACTCCATCCTAACCCTCCTCAACCTCTCAGCTGGCTTTTGACACTGTCGACCATCCTCTTCTCCTGGAAACACTATCCAATCCCAGCTTCACTGATACAGTCCTCTCCCGGTTCTCCTCCTATCTCTCAGGCTGCTTATTCTCAGTCTCTTTCATAGGCTCCTCCTCTGCCTCCCACCCCAAAACTGTGGCGGTCCCTCGAGGTTCAGCTCTGGGTCCCCTTCTCTTCCCCATCTAGACGCACTCCCTTGGAGAACTCAACCCCTCTCCGGCCTTCAGCTACCACCTCTATGCGGATGATTCCCAAATCTGCACTTCTGGCCCTGGTTTCTCTCCCTCTGAGACCTTGCCTTTCCTCCGCCTTCTAGACATCTCTACTTGGATGTCCTCCTGTCACCTCAAACTTCACATGTCCAAAACAGAACTCCTCATTTTCCCACCCACACTCTGTCCTTTCCCTGACTTTCCCATCATTGTAGACGGCACCACCATACCCCCGTCTCACAAACCCATAACCCTGTCATTATCTTTGACTCCTCTCTCTCATTCACCCCATATATTCAGTCTATCACTAAATCCTGTCAGTTCATCCCCCACAACGTTGCTGAAATCCATCCTTTCCTCGCCATCCAAACTGCTAACATGTTAATCCAAGCACTTATCCTATCCCGCCTTGATTACCGTATCACTCTTTTTGCTGACCTCCCTGCTTCTCATCTCCACTCCGGTGTGTAATTCACGCTCCACTCTCCTGGCCGGATCGTTATTCTACAAACTAATGAGTTACAAAAAATAGTTTGGATGGAGAGGAAAGGGCCTATTTTAAGCAGTGTTGTGAAGGTAGACCTGACAGGATTTGGTGACAACTGAGAAGCAGCCTAGTGGAAAGAGAATGGGCCTGGGATTCAGAGGACCTTCCCCTACCCAGCTGGGCTTCCCTTCTCTCCGGCCATTCTATCCCAGGAAATCCCTTCCCTGCCTATCAGCGTAAACTTCTTTTCAATCCATCGGTCAAAGAGCGGATCCTGAGCACCTATCGTGTGAAGAGCGCCGTACGGTAGAATTCGGGCTCGAGTACCCTGGTCTGGATGATCTTACAATCCAGCAGGGAAGACAAATAAACTGCATCCCTTGAGGGCACAAAACATGTGCCTTGCTTCAGCTATACTCTCCTGAACGCTCTGTAAATGCTCTGGATACAGTAGATGCCCAGTCGATACCACTGATGGCTGTTACATATACTGTACAGGTAAGTCTTAATTCTGATAAAGAGGAATTGAATGGTACAGACCATTCACACCCCTAAAGGCAAGAAGGGTGTGACACTGCCGACGAATAGGCAGTTCCTCTCACTAGGAACTGGGAATGTTTCTATTTATGATTGTACTGTACTCTCCCAAGCACTTAGTACAGTGCTCTGCACACAGTAAGCGCTCAATAAATCCGACTGAATGAAAGGAATACCAACAATATTTACTGCCATGAGAAATCACTGCAGTCCATTAAGGAAAGAAAAGACATTTAACACTGAATACGATGGAAACATTTGGTCTTCCCAGGAGGCCTTCCCAGACTGAGCCCCTTCCTTCCTCTCCCCCTCGTCCCCCTCTCCATCCCCCCCATTTTACCTCCTTCCCTTCCCCACAGCACCCGAATATATGTATGTTTGTACATATTTATTACTCTATTTATTTATTTATGTTACTTGTACATATCTATTCTATTTATTTTATTTTGTTAGTATGTTTGGCTTTGTTCTCTGTCTCCCCCTTTTAGACTGTGAGCCCACTGTTGGGTAGGGACTGTCTCTATATGTTGCCAACTTGTACTTCCCAAGTGCTTAGTACAGTGCTCTGCACACAGTAAGCGCTCAATAAATACGATTGATTGATTGATTGATTTGGTCGGGGTGACACCAGCTGACTAATTTGAACTGGGACTTGGCTGGATTTGAAGGCCAGTGACAAAGGTCTTCTGGTCACTTGCAATAATCAATCAATCAATCAATAAGAATGTGTTCTATTTATCTTAACAGAAAGACGATGCCTAGCCCACGCTCACCAACCGCTGGGGGACGGGAATGTGTGTTTACTGTTGTACTCTCCCAAGTGCTTAGGACAGTGCTCTGCACGCAGTAAGCGCTCAATAAATACGATGGACCGACTGACTGACTCACCACCCAGGCCCTCCCTCCCTCCACCCCGTGTGAGCAGTAAACCTGCGAGAGGGCAGGGTTGCTTCCTCCAGCGGCAGGCCCAATTTCCATCATCATCATCACCAATCGTATTTATTGAGCGCTTACTGTGTGCAGAGCACTGTACTAAGCGCCAGGCGAGGGCACCACCACGCCTGCGGTGCTGGGGCTGAGCCCTCGGACCCCATCTGACCTGATGATCTCAGCTCCGTCAGGACGTCCTCTTGGAGAAGTCGATTTAGCGGGGCCGGGGGAAAATACCTCAACAGGCAGAACGCGGACACGGCCTTCAGCAGGTCGCTGTTAGAAATCCTGGGGAGGTGAGGCTCCAGAGCGGCGCTGAGGGCTTCCAGGAACCTTTGCAAATCAGAGGAAAATGGCCCCTCGTCATCATCATCATCATCATCATCATCAATCGTATTTATTGAGCGCTTACTGCGTGCAGAGCACTGTACTAAGCTCTTGGGAAGTACAAGTTGGCAACATATAGAGACAGTCCCTACCCAACAGTGGGCTCACAGTCTAAAAGGGGGAGACAGAGAACAAAACCAAACACACTAACAAAATAAAATAGAGTAGATATGTACAAGTAAAATATATAAATAGAGTAACAAATATGTACAAACATATACACATACATACAGGTGCAGTGGGGAAGGGAAGGAGGTAAGATGGGGGGGATGGAGGGGGGACGAGGAGGAGAGGAAGGAAGGGGCTCAGTCTGGGAAGGCCTCCTGGAGTAGGTGAGCTCTCAGTAGGGCCTTGATGGATGTAATAACAACAATTGTATTTGCTGAGTGCTTGCTATGTGCCAACCACAGTTCTAAGCGCTGGGGGAGATATGAGGTTATCAGGTTGAATCTTTGCATGGCACAGTAGACTGAGCATCGGCGTGGGAGTCAGAGGGTCACGGGTTCTAATCCCAGCTCCGCCGCTCCTCTGCTGTGTGACCCTGGGCAAGTCACTTTTCTGCTCTGTGCCAGTTAAAACAGGGATTGAGACTGGGAGCCCCACGTGAGACGGGGACGGTTTCCAACCCGATTTGGTGTATCCACCCCAGCGCTTAGTAGAGTGTCTGGCGCACAGTAATCACTTAACAAACAGCACTATTATTATCATTATACTGAACACAGTTCCTGAACAGTACTTAACACATAGTAATCACTTACCAAATACCACAATTATCATTATTACTCTTAATAAATACCACTGATGGACTGATTGAATCGGGAGAAACAAAGAACAGCGGCCAGAAAAAAAAAAAATCTGGCTAAATCCACACTACCCAGCAACACCATTAAAACTTACTCTTGGTTTGGGCGTTCGTCGAAGTGGTTGGAAGAAGAATACACGCGAAGAAGAAAAAGAATAGTTTTCAAGCTCAGGGGTTCAGACTTGGCCGTCACTTTCTTAGCGATCAAGTCCATCAGACTGATAGGTCGGAAGCCAAAGGACTCAAAGACTGAGAGAAATGGCAGAAACTGAAAAGCAAAATGAGAAAGTCCTGAAATGCTACCTGAGGTAAATGTGCTGATGCCTGTATTCCTTGGGTGGGGTGCTAGGAATCTTGCGCCTCAAATCTGATTTTCTTGTAACGCACTACTTAGGGCAGTGCTCTGAACACGGCGGGCACTTAATAAGTACTACAATTATTACTCATCATTAGTAATATGATACTAGTTAATAATAATGAAATATGGCCCTCAAACTATTCACCCTATTTGCACTGTCTATTTTCCATGGAGGCTAGATTATCACCTACATTAGCTTTGCCCTGAGTAAACTCCGAAAGAGAAAGTGGAAGTTTCTCTAGGTTAATAGATTGCATCGAGATGGGGCCGGGGTATGCTCATCTTGCTACTTCATCTTTATTTCCGGTATCAAGCCCTAAAGCCACTGGGAGACTGGAACAGTAATTCATTCATTCAATTGCATTTATTGAGTGCTTACTATGTTCAAAGCACTGTACCAAGCGCTTGGGAGAGTACAATACAACAATAACCCAGCTGATTGGAGCCCCAATAATCACCACCTCCATCTGCTGCTGTTTTATATATATATATATATTTATATATACTTATAAGTGTATACATACATATATACTTAAATGCATATTAAGTATGTTATATTATATATGTATATTTTTTAAAAAATCCCTCAGTCGGTCAATGGAATGGGGATCCGATCCCTGTCCTCCCTCTCATTTCTGCTGTAAGGGATCGTGTCTGATCCGATCATCGTGTATCCACCCCAGCGCCTCAAACTGTGCTTGATGCGTGATGAGCCCTGACTGGGCTCTACTGTCACCTCACCTGGATGATTTTCCAGGTTTCATAAGTAGCAACCACACGCGCTGCGATCCCCGTGAACAGGTCCAAATTGCAGTAACGGAGCTCTCTGCAGGCCTGCAGGATGGCCACCATCATCCGGAAAGAACAGCTTTCGATATCACCTTGAAAAGAGAGGCATGGAAAGGGTCAGGGGGCCCTCAAGGCCGGCTCCCAGTTTCTCTTTAACACTATGTCCCCGACAAAAACACACATGCGCACACAAACACACACACTCACACTGTCACACATAGCTTTCTTTACAAATAATCGCTTGTAAGGCAACTTCCTTTGCCACGGGTCCTAGGTTCAATGCAGGTTCCTTAACTGCCCCTCTATTTTTATTTTTAAGGCAAGGTGGGGCAAATTCTCGTTAGAACTGCTAGCGAGCAGATATCAGAGAGGAGGCTGGCAGAATGACTGGTTGATGCTTAAAACGCTTAAGGGGGACAGACCCAAGTGCACAGATGATGTAGAAGGAATCTATCCATCAACGGTATTTATTGAGTGCTTACTGTGTGCGGAGCACTGTACTAAGCACTTGGGAGAGTACAGTATAACAGAGTTGGTAGACACGGTCCCTGCCCATAATGAGGGATGGTGAATATGGTGGGAAAATGAGGGCTTAGTTGGGGAAGGCTTCTAGGAGACATCAATCAATCAATCAATTGCATTTATTGAGCACTTACTGTGTGCAGAGTACAATACAACAATATAACAGATACATTCCCTGCCCACGATGAGCTTACAGTCTAGAGGATGACCTTTTAGAAGGGAACTAAAGGTGAGGAGTGTGGTGGACTGTCAGATATGAAGCAGGAGGGAGTTCCAGACCAGAGGGAGGAAGGATGTGGGCAAGGATTGGCGACGAGATCAAGATTCAGTGAACAGGTTGGCGTTAGGAGCAAAATACGCAAGTGGAATTGAAGTAGGAAATCGGCAAAGTCAGTTACTTTAGTCTGTAAGCTCACTGTGGTCAGGGAATGTGTCTATTTTTCCATTGTTCTCTCCCAAGTGGATAGTACAGTGCCCTGCACACAGTAAGGGCTCAATAAATACGCCTAAATGAATGTGTGCATTTTTTGTTCTATTGTACTCTCCCAAGTGCTTATTACAGCGCTTTGCACACAAGAAGCACTCAATAAATACAACTGAATGAATGAATAGGAAGGGAGGAGTGGATTAATAATGATGGCATTTGTTAAGCGCTTACTATGTGCAAAGCACTGTTCTAAGCGCTGGGGAAGTTACAAGTTGATCAGGTTGTCCCACGTGGGGCTCACTGTCTTAATCCCCATTTTACAGATGAGGTCACTGAGGCCCACAGAAGTTAAGTGATTTCCCCAAAGTCACACAACTGACAATTGGCAGAGCCGGGATTTGAACCCATGACCTCTGATTCCCAAGCCCGGGCTCTCTCCATTGAACCATGCTGCTGTGATTGAGCCTCCAATGGCTGCCCACCCACCTCCTTATCGAACGGAAACCCCAGACCACTGGAGGGGGGCTGTAGAGTGTGAGGAGAAACTTGGGGAAGCGTCTGGCTGGGGGATTTCCAACTCTCCCCACCAATTAGTTGGCGAGGTCACCAGGGATTAGGGAGGGAGGCAGTGGAGGCACTCGGATGCTTCATCACGCACCGCGGAAACCAACCCTCCCTTACCGATGACCATTTCACTGCACTTATTCAAGAGGGTAGGAGAACGGTGATCCACTGCCGCTAGAGCCCCGAACATGTGTTGGCTGTTATGGATGGTGAACTTGTCTAATTCCATCAGCATTTTCATCTAAAGAAAAGTAAATGGCTTTAATTCCTACTGCAATCGAAAAGAGAGACGCGTGATTCTACAGGACGCAATGCAGGCAAATGAAACGCGGGACCATTGGAGAAAGCCGCTACAATCCAGGCCGGACTGGAATCACGAAAGGCAAACCGCCACTCTCCCTCCACTTCGAAGCCTATGAAAATCAGATCTCCTCCAAAAGGCTTTCCTCCCCAACTAAGCCTTCTTTTCCCCTTACTCCTCTCCCTTCTGCCATCCCCTCTGCACTTGGATTTGCACCCTTTAAGCCCCTGATACTCTCCACTTTCAGTCCCTACCTACCTGCAATTTATTTTAATATCTGCCTTCCCCTCTAGTCTGTACGCTCCTTGTGGGCAGGGAATGCGCATACCAACTGTTTTAGTACAGTGCTCTGCACAAAGTGTTCAATAAACACCACTGATGGATTGATTTCGCCATTCTTATTATTTTTTTCCTTACGGGTCCATCACCAGGCCCTTTATCCTCTTCATCCTTGACATCCAAGGACCCTGTCTCATTCCTACCCACGGATTCCTTCCCAGCACTTAGGACAGTGCTTCACACATGGTAAACGCTCCATTAACGCTATTACTGTTATTTCACTTTTCCCGATATGGCATCAAAAACATGGGTTGATTGCAAGGAAGACCCAAGTTGTGCTTCATTCCTTCCAGAAAACTAAAAGATAGACGGTTAACCCCTATTCGGTTACACTCGCTGATATGCTTATCCTAATCCCTTGTTCAACAATGAAGAGGAGTATTTCTCGGAACCCCTTCACCTGGAGAAGGGTGGAAAGGGTCATAGGGATGCTGGGTCCTATTTATTAATCGATCCATCCATCCATCAACAGTGTTCACTGAGTGTTTACTGAGTGCAGAGCACTGGACTAAGTGCTTGGGAGAGCACAGTTCGGATGGCAGGCACGATCCTAACCCTCAACGAGCTAAAAATCTGGTGAACCAGTTTCAGAAAACAGGACTGCCGGGGGTGACTTCGAAGAAATAGTTCATCTTTTATAAAAGTAAGCAACTTCAGAAAAGAGCAGGCATCCTTAGCCAGGAAGAAGTCTTTCCCAGTAAAATGCCGATCTTACCTCCATTTTTTTTTTAAGAGACAAAGGAGCATTTTTCCCAATACACCTCATCATGGTTTGCAGGGATAAGACGTGCTCTAGGGACCAAATCTGTTGATCAACCAGAATCCTGTCAGGAAAGCAAACAAAATCTGATGAAGGTACAGCTTGAGAGCTTAAATAGAACTTCATTCATTCATTCAATTGTATTTACTGAGCGCTTACTGTGTGCGGAGCACTGTACTACGCACTTGGGAAGTACAAATCGGCAACATATAGAGACGGTCCCTACCCAACAACGTACCCAACAACGGGCTCACAGTCTAGAAGGGGGAGACAGGCAACAAAACAAAACAAGTTGACAGGTGTCAATACCATCAAAATAAATAGAATTATAGCTATATACACATTATTTTAAATAGAGTAATAAATATGTAAAAATACACACAAGTGCTGTGGGGAGGGGAAGGAGGGAGCACAGAGGGAGGGCAGTGGGGGTGGAGGTGGGAGGGGGTGGAAGGGAGAAGCAGGGGAAATGGGGGGGCTCAGTCTTGGAAGGCCTCCTAAAGGAGGTGAGCCCTTCTCTGTGCCTCAGTTACCTCATCCATAAAATGGGGATTGAAACTGTGAGCTCCATGAGGGGCAAGGACTGTGTCCGACCTGATTAGCTTTGTATGTACCCCAGAGCTGGACACATAGTAAATGCTTAACAAATACCATTATTATTATTATCATTATAGGATGGCAGCCACCCCATTTATGTATATAGGGGCCCAGGGGGAATAATAATGTTAACAATAATAATAATAGCATTTATTAAGTGCTTACTATGTGCAAAGCACTGTTCTAAGCACTGAGCACACAGATTTCATACAACTCTTCCCGGGTCAATTATGGCCCAACAGGAAAAAAATCCTTTGAAGCTACTCTGGGATTATTCAATAATAACAATGAATAATTACGATATTTGTGAAGAGCTTAAAATGTGTCGAGCTATCAGCCAATGACATTTAGAGCTCGTACTGTATATCGAGCCCTATACTGAGCTCTTGAGAGCGTACTATACAACAGAGTTAGTAGCTACGGTTTCAGAGCAGTGAGATTAGTCTAGTGAAGAAGACAGCTAAACGCTAAAGTGGATATGAGTTAATTTGCAGACAGCTGGATTTTCATGAAGAATTTTCATTTTATCAACAAAAACATTCAAGTCACGGCTCCCCATTCCTCCAGAGCCTCCAAAGGCTGCCCATCCACCTCCGCATCACACAGAACCTCCTTACCAAAGGTTTTTAAGCATTCAATCGGCTTATCCCATTTTATCTCACTTCAGTGATCTCCTACTACAGCCCAATCCACACACTTCCCTCCTCTAGCACCAATTTACTCATTGTGCCCTGACCTCGTCTGTTTCAATACTGTCCCTCCCCTCCGTATATGCCAGACCTCCACTCTCGCCACCTTCAAAATATTACTAAGGTCACATATCCTTCAAGAGGCCTTCCCCGACTGAGCCCTTCTGTTCCCCAGCTCTCTCTCCATTCTGTCTATGCACCTCAATACGAATGAAACCTTTGGACGTTTGAAATTCATCCCACCCCTACCCCACAGCACTTATGCACTTATCTTTAAATTAAAAACTACCAATTACTTATTTATTCATTATTCATTTAATCGTATTTATTGAGCGCTACTGTGAGCTCACTGTGGGCAGGGAATGTGTCTGTTGCTGTACTCTCCCAAGCGCTTAATACAGTGCTTTGCACACAGTAAGCGCTCAATAAATATAACTGAATGAATGACTGCAAAGCACTGTACTAGGTGCTTGGGAGAGTAAAATATAACAATAGATACAGGCCCTGCCCACCACGAGCATATTAATGCCTGTCTCCCCCCGTAGACTGTACGCTCATTATGGGCAGGGAAAATGTCTGCTAATTCTGTTGTATTGTACTGTCCAAAGTGCTTAGTACAGTGTACTAAGTAAGAGTAAGAGCTCAATAAATACAACTAATTGATTGATGGAGCAAATAGATTAAATCTTTCTCCTACTCCAGGTTACACATTTTTAACACATCTGAGTTTTAAATTTATTTGAAAAGTCGCCAACCCAACTTGGTTTACGAAGGCGCATCACCCTTCCTTGATCAGACCCATAGCCAAATGTGAAAATTCGCTTTATGCCATAGCTGTGCTATGGATAGTTTGGGGGAGAGTCGCCTTTACCATTTCAGCTTCAGAATCACTCTTCTATTAATGATTCGACTGCTAGAGTCCCACCTTTGTTTCTCAACAGCAACTCCTATCTAGTTTGGCTTCCAAGGGGCCTCTCACACACCTCACTTCTCTTCTACAGCCCAGCCCGCACACTTCGCTTCTCACTGTGCCTCCACCTCGCCTGTCTCAGCGCCGACCCCAAGCCCACGACCCGTCTCTGGCCTAGAATTCCCTCAATCAATCAATCGTATTTATTGAGCGCTTACTATGTGCAGAGCACTGTACTAAGCGCTTGGGAAGTACAAATTGGCAACACATAGAGACAGTCCCTACCCAACAGTGGGCTCACAGTCTAAAAGGGGGAGACAGAGAACAGAACCAAACATACCAACAAAATAAAATAAATAGGATAGAAATGTACAAGTAAAATAAATAAATAAATAAATAAATAAATAGAGTAATAAATCCAGCAGACAATTACTCTCCCCACTTTCAAAGCCTTATTGACATCTCCTCCAGGAAGTCTTCCCAAACTAAGCCCCTCCTTTCCTCTTCTCCTACTCCTTTTTGCGTCACCCTGACTTGCTCCCTTGGTTCTTCCCCTCTCCCAGCCCCACAGCATTTATGTACATATCTGTAATTTATTTATTTATTTGTATAGTTGTCTGCCTCCCCCCCTCTGCTCTAGACTGTAAGCTCATTCTGGGCAGGGAATGTGTCTGTTTATTGTTGTATTCTTCCAAGTGCTTACTACAGTGCTCTGCACAGTAAGCACTCAATAAATACGACGCAATAAAAGAATGAACAGTACTTAATGCACGCTGCACAATGAACATCCTGAGTTCCTCGCTGTGCTCTACCATCTCCACCACAAAATAATAATTAAAGATAATAACTGTGGCATTTGTTATTTACTTACTATGTGCCAAGCCCTGTGCTAAGCACTGGGGGTAATAATAATAATAATGATGATGGCATTTATTAAGCGCTTACTATGTGCAAAGCACTGTTCTAAGTGCTGGGGAGGTTACAAGGTGATCAGGTTGTCCCACGGGGGGCTCACAGTCTTAATCCCCATTTTACAGATGAGGTAACTGAGGCCCAGAAAAGTTAAGCGACTTGCCCAAAGTCACACAGCTGGCAATTGGAGGAGCCGGGATTTGAACCCATGACCTCTGACTCCAAAGCCCGGGCTCTTTCCACTGAGCCACGCTGCTTCTTTTAAGTACAAAGTAATCAGTTTGGACACACTCCCTGCCCCATATCAATCTATTAATGGTATGGATCGAACACTTACTATTTGCAGAGCACTATTCTAGTTGCCTGGGAGAGTATGAGATAGGGCCGATAATCTAACAGGAGAGTAAAAATAACGATAAAAACAATAATGATAATAATTGTGGTAGTCGTTCAGCGCTTACTATGTGCCAAGCACTGTACTAAGCCCTGGGATAGATGTAAGATAATCAGGTTAGAGGCTGATGCATCAGGCTGCTGATGAGAAGCAGCGTGGCTCAGTGGAAAGAGCACAGGCTTTGGAGTCAGATGTCATGGGTTCAAATCCCTGCTCCGCCACTCGTCAGCTGTGTGACTTTGGGCAAATCACTTCACTTCTCTGGGCCTCAGTTACCTCATCTGTCAAATGGGGATTAAAAAACCGTGAGCCCCCCGTGGGACAACCTGATCCCCTTGTAACCTCCCCAGCGCTTAGAACAGTGCTTTGCACATAGTAAGCGCTTAATAAATGCCATCATTATTTATTATTATAGGTTGGAGCCAGTCCGTGTCCCGCATGGGGCTCACAATCTAAGAAGGAAGGAGAACCGGTATTTCACCCCCAATTTTACAGGTGGGGAAACTGAGGCCCAGAGAAGTGCAGGGCCTTGCCCCAGGTCAGACGGCAGGCACGTGGTGAAGTCAGAATTAGAATCCAGGCCCGCGCTACTAGGCTACTACAGAGGAATTCTTGAGGAAATCGTGAAAGATGTTCTCTCACCGCAATCCTGAACGAAGGGCATCCACATTCTTGCTCGGTTCCATGACCTCTAGAGTAGCCGCTAAGACCGCGAGAGACCTCTCATCACACTCATTGATGCGTTCCTATTCAAGACACCAAATGATGGCTCACAGTCAGTATTCTGTCAACAAACAAGAGCATAAGCAGTTGATACAGCATCACGTGAAGCCTGAACTGGCTTGCGTTGCAAACGATACTAATAACGAAAATAATAATGATCGGTGCATCCGTTTCAGCCCTTACTGTTCTAAGTGCTGCGGCTGATACAATTAAATCAGCACAGAGACAGTCCCTGGGACATACAGAGCTCACAGCCCAAGGCACAGGGAGAATGGGTATCTTATCCCCGCTTCACAGACGAAGGAACTGAGGTGCAAACAAGTGAAGGGATTCATTCAAGCGGAGACTATCAGCCCGTTACGGGCAGGGATTGTCTCTATTTGTTCCTAAATTGGACTTTCCAAGTGCTTAGTACAGTGCTCTGCACACAGTAAGCGCTCAATGCAGCGTGGTTCAGTGGAGAGAGCCCGGGCTTTGGAGTCAGAGGTCATGGGTTCGAATCCCGGCTCCGCCACATGTCCGCTGTGCGACCTTGGGCAAGGCACTTCACTTCTCTGAGCCTCAGTTCCCTCATCTGGAAAATGGGGATTGAGACTGTGAGCCCCACGTGGGAAAACCTGATCACCTTGTAACCTCCCCAGCGCTTAGAACAGTGCTTTGCACATAGTAAGCGCTTAATAAATGCCATTATTATTGAGAAACAGCGTGGCTCAGTGGAAAGAGCACGGGCTTTGGAGTCAGAGGTCATGGGTTCGAATCCCGGCTCCGCCACATGTCTGCTGTGTGACCTTGGGCAAGTCACTTAACTTCTCTGAGCCTCAGTTACTTCATCTGTAAAATGGGGATTAAGACTGTGAGCCCCACGTGGGACAACCTGATCACTGTGTATCCCCCCAAGCGCTTAGAACAGTGCTTTGCACATAGTAAGCTCTTAACAAATGCCAACATTATTATTATTATTATTATCTGTAAAATGGGGATTCAGAATGTGAGCCCCATGTGGGACGATCACCTTGCATCCCCCCAGCGCTTAGAACAGTGCTTCGCACATCGCGCTTAACAAATACCATCATCATTATTATTATTAATAATGGCTATCTGAAATCCCTGCTCCCAAATCAGACATTTCTGAGTGACCGACATCAGTCCTGCCGTTCGTGTTCGGTAATTGATGTCGTCCTGTAGCTCAGCCACGGGGTAGACGTTGCATCTCCAAGTTTAGATTTGTGCTCGACCGGTGGCCCAGGTTGCTCTCGGTTGGCTGCGTGTGGCAGCGCAACCTGCGTCACACAGCCCCTTGCATTCGCCTCAGCTGCTGCTGTTCACGTCCACTCACCTGACCGAGGGGCCGGGGAAGATGGAGCTGGGTAGTCAGTGTGGTCGGGCAGCTGGCAAAGTCTCTGTGGGAGCGAAATTCTAAGCCTTGGCAAGCCTTTTCACCCTGTCCTTTACAACCCAAATGTTCTCTAAATGGTATTTTACATGAATTATTATTACTATTATTTTTAATCAAATTCCTCAGTGCCAGCTCTCTCCTCGACCCCCTCCAATCTGGCTTCCGTCCCCTACATTCCACGGAAACTGCCCTCACAAAGGTCTCCGGCCGTTCATTCTCAGTCTCTTTTGTGGGCTCCTCCTCCCCCTCCCATCCCCTTACTGTGGGGGTTCCTCAAGGGTCAGTTCTTGGTCCCCTTCTGTTCTCGATCTACACTCACTCCCTTGGTGAACCCATTCGCTCCCACGGCTTCAACTATCATCTCTACACTGGTGACACCCAAATTTACATCTCTGCCCCTGCTTTCTCTCCCTCCCTTCAAGCTCGTGTCTCCTCCTGCCTCTAAAACTCAGTATGTCCAAGACTGAACTCCTTATCTTCCCTCCCAAACCCTGCCCTCTCCCTGACTTTCCCATCACTGCTGATGGCACTACCATCCTTCCCATCTCACAAGCCCTCAACCTTGGTGTCATCCTTGACTCCGCTCTCTTGTTCACCCCTCACATCCAATCCGTCACCAAAACCTGCCGGTCTCACCTCCACAACATTGCCAAGATCCGCCCTTTCCTCTCCATCCAACCTGTTACCTTGCTGGTTCAATCTCTCATCCTATCCCGACTGGATTACTGCATCAGCCTCCTCTCTGATCTCCCATCCTCCTGTCTCCCCCTACTTCAATCTATACTTCAGGCTGCTGCCTGGATCATCTTTGTGCAGAAATGCTCTGGACATGTTCCTCCCCTCCTCAAAAATCTCCAGTGGCTACCAATCAACCTACGCATCAGGCAGAAACTCCTCACTCTCGGCTTCAAGGCTGTCCAGCTGTCCATCACCTCGACCCTTCCTACCTCACCTCCCTTCTTTCCTTCTACAGCCCAGCCCGCACCCTCCGCTCCTCTGCCGCTAACCTCCTCACTGTGCCTTGTTCTCGCCTGTCCCACCATCGACCCCCGGCCCATGTCCTCCCCCTGACCTGGAATGCCCTCCCTCCGCATATCCACCAAGCTAGCTCTGTTCCTCCCTTCAAGGCCCTACTGGGAGCTCACCTCCTCCAGGAGGCCTTCCCACACTGAGCCCCCTCCGTCCTCTCTCCCTCCTTCCCCTCCCCATCCCCCCCGCCCTACCTCCTTCCCCTCCCCACAGCACCTATATATATGTATATATGTTTGTACATATTTATTCCATTTATTTTATTTTGTTAATATGTTTTGTTTTGTTGTCTGTCTCCCCCTTCTAGACTGTGAGCCCGCTGTTGGGTAGGGACCGTCTCTATACGTTGCCAACTTGTACTTCCTAAGTGCTTAGTACAGTGCTCTGCACACAGTAAGCCCTCAATAGATACGATTGAATGAATGAATGAATCATCCATCTCTGTTCCATCTGTCTTCAGTGTGTGTCTTGGCTAGAAGATGCCTAGGGAGCATTCTAATATTAATAATAATTCTGGTATTTGTTAAGCACTTACTGTGTGCCAGGCAATGTACTAAGCACTGGGGTGGATACAAGCAAATGGGGTTGGTCACAGTCCCTGTCCCACACAGGGCTCACAGTCTCAATCCCCATTTTACTGATGAGGTAAATGAGGCCGAGAGAAGTGAAGTGATTTGCCCAAGGTCATACAGCAGGCAAGTGGCAGAACCAGGATAAGAACCCAGGACCTTCTGACTCTCTCCACTCCACCATGCTGCTTCCCAGCTCCTCCACTCCCTCCTCAAAAATCTCCAGGGGCTACCAATCAACCTACACATCAGGCAAAAGCTCCTCACCCTGGGCTTCAAGGCTGTCCATCACCTCACCCCCTCCTACCTCACCTCCCTTCTTTCCTCCTCCAGCCCAGCCCGCACCCTCTACCACTAATTTCCTCACTGTGCCTCGTTCTCGCCTGTCCCGCCGTCGACCCCCGGCCCACGTCCTCCCCCTGGCCTACGTCCTCCCCCTGGCCTGGAATGCCCTCCCTCTGCACATCAGCCAAGCTAGCTCTCTTCCTCCCTTCAAGGCCCTACTGAGAGCTCACCTCCTCCAGGAGGCCTTCCCAGACTGAGCCCCCTCCTTCCTCTCCCCCTCGCCCCCCTCTCCATCTCCCCCGCCTTACCTCCTTCCCTTCCCCACAGCACGTGTATATATGTATATATGTTTGTACATATTTATTACTCTATTTATTTATTTATTTTACTTGTACCTATCTATTCTATTTATTTTATTTTGTTAATATGCTTGGTTTTGTTCTCTGTCTCCCCCTTCTAGACTGTGAGCCCACTGTTGGGTAGGGGCTGTCTCTATATGTTGCCAACTTGTACTTCCCAAGCGCTCAGTACAGTGCTCTGCACACAGTAAGCGCTCAATAAATACGATTGATTGATTGTGCCTAACACTAGTAAAGCACTGGGATAGATACAAGATGATGTGTATATTGCTATAATTCTATTTTTTTCTGATGGTATTACCATCAGACACCTGTCTGCTTGTTTTGTTTTGTTGTCTGTCTCCCCCTTCTAGACTGTGAGCCCACTGTTGGGTAGGGACCGTCTCTATATGTTGCCAACTTGTACTTCCCAAGAGCTTAGTACAGTGCTCTGCACACAGTAAGTGCTCAATAAATACGATTGAGTGAGAGAGAGAGAGAGGTGGGACTCAGGCCCTGTCCCACATGGGGCCCCCAGTCTAGGTAGAAGGGAGAACAGGGATTTTTATCCCCATCTTACAGGTGGGGGAACTGAGGCCCGAGAAGCCAAGCGTCTTTGCGCAGTGGACAAAATGGGATCAAAACCACTGTGCTCTTTCCACTAAGCCACATGGCTACGAAGGAAATCAGTGTGGAGAAAGAACGGAAAGAATCTGGTTCTTTGGTCTGAGAAGCAGTGTGGCTCATTGGAAAGAGCACAGGCTTTGGAGTCAGAGGTCACGGGTTCAAATCCCGGCTCCGCCAATTGTCAGCTGTGTGACTTTGGGCAAGTCACTTAACTTCTCCGGGCCTGTTACCGCATCTGTAAAATGGGGATTAAGACTGTGAGCCCCAAGTGGGACAACCTGATCACCTTGTATCCTCCCCAGCGCTTCGAACAGTGCTTTGCACATAGTAAGCACTTAACAAACGCATTATTATTATTATTATTGTTATTACTATTATTACCTGAGCAGCTCTCAGCAAGGTCTGAATCAGCCGAGTACCCTGGGGGATTTTGAGCTTCACCAGGGCATGGAGACTGTACATCACGTTATCGCAGCGCAAATTCCTGGCTTCTCTCATCACGTGCTGACACAGCTGGCTAAAAGCGGGATTTTGGTACATCTGCTGCCTCTCTGAGGTGCTCTGCTCCTTCGGCATCACCTTGGCAAGCCTCCACAAGGCTCTGAGATACTTGGTACTGGGATACGTAGGGCACGCGGAAAAGTTATCCAACACGGCACCCAGGGAACTGCATTCCATTAAAGAGACGCTCGGCTCGGGCGGGGATAATTTCCTCTCCTTCCCGGGAGAAACCCCGACTGGAGAGGACGGGCCTCGGGAATCTGTTTTCTCAGGCGGCTCGTCGTCGTCAGATTCATCTGACTCAAGAGGGCACGCAGAGCCCGGGCTCACCAGTTGGTCCTTTGTTCGGGTCGATCCCATCCTCAGGCCCCGTTTTTGCAGCGTCTCGGCTCCTCTCGGCCAAACGGACGGTGCCCGGCCCGGATGCCCGAGAAACCAAGTCGGTGCCCTCCCGGGCTCGTTCCGCAGCAGTCCCCCGTGGATCAAGTGCCGGCAGGCGGGTCTGTGGGTGGAGAAGGCCAAGGGGCAGAGCCCCGCGTGCACTCTTCTGATTATCCCCAAGAGACATCCTGTCGAGTGGTGCATTTTGCCGTCGCGACTCAGGAACTTTCAAGTGACCAGCGACCGGTGGCGACGGACAACGCCTCTGCCAGGGAGGATGGGAGGATTCGAGGATTTGCCTGGAAAAGGTAGAAGAAAAAAAGGAGTGAAGCTACCAAAACTTTTACTGAATCGTCATTAATACCCTGGGTTATTTTCAGACTTTCATTGGACCCTAACGGAACTGTCCCACCTGCTTGGGGTTAGGGAGTGGGTAGGAGTGACGACACGCATTTTCATTTTCTTTCTCTCTCCGTCTCCATTTTGAACCTGGGGGCTAACTTGGGGCAGGGACTCCCAAGGAAACAAGTGACAACACACGATGAGGAGGAAAAAGACACTACTTGCTGGGGCGGTGAGGGAAGACAGGTACTGCCAAGTGGAAATACAGACACGACACCACACACACACCTACACAAAACACGCACGCAGAAGGGGCAATAAAAGCATACCTAGGGCCAGGGAGACACGCAACACTCTTGATCAGGGACAAAAGAATTTCAGACCTCTAAACTGTGAGCTTGTCGTGGGCAGGGATGTGATTGTTCAACGTTACACTGTACTCTCCCAAGTGCTTAGTACAGTGCTTTGAATGAACTTAATTTCTGCCACAGCTAGGTTACGGCATAATTTGGGGGAAGATTTGCATTTACTGGAATCATTTTTTTTTAATGACTCTATTGCTAAATTTCCAGGCCCGTGGATCAAGAGGGATGCGGACCTACTTCCCTAACCAGGAGAATAAGCAGCAAAGAAACGTAAACATCCCATCAATGAATCAATCAATCAGGGGCATTTCCTGAGCACCCAGTGAATACAGAGCGCTCTACTTGGTGCTTGGGAGAGTACCAGGGAAGCAAAACTCAGGTTCCCTACATAAAAGGGGTTGCCAAAGGGCTTAATTGTGGGTAAGCACTCAATAAATTTGATTGAATGAATAAGGAGTTCACAATTTAATGGGGGAGACAGACAAAAGTGATTTATAAATCCTGGGAGCAGGAGGAGAGACATGGATAAACCATAAGTGTGACTTTTCCTGGAGGAAACAAGCAGAAATGGTGGAATATACTAAGGGTAGCTGTTGCACTGATGGGACTTTGGTGTTGGGAATGAATCGGGAAAAGTCTTCCTAGAGGTAGGATTTTCCAAGGGCTCTGAGTGACTGGAGAAAATAATAACAATGATGGTATTTGTTAAGCGCTTACTATGTGCCGGGCACTGTTCTGAGCGCTGATAATTATGGTATTTGTTAAGCGCTTACTATGTGCCAAGCACTGTTGTAAGCACTGGGGTAGATACAAGGTAATCAGGTTGTCCCACATGGGGTTCACAGTCTTAATCCCCATTTTACGGATGAGGTCACTGAGGCCCAGAGAAGTTAAGGGGCTTGTCCAAAGTCACCCGGCAGACAAGTGGCAGAGCCGGGATTAGAACCCATGTCCTTTGGCTCCCAAGCCCGGGCTCTTTCCACTAAGCCACCCTGAGAAGCCCAAGTCCTGGCAGATTTGGAGCGAGGAGCGGGAAGACGATGTTGTGGATGGGGATTTTATCTTCTCCCTCGATCGTTCTCCCCTAAGTACTTAGTACTGTGCTCTGATAACGGCAGATGCTCGCTATATATCAATCAATCAATCGTATTTATTGAGCGCTTACTATGTGCAGAGCACTGTACTAAGCGCTTGGGAAGCACAAATTGGCAACATATAGAGACAGTCCCTACCCAACAGTGGGCTCACAGTCTAAAAGGGGGAGACAGAAAACAAAACCAAACATACTAACAAAATAAGATAAATAGAATAGATATGTACAAATAAAATAAATAAATAGAGTAATAAATATGTACAAACATATAGACATATATACAGGTGCTGTGGGGAAGGGAAGGAGGTAAGAAGGGGGGGATGGAGAGGGGGACGAGGGGGAGAGGAAGGAAGGGGCTCAGTCTGGGAAGGCCTCTTGGAGGAGGTGAGCTCTCAGCAGGGCCTTGAAGGGAGGAAGAGAGCTAGTTTGGCGGATGGGCAGAGAGAAGGCATTCCAGGCCCGGGGGAATATTCAATTGATCGATGGAATTCTAAACTAGCGGAAGTTCGATTTAAGAGGGTTAAAGTTGGGAGAGCTGAGAATGAGGTACAGCTGGAAGAGAATCAATCAATCGTATTTACTGAGCACTTACTGTGTGCAGAGCACTGTACTAAGCGCTTGGGAAGTACAAGTTGGCAACATCTAGAGACAGTCCCTACCCAACAGTGGGCTCACAGTCTAGAAGGGGGAGACAGAGAACAAAACCAAACATACTAACAAAATAAAATAAATAGAATAGATATGTACAAGTAAAATAGAGTAATAAATACATACAAACATATCAATCAATCAATCAATCGTATTTATTGAGCACATACTATGTGCAGAGCACTGTACTAAGTGCTTGGGAAGTACAAATTGGCAACACATAGAGACAGTCCCTACCCAACAGTGGGCTTACAGTCTAAAAGGGGGAGACAGAGAACAGAACCAAACATACCAACAAAATAAAATAAATAGGATAGAAATGTACAAGTAAAATAAATAAATAAATAAATAAATAGAGTAATAAATATGTACAACCATATATACATATATACAGGTGCTGTGGGGAAGGGAAGGAGGTAAGATGGGGGGATGGAGAGGGGGACGAGGGGGAGAGGAAGGAAGGGGCTCAGTCTGGGAAGGCCTCCTGGAGGAGGTGAGCTCTCAGCAGGGCCTTGAAGGGAGGAAGAGAGCTAGCTTGGCGGAGGGGCAGAGGGAGGGCATTCCAGGCCCGGGGGATGACGTATATACATATATATATATGTATATATACATATATACGGTATACATATATACAGAGAAGTTTCGGAGGATCAAGAAGGTCGGCTGAAGATCAGTGAGTGAAGAAAGCTAGTATATAAAATGGGGAAAGGCAGTGGACAGCAAGAATAATAATAATAAAGGAGAAGGTAACCCAAAAGGAAGGGGCAGACAGACCATTGAAAGAGTAGAGACAAGGGTGAAAAGCAGCAGCATGGCGTAGTGGATAGAGCACAGGACTGGGAGTCTGCTGTGTGACCTTGGGCAAGTCACTTCACTTCTCTGTGCCTCAGCTGCCTCATCTGGAAAATGGGGACTAAGACTGTGAGCCCCGCGTGGAACAACCTGATTACCTTCTATCTACCCAAGCGCTTACAACAGTGTTTGGCACATAGTAAGTGCTTAGCACATACCATAGCTATTATTATATGTGGCGGGATGGGAATTAGAACCCAGGTCCTCCTGCCTCCCAGTAAGCCCTGCTGCTGCTTAGTACAGTGCCTGGCACATAGTAAGTGCTTAATAAATACCATAATAGTAATTATCATTATTATTATTATTCTCGGGGCGCCCCATTGGGTACTGTCACTAGCCCCCCAGAAATAATCCTCCCCTTCCATGGGAAGCAAGGGAATAACAACAATGATGGTATTTGTTAAGTGCTTATTATGTGCCAAGCACTGTTGTAAGCACTAGGGTAAATACAAGGTAATCAGGTTGTCCCACGTGGGGCTCACAGTCTTAATCCCCATTTTACAGATGAGGTCACTGAGGCACAGAGACGTTAAGTGGCTTGCCCAAGGTCACACAGCAGATAATAATAATAATAGTAATAATAATTGGCATTTGTTAAGCGCTATGTGCAAAGCACTGTTCTAAGTGCTGGGGAGGATACAGGGTGATCAGGTTGTTCCATGTGGGGCTCACAGTCTTAATCATCATCATCAATCGTATTCATTGAGCACTTACTATGTGCAGAGCACTGTACTAAGCGCTTGGGAAGTGCAAATTGGCAACATATAGAAACAGTCCCTGTGGTAACTGAGGCCCAGAGAAGTTAAGTGACTTGCCCAAGATCACACAGCAGACATGTGGTGGAGTCGGGATTCGAACCCATGACCTCTGACTCCAAAGCCCGTGCTCTTTCCACTGAGCCACGCTGCTTCTCTAGCAGACAGTGGACAGAGCACGGGTCTGCGAGTCAGAAGGTCATGGGCTCTAATCCTGGCTCCGCCACTTGTCTACTGTGTGACCTTGGGCAAGTCACTTCACTTCTCTATGCCTCAGTTACCTCATCTGTAAAATGGGGATTAAAGTGTGAGCCCCATGTGGGACTACCTGATTACTCTTTTAAATAATAATGGTGATGATGGTATTTGTTAAGCGCTTACCATGTGCCAAGCACCGTTCTAAGCGCTGGGGTAGATACAAGGTGATCAGGTTGTCCCATGTGGGGCTCGCAGTCTTAATCCCCATTTCACAGATGAGGTGACTGAAGCACAAAGAAGTGAAGTGACTTGCCCAAAGTCACACAGCTGAGCAGTGGCAGAGCCGGGATTGGAACTCACGACCCCTGACTCCCAAGCCCAGGCTCTTTCCACCAAGCCACGCTGCTTCTGTATCTCCCCCAGCGCTTAGAACAGAGCTTGGCACGTAGTAGACCCTTAACAAATACCATCATCATCATCATCAATCGTATTTATTGAGCGCTTACTATGTGCAGAGCACTGGACTAAGCGCTACCATCATCATCATCATTATTATTACTATTATTAATAACCCCGGCTCTGCCACTTGTCTGCTGTGTGACCTTGGGAAAGTCACTTCACTGTGCCTCAGTTCCCTCATCTGTAAAACGGGGACTGAGACTGAGCCCCACGTGGGACAGGGACTGGGTCAATCAATCAATCGTATTTATTGAGCGCTTACTGTGTGCAGAGCACTGTACTAAGCGCTTGCGAAGTCCAAGTTGGCAACATAGAGACAGTCCCTACCCAACAGTGGGCTCACAGTCTAGAAGGGGGAGAACAGTGGGCTCACTTCTCTGAGCCTCAGTGACCTCACCTGTAAAATGGGGATGAAGACTGTGAGCCCCCAGTGGGACAACCTGATAATAAAAATAATAATAATAATAATGTTGGTATTTGTTAAGCGCTTACTATGTGCAAAGCACTGTTCTAAGCGCTGGGGAGCATACAATAATAATAATAATAATAATGACATTTATTAAGTGCTTACTATGTGCAGAGCACTGTTCTAAGCGCTGGGGAATTTACAAGGTAATCAGGTTGTCCCACGTGGGGCTCCCAGTCTTCATCCCCATTTTCCAGATGAGGGAACTGAGGCCCAGAGAAGTGAAGTGACATGCCCAAAGTCAACAGCTGACAAATGGCGGAGCCGGGATTTGAACCCATGACCTCTGACTCCAAAGTCCGGGCTCTTTCCACTGAGCCACGCTGCTTCTGATCACCTTGTACGCTCCCCAGCGCTTAGAACAGTGCTTTGCACATAGTAACGGCTTAAGAAATGCCGTTACTATTATTATTTCCACTGAGCCATGTGGCGACCGACGGGATTCATTCAGTCGTATTTATTGAGCGCTTATTGTGTGCAGAGCACTGTACTAAGCGCTTGGGAAGTCCAAGTTGGCAACATCTAGAGACGGGCCCGACCCAACAGCGGGCTCACTTCTCTGGGCCTCAGTTCCCTCATCTGTAAAATGGGGATGAAGACTGGGAGCCCCACGGATGAAGCAGCGTGGCTCAGTGGAAAGAGCCCGGGCTTTGGAATCAGAGGTCATGGGTTCAAATCCCGGCTCCACCACTCGTCAGCTGTGTGACTTTGGGCAAGTCACTTCACTTCTCTGGGCCTCAGTTACCTCGTCTGTAAAATGGGGATGAAGACTGTGAGCCCCACGAGGGACAACCTCATCACCTTGTAAATTCCCCAGCGTTTAGAACGGTGCTCTGCACATAGTAAGCGCTTAATAAATGCCATTATTATTATTATTATCGTACCCTCCCCAGCGCTTAGAACAGTGCTTTGCACATAGTAAGCGCTTAAGAAATGCCATTATTATTATTGTACGCTCCCCAGCGCTTAGAACAGTGCTTTGCACATAGTAAGCGCTTAAGAAATGCCATTATTATTCTTATTATCGTACGCTCCCCAGCGCTTACAACAGTGCTTTGCACATAGTAAGTGCTTACTAAATGCCATTATTATTATTACCGTACGCTCCCCAGCGCTTAGAACAGTGCTTTGCACATAGTAAGCGCTTAAGAAATGCCATTATTATTCTTATTATCGTACGCTCCCCAGCGCTTACAACAGTGCTTTGCACATAGTAAGTGCTTAATAAATGCCATTATTATTATTACCGTACACTCCCCTGCGCTTAGAATAGTGCTTTGCACATAGTAAGCGCTTAATAAATGCCATTATTATTATTATTATCGTACGCTCCCCAGTGCTTAGAACAGTGCTCTGCACATAGTAAGCGCTTAATAAATGCCATTATTATTATTATCGCACGCTCCCCAGCGCTTAGAACAGTGCTTTGCACATAGTAAGCGCTTAATAAATGCCATTATTATTATTATTATTATTGTACGCTCCCCAGCGCTTAGAACGGTGCTTTGCACATAGTAGGCGCTTAAGAAATGCCATTATTATTATTATCATCGTACGCTCCCCAGCGCTTAGAACAGTGCTTTGCACGTAGTAAGCGCTTAAGAAATGCCATTATTATCGTACACTCCCCAGCACTTAGAACAGTGCTTTGCACATAGTAAGCGCTTAGTAAATGCCATTATCATTATTATTATTATTATTACCGTACGCTCCCCAGCGCTTAGAACAGTGCTTTGCACATAGTAAACGCTTAATAAATGCCATTATCATTATTATCGTATGCTCCCCAGCGCTTACAACAGTGCTTTGCACATAGTAAGCGCTTAATAAATACCATTATTATTATCGTACGCTCCCCAGCGCTTAGAACGGTGCTTTGCACATAGTAGGCGCTTAAGAAATGCCATTATTATTATTACCGTACGCTCCCCAGCGCTTAGAACAGTGCTTTGCACATAGTAAGCGCTTAAGAAATGCCATTATTATTATTATATGCTCCTCAGCGCTCATAACAGTGCTTTGCACATAGTAAACGCTTAATAAATGCCATTATCATTATTATTATTATCGTATGCTCCCCAGCGCTTCGAACAGTGCTTTGCACATAGTAAGCGCTTAATAAATGCCATTATTATTATTATTATCGCACGCTCCCCAGCGCTTAGAACAGTGCTTTGCACATAGTAAGCGCTTGGCAGTCCTTCACAGTGCCTTCGAGCTTACAGAGGACTATGGGCAAGTCACTGGAGAAGCAGCATGACTTTGTTGAAAAAGTCCGAAGCCGGGAGTCAGTTCCACCAGTTACCTGCTATTTGACCTTGGGCAAACCTCTTCACTTCTCTGTAAAATGGGGACTGGGCCTTCCCAGACTGAGCCCCTTCCTTCCTCTCCCCCTCGTCCCCCTCTCCATCCCCCCCATCTTACCTCCTTCCCTTCCCCACAGCACCTGTACATCATCATCATCATCAATCGTATTTACTGAGCGCTTACTATGTGCAGAGCACTGTACTAAGCGCTTGGGAAGTACAAATTGGCAACATATAGAGACGGTCCCTACCCAACAGTGGGCTCACAGTCTAAAAGGGGGGAGACAGAGAACAAAACCAAACATACCAACAAAATAAAATAAATAGGATAGATATGTACAAGTAAAATAAATAAATAGAGTAATAAATATGTACAACCATATATACAGGTGCTGTGGGGAAGGGAAGGAGGTAAGATGGGGGGGATGGAGAGGGGGACGAGGGGGAGAGGAAGGAAGGGGCTCAGTGTGGGAAGGCCTCCTGGAGGAGGTGAGCTCTCAGCAGGGCCTTGAAGGGAGGAAGACAGCTATATGTTTGTACATATTTATTGCTCTATTTCTTCTACTTGTACACATCTATTCTATTTCTTTTATTTTGTTAGTATGTTTGGTTTCGTTCTCTGTCTCCCCCTTTTAGACTGTGAGCCCACTGTTGGGTAGGGACTGTCTCTATACGTTGCCAATTTGTAATCAATCAATCAGTCGTATTTATTGAGCGCTTCCTATGTGCAGAGCACTGTACTAAGCGCTTGGGAAGTACAAATTGGCAACACATATCATACACACACAACACAACACATAATAACACAACACACACAATAACACCTAATACCGTATTATGGTATCATACACATATCATACACACACAACACAACACATAACACAACACAATCAACACAACACATAATTTGTACTTCCCAAGCGCTTAGTCCAGTGCTCCGCACACAGTAAGCGCTCAATAAATACGATTGATGATGATGATGATGATGACTGAATCCTCTCTCCACCTTCCATCGTGAGCCCTGTTTGGGACAGGGCCTGACTCTGGTTTGATGGCACTGCACCTACTATGGAGAAGCAGCCTGGCCCAGTGGAAAGATAACGGGCTTTGGAGTCCGAGGTGCTGAGTTCAAATCCCGCCTGGTCAGCTGTGTGACTTTGGTCAAGTCACTTCACTTCTCTGGGCCTCAGTCCCCTCGTCTGGAAAATGGGGATGAAGACTGGGAGCCCCCTGTGGGACCACCTGATCACCTTGTAACCTCCCCAGCGCTCAGAACAGTGCTTTGCACATAGTAAGCGCTTAATAAATGCCGTCATTATTATTATTATTAAGAAATGCCGATACGATGATCATTTCCACTGAGCCACGCGGCGACCGACGGGGTTCATTCATTCATTCACTCATTCATTCATTCACTCATTCATTCATTCAATCGTATTTATTGAGCGCTTACTGCGTGCAGAGCACTGGACTAAGCGCTTGGGAAGTACAAGTTGGCAACATCTATGGATAATTGTATGGATGGGTGCCCGGTCCCGTCCCGTCCCCTCAGCCTCCTCTCACCTCAGCTCCGCGGCCTAGTCAGGCGGGGGCCGCCATGACACCCCCCACGACCACGTGACCCGCCCCCTCCAACCGCGTGACCCCCTCCCCACCACGTGACCCCCGCCCTACGGCGGCCGGCGCGGCCCAAAAGTCGCCCGATCGACGGCCCGAGCGCCGCGCCGTCCAGCGGCCTTTTCCCATTATTACCGTAATCATCGTAACAACGGGGGGGATTTCATTCATTCAATCGTATTCATTCATTCATTCATTCAGTCGTATTTATTGAGCGCTTACTGTGTGCAGAGCACTGGACTAAGCGCTTGGGAAGTCCAAGGTGGCACCGTATAATCATCATCATCATGATGGCAATCAATCAATCAATCGATCAATCGTATTTATTGAGCACTTACTGTGCGCAGAGCACTGGACTAAGCACTTGGGAAGTCCAAGTTGGCACCATATAATCATCATCATCATCATGGCAATCAATCAATCAATCGTATTTATTGAGCACTTACTGTGTGCAGAGCACTGGACTAAGCGCTTGGGAAGTCCAAGTTGGCACCATATAATCATCATCGTCATGATGGCAATAAATGAATCAAATCAATCGTATTTATTGAGCACTTACTGTGCGCAGAGCACTGGACTAAGCACTTGGGAAGTCCAAGTTGGCACCATATAATCATCATCATCATCATGGCAATCAATCAATCAATCAATCAATCAATCGTATTTATTGAGCGCTTATTGTGTGCAGAGCACTGGACTAAGCGCTTGGGAAGTCCAAGTTGGCACCATATAATCATCATCAGCATGATGGCAATCAATCAATCAATCAATCGTATTTATTGAGCGCTTACTGTGTGCAGAGCACTGGACTAAGCGCTTGGGAAGTCCAAGTTGGCACCATATAATCATCATCATCATGATGGCAATCAATCAATCAATCGTATTTATTGAGCGCTTACTGTGTGCAGAGCACTGGACTAAGCGCTTGGGAAGTCCAAGTTGGCAACATATAATCATCAGCAGCAGCAGCATGATGGCAATCAATCAATCGTATTTATTGAGCGCTTACTGTGTGCAGAGCACTGGACTAAGTGCTTGGGAAGTCCAAGTTGGCAACATATAATCATCATCATCATGATCAATCAATCAATCAATCATATTTATTGAGCGCTATGTGCAGAGCACTGTACTAAGCACTTGGGAAGTACAAATTGGCAACATATAGAGACAGTCCCTACCCAACAGTGGGCTCACAGTCTAAAAGGGGGAGACAGAGAACAAAGCCAAACATACTAACAAAATAAAATCAATAGAATAGAAATGTACAAGTAAAATAAATAAATAAATAGAGTAATAAATATGTACAAACATATATGCATATATACAGGTGCTGTGGGGAGGAGAAGGAGGTAAGATGGGGGGATGGAGAGGGGGACGAGGGGGAGAGGAAGGAAGGGGATCAGTCTGGGAAGGCCTCCTGGAGGAGGCCATCATGATGGCAATCAATCAATCGTATTTATTGAGCACTTACCGTGTGCAGAGCACTGGACTAAGTGCTTGGGAAGTCCAAGTTGGCACCATATAATCATCATCATCATCAGCATGATGGCAATCAATCAATCAATCAATCGTATTTATTGAGCGCTTACTGTGTGCAGAGCACTGGACTAAGCGCTTGGGAAGTCCAAGTTGGCACCATATAATCATCATCAGCAGCAGCATGATGGCAATAAATCAATCAATCAATCAATCGTATTTATTGAGCGCTTACTGTGTGCAGAGCACTGGACCAAGCCCTTGGGAAGTCCAAGTTGGCACCATATAATCATCATCATCATCATGGCAATCAATCAATCAATCAATCAATCATATTTATTGAGCGCTTACTGTGTGCAGAGCACTGGACTAAGCGCTTGGGAAGTACAAGTTGGCACCATATAATTATCATCATGATGGCAATAAATCAATCAATCAATCGTATTTATTGAGCACTTACTGTGTGCAGAGCACTGGACTAAGCGTTTGGGAAGTCCAAGTTGGCACCATATAATCATCATCATCATGATGGCAATCAATCAATCAATCAATCATATTTATTGAGTGCTTACTGTGTGCAGAGCACTGGACTAAGCGCTTGGGAAGTCCAAGTTGGCACCATATAATCATCATCATCATCATCATCATGGCAATCAATTAATCAATCAATCAATCAATCAATCAATCGTATTTATTGAGCGCTTTCTGTGTGCAGAGCACTGTACTAAGCGCTTGGGAAGTACAAGTTGGCAACATATAGAGACAGCCCCTACCCACCAGTGGGCTCACAGTCTAAATATGATTGATTGATTCTCTGGGCCTCAGTGACCTCATCTGTAAAATGGGGATTAAGACTGTGAGCCCCCCATGGGACAACCGGATCACCTTGTAACGTTCCCAGTGCTTAGAACAGTGCTTTGTACATAGTAAGCGCTTAACAAATACCATCATCATCATTTGTTAAGCGCTTACTATGTGCAGAGCACTGTTCTAAGTGCTTGGGGGGGGGGGGAATACAAGGTCATCAAGTTGCCCCACGTGGGGTTCACAATCTTAATGCCCATTTTACCATTTTACAGATGAGGTAACTGGGGCTCAGAGAAGTTAAGTGACTTGCCCCAGGTCACACAGCAGACATGTGGCAGAGTCTGGATTCGTGCCCATGACCTCTGACTCCAAAGCCCCCGCTCTTTCCACTGAGCCACGCTGCTTCTCTAGAGACGGTCCTTACCCAACAGTGGACTCACAGTCTAGAAGGGGGAGACAGACAACAAAACAAAACATATTAACAAAATAAAGTAAATAGAATAAATATGTACAAGTACAATAGAGTAATAAATACTTACAAACATATACACAGGTATACACATATATATTGTTAAGCGCTTACTATTGAGCGCTTACTGTGTGCAGAGCACTGGACTAAGCGCTTGGGAAGAACAAGTTGGCAACAAGTTGGTCCCCTCCTTCCTCTCCCCCTCGTCCCCCTCTCCGTCTCCCCCGCCTTACCTCCTTCCCTTCCCCACAGTGCCTGTATATATGTATATATGTTTGTACGTATTTATTACTCTATTTATTTACTTATTTTACTTGAGAGGCAGAGGAGCGGAGGGTATGGGCTGGGCTGTAGAAGGAGAGAAGGGAGGTGAGGTAGGAGGGGGCGAGGGGATGGGCAGCCTTGAAGCCCAGGGTGAGGAGTTTTTGCCTGATGAGCAGATTGATTGGTAGCCACTGGAGATTTTTGAGGAGGGGAGTAACAGGCCCAGAGCGTTTCTGGACAAAAACAATCCGGGCAGCAGCATAAAGTATGGATTGAAGTGGGGAGAGACACGAGGATGGGAGATCAGAGAGGAGGCTGATGCAGTAGTCCAGATGGGATAGGATGAGAGCTTGAACGAGCAGGGTAGACGCTTGGATGGAGAGGAAAGGGCGGATCTTGGCAATGTTGCAGAGCTGAGACCGGCAGGTTTTGGTGACGGCTTGGATGTGAGGGGTGAACGAGAGAGCCCCACATGGGGCTCACAGTCTTAATCCCCATTTTACAGATGAGGTCACTGAGGCCCAGGGAACCTAAGTGTCTTGCCCTAGGTCACACAGCAGACAAGTGTGCTGATTAACTTCCTCACATCCCCCAAACTGGCTCTCTCCCCCTTTTCGAAGTGGGAGATTGATTTACTGATCAATCAAACGATTGATTTACTGATCAATCAAACGATTGATTGATTCATTGATTCAAAGCCCTGCCGAGAGCTCACCACTTCCAGGAGGCTTTCCCAGACTGAGCCCCCCCTTTTCCTCTGCTCCTCCTCCCCTCCCCATCACCCCTACTCCCTCCCTCTGCTCTATCCCCTTCCCCCCACAGCACTTGTGTATATTCATACATATTTACTACTCTATTTTATTAATGATGCAGATATATATTTATACTTCTATCTATTCTATCTATATCTATTCTATTTATTTTATTTTGTTAGTATGTTTGGTTTTGTTCTCTGTCTCCCCCTTTTAGACTGTGAGCCCACTGTTGGGTAGGGACTGTCTCTATAGGTTGCTAATTTGTACTTCCCAAGCGCTTAGTACAGTGCTCTGCACATAGTAAGCGCTCAATAAATACGATTGATGATGATGATGATACTTCTATACTGGTATTGACACCTGTCTACTTTCATTCATTCATTCATTCAATCGTATTTATTGAGAGCTCACTGTATGCAGAGCACTGTACTAAGCGCTTGGGAAGTATGAATCGTCAACATATAGAGACAGTCCCTACCCAACAACGGGGTCACAGTCTAGAATGGGGAGACAGACAACAGAATAAAACCGGCGTCAATACCATCATAATAAATAGAATTATAGCTATATACACATCATTAACGAAATAGAGTAATAAATATGTACAAATGAAATAGAGTAATAAATATGTGCAAATATATATATATATAAAACTGCTGTTTGGAAGGGGAAGGGGGTAGGGCGGGGGGGGGGCGATGAGGAGGGGAGGAGGACATTCAATATGCACATTCTAGACAGTGAGCCCGTTGTTGGGTAGGGATTGACTCTATCCGTTGCTGAATTGTACTTTCCAAGCGCTTAGTACAGAGGTCTGCACACAGTAAGCGCCCAATAAATACGACTGAATGAATGAATGAATGTGCCAAGCACTGCTCTAAGCGCTGGGGGTAGATACAAGCTCATCAGGTTGTCCCACGTGGGGCTCACAGTCTCTATCCCCATTTTACAGACGAGGTCACTGAGGTCCCATTTTCCAGATGAGGTCACTGAGGCCCAGAGAACCCAAGTAATAACAATAATGATGATGATGGTATTTGTTCATCAGTCAATCAATCAATCATATTTATTGAGCACTTACTGTGTGCAGAGCACTGTACTAAGCTCTTGGGAAGTACAAGTTGGCAACATACAAAGACAGTCCCTACCCAACAGTGGGCTCACAGTCTAGAAGGGTGAGACAGAGAACAGAACCAAACATATTAACAAAATAAAATAAATAGAATACATATGTACAAGTAAAATGAATAAATGAATAAATAGAGCAATAGTATGTTCCAAACACTGTTCTAGGCGCTGGGGGAGATACATAGTCATCAGGTTATCCCACGTGAGGCTCACAATCTTAATCCCCATTTTACAGATGAGGTAACAGAGGCACAGAAAAGCTAAGTGACGCCCACCCAGCTGCCAAGTGGCGGAGTCGGTATTAGAACCCACCACCTGTGACTCCCAAACCCGGGCTCTTTCCACTAAGTCACGCTGCTTCTCAAGTGACTTGCCCAAGGTCACGGAGCGGACAAGTGGAGGAGGCGGGATTAGAATCCATGACCTCTGACTCCCAAATCTGGGATCTTTCCACTAGGCCATGCTGCTTCTGTGCGGTACTCTCCCAAGCGCTTACTCCATTCATTCATTCATTCAATCGTATTTATTGAGCGCTTACTGTGTGCAGAGCACTGTACTAAGCGTTTGGGAAGTCCAAGTTGGCAACATATAGAGACGATCCCTACCCAACAGCGGGCTCACAGTCTAGAAGGGGGAGACAGACGAGAAAACAAAACATATTAACGAAATAAAATAAATAGAATAAATATGTACAAGTAAAATAGAGTAATAAATACGTACAAACATATATACGTATGTACAGGTGCTGTGGGGAAGGGAAGGAGGTAAGGCGGGGGGGGATGGAGAGGGGAAGGAGGGGGCTCAGTCTGGGAAGGCCTCCTGGAGGAGGTGAGCTCTCAGTAGGGCTTTGAAGGGCTTACTCCAGTGCTCTGCACACAGTAAGCGCTCAGTAAATCCGGTGGATTGAGTGAGCGAGGGGGCGCCTGGCCTTTCCAGGCGGAGTTGGCGCTCCCTGGCTGAGGCCCCTTCCTCTCCCCCTCGCCCCCCTCTCCATCCCCCCCATCAATCAATCAATCAATCAATCATATTTATTGAGCGCTTACTGTGTGCAGAGCACTGGACTAAGCACTTGGGAAGTACAAGTTGGCAACATATAAAGACAGTCCCTACCCAACAGTGGGCTCACAGTCTAATAGGGGGAGACAGAGAACAAAACCAAACATACTAACAAAATAAAATAAATAGAATAGAGATGTACAAGTAAAATAAATAGAGTAATAAATATGTACAAATTTACCATCTTACCTCCTTCCCTTCCCCACAGCACCTGTATTTATATATACATATGTTTGTACATATTTATTACTCTATTTATTTTACTTGTACATATCTATTCTATTTATTTTATTTTGTTAGTATGTTTGGTTTTGTTCTCTGTCTCCCCCTCTTAGACTGTGAGCCCACTGTTGGGTAGGGACCGTCTCCATATGGTGCCAACTTGTACTTCCCAAGCGCTTAGTCCAGTGCTCTGCACACAGTAAGCGCTCAATAAATACGATTGATTGATTGATTGAGGCCTGGCGCCGCGCGCGCCTCGGTCGCTAAGCAACCGCGCGCCTCGGTCGCTAAGCAACCGCGCGCCTCGGTCGCTAAGCAACCGCGGCCGCCGCTCAGGCCCCGCCGGCCCTCCCGCTCTCTTCGTGTGATAACCGCAGTCCGGCCATGGCCAAATTCGTACTGGCAGGTCAGTGACTTCTTCTACTACCCTCCCCTCACACCCACACACTCACAAACACACTCATTCACTCAACGTAATAATGATAATAATAATAATGTTGGTATTTGTTAAGCGCTTACTATGTGCAAAGCACTGTTCTAAGCGGTGGGGTAGATACAAGGTAATCAGGTTGTCCCACGAGGGGCTCACAGTCTTCATCCCCATTTTCCAGATGAGGGAACTGAGGCCCAGAGAAGTGAAGTGACTTGCTCAAAGTCACACAGCTGACAAGTGGCGGAGCCGGGATTTGAACCCACGGCCTCTGACTCCAAAGGCCGGGGTCTTTCCGCTGAGCCACGCTGCTTCACAACGTACTGATTGTGGTTCCCCCACTGGTCTGCTCTGTGACTTTGGGCAAGTCCCTTCGCTTCTCTGGGCCTCACTTTCCTCTTCTGTACAAAATGGGGATTGGGTGTGAGCCCAACGTGGGACAGGGACTGTATCCAACCTGATTAACTTGTATCTACTCCAGCGCTTCGAATAGTGTGTGGCACATAGTAAGCGCCTAACACATAATAATAATGATGGCATTTATTAAGCGCTTACTATGTGCCATGCACTATCCTAAGCGCTGGGGTAGATACAAGGTTATCAGGTTGTCCCACGTAGGGCTCACAGTCTTAATCCCCATTTTCTAGATGAGGGAACTGAGGCCCAGAGGAGTGAAGTGACTTGCCCAAAGTTGCACAGCTGACAAGTGTATATATGTATATATGTTTGTACATATTTGTTACTCTATTTTACTTGTACATATTTATTCTATTTATTTGATTTTGTTAATATGTTTTGTTATCTGTCTCCCCCTTCTAGACTGTGAGCCCACTGTTGGGTAGGGACCGGCTCTCTATGTTGCCAACTTGTACTTCCCAAGCGCTTAGTACAGTGCTCTGCATACAGTAAGCGCTCAATAAATATGATTGAATTGAATGAAAGTGGCGGAGTCGGGATTTGAACCCATGACCTCTGACTCCCAAGCCCGTGCTCTTTCCACTGAGCCACGCTGCTTCTCTACACGTACCATCATTATCATTATTATTATATTATTATTATTGAGCAGCAGCGTGGCTTAATGGAAAGAGCCCGGGCTTGGGAGTCAGAGGTTATGGGTTCTAATCCCAGCTCCTCCACTTGTCAGCTGTGTGACTTTGGGCAAGTCACTTCACTTTTCTGGGCCTCAGTTCCCTCATCTGGAAAATGGGGATTAAGACTGTGAGCCTCACGTGGGACAACCTGATGACCTTGTATCTACCATAGTGCTTAGAACATTCCTTGGCACATAGTAAGCGCTTAACAATAATAATAATAATAATACTGGCATTTATTAAGCGCTTACTATGTGCAAGGCACTGTTCTAAGCGCTGGGGGTATACAAGGTGATCAGATTGTCCCACAGGGGGCTCACAGTCTTCATCCCCATTTTACAGATGAGGTCACTGAGGCCCAGAGAAGTGAAGTGACGTGCCCAAACCATCATTATTGCTATTTTTATTATCCTCCTAAAATCTCCCCTGCTCCCCTGCTGTGTGACCATGGACAAGTCATTTCACTTCTTGTATCTCAGTTACCTCATCTGTAAAGTGGGGATTAAGACTGTGAGCCGTATGTGGTAAAGGGACTGTGTCCAATCCAATTACTTTGGATCTACCCTAGCTCTTGGTACAGTGCCTGTCATGTAGTAAGTAGTTAATAAACACCATAAATTATTATTAATATTATTATCATCATTATTAATAATAAGAACTGGGTATAAGCCAGTTCTTGCAGGAAACCAGAGCAGGATAAAAGTGACCTGGTGCTAATTTGATCATTTTCAGGGAGAGCGGATTGTCCCTTCTTTGCTAAGGCAGAAATTCTGGCAGACTACTTGCAGAAAAATCTACCTAACTTCAGGATCCACAAAATTAAACAGCACCCTGATTTCTGGGAGGTAAGAAGTTTTGGTTTGCTGAAAATTGTTGCGCTCAAATTTCTTTACAGATGTTTACAGCAGTATTTTTAATAGCGATGCTATACAATCATTTAAAACTAAGATAAACACTCAGGGTCCACATGGAGAATGAAGTTTTTTGGCTTTTTTAAAATGGTATTTGTTAAGTACTTACTGTTTGTAAAGCACTGTTCTAGGTGCTGGGGTAGATACATCAGGCTGGACGTAGCCTCTTTCCCCCATGGGACTCACAGTCTCAGTTGGAGGGAGGAGGATTTAATCCTCATTTTCAGATGAGGTAACTAAGGCACAGAGAAGTAAGTGACTTGCCCAAGGTCACAGAGCAAGCCATTAGAACCCAGGCCCTCTGACTCTCAGGCCTAAGTTCTAGTTCCTGTTATTCCATCAATCGATTGTATTTATTGAGCACTTACTAGGTGCAGAGCACTGTACTAAGCCCTTGGGAGACTACAATACAACAGAGTTGGCAGACACGTTCCCTGCCCACTACGAGCTTACAGTCCAGAGGGGAAGGCCGACATTAATGTAAATATATCATTTATAATATATAATTTACAGATATGGACTGAAATGCCATGGGGTTGAGGGTAGGGCAAATATTAAATGCCCAAAGGTCACAGACCTGAGTGCATAGAGATGCAGACTGGAGAGGGAGCAGGGGGAAAAGAGGATTTAATCGGGGAAGGCCGCTTGGAGGAGATTCATTCATTCATTCATTCAATCGTATTTATTGAGCACTTACTGTGTGCAGAGCACTATATTAAGAGTTTGGGAAGTACAAGCTGGCAACATATAGAGACGGTCCCTACCCAACAATGGGCTCACAGTCTAGAAGGGGGAGACAGACAACAAAACAAAACAAGTGGACAGGTGTCAAGATGTCAGAACAAATAGAATTAAAGCTAAATGCACATCATTAACAAAATAAATAGAATAGTAAATATGTGCAAGTAAAATAGAGTAATAAATCTGTACAAACATATATACAGGTGCTGTGGGGAGGGGAAGGAGGTAGGGCAGGGAGGGATGGGGAGGAGGAGAGGAAAAATGGGGGTTCAGTCTGGGAAGGCGTCTTGGAGGAGGTGAGCTCTCAGTAGGGCTTTGAAGGGAGGAAGAGAGCTAGCTTGGCGGATGTGCGGAGGGAGGGCATTCCAGGCCAGGGGATGACGTGAGTCGGGGGTCGATGGCAGGACAGGCGAGAACGAGGCACGGTGAGGAGATTAGCAGCAGAGGAGCGGAGGGTGCGGGCTGGGCTGGAGAAGGAGAGAAGGGATGTGAGGTAGGAGGGGGCATGGTGATGAAGAGCCTTGAAGCCGAGAGTGAGGAGTTTTTGCTTGATGCATAGGTTGACAGGCAGCCACTGGAGATTTTTGAGGAGGGGAGTAACATGCCCAGAGCGTTTCTGCACAGAGATGATCCGGGCAGCCTTAGAAACCTTTTAAGTACTGAACAGTTTAGAAGCTTTATGAAAGAACTACTTTATAGACATTCAAAATGAGTTCTAATTTCAGCTCTCATTCAAGTATTTATTGGGCACCTACTGTGTTCAAAGCGAAATAGTAAGCACTTGGAAGAGTAGAACTAAAAAAGAGAAACTGTTCCTGCCTTCAGGGAGCTTAAAATCTAAACAGGGGAGACGGACAGAAACTAGACTCAAGACTGACAGAAATCAAATGCTACGGTTAATGAAAGCACAAGTATGGAAGGATAAACATATAAGCATAAAGTAAAATACATAAAACTATTAATATGTAAAACTGAATATGCATAAATACTATGGATGATTGTTAGAGGGATGTGACCTGGATAAGGGGAAGTTAATCAGCTTTCAACTATGGTCAGAGGTAGGAGGGGACGAGAGGATTGACTGCTTTAAGGCCAGTGTGGGAAGCAGCATGGCTCAGTGGAAAGAGCACGGGCTTTGGAGTCAGAGGTCATGGGTTCAAATCCCAGCTCTGCCAATTGTCAGCTATATGACTTTGGGCAAGTCACTTAACTTTTCTGGGTCTCATTACCTCATCTGTAAAATGGGGATTAAGACTGTGAGCCCCCCATGGGACAACCTGATCACCTTGTAACCTGCCCAGCGCTTAGAACAGTGCTTTGCACATAGTAAGCACTTAATAAATACCATCATTATTATCAGCACTTAGAACAGTGTGCTTAGAACAGTGCTTTGAACATAGTAAGCGCTTAATAAATGCCATCATTATTAAAGCCAAGGTAAAGAGTTTCTGTTTGATGCAAAGGTGAACAAGCATCTTTGGCCATGGAAAGGCCCCACTTTCCTAGGTCCCATCATATTATTATTTTTTATTATCATTCTCATCATCATCATGGTATGTGTTAAATACCCAAGTGCTTGTGTCAAGCACCATTGTAAGCGCTGAGGTGGATACAAGTTAATCAGGTTGGACACGGTTCTTGTCCCACTTGGGGCTTACAGTCTAAGTAGGATGGAGAACAGTTATTTAGTCCCCATTTTACAGTTGAGGCTACTGAGACAAAGAGAAATTAAGTGATTTGCCCGAGGTTCTACAGCTAGCGATTGACAGAGCCGGAATTAGAACCCAGGTCCTCTGACTCCCAAACCCCTCTTCTTTCCACTAGGCCATGCTGCTCCTGATCAGCCAATCACTATTTGGACATCATCTCTCATCTCGCTGAGAAGCAGCGTGGCTCAGTGGAAAGAGCCCGGGCTTTGGAGTCAGAGGTCATGGGTTCAAATCCCGGCTCTGCCAATTGTCAGCTGTGTGACTTTGGGCAAGTCACTTCACTTCTCTGGGCCTCAGTTACCTCATCTGTAAAATGGGGATTAAGACTGTGAGCCCCACGTGGGACAACCTTGTAACCTCCCCAGTGCTTAGAACAGTACTTTGCACATAGTAAGCGCTTAATAAATGCCATTATTATTATTATTATTATTAATCTCTCAGCCACTGACTACACAGGAGCCCTCTCTCATTCATTCATTCAATCGTATTTATTGAGCACTCACTGTGTGCAGAGCACTGTACTAAGCGCTTGGAAAGTGCAACTCAGCAACAGAGGCAATCCCTACCCAACAACGGGCTCACAGTCTAGAAGGGGGAAGGCAGACATCATAACAAGGAAACAGGCATCAATACCGTCAATATAAATAAATAGAATTATAGATCTATACGCCTCATTTATAAAATAAATATTATAATAATCTCTCAGCCCATCAGGCTCAGAGTTGATTATCTAGGCAGCAGCGAAGCCTCCTTCTTCAGGGAGACTTTTTTCCAGTACCTGGGTAGGTATTTGTAGAACCTATAAAAGGAAACTCTCCATCGCAGCCATAAATGGCTCCTTTTAAAGAAGCTGAAGGTTTGTGTCAAAATATTCCCGCTAGTCAAGCCGATTACAAATTGATATGTAGAGGTTCAGTTTTAAAGCAGTGAAATATACTATTCTAATGGAAGGCACTCTGGTATAGAGGCAAGAGGAAAGGACGTGGAATCAGGAGACCTGGGTTGTGCCAGTCACCTGCTGTGTGACCCTGGGCAAGTTGCTTCATTTCTCTGTGCCTCAGTGTCCTCTTTGGTAATAATTATAATAATGATGGTATATGCTAAGCGCTTACTATGTGCCAAGCACTCTTCTAAGAGCTGAAAGAGATTGAAAAGTTGAGAAGTAACCACTGAGCTAAAAATCCCTGCCTTTAGACTAAGCCTGTGGGACAGGGGCTGTGGCTGACCTGATTATTTTGCATCTATCCAGCAGTTAGCATAGTGTTTAGTATGAAGTAAAAGCTTAACAAATACCATTATTTATTATTATTCTCGCATAAGGGACTAGCCTTTCCGTTTAAAAATCAGCACTGATACCTAGATTGTATGGAAGTTCAACACAATAAGAATAAATGCTCAATAAATTCTACTGACTGATTGAAAAGCAGCATGGCCTAGTGGAAATAATAATTGTGGTATTTGTTAAGCATTTACTATATGCCAGGCACTGAACTGTTAGGGTAGATATAAGCAAATAATAATAATAATGGCATTTATTAAGTGCTTACTATGTGCAAAGCACTGTTCTAAGCGCTGGGGAGGTTAAAGTTGTCCCACGGGGGGCTCACAGTCTTAATCCCCATTTTTACAGATGAGGGAACTGAGGCCCAGAGAAGTGAAGTGACTTGCCCAAAGCCACACAGCTGACAATTGTCGGAGCTGGGATTTGAACCCATGACCTCTGACTCCAAAGCCCGGGCTCTTTCCACTGAACCATGCTGCTTCTTGAAGCAAATCGGGTTGGACACAGTCCTTGTCCCATGTGGGGCTCACAATCTCAATCCCCATTTTACAGATGAGGTAACGGAGGCCCAGAGAAGTGAAGTGGCTTGCCCAAGGTCGCACAGCAGATAAGTGGTGGAGCCAGGATTAGAACCCACGACCTCCTGACTCCCAAGGCTGTGCTCTATCCATTACACCAATCTGCCTCTCCGGGACTAGGAATCAGGAGACCTCGATCCTCATCCCGACAGTCCCACTTACCTGTCATGTGACCTTGGGCAGATCACTTAACTTCTCTGTGCTTCACAAATTCCTCATATGGAAAGGAATTATTTGTTCACCCCCTTAGACCTAGCGCCATATGGAACAGGGACTGTATCTGATCTGATTGTACTGCGTATGCCATAGCTTCTGTCCCATAATGAGCACTTACCAAATACTATTATTATTATCATCATTGTGATTACTGTTTCTACTACCAGAGCATGCCATATCTGTAATTTATTTATTTTCATTTATATTAATAATAATGTCTGTCTCTCCCCCGTCCCCCCGGCCAGACTGTAAGCTGGTTGAGAAGCTGCGTGGCTCAGTAGAAAGAGCCCGGACTTAGAAGTCAGGGGTCATGGGTTCTAATCCCGGCTCTGCCACTTGTCAGCTGTGGGACTTTGGGCAAGTCACTTCACTTCTCTGGGCCTCAGTAACCTCAGCTGTAAAATGGGGAGGAAGACTGTGAGCCCCTTGTGGGACAACCTGATCACCTTGTATTCCCCCAGTGCTTAGAACAGTGCTTTGCACATAGTAAGCACTTAACGAATACCATCATTATTATTATTATTATTGCGGGTAGGGAATGTGTCGGTTTATTATAGTATTGTTCTCTCCCAAGCGCTTAGTACAGTGCTCTGCACACAGTAAGCATTCAATAAATACGATTAAATGAATGAATGATAATCAATCAATCGTATTTATTGGGCACTTACTGTGTACAGAGCACTGTACTAAGCGCTTGGGAAGTACAAGTTGGCAACATATAGAGACAGTCCCTACCCAACAGTGGGCTCACAGTCTAGAATGATAATAATAATAAGAAGAATTGTGTTCTTTGTTAAATGCTATTATATTCCAAGCAGTGAACTAAGCACCAGGGTAAATACAAGATATTCAGATCCTCCATGGGGTTCAGTGTCTAAGGAGGAGAAAGGACAGGTATTGAATCCCCATTTTGCAGATGAGGGCACTGAAGAATTGCAGAATTGCCCAAGTTATGCAGTAGGCATGTGGTAGAGCCCAAATTAGAGCCAGGTCCTCTGATGCCCACGTCTGTACTCTCTCCACTAGGTCCCATGCTGCTTCCCTAAACTTGGAACTTTCCTTGATCTCTTTGTTTCTAGCAGTGGCTGAAAGACTTATGTAAGAAGAATCAGTGGAGCCACCAAGTCTCGCCAATAATTTGGAGAGAATTGTTGGATCGAGGAGGGAAGGGCCTGCTTCTGGGAGGATTGAATGAGTTCCTAGAATATTCCCAGGTAATAAATGCATTTGTCCTTAATATAATAATAATGGCCTTTATTAAGTGCTTACTATGTGCCAAGCGCTGTTCTAAGCGCTGGGGAGGTTACAAGGTGATGAGGTTGTCCCACGGGGGGCTCACAGTCTTCATCCCCATTTTACAGATGAGGGAACTGAGGCCCAGAGAAGCTAAGTGACTTGCCCAAAGTCACACAGCTGACAGTTGGCGGAGCCGGGATTTGAACCCATGACCTCTGACTCCAAAGCCTGCACTCTTTTCCTCTGAGCCAAGCTGCTTCTCTATATACAAGCACTCATATGGTTCAATTCTCCCTCTTCGAAATCTCTTTTCCTTATTTTTTCACCTGCATTTCTCCGTTTTCAGGGTAAATGTAAAACTGCCCATGTTGGGCCTTTAGCTGAGATTTTTAAAATTCTGATTTAACTCTTCTCACTATGTAGCTTTACTATGGCATCTCCTCAAACATGACGAGTGAGGAGATGTGGCTAATCGCTGAGGAGAATCTTCAGTCTCACATTGAAGAAGAGCTGGAGAAAGAAGAGCTCGAAAGTCTCATTAACCCTTTACAGGTCTGGATTTGCAGGTGGGATATTATTACAGTGCTGATGATGCAATATTAATTCCACAGTGACACTATAACAAGTCCAGATGTTTGGTTTACACTCTAGCAAAAATAACCTCATTTTCTGGGTTAGTTAAAAGAGATTTCAGTATGGTGCTACACAGTGGCCTCTGTCTTTTCAGTATGGGTTAAGTTTTTAGTCCTTTTATTCCACTTTGGACTAAGTGTGTATTATTCTCTGATATGGCTGTTGTTGCCATGGACAAGCTGCTGACAATCTTTGTTCTCCTGGTGGACCATCCCTCTAATAATAATAATAATAATGTTGGTATTTGTTAAGCGCTTACTATGTGCCAAGCACTGTTCTAAGCACTGGGGGGATACATGGTAATCAAGGTTGTCCCACGTGGGGCTCATAGTCTTCATCCCCATTTTACAGATGAGGGAACTGGGAGGAAAGTGAATTTTTGGACATCAACTGCTACTGCTCTTTTCTATTGAGTGGACAAACAAAAGGGTTTCTTCCTGTTGCTACTATCAGGAGAAAAGCTCTCAGTTGGAAAACCCCACAGTGATGGGTAGAGGAGGAGGAAGAGATGCTGAGCTGCTACTGTGACGCAATAGCATCCTAGCTCCTGTCTTTAACTTTTCTTCCTCACACTCAACATCAGACCACAGTGGCAGAATGATGAAGGAACTGAGGCCCAGAGAGCTGAAGTGACTTGCCCGAGGTCACACAGTAGGCCAGAGATGGAACTGGGAGTACAACCTGGAGTCATCACCTAACTTGCAGTCCCATGTTCTTTCTACTCATCTTGTCTTATGTTGTCGATTCACCTCCCACCCGTAGCAACACCATGGGTACATCTCTCCCACAACATCCCACCTCCATCTACAATCATTCTGATAGTGTATCCCCAGAGTTTTCTTGGTAAAAATACGGAGGTGATTTCCTCAAAAATCTCCAGTGGCTACCAATCAAACTACACATCAGGCAAAAACTCCTCACTCTCAGCTTCAAGGCTGTCCATCACCTCTCCCCCTCCTACCTCACCTCCCTTCTCTCCTTCTCCAGCCCAGCCCGCACCCTTCACTCCTCTGCCGCTAATCTCCTCACTGTGCCTCGTTCTTGCCTGTCCCGCCATCGACCCCTGGCCCACATCCTCTCCCTGGCCTGGAATGCCTTCCCTCCACACATCCGCTTAGGTAGCTCTCTTCCTCCCTTCAAAGCCCTACTGAAAGCTCACCTCCTCCAGGAGGCCTTCCCACACTGAGCCCCCTCTTTCCTCCCCCCTCCTCCACCTCCCCATGACCCCCGCCTTTCCTCCTTCCCCTCCCCACAGCACCTATATATATGTATATATGTTTGTACATATTTATTACTCTATTTATTTTACTTGTACATATTTATTCTATTTATTTTATTTTGTTAATATGCTTTGTTTTGTTGTCTGTCTCCCCCTTCTAGACTGTGAACCCGCTGTTGGGTAGGGACCGTCTCTATATGTTGCCAACTTGTACTTCCCAAGTGCTCAGCACAGTGCTCTGCCCACAGTAAGCACTGAATAAATACGATTGAATGAATTAATGATTTCCCTTTCCTTCTTTTTTTTTAATGATGGTATTTGTTAAGCACTTACTATGTGCCAAACACTCAGTGGTATTTGTTAGGTGCTTACTATTTGCCAGGCACTGTACTAAGTGCTGGGGTAGATGCAAGATAATTGAGTTGGGCACAGTAACTACTAGCTAGATTTACACTAATCATGCTAATCAGTCTTAATCCCCATTTTATAGATGATGTAATTGAGGCACAGAGAAGTGAAGTGACTTGCCCGAGGTCACACAGCAGACAAGTGGCAGAATCAGGATTAGAACCCAGGTTCTTCTGAGTCCCAGGCCCATGTTCTTTCCACTCGACTACACTGCTTGTCTTCCTGCCTTTCCTTCTCTATTTCTCTTAAATAATAACAATAATCATTATGGTATTTGTTAGTTGCTTAATATGCGCACAGCATGGTACTAAGTGCTGGGTTGGACTGGACACCAACCCTGTCCCATGTGGGGCTCACCGTCTCAATCCCCATTTTCCAGATGAAGTAGCTGAGGCACAGAGAAGTGAGGTGACTTGCCCAAGGTCACACAGCAGACTCCCAGTCCTGTGCTCTATCCATTACGCCATGCTGTTTCTCTTCACCCCTGTCTGTACTCTTTCAGTGGTTTATCTGTGCCTTTCCTCTTCTAGACTGTGAGCCCACTGTTGGGTAGGGACTGTCTCTATATGTTGCCAACTTGTACTTCCCAAGTGCTTAGTACAGTGTTCTGCACACAGTAAGCACTCAATAAGTACGATTGATTGATTGATTGATTCCTTTTGGGTTATACCGGCTCCTTTTTTTGACTTCTTATGGATCTTTTCCAACTCAACTCAGTGTTCCTCTAATAGCAGTAGTAGCAGGAATAGTAGTGGAAGTAGGACTGTAAGCTCACTGTGGGCAGAGAAGTGTTTACAGCTCTGTTATATAATATTCTCCCAAATGCTTAGTTCAGTGCTGTGCACACAGTAAGTGCTCAATAAATACCACTAACTGATATAATGGCATTTATTAAGCGCTTACTATGTGCAAAGCACTGTTCTCAGCTCTGGGGAAGATACAAGGTGATCAGGTTGTCCCACGTGGGGCTCACAGCCTTAATCCCCATTTTACAGATGAGGTAACTGAGGCACAGAGAAGTTAAGTGACTTGCCCAAAGTCACACAGCTGACAATTGGCAGAGCCGGGATTTGAATCCATGACCACTGACTCCAAAGCCCGGGCTCTTTCCACTGAGCCACACTGCTTCTCTATCTGACTGATAGATGAGTAAGAGTATTTTCTGAGATCCCACTCAGAGAAATGCAGTGAATTAAGCATTTTCCCTTCCCTTGAGAATCCTAATTTCTTCCCCACTTCATTCTTCTAAACTCCCCACAATCCATCCCTTGTACTCATTTCCACCGTTTTTGTCTTTCCTCCAACAATCAATCGATCAATGGTATTTACTGACCACTTAATGGGAGTCAGAAGGATCTGGGTTCTAATCCTTGCTCCTCCACTTGTCTTCTGAGTGACCTTGGGCAAGTTATTTCACTTCTCTGTGCCTCAGTTACCTCATCTGACAAATGGGTATTAAAATTGTAAGCCCCATGTGGGACATGGACTGTGTCCAACCCGGTTTGCTTGTATCTATCCCAGCACTTAGTACAGTGCCTGGCTCATAGTAAGCACTTAACAAATACCATAAAAAAAAATTGCCTGCCTACCTTCTTCTCCCTAAACCCAAGCAAGGTCAGGAAGTTCTACTCTTTTGGGTGTGGATTTTTAATGGTTTCCGAGATTTCACTTAAGAGCATATAAATTAAAAGTTGCTGAAATTAAAACGTGAAACAATAGCCTCCTTTATGAACATTTAACCTTTCTAAGTTTTCTGGACACAGAGACACTGATCCTTGAGTAATGACTGCCAGTTTATTGAATTCATTTTCATTGAAATCGTGTCCTTAAATCAGCCTGCTTTTTGTTTAGGAAAAAGGGAAGCATTTTTTTTTTCAATTTTATGACTATTTGTGCTAGGCCAACAAAGGAATCCAGATTCTTGCTGAATTTCTATTCGTCCTTCTATTTCAGGAAGCAAAGAGTCCATAAACTAGACTATTTCAGTGACTTTTTATATTTCCAGTTCCTCTTGGCATACTATGGCAAAAAAATGTGAAAATTGAGCTCATTTTTTTTCCCCAGACTATTTCATCATTTTGTTTCTGAGAGTATCCAATGTAAATCTGTCCCTTTAGTCATTTAATCCAGTATTAACTTTTATGGAATTGGCCTGAGAGCCTATGATAGCGTTATGCTCATTTGAGTAATTCCATTTCGGTGAGCGAGTACTCTTTCTGTCATTTATATAAAAGTGGTTAAACATATTGTTTTGAAATTGCTAGTATGAGAACCAGGAGTCCAAATGGCAGTTTTCATTTTTTTATCGACAACAAGCACAAAATATCTGATTTCTCTGTGGCTGTGTTTCCCTATCTGTAAAATGGGTGAAACAGTCCCACAACTTAAACATGGTGAAGAGAGAATAAATGTTTCTGAACCATGTCATCTCCTCCTCAGGGTAAAAGGACAAGTACACTCCTTGTGGTTAGGGAACTGGTCTACCCACTCTGTTTTATAATAATAATAATAATGGCATTTATTAAGCACTTACTATGTGCAAAGCACTGTTCTAAGCACTAGGGAGGTTACAGAGCGATCAGGTTGTCCCACACAGGGGGTTCACAGTCTTAATCCCCATTTTACAGATGTGGTAACTGAAGCACAGAGAAGTTAAGTGACTTGCCCAAAGTCACACAGCTGACAATTGGCAGAGAGGGATTTGAACCCATGACTTCTGACTCCAAAGCCCATGCTCTTTCCACTGAGCCACGCTGATTCTCCGCTTCTACTGTACCCTTCTCTAGTGCTTAGTACAGCACAACCAGAAAGCGCTCAATAAATATAATCGATTGATTTGTATCCTCTCTAATATAAATTAGGGGATCTGCTCCCGCATGCTACACCTTGATTCCAATCCTGGCGAGCGGAGAAGTGTTTGGGATGGAGACAGAGATAAGCATACACCTCCTAGACAGCCACCGGTACCAAAGAATTCTCGAGGGGCTCGTCATCGACGCTCAGGACCTGGCGGCCCCCCTTCTCCGAAACATCTCGAAGCACACCGACTTCGGGACAGCCTTCTTCGAAGCCGATGTGATCATCCTGCTCGATGACACCTTGGAAAAGGAGGTCCTGTCGTTGGAACTTTGCCTCAGAGGGGAGATGACCAAGTGCAGACGATACGGGTCCCTGATCGAGAAGAACGCCAAGCGGGAAGCGAAAGTCATTGTGGCGGGAAGGACCTTTGTGAACCTAAAGACGTTATCCCTCATGAAGTACGCCCCATCCATCAGGCAGGAGAACATTATCGCTGTGGCAATGCTACTGGAAAACAAAGCGAAAGCGCTCCTGGCCAGAAAGCTGAGAATAACATCCTCAGGTGAGTCTGTCGCCTTTGCCCAAGTGCGACCAGGATTCCAGGCAGCTTGGAGGGAGCAGAAGTTTACCAGGGCGTATTTTTAGTAGGTGTTCAGAGCAAGTGAAAAGATCCGCTTCTTAGGATGGGACCTGAGGTACACTGAACCCCTCCTCAAAAATCTCCATTGGCTACCAATCAATCTGCACATCAGGCAGAAACTCCTCACCCTGGGCTTCAAGGCTGTCCATCACCTCGCCCCCTCCTACCTCACCTCCCTTCTCTCCTTCTACTGCCCAGCCTGCACCCTCTGCTCCTCCGCCGCTAATCTCCTCACCGTACCTCGTTCTCGCCTGTCCCGCCATCGACCCCCAACCCACGTCATCCACCGGGCCTGGAACGCCCTCCCTCTGCCCATCCGCCAAGCTAGCTCTCTTCCTCCCTTCAAGGCCCTGCTGAGAGCTCACCTCCTCCAGGAGGCCTTCCCAGACTGAGCCCCTTCCTTCCTCTCCCCCTCGTCCCCCTCTCCATCCCCCCCATCTTACCTCCTTCCCTTCCCCACAGCACCTGTATATATGTATATATGGTTGTACATATTTATTACTCTATTTATTTATTTATTTATTTTACTTGTACTTATCTATCCTATTTATTTTATTTTGTTAGTATGTTTAGTTTTGTTCTCTGTCTCCCCTTTTAGACTGTGAGCCCACTGTTGGGTAGGGACTGTCTCTATATGTTGCCAATTTGTACTTCCCAAGCGCTTAGTACAGTACGATTGATGATGATGACTGAACTTTGAAAACATCCAACTAGTTTGTGCCTATTCGGTCATTCAGTCGTATTTATCGAGTGCTTCCTGTGTGCAGAACACCGAACTAAGCACTTAGAAAGTACAATTCGGCAACAGAGACAATCCCTATCCAACAATGGGCTCACAGTCTAGAAATAGGTGTGCGTTTGTGTGCGTATGTGCATGTGTGGGTTATGAGAGTGAGGTTATTCATTCGATCGTATTTATTGAGCGCTTACTGTGTGCAAAGCACTGTACTAAGTGCTTGGGAGAGTAAAATATAACACCAAAGAGACACATTCTTGCCCACAACAAGCTCACAGTCAGGTATTGATGAGGACAGACAAGTCCGTTACCCTGAAAGCAGGCTCAACCTCATCCCTTAAAGTTGGGAGAGTTAGGTATTTATAATCCGTGGTTGGCCTGGTCTTCTTTCACACCAACAACAGAATCCAGTTAAGTACGGCTCCAGTTTTCATAACTGAAGACATGGGGAGGCTGAAATGGATGACAGGGGAAGGGTGCGGCTGAAGCGTGATTTAGGAAAACAAGATAGATGAATAATAATAATAATGATGGTGATGATGATGGTATTTGTTAAGCTCTTACTATGTGCCAAGCACTGTTCTAAGCACTAGAGCAGATACAAGGTCACCAGGTTGTCCCACATGGGGCTCACAGTCTTAATCCCCATTTTCCAGATGAGATAAATGAGGCACAGGGAAGTTAAGTGACTTTTCCAAGGTCACACAGCAGACAAGTTGCGGAGCCGGGATTAGAACCCAGGACCTCTCACTCCCAAGCCCTTGTTCTTGCTCCTGCTGCTTCTGCTTTCTACGAATGCGAAACGGAGACTGAAAACAAGATGGAGTAAAGCTGATTAAGAGTTGGCTTCCACATTAGTAAATGCCATCATTATAATGCATATCTAGGGGTTCAGTATGATAAACTCCTATGCATATTTTATAGGACAATTTTTATTTTTGGTAGCTCTTATGATTCACATATCAACTCCAGTTTGCTGTACTTCTCTGGAACAATGCTATTTTAATATTTTGTTTTACATTTCCATTTTCATGGTAAAAATTGAGAGGTAGGAGACAGCAAAGGGAACAATATTTACAGTCAAAAAAGGTAAATGCTTCCCAGCTTACTGACAGTTTTCATTCATTCAATCGTATTTATTGAGCGCTTACTGTGTGCAGAGCACTGTACTAAGCGCTTGGGAAGTACAAGTCGGCAACATATAGAGACAGTCCCTACTCAACAACGGGCTCACAGTCTAGAAGGGGGAGACAGACAACAAAACAAAACATATAGACAGGTGTCAAAATCATCAGAACAAATAGAATTAAAGCTATATGCACACACGTGTGCAAGCTACACAGCAAGAGACTGCAAGGGGAGAAGAACCAAAGTTTGGCCACCCCTGCTGTAGACATTCATTTTCTCTCAGTGAAGATGGCCAAAATTGGCAGTTTTTTGACACCCTTTATCTTTCTATTTAGGATTTCAAACCCAACTAGAGTGAAGGAAACAAAAAACAAAAAACCCACATTTTAAGGTCATGGAGAGGAAAATCAATCCAGAAGAATTTTTGTAAAGTTTAGTCGTAGAAACAAGTCGTTCAATAAATACAATTGATTGATCATTCAAAAATATGAAAGACAATCATATATTCTCCTTAAAAAACAATGGGAGACATGTTTCTATCCTATTTTTCTTTGCTATATGGGCAGCATTGGCATCCATTAATCAATGGTATTTATTGAGCACTTACTCTGTGCAGAGCGCTGTACTAAGCACTTGGGAGGGTACAGTACAATAGAGTAGGTAGGTCCAATCCCTGCCCACAGTGAATTTACAGACCCCTGAAGATCATCTAGAGAAGAATAAGTCAAAAAGATAAATATGATGAATTTCCTTCACCCTTAAATGTTCTCTTTGGAATTTACAAACAGGAATAATAGTAATAATAATGATAGTATTTGTTAAGCGCTTACTATTCATTCATTCAATTGTATTTATTGAGCACTTACTGTGTGCAGAGCACTGTACTAAGCACTTGGGAAGTACAATTCGATAACATATAGAGGTGGTTCCTACCCAACAATGGGCTCACAGTCTAGAAAGGGGAGACAGGCAACAAAACAAAGCACTGTTCTAGGCTCTGGGGGAGATACAAGGTGATCAGGTTGTCCCGTGTGGGGCTCACAGTCTTAATCCCCATTTTACAGATGAGGTAACTGAGGCACAGAGAAGTTAAGTGACTTGTCCAAAGTCACACAGCTGACACTTGGCGGAGTCAGGATTAGAACCCATGACCTCTGACTCCCAAGCCCGGGCTCTTTCCACTGAGCCAGGCTGCTTCTCAAAATAGGAGATGAGTAGGCCTCACTCAACTCTGGCTCATGTGGCCTTAGGGAGACAGGGTGGCCTAATGGATAGAGCACAGAACTAAGAATCTGGAGACCCAGGTTCGAGTCTCAGCTTCACCACTGGCCTCCTGTGTGACCTTGGGCAAATCACTTAGACTTGCTGGACCCCAGTTTCCTCATCTGTAAAATGGGAATCAAGCAACTGTGAGCCCCGTGTAGGGCAGAGACTGTGTCTAAGCTCATAACCTTAGGTCTACCCCACGGTCTATCACATAGCAAAGCGCTGAGGTAATGCCAGTGCTAATGATAGTAATAATAATGTTATTCTAAGTCATCCAAACGGGCACACAGTAGCCTTTGACCACAGCTTATCCTCTGCCACCACCGTTTCTTATCCCTGTCATTTCCCCCTGTACTCCTCTTCCTCTTGATAAATGATTTAAGCACCAGGAGGGTTGCGGTAAAGTGACCCATTCTCAAATAATAATAATAATAATAATAATAATAATAATAATGGCATTTATTAAGCACGTACTATGTGCTAAGCACTGGTCTAAGCGCTGATAGCATTTATTAAGCGCTTACTATGGCAAAGCACTGTTCTAAGCACTGGGGAGGTTACAAGGTGATCAGGTTGTCCCACGGAGGGCCTCACAGTCTTAATCCCCATTTTACAGATGAGGGAACTGAGGCACAGAGAGGTGAAGTGACTTGCCCAAAGCCATACAGCTGATGGTGCCGGGATTTGAACCCATGACCTCTGACTCCAAAGCCGACACTCTTTCCACTGAGCCAAGCTGCTTCTCTAAGCACTGTTCCAAGCCCTGGGGAGGATACAAGGTGATCAGGTTGTCCCACGTGGGGCTCACAGTCTTAATCCCCATTTTACAGATGAGGTAACTGAGGCACAGAGAAGTTAAGTGACTTGCCCAAAGTCATACACCTGACAAGTGGCGGAGCTGGGATTTGAACCCATGACCTCTGACACAACATGGCTCAGTGAGTGGATAGACCACGGGCCTAGGGGGCAGAAGGATCTGGGTTCTAATCCCAGCTCAACTCCTTGTCTACTATAGTAGAGAAGCAGCCTGGCTCAGTGGAAAGAGCCCGGGCTTTGGAGTCAGAGGTCATGGGTTCAAATCCCAGCTCTGCCAATTGTCAGCTGTGTGACTTTGGGCAAGTCACCTAACTTCTCTGGGCCTGAGTTACCTCATCTGTAAAATGGGGATTAAGACTGTGAGCCCCCCGTGTAATCTCCCCAGCGCTTAGAACAGTGCTTTGCACATAGTAAGTGCTTAATAAATGCCATTATTATTATTATTACTATATGACCTTGGAAAAGGCACTTAATCAATCAATGGTACTGGTTGAGTGCTTGCTATGTGCAGAGCACTGTTCTAAGCACTGGGGAGAGTACAGTACCACAGAATTAGCAGACATGTCCCTTGCCCTTAGTGAGATTACTTAAAAATAAGAATAGTACTTGTCATGGCGCTTACTGTGTGCCAAGCATTGTTCTAAGGACTGGAGTAGTTACTAGTTAATCAGGTCGGACACGGCCTCCGTCCCTTGTGGAGCTCACACTCTTAATCCTCGTTTTACAGATGAGGTAACTGAGGCCAAGAGAAGAGAATTTTCAAGTTAGCTAGACTTACTGGTGCATAAAGGTGTATTACATATCAAATTAGCAAGTGTCCATTTACACACTAAGATAATTGAATTCCGGGTGTTTGTGCTCTATAGTCGTATTCAATCGTATTTATTGAGTGCTTATTGTGTGCAGAGCACCGTACTAAGTGCTGGCTTTTACCATCTTGGATGGGCGTTTTGAGATCACTGTAGGAGAATTATAAATGACTGATTGAAATTTGTTTTGGATCTCTAGGTAGCGGTTTTCAGCGCAGTTGTAAACCGGTTTTCAGGTAGCTTTCAGTGTATTCCCTATTTCAGTGTAAAGTATTATGCTCGCTAATTGTTTTCTTCTGCTCCTTGGCAGGGATCAAAGATGTTATAGTTTGGGGAAATATCACCGGTAGCAACTATATTGACTTGAGGAAAGCAAAGCTCTACAGATATGACAGTGCTATATGGGGCCCTCCGAACTATTCTCGTCCTCTCTTAGGCATGATCTATGACAGGTAAAACATATTTTGTTTTTTAGTTGGTAGAGGAATTACACTAACTGTATGGAGTAAATTTAGATCAAAATCAGCCATAGTACAGAAAGCTAGTGTGGTAATCTTGCCAATTGCAAAAAATGGAATGGGAATCTCGTTGCTCTCGAGAAACAGCGTGGCTCAGTGGAAAGAGCAGGAGCTTTGGAGTCAGAGGTCATGGGTTCAAATCCCGGCTCCAGCAATTGTCAGCTGTGTGACTTTGGACAAGTCACTTAACTTCTCTGGGCCTCAGTTACCTCATCTGTAAAATGGGGATTAAGACTGTGAGCCCCCCGTGGGACAACCTGATCACCTTGTAACCTCCCCGGCGCTTAGAACAGTGCTTTGCACATAGTAAGCGCTTAATAAATGCCATTACTATTATTATTATTGCTAACCCACAGATCCATTAAAGTAGAGCCAGAGGATGATTTAATTTGTTTGTGATTCCAGTCAATCCATTGTGAAGGGCTAGAATTCAAAGATGGTATGTGATCTCCTGCCATTTTTCCCATTCCCTGCTTTAAAGTAATACTACTACACAATGTCCTAAATCTTCTTTTTCTTCTTGCAGTGAATGGATAAATAAGGAATTTAAAGCTGAGCTAAATTTGCTGAATTCCAGTCAAAATCAGTCTAAAGCTATTTCACCTGCTCACAGTATAGCCACTACTTTGAAGTATTGGTACCAGGATTCACCTCCAGGGGAGATTGTGTCTTTAGGGGTAATAAGTAACGGTAAAACTTTGTTTTTTTAAAAATCTAGGAACTTTGTAGATGCCTCTTGTATGTGTTTTCACCATGAAGTGTCTCGAGATTGTAGATAATTATTATCTGCCCAGGGAAATACGTTTAAAAAAAAACCTCACATTTTTCTTTGGGCTCTGTAATTGAGTGAGATCTTTGAAAAATGGCATGCACAAAGCCATTCCTCCCTGCTCATTAGATGATCATAATACTAGTAATTATGCCATTTATTAAGCGCTCACTATTTGCCAAGCACTCTGCTAAACACTTGTGTAGATGAAAGGTAGCTAGACTGAATGCAGTCCTTCTCCCACTTAGGGATCACAGTCCAAAAGGGAGGACTAGATTGTGTATTCTGACTCATTAAATTCCTCAGTTCTTTAGGGCATTTTAATATCATTTTGAACTATATCCACCAGTATGTCATTGCAGAATAAAGCAATTTCAAGGCAACCATGAAAACGTTGCATTAAACAAGCCCTTTCCTTCTAATAATTCCTGGGGAAGCGTTACACACTTGGAGACTCATTAATTTTTTTCCTGCCATTAAACTTTCATTTAGGAGTATCCTGAAGCACACTTTTCAAATTCTGAATCTAACTCCTAGAGTGTAACTAATTTCCTGGCAGAATCTGAAGGATCGTCACAAACTAGACATGCAAAGCTATTGAAATCTGCACGGTCCCAGGCCTGCGTACCCTCAGTTAAAGTACCACAGATAAAGCTGGGGCCAATTTCAACATTTAGCTGTGCCAAGCCCGGGAAATAAACGTGAGCCCTACAAGGGACAGAGTCTGTGTCTATCCCTCCTCTATATTCTTTCCCAGGACTTAATACAGTGCTCTGCACACAGTAAGCACTTAACAAATACTATTTCTCTACTCCAACTGCCACTCCTCCCATTCTGTATGACACTATTACATTAAGCCACAGGAGTTTGCAATGTAATAATAATAATAATAATAACTGTGGTATTAAGTACATACGAAGCGCCGGGGTGGATACAAGCAAATCAGGTTGGACACAGTCCCCGTCCCATGTGGGGCTCACAATCTGCATCCCCATTTTCCTGATGAGGGAACTGAAGCGACTTGCCCAAGGTTACCCAGCAGACAAGTGACGGAGCCGGGATTAGAACCCATGACCTTCTGACTCCCAAGCCCGCGCTCTATCCAGTATGCCACGCTGCTTCTCTAATGCAATGATGTCATGCAGATGTCTGTTGAACCTCTGATTTGTCCCCCTCCTCGGTCTCTGTATGCTTCCAAAGACCAACTGCTTACCAATTTCCAATTACCATCGCCTTCCTGATGGTGCACCTTGAGTCAATTGCCTCCCTTGGTGCTCAATAAATACGATTGAATGAATGAATAAAGTGTCTTGACTTTAGAATAAGCAGCGCAGTGCTAAATAGGAATATTTTAGAGCTGTAGCAAGTAAAAGGGAAAGTGCCGCTGAGGTGATAATTTTGGCCTTTTTATACTCAAGCTCTCTGTGAAACATGGGTTTTTAGGACATCTGGATGGTAGAAAATGGAGGGAAAGAAGCAGAAGTGCTTTGCAGGGAAGCATAATTCTGGGCCTTCCAAATCCCGTCGGCATACAGAATAATGAAGTCTAGGTTCCCCGAGGTAACGTTTTTAGGGATGGCATATTTACAAAGTGTGAGACCAAATATTTTTAAGTCAATAGTTTAATTTACAATAGATTGCATTATGCTCTACAAGTGCATTTTTATAGCTGTCAAATATGCCATTACCTAGGCTTTAATGATGATGAAGTAGAGAGAGACTTCATTCCATTACCAACAATTCCTCTATGACTCTAGAGGTGTCATCATGGAGTTTTCATTATTTTGACAGTGTTTCAATGTTGAATTTAAATCATGGGAGGGGAGCGACTTCCCAGCATGGCCCAGTGGAAAGAGAATGAGTCTGGAAGTGAGAGGATCTGGGTTCTAATCCCAGCTCTGCTACATGCCTGATTTGTGACCTTGGGCAAGCCACTTAACTTCCTTGTGCCTTAGTTACCTCATCGGTAAAATAGGGATTCCACACCTGTTCCCCTCCTACTTAAACTGTGAGTCCTGTGCGGGAAAGGGATCATGTCTGACCTAATTGTCTTGTACCTTCCCCAGAATTTAGAACCGCGCTTGACACAGAGTAAACACTTAACAAATATCACAGTTATTATTACTATATGTCCATTTCTATGGCAAATCCATACAAAAAGTAGAGGAAGGCGATAACCGGGAATTACTATGTGTGTAATTACTCTTTGTGTTGGGGGTGGGTGGGGTGGGGGGACTTTTCCTGCACTCAGGCCAATTTGGTATTCCTGAGGGGATCGTCTTTTCTATGCCTGTGAAATTCCAGAATGGGAAGTGGATTGTCCTCACAGACTTAGAAAATGTTGAAATAAAAGAAGAAACAATGAAGGTTCTCGTCAGTGACCTAATTCAGGTAGGTGCAGGTTCTAAGGTATGTTTTGATGAGTTCATTGCCAAATTAAACCATTAGATAGAAGAAAAACAGAAATAGAGAGAATGCACGACCCTAACGTCAATCATACAGGAATCCCAATATTTCTCCAGTATCTCATATGATTTCCTCAAAGACCTCTTGTATTGGTCTCATTTTATATTAAAAGGTAATATTCTTAGTATTCTACGTGGGGTATTCAAAGAGACTTAAAAAGGAATATTTCTATACATTGAAATAATGCACAAGCGGATAAGTAGTAAACCAAATATAAAAAAAAAATTTGGTCAACAGAAAGTCTTTTGCAGGCCCAACAAAAGTAGAGATTTGTAGTGATCAACTTTAGGCAATAGGAGTTATTAAGGTTCTTTCAAGAGGCGAAAGAACACCACAAAATAATATAGTGGAAAGGTGACTCCGATTATGACTTTTATAGCCTGTGGGTTAATAAGGATAAATTATATGTTTAAGTGTGAAGGCAAATCTAAAAAAATAAGTTCATTAAACTTCTGCTATTTAAGGAAAGTTTGAATGATCTACTTGGCAGTTATAAGTGGAAAATATACTGTAAACACATATTTAATAAACACAGAAGGTGGATCCTAGCTGGACTGTTACATTTCAGTCAATCAATGATATTTATTGAGTGCTTACTGAGTGCAGAGCATTGTACTAAGACCCTGGAAAATATAATAGAGCAGTGTTGGTAGATACAATTCCTGCCCCCAGGAAGCTTATATTCTACATTTGCTATCAATCAGTGATATTTCTTGAGCTATTACTGTGTGCCGAGTACTGTACTAAGCGATAGTACAGTACAACAGAGTTGATAGACATTTTCCTGCCTACAAGCTTACAGTTGAGAGGAGAAGACAGACATTACAATAAATTACAAATATATACATAAATGCTGTTGGGCAGAGGGTGGGGTGAATATAAGTGATTAAAGGTTACTGAACCAAGTGCATAGGCAATGCAGAAGGGGAAGAGAGTAGGTGAAATGAGGGTTTAGTCGGGGAAAGCCTCGTGGAGGAGATGTGTTTTTTAGTAGGGCTTCGAAAGTGGGTAGAGTGTGGGCTGTGGGATGTGAAAGGGAGGGGATTCCAGGCCAGATAGAAGACATGGGCAAGGAGTTGGCGGTGAGATAGACGAGATTAAAATACAGTGAGTAGGTTGGTGTTGGAGGAATGAAGCTTGTGGGCTGGGTTGCAGGAGGAAATCAGTGAGGTAAGATTGGAGGGGGTGAGATTATTGAAAGAAGACATGGGCAAGGAGTTGGCGGTGAGATAGACGAGATTAAGATACAGGGAGTAGGTTGGTGTTGGAGGAATGAAGCTTGCGGGCTGGGTTGCAGGAGGAAATCAGTGAGGTAAGATTGGAGGGGGTGAGATTATTGAGTACTATTGTTCAGGACCAGACTTCGCACTGAGGAAATGGAAGCAGCATGGCTTAGTGGATAGGGCAGGGGCCTGGAAATCAGATGGACCTGGGTTCTAATTCCGGCTCCATCACATGTCTGCTGTGTGACCTTGGGGAAGTCACTCACTTCGCCTACCATCTGTAAAATGAGGGATTATGAGTGTCAGCCCCATTTAGGACAGGTACTGTGTCTAACCTGATTAACTTGTATCCACCCTAGAGCTTAGAACAGTGCTTGGCACATAGTAAGTGCTTAACAAGTGCCATTATTATTATTAAGATGGGGAAATTCTTGTGGATTCCTATTGTTAAAGAAGGTAAACACTGTCCCAGGTATTTTCCGACGTCAGGATGAGGTCATAGTAATGGAGCTAGCTAGCCAATGAGATATTCAAATGCATCACCCTCCCCATCCATCAAGTCCTATGAAAAATCACATCTCCTCCAGGAAGCCTTCCCTGACTAATCTCTCCAGCCTATTTCTCTCCCTACTGTATCACCTATGCATTTGAGTCTGCACTTCCTTGTTACACACCCAGCTCTTATATACGTATGTTTAAACTTGGTTGCTTCCCCACAACCTGGCCTGATGGAAAGAGCATGAGCCTTGAGAGTCAGAGGACCTGGGTTCTAATCCTGGCTCTGCCACTTACTTGCTGTGTGACCTTGGGCAAATAAGTTAACTTATCTGAGCCCTGATTTCCTCAACTGTAAAACAGGGATTCGATGCCTGTTCCCTCTCCCACTTAGACTGTGAGCCCCATAAGGGACAGGGACTCTTAACAACATAATATTAATAATAATAATAATAATAATAGTATTTGTTAAACACTTACTATGTGTCAGCACTGTACTAAGTGCTGGGGTGGATGCAAGTAAATTAGGTTGAACACAGTTCCTGTCCCACATGGGGTTTACAGTCTTAATCCCTGTTTCATAGATGAGGTAATGGAGGCACACAGAGAAGTTAAGTAATATGCCCAAGGTCACACAGCAGACAAGTGATAGAGCCAGGTTTAATAATAATCATAATCATAATCATAATAATTTTGGTATTTGTTAAGCGCTTACTATGTGCAAAGCACTGTTCTAAGCACTGGGGAGAATACAAGGTGATCAGGTTGTCCCATGTGGGGCTCACAATCTTAATCCCCATTTTACAGATGAGATCACTGAGGCACAGAGAAGTTAAGTGACTTGCCCAAAGTCACACAGATGACAAGCAGCGGAGCCGGGATTAGAACCCAGGTCCTTCTGACTCTCAGGCCCCACTGCTTCCCTAAGTAAGGTTATCATGTATCTACCCCAGCTCTTACAACAGTGCTTGACATCTAGCAAGCTCTTAATAAATACCATTATTATTATTATTATTATTATTATTAGTGCCCATCTCCTTCACTTGATTGTAAGGTTCTTGAGCACAAGGATTGTGTCTCCTTAACTCTATTGTACTCTCCCAAGCATTTAGTACAGTGCTCTGCATAGAGTAAGTGCTTCATAAATGAGATTAATTGATTGCCTGCATATTGTTTGTAACGTCCAGGTGTGACACTATCAAGGATGTTGGATATGTATAGGCAAGGACAAATGTAGTCTCCAATTATCCTTAGTAGAGTTTAATTCTGAGTTCCTATATCTATTGGGTTTCAGAGCTGGTCCTGATGACCAAGACCCAGGTAGGTCTTTGTCTTCCAAGCAAGACATTCCCGCTTGGCATCTTGGAACCCTAAACCGCATTACATGTAGATGATGTGGTGACGCACTTGTCTAAAGTTCAATATCCAGAAAGACATTCCTCTCTGTTCGATATAGCAATGTCAGGCAACAGAGGAAAAAGTTGTCGCTGGCTTGGTGATTTGGTGAGCTGTGTCCATTTTGATTTTCTGACTGAGGCAGAGTATGAATTCATTTCAATCAATCAATAAAACGTCTTTGTGGAATGCTTACTGTGTGCCGAGCACTGCACTAAGCGCTTGGGACAGAACACTATAATGAATTTGGTAGACATATTCCCTGCCCACAAGGAGCTTACAGTTTCAGACGATAAGCCCCATTTTGAAAGCTTCCATCTTTGAGATCAACATTGCATTTTGTTTGTCATTCTATAGAAGCTTTAAATTTAAGCCATTTATCACCACCCTTTCTTTATACAGTGAAGCTCCGACCTTCCTAGCCATGGTTAGGTAATATCTATTTTGAGGGCTGATGAGTGTAGCAAACTCAGAATTAAGCTTTCCTGATGTTAACTCAAGCATACTTTATCTTTGACCAGTCAACTCCAACAATTTTAAGCGCAAAATGCCCCGACATCTGGGATTTCCCAGTGTGATGGAATTTTTTAAGCGCTTACTCCCTGCCAGGCACCATGTTAAGCATTGGGATTAATAGACGATAATCAGACAAGACCAATTTCCTGTCCCACACTGGCTCACAATCTAAGAATAGGGTGAGCCTGTATCTTATCCCCATTTTAGAAATGAGGAAATTGAAGCTCAAGGAGGTTAAGTGGCCTCACGCAAGGGTTACCCATCAAGCCAGTGACAATGGTGAGAGTAAAACCTGGGCCCTCTACCTCTCAGTCTTAGGCTCTCACTAGTTGATTCAGGAAGTTTGACCACATCCTGACCATGGAAAGTGCAAAACTAGGGAACTTTTCTTCCTGACAAATTCTCATAGCACTGGATCTCAAGTGCCAACCACTTCTAATATTTTGTATTCCCCAAAACATATGTGTATTCCTCTACACAAAATTGAAAATGGATCTGAGAAAACACCCATCATGTAGTCACTATCCTGAACTATGATTAAAAAAAAAATCTGGGAAATTCCATTTGGAATATATTCTGGTACAGTTTTGTTGATAATAGTAATAGTAAAGCGTCACTTGTGGTACATTTAAGCCCTCTCCCCTCCCACCAACTCCGGCCCTTTTGGATTTTTTTAGGAGAAACTAGTAGCATTTGGAGAAGCATCAACATATCAACCATATACTCCAGGTAAGATCTTAATTGAAATATTGTGATGTTCTCTAACTATGTAGCATTTGTAATTGTAGTATTTGTTAAGCACTTACTATGTGCCAAGCACTGTACTAAGTCTGGGGTAAATCCAAGCAAATCAGGTCCAAAATGATCCAACACATAGGAGGCAGAACCAGTATTGAAACCCCATTTTGCAGATGAGGGAACTGAGGCCCAGAGAAGTTAAATGACTTGTCCAAGGTCACACAGCAGATACCTAGCAAAGCCAAGATTAGAACCCAGGTCCTCTGAGTCCCGGGCCCATGCTCTTTCCACTACGCAGTGCTGCTTCCACTCGGGCTGTGAAAATTTAAAATACCAGGTTCTTCTTCCAGCAAGGTTTACAACATTTGAAATGTAATTGCTCCTAGATTATGAACAGTAAAAGTCCTTAAAATCAGTATCTGCTTTTCAAAAGCTTACTCAGGAAATAAAAGCATCTCAGTATCTCAGAACGAATGCATCCATGCAATCGTATTTATTGAGTGTTTACTGTGTGCAGAGCACTGTGCTAAGCGCTTGGGAGAGCATGACCCAGCAACAGACACAGTCCCTGCCCACAACGAGCTTACAGTCTTAAGAGAGCCAGCCCTGCTGAGAGCCAGTCCCAGTGGAAAGAACTTGGCTCCTCATGGCCGACAGAATCAAAATTCACCTGCGAAGATTGTTTCTTCTGGTGACTCCATTGGATATATGCAGACCTCCCCAGCCTCCCCTCCTTCTAAACGTCTTTCCTGGTGGCCTTGGGTCCTTTCCTTCACTTCCTGCCTCTTCCTCTTGAGTTTGCTCCTTTCCCTCATCATGCTTTGAGAGTCTCGGGAGTTGCTGCCCCTTCTATTCTGACCCTAATCATAATGATGGTATTTGTTAAGCACTTACTTTGTGCCAGACACTGGGGTGGATACAAGCAAATCGAGTTGGACAAAGTCCCTTTCCCACGTGCCGCTCACGGTCTCAAACCCCATTTTACAGATGAGGAAAATGAGGCCCAGAGAAGTGAAGTGACTTGCCCAAGGTCGCACAGCAGACCGGTGGCGGAACTGGGATTAGAACCCAAGACCTTCTGTCTCCCAGGCCCATGGTCTATCCACTGCGCCATGCTGCAGTGGTGGTATTTCTTAGCCCTCAAGTGGGCTGAGAGAGGGCTAACATCGTTGATAATGATGATGATGGCATTTGTTAAGCGCTTAACTATGTGCCAACCATTCATTCATTCATTCAGTCATATTTATTGAGTGCTTACTGTGTTCAGAGCACTGTACTAAGCGCTTGGCAAGTACAAGCACCATACCAAGCACTGGGGTCGGTGCAAAAGAATAACGTTTGGACACAGTCCCTATCCCACATGGGGCTTCACAGTTTAAGGGAGAGGGAGAACAGGTAATAATAATAATCATATTTATTAAGCCCTTACTATGTGCCAAGCACTGTTCTAAGCGCTATGTCCAGTTGTGAACACCAGGTTTCCAGTGGAGCCCCCCCACCCAACAGATGTCCCTGTCCTCCCCAATTCCCATATCAGCTGGGTTACAACCCAGTTCAGGGTGACCTAAAGCCACTGGCCAAGTGGAACAGCGTAGAAATCTGCAAAGACCAGGAGAATGGAGCGTGAGAGGTGGGAGAGGAGAGAGAAAGTGACAGTAGCAGGATGGGAAGAAGCAGCAAGGGTGAAAAACGGGGAGAAGGAAGACCCCGTTGCTCTCAGCCTGTCAAAACCCATCACTTATTTAGGTGGGTTGATTGGATTTTTTGACTCTATTGCACTCCCAACAAATTAAATTTAGCCGTTCCTTTTTCCACAATGTGCCATCTTATTGGCATAGCAGGCATTAATGGGGGAAGAGAAACGGGTTTAAACTTAGAAGTGTGCGCTGTAACTTGTGAAGAAACAGACGATTAGTTCAGATGTCTACTTAAGCCTTTCGGTTCATGCATATTTTTACTTTAGTCGTAGCTCCTCCAGCTTCACCCCAAACTCAAGAATCCCAGGAAGAAGAACAGTTCCCACCTGATGGTATGTTTGTTGAAAAAAATCACTCTTCTCATTCAAAGTAGTATGTTTATTTTTGTTAAAAGGAATACACAGGTCTGATTCCCACTTGTAAATGGGAGTTCACACCTCCTTTCTTCCTAATCCTTGCAACTCCCAGAATGAGAAAATATACATAATGTGCTTTGAGCTCCTCAGAAATACACTGGGAAAACTATTAATATTACTAATATTAGTAATATTACTATTAGAGAAGCAGCATGGCTCAGTGGAAAGAGCACACGGGCTTTGGAGTCAGAGGTCATGGGTTCAAATCCCAGCTCTGCCAATTGTCAGCTGTGTGACTTTGGGCAAGTCACTTAACTTCTCTGTGCCTCAGTTACCTCATCTGTAAAATGGGGATTAAGACTGTGAGCCCCCCGTGGGACAACCTGATCAACTTGTAACCTCCCCAGCGCTTAGAACAGTGCTTTGCACATTGTAAGCGCTTAATAAATGTCATTCTTCTTATTTTTATTGCCTTTATTATGCACATTTGTCGACCAATATGTAGATTATTTTGTAGTAATTAATTAATGAGCTATCATCCTAAAGTATCTTTGTTTTTTGATTATATTTTAGAGGCCGACTATAAGGACCAGTTCTCTCCTAGCGAACATCAGTCGGAGATCCTCGAAGGAGAAAGAAGTTCACTGTATTCAGAGAGTAGGACAACACATTCATAATAAAATATGCCTCGTGTAGATCTCATAGTTAGGGATTTTTGTCTAAAGAATGCCTAGAAGCAGTGCACCAAAATCCCTTTGAATGTGGGGAATGTGTGCCTAAGTTAGATGCTCACTGATCAGCCCACAAAAAATGGAGGGATGTAGATGCGCAAACCAGGGTATTTAATGCCTGCTTACTCTGTGCAGACACTGTACTAGCATTTAGGAGAATACCATATAAGAAGACACAATCCCTGCCCTCAAAGAGTTTACAATCTAGTGGACAATCTAGAGCAATCATGTAGGCCTGGAAAAGATCAATCAATCTACCCCAACCATCACCAACCAGTTGTCCAAGATTTCTTCCCTTCCATGGCTTACTGGAAAGAACACGGGCTTGGGATTCAGAGGACGTTTATGTAAAATTTATTCCACACGGCAAATTGAACTTCCCTTTTGGGAAGAATGTAATTATTTAATTATTCCACTGACCCCTCACCCATGACCTGCCTCTGTTCTGATATTCCCTCCCTCTCCATATTCATTCATTCATTTATTCATTCAATCATATTTATTGAGCGCTTACTGTGTGCACAGCACTGTACTAAGCCCTTGGGAAGTACAAGTTGGCAACATATAGAGACGGTCCCTACCCAACAATGGGCTCACAGTCTAGAAGGGGGAGACAGACAACAAAACAAAACATGTGGACAGGTGTCATCACAATAAATAGAAATATAGCTAGATGCACATCATAACAAAATAAATAGAATAGTAAATATGTACTGTAAATATAGTAAAATAGTATAGTAATAGTATAGTATAGTAAAATAGTAAATATGTTTGTATCCCATAGAGGATCCCTCTCCTCACCTTCAAAGCCTTATTAATAATAATGATGGCATTTGTTAAGTTCTCCCCCTTCTAGACTGTGAGCCCACTGTTGGGTAGGGACTGTCTCTATATGTTGCCAACTTGTACTTCCCAAGCGCTTAGTACAGTGCTCTGCACACAGTAAGAGCTCAATAAATACGATTGAATGAATGAATGAATGAATGAATACTTACTGTATATCAAGCACTGTTCTAAGCACTGGGGTAGATACAAGGTAATCGGTTTGGCCCACACGGGGCTCACAGTCTTAATCCCCATTTTACACATGAGGTAACTGAGGTACAGAGAAGTTAAGCGGCTTGCCCAAGGTCACACAGCAGACAAGTGGCAGGGCCAGGATTAGAACCTATGTCCTCTGAGTCCCAAGCCCATGCTCTTTCCAGTGAGTCACGCTGCTTCTCGCTGCTTATTAAAAGCATCATCATCATCAATCGTATTTATTGAGCGCTTACTGTGTGCAGAGCACTGTACTAAGCGCTTAAGCACATCTCCTCCAAGAGGCTCTTCCCAAGTTTGTCCTCATTTCCTCTCCTCCCACTCCCTTCGTGTTGCCCTTGCACTTCCATTTGCCCCCTTTATCCATCTCTCCCTCAGCCCCTCAGCCTTTAAACTGTAAGCTCACTGTGGACAGGGAATGTGTCTGCTAATTCTGCTGCACTCTCCCAAGTGCTTAGTACAGTGCCCTGCACAGAGTAAGTACTCAAAAATTTGATTGATTGATTGATTAGGCTGGGAAGCTGGGCCTAGGGACTTTGGGGATGATCCTATTGTTTTATTATTATTATTATTATTGTTGTTGTTTTATACTGTACTCTCCCAAGTGCTTAGTACAGTGTTCAGCGCTCATAGTAAGCACTCAATAAATTATGTCGTGAACATTCACTCGAACAGCATGTGCCAGATGCTTTTGTAGGAGAAAGCCACCAGAGCTCAATGAAGAGAAGGAAGAACAAAGCAAGAGCTCAAACGTAAACCTAAATGTGGGACTTTTGTCTCTAAACCTTCCTATTCTTTCTTTCACAGATACTGAATCTGAACCCTTGGATCTGTTGACTGAATGAAAGACCTATTTTGGAATGAATTTTGCTAACATGATGGAGTTTTTAATTAACTGGGCTTTGAAGAGTGTTAGTTACGGGGGAACCGATGTTGGCAGAAAGGATTTGTCAACGGGCAGTGATTCTTTTCCCGGCGAATCCACCTGAGTATGGTTCTCAAGGTTTGTTTCAGGGTAATTCCATGAAATTTGTGTTTTCGGACAAAACATGCCTATCTTAAAACAAGAATAAAATTCGTTTTATGGAATGACTGAAATAAAATATTGAAATAAAACATTTGAATTTTCAGTTTCAGAAGATAAACCAGGATCCCCAAAATATAAGGAAGTTGATGCTAAACATACTATAGAATTCCAATTAACCACACATCAGTCAGTCAATTGATGGCATTTATTGAGTGCTCACTGTGAGCTGAGCACTGTCCATATTAATGATGGCATTTCTTACGCACTTACTACGTGTCAAGCATTGTTCAAAGTGCTAGAATAGATTCGAGCTAATCAGGTTGGACATAGTTCCTGTCCCCCTTGGAGCTCACAGTCTTAATCCCTATGAGGTATAAAACAATTCCCCTTTTTTTTGGTATCTGTTAAGCACTTACTTTGTGCCAGGCACGCACTTAGCACTGGGGTAGGTACCAGCTAATCTGGTTAGACAAACTCCAGGTCCCACATGGGACTCACAATCTTAATTCCCATTTTACAGGTGAAGGAACTGAGGCACAGAGAAGTGAAGTGACTTGCCCAAGAACACACAGCAGACAAGGAGCAGAGGCAGGATTAGAACCCAGGTCCTTTTGACTCCCAGGTCCAAGGTCTATCCAATAGGCCAATGCTGCTTCTCCTTTTGAGCCTGAGGGGGAAGCATGGCATGCAATCTGTCACTCAAATAGGCAGGGTGAAATCAGGTTCTGAAGACAAATTAGTGGTGTGTTCCTCAACAAATCTTCCCCCGGTCTCCATGGACCAAATCCCAAGGCATTTGTTTGGCTTCAGGGAGCTGTTATACCCTGTGTAAAATTGGGGAAAAATTGGATATTCTCCCTGGAAATACCCACAGCTCATCTAGGCAGACTCAGAATAATTTGAATAATAACTGTGTTAAGCACTTACTATGTACCAGGCAATATACTAAGCTCTGGGGTAGGTACGAGCAAATCAGGTTGGACACAGTCCCCCTCCCACATAATAATGATGGCATTTATTAAGCACTTACCATGTGCAAAGCACTGTTCTAAGCGCTGGGGAGGTTACAAGGTGATCAGGTTGTCCCACGGGGGGGGGGGGAGGGGCTCACAGTCTTCATCCCCATTTTACAGATGAGGGAACTGAGGCCCAGAGAAGTTAAGTGACTTGCCTAAAGTCACACAGCTGACAATTGGCAGAGCTGGGATTTGAACCCATGACCTCTGACTCCAAAGCCCGGGCTCTTTCCACTGAGCCACACTGCTTCTTTACTATAGAAGACAAGGGGATGAGCTGGGATTAGAACCCAGATCCTTCTGCCTCTGACGCCCAAGCCCCTGCTTTTTCCACTGAGCCACGCTGCTTCTCCGAAGTGCATGGCCATCTCAGAACAAAGTGACCCAGGGATTACTTTTAGCCTAACCTGACACAGTTCATCAAGCCAGATTATTTCATTAGGATGGAAGGAAACTTCCTACCATAGGATGGAACAGGTGTGCAACCCTGCCCATGGGAATCCTGCTGAGTGACTGGAAGAGAAGAGATGGAGGCAGGAGTAAAGGCTAGGGAATGAACTCGAGACTGTAAGCTCCTGTGGGCGGGGATCGTGACTACCAACTCTGTTGCCTTGTACTCTCCCAAGCCCTTAGCACAGTGCTCTGCACACGGTAAGTGTTCAATACATACCTCTGGTTGGCTGAACTGAACCTTAGAGGGCTAACTAAGATCATCATTAAGGTCAGACGTGGATGGATACTGAAAGAGAAAGAATGTGTAACCTGTCAGCATATAACCAGCTGACTAAAGTTCTGTTGTTTGGACTCCCTCATGTGCCACTTGAAAGAACCTAACAGAAGAAGTATCCTTGCACCATTAATTTTAACCCAACTTACTTGGCATGAAAAATGGCAGTAATAATAGTGTTCGGCCCCCAGTAAGCACTCAGTTACCATCTGTTGGGTAGGGACCATCTCTATATGTTGCCAACTTGTACTTCCCAAGCGCTTAGTACAGTGCTCTGCACACAGTAAGCACTCAATAAATACGATTGAATGAATGAATGAATGAATCTGTTGAGCATTGAGCTATGCTCTGGGGTAGATATAGTAATGATAATAATAATAGTAACAATGGGGATTGTCCTTCCCATTCATTCATTCATTCAATCGTATTTATTGAGCACTTACTGTGTGCAGAGCACTGTACTAAGCGCTTGGGAAGTACAAGTTGGTCCCAAGCACTTAGTATTCTCAGCACTAGTACTAGTGCTAGCACCAGCTAACACCAGCACTAGTATCCCAAGCACTATCCTAAGTGCTGGGGGGGCACAAAGTAATCAGGTTGTCCCACATGGGGCTCACAGTCTTAATCCCCATTTTACAGATGAAGGAGCTGAGGCCCAGAGAAGTTAAGTGACTTGCCCAAAGTCACACAACTGACAAGTGGCAGAGCTGGGATTATAACCCATGACCTCTGACTCCCAAGCCCATGCTCTTTCCACTGAGCCACACTGCTTCTCTGTGCCTCAGTTACCTCATCTGTAAAATGGGGAATAGACTGTGAGCCCCTTGCAGGGCAGAGACTGTGTCCAACCCGATTTATTTGTATCCACCTCAGCGCTTAGTACAGTGCCTGGCACATAATAAGCACTTAAAAAACCCCACAACTATTATTATTATTATTAGGAGGAGGGCTGATTGAGTGCCTTAAAGCCATAGATAAGGAGTTTCTGTTAGATGCCGAGGTGAATGAAGGTTTGTGACGAGTGGGGAGATGTACACAGAACGATTTATTTCCACAAGCCATTGCGTCAATTTGAGAAATTTGAGAACCTGCATATCTTCCATGTTCTGTCCCATAGATGACTTGGTTTAAAGCTGTGGACCAAGTTGAGACTAAAGAAGCCTGTCTGTCTGAATAACCTTTTAAGAGCAAGACAAATAAGGGTTTGCGTGGGGAACTCAGGCTGGTGACTCTTCTCCCGGGAGGGTTTGACTCTTCTCTACCTTGTCACGTTATATCACAGCTTGCCACGTTCTGCTGCATAACTTCATCGAATGACACCCCAGAACACCATTTGACGAGAGTGAAGAGGACAGATGGGCAAGCAGATAAAGGTTCACTCCTGTAGCACAAGCAGCACCTGGCAAAGAGCAGAGAGTTTGCTGACTCTCCACATTAGTTTGGCGCATCTGGGAGGAACCAGTGCATAAAACATGGCCTCGATCCCCAGTAAAAATGTGAGGAATGGTGTTTCTGGTGGACTAATTGTACATAGCTGTAATTCCATTTCAATTTATATTCACCTCGCTTCCCCACACACACACACACTTCACCTTCAATGTGTAGTTTTTCCTGATCTGTATTCTAGGGAGGAGAAGCTCCTTAGGAAAGAGGGATCCAATAAGAGCTCAACTACATGTACATAAAAGGGGTTGACATTCATTCACTCAGTCATATTTATTGAACGCTTAATGTGTGCAAAGCATTGCACTAAGTGCTTAGGAGAGTACAATATAAAGACAGACAAATTGCTGCCCACAACAAGCTCACAGTCTAGAGGGGGAGACAGACATTAATATAAATAAACAGAGACACTCTGGGTGTCCACTCTAACCTCTTATTGGCTCACAGAATGGTCCCAGGTGACGATGTGCTGGGAGGGCTGATATATGCACTTAGTAAATGCTCAAATATCTTGGATGATGATGACCCCAAATGCTTAGTACAGTGCTCTGCACACAGTAAGTGCTCAGTAAATATGATTGATTGATTTATGGGGAGATGGGTATACAGTAGACCCCTTCCTCATGTTCCAAAATGTTGCCCCCCGCCCCATTCCTAACCCCCCTCCAGGGAGAGTAGCTGCAACATCCCCGGAGTCATAGAATCATGGAAATCCCCTCTAGACTGTAAGCTCCTTGAGGGCAGAGAGTGTGTCTACCAATTTTGTCTGCTTTGCACATAGTAAGCACTCAAGAAATACTACTGGTTGATGAGAAGCAGCGTGGTTCGGTGGAAAGAACCTGGGCTTTGGAGTCAGAGGTCGTGGTTTCAAATTCCGGCTCTGCCCAAAGTCACCTAATTTCTCTGGGCCTCAGTTACCTCATCTGTAAAATGGAGATGAAGACTGTGAGCCCCCCGTGGGACAACCTGATCACCTTGTAACCTCTGCAGCGCTTAGAACGGTGCTTTGCACATAGTAAGCGCTTAATAAATGCCATCATTATTATTATTATGGAGAAGCAGCATAGCTCAGTGGAGAGAACACAGCCTGGGAGTCAGGTCATGCGTTCTAATCCCAGCTCCACCACTCATCTGCCGGGTGACCTTGGGCAAATCACTTGTCACAAGTCACTTCACAGTTACCTCATCTGGAAAATGAGGATTGAGACTGTGAGCCCCACTTGGGACAGGGATTGGGTCCAACCCTATTTGCTTGTATCCACCCCAGTGCTTTGTTCAGTGCATAAATGCCATTTATTATTATTATTTTATTACTAATGGCAAGAAGGGGACTTGCCAAAGGGGAATCAGGGGACCAGCGGCAGAGCCGGGATTAGAACCTACAACTCCTGACCCTCAGATCCATGTTCTTTCCATTAGGCCACTCTGCCTCCTATTGAGTTAGGAGGTGACCTTACTTTCCCTGAAAGCACAGCAATGCAACCTCATGCCCGCAAAAGAGAAACAAAGCTCTCCCTACCTTTTCCTGTATTCAATCAATCATCAAGGTTATTTACTAAGTGCTTACTGTGTGGGCAGCACTGTACTAAGTGCTTGGGAGAGTACAATATCCTAGAGTTAATAGACACGATCTCCGGCCCTCAAGGAGCTTGCAATCTAGTTGGGAAGACAGACATTCAAAGAAATTACAGAGAAGGGAAATGGTGTAACATAAATAGAAGGTGCTTCCAGGGAAGATAGTGGCGCTTAAGCAGAACCCAACCAGAGCCTCTCTGGAGCACTGAGAAGAAACTAGAAGCAGTGTGGTCTACTGGCCCGGAAGCTCAGGCCCGGAAGTCAGAGGTCATGGGTTCAAATCCCGGCTCCACCACTTGCCTACTGTGTGACCTTGGGCAAGTCACTTAACTTCTCTGGGCCTCAGTTCTTCCTCATCTGTAAACTGGGGATTAAGACTGTAAACCCCCATGTGAGACATGGACTATGTCCAAACTGATTTGGTATTTGTTAAGCTCTTGCTATGTGCCAGGCACTGTACTAAGCACTGAGGTGGAAACTATCTTGTCAGGTGGGACACAGTCCTCCTAGGCCTTCTTGGCTTTTGAGGGAAAAATCGGGGGCTTGGGGCTCCCAGTTTTAATCCCCATTTTACAGATGAGGTAATTGAGGCACAGGGAATAATAATAATAATAATGGCATTTGTTAAGTGCTTACTGTGTGCAAAGCACTGTTCTAAGAGCTGGGGAGGTTACAAGGTGATCAGGTTGTCCCACGGGGGGCTCACAGTCTTAATCCCCATTTTACAGATGAGGGAACTGAGGCCCAGAGAAGGTAAGTGACTTGCCCAAAGTCACACAGCTGACAATTGGCAGAGCCGGGGTTTGAACCCATGACCTCTGACTCCAAAGTCCGTGCTCTTTCCACTGAGCCACGGGGAAGTGAAGTGACTTTTACAAGGTCACACAGCAGGCGAGTGGCGAAGCAGGGATTAGAACCCAGGTCCTTCTGACTCCCAAGCCCTTGCTGTATCCACTAGGCCATGCTGCTTCTCATCTACCCCAGCAGTTAGTACAGTGCCTGGCACATAGTAATTGTTTAACCAATGCCATTAAAAAAAAAAAAGATCCTGGAGAAAAGTAGAGCAGCAGGATCCATGCTGCAGACCCTCCAGCTGGGGTTGCCCTCTATACCACCCCCAGGCATGTCATCATCATCATCAATCGTATTTATTGAGCGCTTACTATATGCAGAGCACTGTACTAAGCGCTTGATGGAGCTCTGGATAGAGCTATGGAGCTATGGAGCTCTGCCCCTTCTAAGAATATCCAGCACAGGTTCTCGTGGGCACAGTGAGAGAGGGAGGGGAGAAGGATGAAAGGCCCTACAGGTGGATTATCATCTCTCAGGCCACCTCAGCCCACTCCTTATAATAATAATAATAATGATGGTATTTGTTAAGTGCTTACTATGTGCAAAGCACTGTTCTAAGCATTGAATGCCACCTATGTATGTGGGAGAATTGGGCTCAACGTAAATAATAAAATATACAATTACAGTAATGTTCACGGTTTCATTCTCTTTTGAATCAGCACCAATCCAACGGCTCCTTTCTCCTCCTATCCCCAGAAAAATTCCCTGACGCGGAAATCTTCCAATCAATACACAGCAGATGGCAGTGAGGAAAGCCCGCTAAGTCGTTCGCTGCCTGTCCCGAGAGCTCTCCTTACCATCATGAACTACTTGAGACGAGGGCTGGGCATTGTCCCCATTCCTCCTCGGCTTCTTGGCTCTTGAGGGAAAGATCTGGAGGAAATGCTAAATCATAATGACCACCCTCTGGCAGTTCTCTCTCAGTAGTTTGAGGTAAGTCGCCCTTTCAGGGATTCTCCCCCTGTCTCACACTGCTTCAGCAGTAGAGAAGCAGCATGGCCTTGTGGAAGGAGCACAGATCTGATGGTCAGAGGACTTGAGTTCTAATCTCAACTCCACCACATGCCTGCTGAGTGTCCTTGAGAAAGTCACTTAACTTCTCTATGCCTTAATTTCCTCATCTGTAAAATGAGGATTTAATACCTGGTCTCTCTCCTACTTAGACTGTGAGGGCGCGGGACAGGGACTGTGACTGAGATTCATTCATTCATTCAATCATATTTATTGAATGCTTACTGTGTGCAGAGCACTGTACTAAGCGCTTGGGAAGTACAATGATTACCGTCCATCGTCCACTGTGCTTAGCCCACTGCTTGACACATATTAAATGCTGAACAAATACCACACTTATTATCAGTCAATCTCCACCAACAACATGACAGACTGTTTATCCATCAGCAGTGAAGCTAACCTCCCTGAGGAAGTTGCAGTCCTTTCCCCTTGAAATTCAAGCAAGCCCAGGGAAAGATTCTTCTCTTGCTTTCACTTGACACCTAGCAAAAATTAAGCAATTAGTGTGCATTTTTCTTCTCTCTTTACTAATGAGCCAGAAAACAAGGGAAAATTCCAACTGAGAAGCAGCATAGCCTAGTGCATAAAGCATGGGCCTGGGAATCAGAAGGACCTGGGTTCTAATCTCACCTCCTGTCACTTGTCTGCTGTGTGACCTTGAGCAGGTCACTTCTCTGTACCCCAATTACCTCACTGTAAAATGGGGATGAAGACTGTGAGCCCCATGTGGGACAGGGACAATGTCCAACTTAATTAGCTTGTATCTATGCCCAGCGCTTAGTATAGTGCCTGGCACGGAGTAAGCACTTAACAAATGCCATTAAAAAAACTGGCTTTAAGCATAAGCTCTATTATGACCCAGTAGTAATGAACATTGGAGGTTTACAATGCTAATGAGAGGGTGTCAACAAGAAAAGCTGCTTAGTTTTCCTAGAAGAATTTTAAGAAGAGAATCCTTTGTGTTTCCTTAAAAACTGCATTGAGTTCAGTCCTGTCTCATTCAATAAATCATGACTGTTCATTGAGAGCCTACTGTGTGCAGACCACTGAACTAAGTGTCTGGGATGATATAATGGAGCTAGAAGACAAAATCCCTGCCTTCAAGGAGCTTACCATTTCATCAGGGAGGCAGGCACAAAATGCATTTTAGATAGGAGGGAAAGAAAGGAGAGATGGCTACGTGGATGAGTAAATGCTAACATTACAGAATTGGTATGCCAATCTGCCCTTCTGTCTTCCTGATGGCTTTAAAGGCATAGGCATGGAGGCAGAGGAATAGCCACCAGGAAGTCCCTCGGTTTCTCCCAGCCTTGACAGTCTCTGTAAATTCACAATCAAACTACATCCTTTAACTGGCTGTTCCTCCTTAGGTGGAGAAGCAAGCCCCTCTGACTTCTCTTTCTAAAGCTTCAGTCTGGTTCACCTAGACCAACGTACTATCTTGGGAAGAGCTGAATTAAGCCACCCGGGAAAGATAGCTGTTCCCTTTTTCTACAAAATTTCAAGAGACAGGGATGTCATACCTTTCTGGTTACTGAGGTACAGCATCTTGCCAGAAAAAAAAATTCCCAGCTCAACGTTTGGAGGTCAAAGGAGCACCATGTCTGGATCATGAAGCCGCGGATGAATACGTTCTGCCTCAGTGTTGTTTTCTTTTCATCTGACCCGAGTGGCAAGGTTTAATTTTCTTTCCAGTGCTGAAGAACAAAGATAGCTAAATTGTAAGCTCCTTTGTGAGCTGGAATCCTGTCCATGAACAGTATCGTGATATATGTGAGTATTTACAAGGTAAAACACTTATTATATACCAAGCGCTGGTGTGGATACAACATAATCAGGTCAGACACAGTCGCTGTCACACGTGAAGCTCATATAGGACTCATAGTCTAAGAGGAAGGGAGAACTGGTCCCTATTTTACAGATGTGGAAAAGGACGCAAAGGGAATGATAACAATGATGATAATGATGGTATTTGTTAAGCGCTTACTATGTGCCCAAGCACTTTTCTAAGCACTGAAAAGGTAATGAAGTTGCACCACGTGGGGCTCACAGTCTTAATCCCCATTTTCCAGAAGAGGTAACTGAGGCACAGAGCAATTAAGTCACTTGCCCAAAGTCACACAGCTGATAAGTAGCAGAGCGGGGATTAGAACCCATGACCTCTGTATCCCAAGCCCGTGCTTTTTCCACTAAACCATGCTGCTTCTTCAGTCAGCCGACTTTTCAAAGGTCACAGAGCAAGCAAGTAGAAGAACTGGGATTAGAACCCAGATCCTCTGACTCCCGGTCCTGGACTCTTTCCACTAGGCCACGCAACTTCTCGCAAGTTCTGCCCAAAGTACTCAATAAATACCACTGACTGGTTGGTTGATCCCTGCTGGGTGACTTTATTAACTTACAAGTTGTTTACTAACCTGGCCCAAGCAAATAGCAGAGAAAGGAACTAACTGTCAACTGAACTGGATAAATTCAGTGGTTCGTCATCCTGTGCCTGGTTTTTCCACGGACTCATTCATTCATATTCTCTCTAAACTGCAAGCTTGTTGTGGGCAGGGAGCTTGTCTCTGCCACTGTATTGTATAGTGCTCTGCACAAAGTACCACTGATGGATTTATCATTGAGAATCTGTCCAAAAGAGCCTTGCCACTACAATTGCTTTCCATCGGTGAATGTACGATTTGACCTTAGAATCTGGACCTTTAAGTAAATACCATCAATTGACTGATAAAGCTCTGCGTTGACTGATCATATCTATAGACCCTATTGAACTGTATTCTCTCCAGAACACTTAGTACAGTGCTCCACACATAGTAAGCTCTCGATAAAGACCACAGATTGATGCATCTTACACCATGAGCATTCGGTTGAATCCATAGACAAAGTGTCAGAACTGATGAGCACTCTAACAAGAGCTTTCCAAAAGACTTGGGAAGTGGGAAGAATTAAGGTTTGGAGTTTGATCTTCACTTTGAGGATAAATGCAAAATGGGAAATATTTCAGTCACCAACAATGATAGCGTACAGTCTAGAGGAAGGAGACAGACTTTAATATAAATTATGGATATGTACATAAGTGTTGTGAGGCTGAGGGGGAAATAAAGGGTGTATAGTTAGTGTGAGGGCAACGGAGAAAGGAGTGGGAGAAGAGGAAATGAGGACTTAGGGAAGGCCTCTTACAGGAGATGTGCTTTCAATAAGGTTCTGTAGGTGGGGAAAGTGATCGTCTGTCGGATATGAAAAGGGAGAGTGTTCCAGACCGAAGGCGGGATCTGGGCAAGAGATCCTCAGTGAGATAGATGAGCCCTCTCTTCCATTCCTTAAACACCCTCTCCTTCCAAACAAGGATGTGGGGCCAAATTCTGAGCTTTTATCCATGAGCTTGATTTATTTGGTGAGGAGAACCAGCTGGCTCATCACTTCACAGCCTGGCGTTTTTAAGTATCAGCAGCCTTTGAAGTTGTTGACCTCCAGGGTCCACTGAACCTTCACCGACTCAGCTTCTCTCTCAGAGAATTCCCAGAAATGGTAAAGGAATATCTGTTCATCTAGCCAGAAGGCAGGGGCTTTTCAGAAACCACAGAGTTCTATTTCATTAATCTTTCCATTCCACTCGTCTGTAAAGCTTCCAGGGGAAATATGTAGGCAATATGGGCAAATGAACCATGAAATGAACGACCTGTAGCTCTGAATTTTCTTTTCACCTGGCTGGGTGATTGTACAAAGTGTCAGAATGAGCCAGTGGTGTGGATGGGAGTGAGACTGCAGCTGTTGGCACTGAGGATTTGTGGAATCAGTGCAGCTTTAATGGAAAGAGTCTGGGACAGGGAGCCAGGAGACCCGGGTTCTAATCCCCGATTGGCCCCTTATCTGCTGTGTGACCTTGGTCAAGTCATTTCACCTCACAGCCTCAGTTTCCTGATCTAGAAGATGCTCTCCCTGCTTCTTGGATTGTGAGTCCACGTGGGGCACTGATTGGATCTGAAGACTGTGAGCCCGTTGTTGGGTAGGGACCATCTCCACATGTTGCCAACTTGTACTTCCCAAGTGCTTAGTAGAGTGCTCTGCACACAGTAAACACTCAATAAATACGATTGAATGAATGAATGAATCTGATCATCTTGCGTCAGTCTACCAAGGGTATTTATTGAGCATTTACTGTGTGCAGAGCGCTGAACAATACAATAGAGTTGGTTGATGTGATCCCTGCTGCACAAGAATCTAATCCCGGCTCTGCCGCTTGTCTCCTGCGTGACCTTGGATAAGTCCCTTCACTTCCCTGTGCCTCAGTAATCTCATCTGAAAATGGGAATTAATACTGAGAAGCAGCATAGTTCAGTGGAAAAGAGCCTGGGCTTTGGAGTCAGAGGTCATGGGTTCAAATCCCAGCTCCGCCAAATGTCAGCTGTGTGACTTTGGGCAAGTCACTTAACTTTTCTGTGCCTCAGTTCCCTCATCTGGAAAATGGGGATGAAGACTGTGAGCCCCACATGGGACAACCTAATTCATTCATTCATTCAATCGTATTTATTGAGCGCTTACTGTGTGCAGAGAACTGTACTAAGCGCTTGGGAACTACAAGTTGGCAACATATAGAGACGGTCCCTACCTAACAGCGGGCTCACAGTCTAGAAGGGGGAGACAGACAACAAAACAAAACATATTAACAAAATAAAATGAATAGAATAAACACGTACAAGTAAAATAGAGTAATAAATATGTACAAACATATACACACATATATATGTAGGTGCTGTGGGGAGGGGAAGGAGGTAAGGCAAAGAGGATGGGGAGGGGGAGGAGGGGGAGAGGAAGGAGGGGGCTCAGTCTGGGAAGGCCTCCTGGAGGAGGTGGTGATCACCTTGTAACTTCCCCAGCGCTTAGAACAGTGCTTTGCACATAGTAAGTGCTTAATAAATGCTATCATTATTATTATTATTACTGAGAATCCCTTGTGAAACACAGACTGTGCCCATCCCGATGAACTTGTACCTATCTGAACTTATGCTGCCGAGTCATCTCCAACCCATAGTGACTCCATAGGCACATTTCGCCCGGAACACCCTGCCTCCATCTGCAATCATTCAGATAGTGCATCCATAGAGTTTTCTTGGTAAAAATACAGAAGTGGTTTACCATTGGCTCTTTCCTTGCAGTAAACTTGAGTCTTTGCCCTCGACTCTCTCCCCTGCCACTGCTGCCCAGGATGGGTGAGTTTTGACTTGTAGCAGATTGCCTTCCAGTCACTAGCCACTGCCCAACCTAGGAATGGGATGGTAATAATAATAATAATATAATAATATAATGATGGCATCTATTAAGTGCGGGGGGCTCACAGTCTTCATCCACATTTTACAGATGATGTAACTGAGGCACAGAGAAGTTAAGTAACTTGCCCAAAGTCACACAGCTAAGTGGCAGAGTTGGAATTTGAACCCATAACCCCTGACTCCAAAGCCCAGGCTCTTTCCACTGAGCCACGCTGCCTCTGCCCTACTCTCTCTCCCATAGTCGAGACTGGTAGAATACTGGAACCTCTCCAGGTGCAATCCTGGATCTTGTAACTACCAGAGCACTTTGAACAATGTCTGGCATGTAGTAAGCACTGAATAAATACCATAAAAAAAACTTATTGTTAGCACGGCAAGAACTTAATAAATACAAAACAGAAAACTGATACTTTTAAGAAGTAGGAAGATCTGAAGGAACTAGTAGAACTGTGATACTTGTTAAACACTTCCTCTGTGCCAAGGGCTGGGAGAGGTACAATACAATCAGATCAGACACAGTCCCTGTCCCAGCTGGGGCACGCAGTCCATCATCATCATCATCATCAGTCGTATTTATTGAGCGCTTACTGTGTGCAGAGCACCGTACTAAGCGCTTGGGAAGTACAAGTTGGCAACATATAGAGACAGTCCCTACCCAACAGTGGGCTCACAGTCTAAAAGGGGGAGACGGATGGCGATCTTCTCCCCATTTTAAAGATGAGGAAACTGGAGCACAGAGATGTTAAATGACTTACCCAAGGTCACACAGCAAGTACGTGGCAGAATTCAGGGTCCCCTGTCTCCCAGCCCAAACCCTTTCTTCTAGATCACCTGCAATTGAGCCATTTACTCGCGGCCAAAGTGGACTCCAAACTGATATGAGGCCCCAGGCAGGCAGTCAATATGAAGTTCCAATGTGGCCCTGGACCGAACTTTAAATCTGGTTTCTTTCCCTACCTGTAATTGATTTCAGTGGCTGTCTCCCCCTGCTAGATTATAAGTTTCTTGAGGGAAGGGATCCTGTTTTCCAACTCTATTGGCCTAGTGGAGAGAAAACATAGGCCTGGGCGTCAGAAGTCTCTGGGTTCTAATCCTGACTCCACCGCTTGTTAGTTGTCTCACCTTGGGCAAGTCATTTCACTTGTCTGTGCCTCAGTTTCCTCAAATGTAAAATGGGGATTTAATACCTGTTCTCCCTCCCACTTAGCCCCATGCAGGACAGAGACTGTGTTTGACCTAATTAACTTGTACCTACCCCAGTTCATTCATTCATTCATTCGATCATATTTATTGAGCGCTTACTGTGTGCAGAGCACTGTACTAAGCGCTTGGGAAGTACAAGTTGGCAACATATAGAGACGGTCAATCAATCAATCAATTGTATTTATTGAGCGATAACTGTGTGCACAGCACTGTACTAAGAGCTTGGGAAGTACAAGTTGGCAACATATAGAGATGTTCCCTACCCAACAGTGGGCTCACAGTCTAGAAGGGGGAGACAGACAACAAAACAAAACATATTAACAAAATAAAATAAATAGAATAAATATGTACAAATCAATAAATATGCTAGAATAGTGTTTGACACATAGTAACAGCTTAACAAATACCATAAAATAAACAAACCAACAAGTTCTTCTTACAATGTTCTGCACACTTTAAGCAATCAGTAAATACCACTGATGGACTGGGAGGGGGAAAGAGAAAAGGAAGCAGGTCAGGGCAATGCAAAAGGGAGTGGGAGAAGAGGGAAAGGGGGGCTTAGATTGGGAAGGCCTCTTGGAGGAGACGTGCCTTCAATAAGGCTTTGAAGAGGGGGAGAGTAACTGTCGGATTTGAGAAGGTAGGGGGTTCCTGGCCAGAGGCACAATTGGGCTAGGGGTTGGTGGTGAGACAGACAAGATTGAGGCCCAGTGAGAAGGTCAGCATTAGAGGAGCAAAGTGTGCAGGCTGGGTTGTAGAAGGAGCGCTTAGAACAGTGCTTTGCACACAGTAAGCGCTTAATAAATACCATTTAAAAAAAAAAAAAAGGAGAGAAGTGAGGTGAGGTGAGGTAGGAGGGCCCACATAGGGCTCGCTGTCTTCATCCCCATTTTACAGATGAGGGAACTGAGGTGCAGAGACATGAAATAACTTGCCCAAGGTCACACAGCAGAGACGTAGCAGAGCTGATTAGAACCCATATCCTCCTGACTCCCAGCCTGGTACTCTAAGCCACGCCACTTCTCTACAGAGAAGTAAAGTGACTTGCCCAAGGTCACAGAGCATACAGGAGACAGAGTGGGATTACAACCCAAGTCCTTCTGACTCCCCAGGCCTGGGCTCTATGCATTAGGCACACTGCTGAGCCTTAAGTAGACCAGGGCGTGGTGTGGGCACAATGGCTCTTTCTGCTCACCACACTGCTCTGGGGGAACTTTTGTCTCCATGTCAGGCTTCCCTCGCGCTGTCCAGTACAGAGCCTCGGCTTTATCCTTAGGCCAGATCGACCCCGCCGTCTTGCATCTCTGTGTCGTGTCAGGCGTGAGCTTTACTCTTCTATTTAGGGACCGTCTCTAGATGTTGCCGACTTGTACTTCCCAAGCTCTTAGTACAGTGCTCTGCACACAGTAAGTGCTCAATAAATATGGTTGAATGAATGAATGAATGGTGCCCCAACAACAACCCCAAGACCAACCCCAGGACCACCAGAGCCGACCCCAAAGTTGTGCCGCACCTACACTTTCTGACTCTGCTCCGATGAGGGCCAATCAATCCATCAGTGGTATTTATTTACATTGATGTCTGTCTCCCCCCTCTAATAATAATAATAATGGCATTTATTAAGCGCTTACTATGTGCAAAGCACTGTTCTAAGCACTGGGGAGGTTACAAGGTGATCAGGTTGTCCCATGTGGGGCTCACAGTCTCAATTCCCATTTTGCAGATGAGGTAACTGAGGCACAGTTACCTCCATGTTACCTCCTTGAGAAGAGGCTCCATGTTATCCTGCTTCAGAGCCAATGAGCCCATATGTCCCAAGGGCTGGACTCCGTCTCCTCAGGCTGTGCTGACCCTGAGGCAGTCGCCCTGACCCGCTCCCACTTCTCTTCCTCAGCCCCTCTTCCAAACAGAACTCCCCGTGTCCTTACCACCTGCTACTCCCTTGGAAGTTGATGGCTCTCCCTTGTGCAAATGTAGGAATAGTTGTCTAGTCCATGATTGATGAACAAATAAATGCTGTCCACTTCAAAGGAAATATGGAGCCATTTTTCCTTCTTATCACCAACTGAAAGTAAGAGGTATTTTATGTGGTAACCATTTTCCATTCCATCCCATCCTACCATATCATCATCCCTCCCCACTTTTTCCATTCCAAGTCACTGTGGGGTGGGAAATGATCGGAAATACTGGACCCGAGGTGAAGGGGGAAGCAGTTCAGGGTTCCAAGGTGAACGGCCAGCTAGTTCCATCTGTCCAAATATGGTTTTTGTTCCCTCGTTCCTTCAAAACAATGATGCTTTTCAAAGGTTTGTCCTTAATTGGAGATTATCTGATAGTTATTTTAATTTAAGGCCTTTCTCCCATCAAAGGTGGAACCGAATGCCTTTATCTGTATCCAGCTGGTGCAGCTGATTGTCACCCCAAGTGCTTCAGCAGGAGAGAGGGAGAGAAAGAGAGAAAGAGAGAGAAAGAGAGAGACAAAGAGAGACAGAGAGAGATCCTCTCTGAGATCATAAAGGAGCCATCTCTGAGAGCCGGGATGAGGCCGGGTGGTTGGGAGGGGTGGGGTGTGGAACCAGCTAGCCAGGTAGAGCGTAACACTCTGGTGAGACAGGTGAGAGCAGACTTATCGCAAAATGTAAATCCCCAGGACCATTGTGGAATGATTAATCTGCTCCATTCTGATGTCCTTTCCCTGAGGAAGCAACCTTGGCTGAACAATATGATAATAATAATAATAACAGCATTGTTAAGCACTTACAATGTGCAAAGCAATGTTCTAAGCACTGGAGGGGGGATACAGGTGATCTGGTTGTCCCACGTGGGGCTCACAGTCTTAATCCCCATTTTACAGACGAGGTAACTGAGGCTCAGAGAAGTTAAGTGACTTGCCCAAGGTCACACAGCACACATGTGGCGGAGCTGGGATTCGAACCCATGACCTCTGACTCCCAAGCCCATGTTCATTCCGCTGCCTCTCTATGATGAAATGCTTAAGATATAGAATAAAAGAGGACATACAGTAGCAGACATTTGAGGCAATTATGAGTCCCTGGCAGGAGAGGAACTCCATCTGAAACTGTCATTTGTATTTTCCAGCAGTGGTATTTGTTGAGTGCATAGTTGGTGTAATGCACTGTACCAGATGCTTGGGAAGTGCAGGACAAGGTGACACATTCTCTGCCTTCAGGAACTTATACTCTAACATTAAAATACCTACAAGTAGTCAGATAACTGAATAAATATAGTCGAAAGTGCTGGGGATGGGGGTAAATGAGCTCAAAAGCACTAGGGCTGGCTGATGGGTTCGTATGATGGCTGGGAATTAATCGTGGAAGGCTTGATAGAGGAGGTGGGGCTTCAGGAGGGCAAAGCTAGATGTGGAATTTTAGGTTCGGTGTACAAGACAATAATAATAATAATAATAATAATAATAATAATATTGGTATTTACTATGTGGCAAGCACCGTTCTAAGCACTGGGGGGATACAAGGTAATCAAGGTTGTCCCACGTGGGGCTCACAGTCTTCATCCCCATTTTACAGATGAGGAAACTGAGGCCCAGAGAAGTTAAGTAATTTGCCCAAAGTCACACAGCTGACAAGTGGCAGAGCTGAGATTAGAACCCATGACCTCTGACTCCCAAGCCCGGGCTCTTTCCACTTGAGCCATGCAGCTTCTCTAAGAAAGTCTCTAGTGAATAATCTTCTATTAAGTGCCTTCATTGAGTACGTGATGCTGTGAACACTGTATTATAATTACAGACTCTAGGAGAATGAAGGCCTCTGGGAAGATTTATAGTAACGGGTAGTGGATAATGATAACGAGTAAACGTGGGATTTATTTCCCTGTCCCCCCTCAGCATTTTTACATCATGTAAAGACTTAGGGGCTCACCCCAACCTTCCCTCTCATAGCTCTTGTATACTTACCTTTATACTCTAGAGTTTCCTCCTACCTGTAATTTACTTTAAAGTCTATCTCCCTAACTAGACCGTAGGTTTTTTAAGGGCATGGATCATGTCTATTTGTTCTGTTGTGTCCTTCCTAGTGCTTAGTATAAGTGCCCTGCACATAGTAGATGCTCAATAAAAATAACTGATTAATTGATTGAGTGAAACCTGGACTCTCTTGCAATAAGGTGATTTATTCTTTTCACCATCTCCCTGTGTTTGTCACCTTCCGAGAGTTTTCCGATAATTCACGTGTTATCTTTCTGAGGGATCCTCCGTTAAGGGAAACTGTTGTATTTCTCAGGTCTAGGTGGGCTACCGCTCATATGAATATGGTGGTTTCTTCCACCAATATCTCCCATCTCTTTAGACTGTGATCAGCCCTGTGTGGGACAGGAACTACGTCTGATCTGATTGCATTGTATCTACCCCAGTGCTTAGTGCAGTGCTTGGCACGTTGCAAGTGCTTAACAAATCCCACAATTATTTTCTCTTATTATCCAGACAGACCCCAATTGTCGGAGGAGAGTTCCTTAATTCCCAACAACTTTCTATCCGAACCGTGCAATGAAAAGACACCGGATCTGCAAAAGGTATATGATTTGCAAATAAGAGGCTTTTGGTTGGATTGGTTGGATTCATTCATCCATTAAATCATATTTATTGAGCGTTTACTGTGTGCAAAGCACTGTACCAAGCACTTGGTTTGCTCTAACCCTTTTATTACCAAAGCGCTCTCACATTAATTAGTTCATTTCAACTCCCAAGTGTTTAGTACAGTGCTCTGACCATAGTTTGCTCTCAATAAATGCCACTGATCGATTGATTACAAATGCATCTGGGTGTCCTATCAGATCTATCGATCCCTAGTAGGAAGTGTTGCAGTATGACCCAACGTGATGCCACCTCCCGTAAGATGGACGTCTGTCAGTCATGAGATGGAATCTGGCACATGTCCCAGCAGAGTCCTCTCCCCAGATACACCAGTACCCCCTCCCTGTCTGGAGGGGTGGCAGGCTTGGGGCTGGGAGATTTGGCAGGAAATAATAATAATAATAATAGTGATGGCATTTATTAAGCGCTTACTATATGCAAAGCACTGTTCTAAGCGCTGGGGAGGTTACAAGGTGATCTGGTTGTCCCATGGGGTGCTCACAATCTTAATCCCCATTTTACAGATGAGGGAACTGAGGCCCAGAGAAGTTGAGACTTGCCCAAATAATAATAATAATAATGGCATTTATTAAGCGCTTACTATGCGCAAGCACTGTTCTAAGCGCTGGGGAGGTTACAAGGTGGTCAGGTTGTCCCTCGTGGGGCTCACAGATTTAATCCCCATTTTACAGATGAGGGAACTGAGGCCCGGAGAAGTTAAGTGACTTGCCCAAAGTCACACAGCTGACAATTGGTGGGGCTGGGATTTGAACCCATGACCTCTGACTCCAAAGCCCGTGCTCTTTCCTACTGAGCCACGCTGTGCTCTTTCCACTGGGCCATGCTGGAAATGCCCCACTTGGGTTCAGTTCCCTCCAGAGGAGCTGGGACGTTTGTTCACTCATTCATTCCTTCATTTGTATTTACTGAATACTTATTGTGTGCAGAGCACTGTACTAAGCACTTGGAGGAGTACAATACAATGCTAAACAGTGACATTCCCTCCCCACAACGAGCTTGCAGTCTCGAGTGGGGGAGACAGACATCAATATAAGTAAAGTTAAAGATATGTACATAAATACTTTGAGTTTGGGAAGGGGGAAGAGCAAAAGGATAAATAAAATTACAGATATGAATTTAAGTGCTGTGGGATTGAGAGGGGCCAGAGCACAGGGAGCAAGTCAGGGGGATGCAGAAGGGAGGGGGAGCTGAGGAAAAGTGGGGCTTAGTCTGAGAAGGCCTCTTGGAGGAGATGTGCCTTCAATAAGGCTCTGAAGCGGGGGAGAGTAGTTGTCTGTCGGATTAGAGGAGGGAGGGCATTCCAGGCCAGAGGCAGGACGTGGGCTAGGGGTCAGCGGCAAGACAGGCGAGGAAGAGGCACAGTTGGAAGGAGAGCACTAGCAGAGTGAAGTGTGTAGGCTGGGTTGCAGAAGAAGAGAGCCCCCGGTGGGACAACCTGATCAATCAATCAATCAATCAATCGTGTTTGTTGAGCGCTTACTGTGTGCAGAGCACTGTACTAAGCGCTTGGGAAGTACAAGTTGGCAACATGTAGAGACAGTCCCTACCCAACAGTGGGCTCAACCTCCCCAGCGTTTAGAACACTGCTTTGCACATAGCAAGCACTTAATAAATGCCATTATTATTATTATTATTATTACTCTATTTATTTCTTTTACTTGTACGTATTTATGCTATTTATTTTATTTTGTTAATATGTATTGTTTTGTTGTCTGTCTCCCCTTCTAGACTGTGAGCCCACTGTTGGGTAGGGACCGTCTCTATACGTTGCCGACTTGCACTTCCCAAGTGCTTAGTACCGTTCTCTGCACACAGTAAGCGCTCAATAAATACAATTGAATGAATGAATGAAAGAGAAGCGTTGGACAGAAAGAGCCACATGGGTTTACACATTGTCCCCAGGTCCATTCCCCACCTCTACAATTCACACTTATCCCTGCACAAACACTATTCCCCTCGCCCCAATAATAATAATGATAATAAGCACTATGGTCTTTATTAAGCCCTTAATGTGTATCAAGCAGTGTACTATGTGCCAGGGAAAATACAAGATAATCACATCTCCCATGGAACTCACAGTCTAAGTTGGAGGGAGAACAGAGACTGAATCCTGTGAGGGAACTGAGGCACGAGGAGATAAGTGACCCATCCCAGATCACGCAACAAGCAAGTGACAGAGCCGGGATTAGAACCCACCAGGCCCATGATCTTTCCTCTAGGCCAAGCCGCCAGTGGGGTCAGCTCCAGAGGAAAGTCCCACCTCGCTCTTCCCTGTCCCCCTGCAAGGAGTCACCCCGACTTTCACTTTCTTGGGTTGAAATAGTAGGCTTTATCCCCACCCGGGAAACGAATCCATCTCAGTTCCCATTCCCGCACTCCTGAGCACCGTCTCACTAGAGCAAGGCGGTTCCAGCCATTCTCTTGTATTTCCATTTTCTAACAGCTGTCTCTCTTCCCCCTTCCAATCTCCTGCGGATCCCAACTGTTGTAGGTGAAAGTCAAGCTCTGTGTCATGTGGAAACTGCTACACGCAGCTGTTTCCAAGGGGTAAGTGGAATGCAAATAGCCCTGGGAGTTCACGGCGGATATGGTTGAATAATTTGCTGACTGATTTAAATTGCAGACGGATCACCATACGGCCCCCCCAGACAACCTAATTTAAGAGACAGAATTGCCTCCTGCTTTTCACATGATAAACTCCGGCAGCAGAACTGACATAAATGGAGCAAGGGAGGGAGACAAGGGAGAAAGTTATGATCCGAGGCAAGGAGACTATTTGAAAATGGGTTTGAGACTGTTGCACTCTTTCTAAAAAGGGGAGTTCTGTAGTTGGAGAGGATTATTTCTCCCCCTCAGACAGTGAGCCCTCGCTGGGACAGGGACTGTGTCCGACCTGATTACCTTCTATCTACCCCAGTGCTTAGAACATTGCTTGGCACATAGTAAGCACTTAACAGAATTATTGTTATTATAAGAAAAATTCCTGTTCTGGTCACAGCTTGTATGTTCTTGTCTCCTGTGGCCTTCTCCCCACTACATGAGTGGCCACTGAAATGGTTCCTATTATCATAATCGTATTTATTGAGTGCTTACTGTGTGCAGAGCACTGTACTAAGCGCTTGGGAAGTACAATTTGGCAACATATAGAGACAGTCCCTACCCAATAGTGGGCTCACAGTCTAAAAGACTGTGACTAAACTAAACATAGACTAAAAGACTATTACTATTATTAATGATAGGAATGATAAGAATAGTTGTAACAATCATATTTATTAAGCACTTACTGTGTGCACAGTATGGTACTAAGCACTTGGGAGAGTACAATGTAACAGTTGGTAGGTATGCTCCCTGCCCACAAGAAGTTTACAGTCATTTATTCATTCAATTGTATTTATTGAGCACTTATCATGTGCAGAGCACTGTATTAAGCGCTTGGGAAAGTACAACCTAACAATAAAGATATATTCCCTGTCCACAGCAAGCTTACAGTCTAGAGGAGGTATTTGTTATTTGTACTTGGTATTTGTTAAGCACTTACTATGTGCCGAGTACTGTACTACACACTGTGGTAGATACAAGATGATCAGGTTGGACACAGTCCCTGTTCCTCATGGAACTCACAATCTAAGAGGGAGGGAAAATGGGTAGGTACTGAATCCCTACTTTACCAATGAGGAAATGAAGGCACAGAGAAATGCAGGGACTTGCCCAAGGTCACACTGCAGGAAAATGGCAGAGCCAACACTAGAACCCATATCCTTTTACTCTCAGGTCCATACTTTATTAGGCCATGCTAGTTGGGTATTTATAAGAATTTCCCCCATTGCAGGTTGCAGATCAGGTCAAACATTCATTAAGGGTTTGCATCGTTGGTTGCGGGATTCTGGGTGTTTGAACTTGGAGCAGCTAAAATTCAAGACTTTTTAGTGCTTTTCTACTCCTGTAGCCGTATCGGGAATGCAGTGGCTTTTTTGCTCACCATCACAGTGGGCCTATTCATGTAAGAAAGAGCTGGATCCAAGATAGCCAATCTGGGAGTATTCCCACCAGATTTTACCACTTCCTAAATTCTTCCAAACCGGCCTAGATTATGGCAAAGCTGAAAGTTGCTTTGTTTGTATAATGCATTTGTTTTCTCAAAGTGCTCTTTGCATTTTCTAACTCATTTTATCCTCACCACATCCCTATGAGGTAGGAAGAGGCAGGTAATATTATCCCCATTTTACAGGTAAGAAAAATGAGGGCTAGAGAGGTTGTCCTAGGCCACAGCATAGCCCATTGGCAGATCTGGGACTAGAACACAGGTCCTCTGGCTTTCAGACATGAGATATCTCCACCAGATTGAACTCCCTTGTTCTTTATTTTTGATCATATCTGTTAAGTGCTTGACTGCACCCCAGGCAGTGCTCTGAGTGCTGGGATAGATGCAAGCTAATCAATCAATCAATCAATCGTATTTATTGAGTGCTTACTGTGTGCAGAGCACTGTACTAAGCGCTTGGGAAGTACAAGTTGGCAACATATAGAGACAGTCCCTACCCAACAGTGGGCTCACAGTCTAATCAAGTTGGAGACACAGTCTATGCCCCACATGGGGTTGACACTCTTAATCCCCATTTTACAGCTGAGGTAACTGAGGACCAGAAAAGTGAATTGACTTGCCCCAGGTCACACAGTAGTGCGGTGGAGCCATGATTAGAACCCAGGTCCTTGTGACTCCCAGGCCCGGGCTCTAGCCACTAGGCCATGGTGCTTCTACTCTAAAAGTACCTCTTTCAACCCAAGCAGTATCTCCATGAGGTGGATCCGCTATCGAATATTCCAAACACGTGCTTCTCCTTGGCAAAATTTCAAGGCCCAGCGTGAATACGGAGAGACTTCCAAGACCAGTCTGCTGCCTTTCTTAAGCCCAGACTGCAGACCAGAAAATGCGCGCTTCGGTTGCTCTCCGACAAACTGAACCATAGGGCAGGTTTATTCTCCTAGACAATCAGCCGGCCGCCCTACCGTAATGCTAGAGCGAGCAGCTTTCTCCCTGTCGCACCGGGGTTCGCGAGGTGCCCGTGGCCACATTAATCATCCAGGAGGGGAAGAATAAAATTGTTCTAAGTAATAGGGAGGAGTCACGGGATCAACGCCTCCAGAATTAAAGATGAAATCCCCTCAACTTCTCTGCCAGAGTGGGCAGAAACAAGGACAGTAACACCAGCAGATTGGGCTTTGTCCCTTAGGGTTCAGTTTTCTCATTCTTGGGGTTACTCACCCGGCGTTTGGAGGGCCATTCTGTTGCTTGTATCCTGTGAGGCAGGAAGCTCTAACTGAAGTGCTTTCCCGATGGCCTTGTCATCATCATCATCAATCGCATTTATTGAGCGCTTACTATGTGCAGAGCACTGTACTAAGCGCTTGGGAAGTACAAATTGGCAACATATAGAGACAGTCCCTACCCAACAGTGGGCTCAAGCAGTGTGACTTAATGGTTAAAGCACAAGTCTGGGAGTCAGAAGGATCTGGGTTCTATCCTTCCCTCCCTTACTTGTCTGCTGTGTGATCTCGGCTGTCACTTTACTTCTCTGGGCCTCAGTTCCCTCATTTGTAAAATGGGGATTAATAACAATAATGATGGCATTTTTATGCACTTACTATGTGTAAAGCACTGTTCTAAGCGCTGGGGAGGTTACAAGGTGATCAGGTTGCCCCATGGGGGCCTCACAGTCTCAATCCCCATTTTACAGATGAGGTAACTGAGGAACAGAGAAGTGACTTGCCCGAAGTCACACAGTTGACAAATGGCAGAGCTGGGATTTGAACCCGTGACCTCTGACTCCAAAGCCCGGGCTCTTTCCACTGAGCTATGCTGCTTCTCTAAGACTGTGAAACCCCATGTGGGACAGGAACTGTGTCCAACCCGATTAGCTTGCATCTACCCCAATGCTTAGGATTGTGCTTGACACATAGTAAGTGCTTCACAAATTCATTCATTCATTCAGTTGTATTTATTAAGGGCTTACTGTGTGCAGAGCACTGTACTAAGTGCTTGGAAGGGACAATGCTGCAGTAAAGAGTGACAATCCCTGCCTACAACGAGCTCACCGTCTACAGGTGGGGAAACAGACATCAATATAAATAAATAAAAATTACAGATACATACATAAGTGCTGTGGGGTGGGGAGGGGGGGACTGAGAAAAGGGAATAAGTCAGGGTGGCGCAGAAGGAGAGAAGGGAGGTGAGGTAGGAAGGGGCAAGGTGATGGAGTGCTTTAAAGCCAACGGTGAGGGTTTTTTTTAAAAAAAATGAAGACGGATAGGCTACCACTGGAGATTTTTGAGGAGGGGGGTGACATGTCCTGAACGTTTCTGTAGAAAGATGATCCGGGCAGTGGAGTGAAGTATGGACTGGAAAGGGGAGAGGACAGGAGGTTGAGAGGTCAGTAAGAAGGCTGATACAGTAACCTAGGTAGGAAAGGATGAGTGATTGCATTAACATGGTAGCAGTTTGGATGGAGAGGAAAGGGCAGATTTTAGCGAAGGTGAGATCGACAGGAATTGGTGACAAATTGAATACGTGTTCATTTCCCAGAGGCTCTTTACTGCAAGCCCATCAGTGGTCTCACCTTGTGATGGAGTGCTGGGTTCAGGTCACAGCTGATTTCACTGAGTTAACAGATTGTTTAGAGGATTGACTCATTAAGTGCTATTGCAGAAGAAGTCTCTCCTTTAACCTAAAGCCCTTAAATCCACTGCTCTCCCAGAGCTCAACCTAGACTTGTAGTGGAGTCAGAAGCTGTCCTGGGTCTCTCTCCAAGCCTGACTGTGCACATTTGAGCCCAAGAAAGACACAGAGATTGTTTTAGCTCTGAGCCTGGAGGCTCAACCTCAGCAGAAGGAACAGCTTGGAGAAATAGCATAGCCCAATGGAAGGAGCATGGACCTGAGTTAGAGGCCCTGGGTTCTAATCCTGACTCTGCCAAATGCTTCCTGTGTGACCTTGGGCAAATCACTTAACTCTCTATGCCTCAGTTCCCTTGTTCTCCCTCCTACTTAGACCATGAGACCCATGCTGGACAGGGACTGTGTCCACCCTAATTCCCTTGTATCTACCTCAGTGCTTAGAACAGTGTTTGACACATAATGAGTGCTTAATAAATACCCTAAAAGAGGAAGGGAAGAAATTGGTAAATACGATGGTATTTATTAAGCATTGAAGCCTACTAGAGAGACAGGGAGTCAGATAACCCAGATTCTAGGCCCGGTTCTGTCACCACCCAGCTGTGGGCTTTGGACAAGTCACTTCGCCTCTCTGGGCCTCCGTTACCTCATCTGTGAAATGGGACACTGTAACTGTTCTCTTTCTCTCTTAGACTGTTCTCTCTTTATTCATCCTAGCCCCCGGCCCAGCTCCCCAGGACTTATGTACAGATAAGTAATTTATTTATAGTAATGTCTGTCTCCCCCTCTAGACTGTATATGTTTGTACATATTTATTACTCTATTTATTTTACTTGTACATATCTATTCTATTTATTTTATTTTGTTAGTATGTTTGGTTTTGTTCTCTATCTCCCCCTTTTAGACTGTGAGCCCACTGTTGGGTAGGGACCGTCTCTATATGTTGCCAACTTGTACTTCCCAAGTGCTTAGTCCAGTGCTCTGCACACAGTAAGCGCTCAATAAATACGATTGAATGAATGAATGACTGAGCCCCAGCCTTACTTCCTTCCTCTCCCCACAGCACCTGTATATATGTTTGTACGTATTTATTATTCTATTTTACTTGTACATACTTATTCTATTTGGTTAATATGTGTTGTTGTCTGTCTCCCCCTTCCAGAGTGTGAGCCCACTGTTGGGTAGGGACCGTCTCTATATGTTGCCAACTTGTACTTCCCAAGTACTTAGTACAGTGCTCTGCACACAGTAAGCGCTCAATAAATACGATTGAATGAATGAATGAATGATTGATTGACTGCAAGCTTATTGTGGGCAGGGAATGTGTCTGCTATATTGTTATAGTGTACTCTCCCAAGTGCTTAGTACTGTGCTCTGCACACAGTAAGCACTCAATTAATCTGATGGACTGACAGACTGATTTAGACTTAGCCTCCAGTGGATCAAGGTCATTTGTACAGCCTGATAATAATAATAATAATGGCATTTATTAAGCGCTTACTATGTGCAAAGCACTGTTCTAAGCGCTGGGGAGGTTACAAGGTGATCAGGTTGTCCCACAGGGGGCTCACAGTCTTAATCCCCATTTTACAGACGAGGGAACTGAGGCACAGAGAAATGAAGTGACTTGCCCACAGTCACACAGCTGACAAGTGGCGGAGTCGGGATTTGAACCCATGACCTCTGACTCCCAAGCCCGGGCTCTTTCCATTGAGCCACGCTGCTTCTCTTATTATCTCAGGATAATAAGCCTGATTATCTTGTATCTACCCCAGCACTTTTGCTGACTGCTCCGCGCACTTAACTGCAGCCCTGTTTCCGGCCTGAATGGAAAAACAGAATTATCCCTTAGTGAGTAATCAGCCAACAACCTGTTCTTTCATCGAGAAGCAGAATGGCTTAGTGTAGTGAATAGTGCCCGGGTCTCGGAGCCAGAAGGACCTGGGTTCTAATCCCAGCTCTGCCACCTGTCTGCTGTGTGACCTTGGGTATGTCACTTAACTTCTCTGAGCCTCAGTTACCTCATCTGTAAAATGGGGATAGTAGTGTGAGTCCCTTGTACGACAGGGACTGTTTTCAATCTGATTACCTTGTATCTACTCCAAACAGTGCTTGGCATATAGAAAGCGTTTAGCAAGTACCATAATTATTATTATTATCATGGCCCCCCAGCTTCAGCAGCAGCCTGAGCCTTCTGCCGCTCCCCTCGTCCCAACATCTGGGGTGCGCTCTGAAGGAAAGATGCCACCGGACCCCTGCCACCCTGTCTCCCAGCGGCGCCTTCTTCAAGTCAATTTCATCCTCCACATGTCCTCACCTATCAATCATATTTATTGAGCGCTTACTGTGTGCAGAGCACTGTACTAAGCGCTTGGGAAGTACAAGTTGGCAACACACAGAGACAGTCCCTACCCAACAGTGGGCTCACAGTCTAAAAGGGGGAGACAGAGAACAAAACCAAACAAAATAAAATAAATAGAATAGATATGTGCAAGTAAAATAAATAAATAGAGAAATAAATATGTACAAAGATATATACATATATACAGGTGCTGTGGGGAAGGGAAGGACGTAAGATGGGGGGATGGAGAGGGGGACAAGGGGGAGAGGAAGGAAGGGCCTCACAACTTGATCACCTTGTAAGCTCCCCAGCGCTTAGAACAGTGCTTTGCATGTAGTAAGTGCTTTATAAATGCCATCATTATTATTATTATTCATGACCTGGTATTGCAAATTTCTTTTGCTATCTTCATTCATTCAATCGTATTTATTGAGCGCTTGCTGTGTGCAGACAGCACTGTACTAAGCGCTTGGGAAGTACAAGTTGGCAACATATAGAGACAGTCCCTACCCAACAGCGGGCTTATTAAGGGGCTACCACTGTTCTAAGCACTGGAGTAGACGCATGCTAATAACGATGATATTTGTTAAATGCTTACTATGTGTCAAGCACCGTTCCAAGCACCGGGGTAGATACAAGCTAATCAGGTTGGACACAGTCCCTATCCCACATGGGCCTCACAGTCCGAATCCCTATTTTCCCGATGAGGTAACCTATAAATTCTGTATCTACACCAGTGCTTAGAACAGTGGTTGGCACGCAAAAACTTCTTACCAAATGCCATTCCTCCTCCTCATCATCCTCATCCCACAATTCTGAATAAATGGATTCATTTTACCCAGTTACCTCTGCGTCGGGCAAAGAAGGGCAGCAGAAAAAATAGAATAACCAGAACCCTAGTGTACGCTAGAGAAGAGGAAGCAATTGAAAATTAAAAGCCCAAGAGACTCCTCAATCAATCAGTCGTATTTATTGAGCGCTTACTGTGTGCAGAGCACTGTACTAAGCGCTTGGGAAGTACAAGTTGGCAACATACAGAGACCGTCTCTACCCAACAGTGGGCTCACAGTCTAGAAAGGGGAGACAGGGAACAAAACAAAACATAGTAACAAAATAAAATAAATAGAATAGATATGTACAAGTAAAATAAAGAGTAATAAATAGAGTAATAATAAATAAATGGAGTAATAGATAGAGTTGCTCCTCTACAGCAACTTGGTGGTCTTCACATACCCAAAGAGATTTTGTCTCATTTATATATGTTTGTACAGATTTATTACTCTATTTATTTATTTTACTTGTACATATTTACTATTCTATTTATTTTATTTTGTTAATATGTTTTGTTTTGTTGTCTGTCTCCTCCTTCTAGGCTGTGAGCGCACTGTTGGGTAGGGACCGTCTCTGTTGCCAACTTGGACTTCCCAAGCGCTTAGTCCAGTGCTCTGCACACAGTAAGCGCTCAATAAATACGATTGAATGAATGAATGAATGAATGAATGAATGGCTAAAATCCCTGTGGGAGAAAAATGCCATTTCTAGACCACAGCGACACCATGTGGCCACTTCATTATCTCTATTTAAGGATCAAAACACACACAAAACACATGATGGGGTGGAATTTATATAAGAGGTGTTTGTTGGGATTCTAGATAATAACAATAATAATAATAATAATAGTGGCATTTATTAAGCGTTTACTATGTGCCAAGCACTGTTCTAAGCGCTGTGGAGGTTACAAGGTAATCAGGTTGTCCCACGGGGGCTCACAGTCTTCATCCCCATTTGACAGATGAGGGAACTGAGGCCCAGAGAAGTGAAGTGACTTGCCCAAAGTCACACAGCTGACAACTGGCGAAGCCGGGGTTTGAACCCATGACCTCTGACTCCAAAGCCCGGGCTCTTTCCACTGAGCCACGCTAGATGTGTCTGACTATCCTCTCAGATCTAGTGGAAAGAGCCCGGGCTTGGGAGTCAGAGGTCGTGGGTTCTAATCCTGCCACTGCTACTTGTCAGTGGTGTGACTTTGAGCAAGTCACTTGACTTCTCTGTGCCTGTTACCTCATCTGTAAAATGGGGATTAAGACTGTGAGCCCCACGTGGGACAACCTGATTAACTTGTATCTACCCCGGCGTTTAGAACAGTGCTTGGCACATAGTAAGAACTTAACATATGCCGTCATCCAGTGCTCAGAACAGTGTTGGACACATAGTAAACGCTTAACAAATGCCATCATGACCATCACCAGTTCCTAGTAGGAAAGGTTGAACTACGACTCAACATGGTGCTGCCTCCTCTGTGATTGACAAATACCAGTCATCATGATGATGATGACAGTATTTGTTAAGCGCTTACTATGTGCCAAGCACTGTTCTAAGTGCTGGGATAGATACAAGGTTGTTCCACGTGGGGCTCAAAGTCTTAATCCCTATTTTCCAGATGTAGTAACTGAGGCACAGAGAAGTGAAGTGACTTGCCCAAAGTCACACAGCTGATGAGAAACGGAGCTGGGATTAAAACCCATGACCTCTGACTCCCAAACACGTGCTCTTTCCACTAAGCCACGCTGTGATAATAGTATTTGTTAAGCTCTTTGTATGTGCCAGGCACTGTACTAAGCACTGGGGTGGATACAAGCAAATCAGTTTGGACACAGTCCCTGTCCCATGTGGGGCTCACAGGCTCCATCCCCATTTTGCAGATGAGATCACTGAGGCACAGAAAAGTGAAATGTCTTGCCCAAGTTCCCACAGCAGAGAAGTGGTGGAGCTGGAATTAGAATCCATGACCTCCTGACTCCCAAAGCCCGTGCTCTATCCACTACACCATGCTGCTTCTCCATATCAATCAATCAATCATATCACTTAATCAATTAATCATTGAGCTCTTACAGTGTGCAGAGCATTATACTAAGCGTTTGGGAGAATACACTAGTCAGATGGGCTGACCGACACGTATTTTTATTGTGAGCTTTGGCTTCAACGCTATTAGGAAATCAGGGAATGTTCTTCCTACATCGTGAGCCTCTTCAGATACAGCTTGACGTGGTATCGGCCGAAACCTTTTGTGCGCCGTGCTGGACACGATGAGTCCCGCAATGTGAACGTTTTGTAAGCATGGGGCTTTGCATGAACGCAGCATTTGAATTACAAGAGAAAATGAGCATGGGTGCATCCTAAACTGAGTTAGAAAAAGCCTTTCCTTTTAGGGTGGAAAAAAAAAAGAGAAAGGATTCATCATTCCTTTCTCTGGTGTCAGTCATTTAGTTGTCTCTTTGGAAAAAGGAAAGGATCAATCAATCAATCAATCGTATTTATTGAGCGCTTACTGTGTGCAGAGCGCTGTACTAAGCGCTTGGGAAGTACAAGTTGGCAATATATAGAGACGGTCCCTACCCAACAGTGGGCTCACATTTGTACATATTTATTACCCTATTTATTTATTTATTTATTTTACTTGTACATATCTGTTCTATTTATTTTATTTGTTAGTATGTTTGGTTTTGTTCTCTATCTCCCCTTTTAGACTGTGAGCCCACTGTTGGGTAGGGACTGTCTCTATGTGTTGCCAATTTGTACTTCCCAAGCGCTTAGTACAGTGCTCTGCACATAGTAAGCGCTCAATAAATACGATTGATGATGAAGAGGGAGACAGAGAACAAAACCAAACATGCTAACAAAATAAAATAGAATAGATATGTACAAGTAAAATAAATAAATAAATAGAGTAATAAATATGTACAAACATATATACATATATACAGGTGCTGTGGGGAAGGGAAGGAGGTAAGATGGGGGGATGGAGAGGGGGATGAGGGGGAAGGATCAGAGCCATATGTTCATACTGGTCAAGGGAGGACCTTGCGCTATAAGACTTCTTTTTCTTTCATCTCCTTTCTTCTTTCCTGCATGTCTTTCCAGCAGATGTCAGCAAAGGAGAATACAAAGTTCCTTCTTACCCAACCTCTGTACCACCATAAATGATAATAGTAATTGTGGTATTTGTTAAGCGCTAACTATGTGCCGGGCTCTGTACTGAGTGTTGGGGGGGGATTACAAGCAATCAATCAATGAATCAATCAATCGTATTTATTGAGTGCTTACTGTGTGCTGAGCACTGTACTAAGCGCTTGGGAAGCACAAGATGGCAACATATAGTGACAGTCCCTACCCAACAGTGGGCTCCCAGTCTAAAAGGGGGAGAATCAGTTCCTGTCCCGCGTCAGGCTCACAGTCTTAGTCCCCATTTTACAGATGAGGTAACTGATGCACAGAGAAGTGAAGTGACTTTCCCAAGGTCACGTAGAAGATAAATGGTAGAGCCGGAATTGGAACGCATGACTTTTTAACTCCCAAACCCGTGCTCTGTCCCCTAGGCCGTGCTACCTTGCTAGAGAAATGGCGGGGAAGAATTTATAGGTTCTGGATGGGGAGAGGGAAAGATTTCATGAGAAGCAGCGTGGCTCAGTGGACAGAGCCCGGGCTTTGGAGTCAGAGGTCATGGGTTCAAATCCCGGCTCCGCCAATTGTCAGCTGTGCGACTTTGGGCAAGTCACTTAACTTCTCTGTGCCTCAGTTCCCTCATCTGTAAAATGGGGATGAAGACTGTGTGCACCCCGTGGGACAGCATGATCACCTTGTAACCTCCCCAGTACTTAGAACAGTGCTTTGCACATAGTAAGCGCTCAATAAATGCCATTATTATTATTATTATTATTATTATTATTTTATGACTGGGAGCAAGCAGATGACCTGCTATCTTTTTATGGTATTTGTTAAGTGCTTACTATGGGCCAAGTACTGTACTAAGTGCTGGGGTAGATACCAGATAACCAGATTGGATACAGCCCATATCCCACTTGGGTTTCACAGTCTAAATCCTCGTTTAAAAGATGAGGTAATTGAGGCACAGAAAAGTTAAGTGATTTGCCCAAGGTCACACTGCAGACAAGTGGTGGAGCAGGGATTAGAACTCAGGCCCTCTGTCTCCCAGGCCCATCCTTCTATCCTCTAGGCCAAGCTGCTTCTCTAGTCATTTTCTCTGGTAGAGGCAGATATTCTTCACTAGAGAAGCAGTTTAGTCTAACGGAAAGAGCCTGGGTTCTAATCCTCACTCTGCCACTTGCCTGCAGTGTGACCTTGGGAAAATCACTTAACTTTTCTGAACCTCAGTTTCCTCATCCGTAAAATGGGGATTCAACGCCTGTTCTCCTTCCCCATTAGACTATGAGCCCTGTGTGGAACAGAGATTGGCTCTGATCTGATTATCTTGTATCTACCCCAATGCTTAATACAGTGCTCGGACTATAGTAAATGCTTTCCAATTACCACAATCATTATTATTCCCACATACCCAGCAATACAGACATAGGCATCATGCAGTGATTGATATTAAAAAAACCAGGTATACGAGGGAATCTATTTCATCCTTCTCCCAGAGGCGGGCAGTGCGACTGGTTAAAGTAGGCAAGGGATTAATTTCTGGCTTTAGGTTTTGGTTATCCTGTTGCTTTTTCTTTTGGGATTGACTTCCCAGTTTTGAAACGTCTCCCAAGCTGCCAGAGGCCACAATTTCACTTTTTTTTTTTTAATTGAGCCCTTACTGTGTGCAGAGCAGTGAACTAAGCACCTGGAAAGTACAATTCGGCATCAGATAGAGACAATCCATACTCAACAACGGGCTCACAGTCTAGAAGGGGGAGACAGACAACAGAACAAAATAAGTAGACAGGCATCAATAGTATAATAGCCCACAATGGGCCCCCAGTCTAGAGGGGGGTTAAGATGGTGAGCCCCATGTGGGACAGGGACAGGGACTGTGTTGGACGTGATGAATTTGGATGTCTCCCAGTGCTTGACATGTACTAAGAGCTGAACAAATACTAAGCTCCCTGTGGGCAGGGAATGTGTCTGTTGTGTTGTTATATTGTACTCTCCCAAGCGCTTCGTGCAGTGCCCTGCCCAAAGTAAACGCTCAATAAATATGATCGATTGATTGATATGTTATCAATATTGGCAAATGTTATCTATTTCCCTTAAAGCATATCCACCACTATCCCAGGATTCCTTGAATCACCTATTACCAAACTGTTCCCTTAAAACAAAAGATACAACTCAGAGCTCAAATAACAGCGCTCATACAGTTTCTGGTACAGTGCTGTGCACACAGTGAGCACTCAACCATGATTGATTGTTTGACTCATTAAAAATGTCTTAGTGCCATTTTTAAGAGAAGCAGAGTGGAAAGAGCACGGGCCTGGGTGTCAGAGGACCTGGGTTCTAATCTCGGCTCCGCCATTTTTCTGCTGTATGACCTTGGACAAGTCACTTCACTTCTCTGTACCTCAGTACAATGGCCTGCCTACAGTAAGCACTCAATGTATATGATTGATACCATTATTAATTAAGATTACTCAACTATTTATTTTGACCACTCTAGTTGAGAATATCTTTATGACTGTCTCCTCTTTTAGAGTGTAAGATGCTGGTAGGCAGAGAATGCATCACTTTTTTTTTTCCTGGAACAGTTCACCCTATGAAATGGGTGCTCAATATATTCTGCTGATACTACTCAATCAATCAATCAATCAATCAATCAATTGTATTTATTGAGCGCTTACTGTGTGCAGAGCACTGTACTAAGCGCTTGGGAAGTACAAGTTGGCAACATATAGAGACAGTCCCTACCCAACAGTGGGCTCACAGTCTAAAAGGGGAGACGGAGAACAAAACCAAACGTATTAACAAAATAAAATAAATAGAATGGATATGTACAAGTAAAATAAATAGAGTAATAAACAGTAATAGTAGCAGTAGTAATAATAGCAGTAATACTCCTGCTACTACTATCGTTTAAGCTGAGAAGATTCCACCCCACCAGAATCAATCCACCAATCGCATTTATTGAGTGCTTATTCTGTGCAGAGCACTGTACTAAGCTCTGGGGAGAGTACCATATAAGAACATAACAAGTGAAAAACAGAAAATTTCACTCTCTGGACACAGTTGTTGACAGCTGCCTGCCGTGATGGTGCTGTTGGCAGGTGGAGGTGGACACTGAGGTACAGAGAAGTGAAGTGACTTGTCCAAGGTCATACAGCAGAAAAATGGCAGAGCCGAGATTAGAACCCAGGTCCTCTGACACCCAGGCCCGTGTTCTTTCCACTCTGCTTCTCTTAAAAATGGCACTAAGACATTTTTAATGAGTCAAACAATCAATCATGGTTGAGTGCTCACTGCGTGCAGAGCACTGTACCAGAAAATGTGTGAGCGCTGTTCTTTGAGCTCTGAGTTGTATCTTTTGTTTTAAGGGAACAGTTTGGTAATAGGTGATTCAAGGAATCCTGGGATAGTGGTGGATATGCTTTAAGGGAAATAGATAACATTTGCCAATATCGATAATGTATCAATCAATCGATCATATTTATTGAGCGTTTACTTTGGGCAGGGCACTGCACGAAGCGCTTGGGAGAGAACAATATAATTGGTAATAATAATAATATTGGCATTTGTTAAGCGCTTACTATGTGCAAAGCACAGTTCTAAGTACTGGGATTATACAAGGTGATCACGTTGTCCCACGTGGGGCTCACAGTCTTAATCCCCATTTTACAGATGAGGTAACTGAGGCTCAGAGAAGTTAAGTGACTTGCCCAAGGTCAAACAGCAGACATGTTGGGGAGCCGGGATTAGAACCCATGACCTCTGACTCCCAAGCCCGAGCTCTTTCCACTGAGCCATGCAGCTTCTCAACATGGTAGACTCTGTTGGTAGAGTTGGTAGAAGTAGGATTCATTGATTCATTCAGTCATTTATTGAGCGCTTACTGTGTGCACAGCACTGTACTAAGCACTTGGGAAGTACAAGACGTCAACATATAGAGACGGTCCCTACCCAACAACAGGCTCACAGTCTAGAAGATGGCATAGTGGATAGAACACGGGCCTGAGAATCAGGAGATCATGGGTTCTAATCCTGACTGCCACTTGTCTGCTGTATGGCCTTGGTCAAGTCACTTCACTTCTTTGTGCCTCGGTCACCTCATCTGCAAAATGGGGATTGAGACTGTGAACTCCACATGGGAAAGGGACTGTGTCCAACCTGACCCACCCCTGCACTTAGTACAGTGCCTAGCACAGAGTAAGCACTTAACAAATACCCCAGTTACTGTTACTATTAGCATTATGCATTCCCTGCCCACAGTGAGTTTACAGTGTTGATGAGGAACAACTGTGTTATTTATTTCTCAAATGCTTCCACCTGTGGCGAAAGAAAATCAGCACAATGATGTGAATTGTCTTTGGCTTAGTCATTGCTTTGTATTTTTTGTTTTCCTTCATTTTCTCTTGATTTGTGAGGAAGCATTTTGACTTCTTTGGGTTTGACTGGATTTTTCTTGTTATGATCATCCGTTGGAAAAATAAAACAAACATTGCCTTGAGAATTGAAAACAGTGCACACCCACCAAATTAACTGACAGCAGCATCTCATTTAATCGCTAGATGGTCTTTTTATGCTTCTGTATATCCCTGCAGGTACACCTGGCTCATAAACTCCCCATCCAAAATAATGGCATTTTTAAAGAAACAGACTCATGAAATATTTGATACCCATATGAAGCCTAAAAGTGTCTCAAGCAGCAAATGGAATCATCTTAAGTATCTTAAAACAATAAATGAAGTAATATGCTATAGCTGAATTAGGCTATTATAACAGGATTTAAAACAAAATCCATGCCAATTTAAGTTTCATCTTGGTATCCTTATGGCCCAACTTTTATTGTGTCATAAACAAAGAAAGGTACCAAATTCAACCCTTTTCCCTCTTTCGGGTCTGCCATTTCCATGTACCCTTTCCTTACCCTATTTTATTTTTTTGCAGCAAAATCTTTAAAGTAGAAATATGGCAAAAATGGTGCCAGCTCTGAGGGCTTCCCTAATTCTGCCCTTTTATGGTCAAGATTCAGAAGCATGAATAATGATAATTGTAATAACAATAGTAGCGATAATAATAATAATAATAATGATATTTGATACAACAGTTGCCACAAAAATCCAAATTGTCAAATCTATGGTGATTCTAGTGACAATGTAAGCTCCAAAAGCTGGACAGTGAAAAAACAGGATAGAAAGAGCACTGATTCTTTTGAAATGTGGTGTTGGAGAAGGCTTTTGCAAATACCATGGACTACCCAAAAAACAAACAAATGGATTTTGGAGCAAATTAAGCCAAAGTCTTTGGCAGGTCAAATGACTTGATTTAGATCAGCATATTTTAGACACAAAATCAGGAGGACTTGTTCTTTGGAGAAGACGTTAATGCTAGGAAAAGTCCAGGGAAACCATGGAAGAGACAAACCAGCAGCTAAGTGGCTAGAAACCCTAACAATGGTAATGGAAAAAATGTTAGCAAAGTTACGGATTATGGCAGAAGACAGAACATTCTGGAGAAAATATATCCATAGAGTCACTATGAATGGGAAACGACTCAACAGCACTTGATATTAATATTTGTCAAGCACTTACTATGTGCCAAACACTGTACTAAGCGCTCTCAGGTCAAACACAGTCCCTGCCCCACAACAGGCTCACAGTCCAAGTAGGAGGTAGAACAGATGATAAATCTCCATTTTAGAAAGGAGAAAACCGAGGCCCGGAGAAGTTAAATGACCTGCCCCAGGTCACGCAATGGTCAAGTGGCAGAGCTGGGACTAGAACTCAGGTCCCCTGACTCTGAAACCTTGGAAAAACCTTCTTAGGTTGGGATTTTGAAAGACCTGGGCCTCCAGGTTTACTTCCAGTTCTGAACATAGTGTTTTAAAGACAGGTCTAACATTTTCCCATTTCCAGTCACTTCATTTGCTCTGGGTTCTGGGAAAAATGCTACTTGTTTTCCCTTCTGGAGGCCTCACTCGATTCTTCAACCCAAGATACTCTTGAACAGCTCTTTCAATTCAATTCCTCAATTCAAAAGGAATTGAGAGTTCCCAGGTGCAGATGTTTCTGGGAGAAGTCTGAACAGAGAAAGTGTCCCTCAACTTCCCCAGCTTTGTGTCCCAGGGCGGTGAAGTGCATCCCATTTAACTTTCTCTGCTTGATGTTCTCTCTGGGCATGTCTACGCTTTGATCACCGCCTCTCCTGCACTGGAGCAATTCCAGATTCTTATCATTATACACTTAATGACGCATCTTGCTGGGACTGGAGTGCTCAGCAGTGAGCTAGAGCTACACGTGAACGGACAAATAAATAGCAGCTTGATTTCCTCCTTGAGAAGAAAAGCTTTCTAAGAGCTCACAGAAGGTAGAGTCTTTCATCAGTAGAACTTTTGTAGATTTCAGTGATAGTTTCCTTCCTTCCCTTTGTCCCTGTACTTCACTTTTTTAATTCTCTTCTCTATTTCTCCTTTAAAATTTGGGCTTTCTTCTTTACTGCTTATGTTTCGTTGAACCGACGCTGTGTGTGGAATGTTGTTCTGAGCACTTGGGAGAGTACAGGATAGGAGAGTTGGCACACATGTTCCCTGCTCTCAGTGAATTTACAGTGTAGAGCGTGAGACAATCAGATCAAACTTCATTTGTCTGCATCTTGGTTCTACCTTGGGGTTCCCGTGAGCTTCAGATTCTCCCCTTCCTCCTCATAGACTCCTTATGGGAAGGGAACATGGCTGCTAATCCTGCTGAATTATACTGCACAGAGTGAGTGCTCAATAAATACCACTGAGTGACTGATTGATTCAGTACTACTGCCTTAGACTGCGAGCTCCATGTGAGACAAGATCTGTGTCCGATCCAGTCATTTTGCAACTACCCAGCACTTGAGACAGTGCTTGGCACATAGTAAGCACTTAAAGGCCATTATAAGCTGGTCTCAAGTAGTTCCTGACCCATATTTCAGGGGGCTTCCACCCAGCTCGTTGTGGATAGGGAATGTGTCTGTTTATTGTTATATTGTAATAAGAATAATAATAATAATGGCATTTATTAATCACTTACTATGTGCAAAGCACTGTTCTAAGTGCTGAGGAGGTTACAAGGTGATCAGGTTGTCCCACGTGAGGCTCACAGTCTTAATCCCCATTTTACAGATGAGGTAACTGAGGCACAGAGACGTGAAGTGACTTGCCCAAAGTCACACAGCTGACAATTGGCGGAGCCGGGTTTTGAACCCATGACCTCTGACTCCAAAGCCCGTGCTCTTTCTACTGAGCCACACTGCTTCTCTGCTTCACTGCTTCTGTACTCTCCCAAGCGCTTAATACGGTGCTTTGCACTCAGTAAGCGCTCAATAAATACATTTGAATGAATGAATGAAAGTTCAGTGACTCTCCAAGCTCATTACAAACACACTCACTCACATACACACACTCACAACCTGTTCAAATGTAGTGTCCCAGTCAGGGTCACTCTGGGCTGAGAGAGTCTCCCTGCTGGGGGAATTGTCTCTGAACATCGCACAATCTCCTTTCATCTTCAATCAGTCAATTAATCAATCAATCTTCAGTTTCTATCATTTTCGGCCAGCGCAAATGGATCCAGGACCTTTCTTCTAAGCCCTGGATCCTATCAGGAAGGAGCTGACAGGAGAGCATCATCTCCAGCTATGATAACCACCCCCGACCAGCTCCTGCTGAATCCTACTTCTCCTGGCTCCAGACACTCGTCCCCCAGGACTCTGTTAGACCATTTCTGTTTATCGAGGTGTTAACAGGGACTGTTCTGGATGCCCTGTGCTGGGTTTCAGGGGCTTTAGCTGGCATAAGTGAAATCTGCAGAGATTTCTTTATTGCCCTGCAAGACAAAGTCCCTCGGAGAGACGTGGATGGCTCAGGTTCACTCTGGACAGCCTACCCCGCTCCAAAAGTCAGAGGTGGCATTTGGGGGAGTTCAAGCTATCGCAGCAGTAAGGAAAATTGGAAGCAGCAATTGCCCTGTTGACTTTTAGTTGGCCCATGGGGCTTGCCACCTAGGTAACAGGCTCCATGACAGACCTTCGGCTCTCTGGCATCAGAGGAATTCTTTAATCTTCTCCAGGTGAATTGTCAGTCTAGAGCACTTTAGATTTTTAATCCCCATTTTGCAGTTGAGGAAATTGAGGCACAGAGAAGTTAAGGGACTTGCCCAAGGTCACACAGCAAGCATGAGAAGCAGCGTGGCTCAGTGGAAAGAGCCCAGGCTTTGGAGTCAGAGGTCATGGGTTCAAATCCTGGCTCTGCCAAATGTCTACTGTGTGACTGTGGGCAAGTCACTTCACTTCTCTGTGCCTTAGTTCCCTCAGCTGCAAAATGGGGATGAAGAGTGTGAGCCCCCCGTGGGACAACCTGATCACCTTGTAACCTCCCCAGCGCTTAGAACAGTGCTTTGCACATAGTAAGCACTTAATAAATGCCATCATCATTATTATTATTATTTGGCAGAGTTGGGATTAGAACCCAAGTCCTCTGACTCCCAAGTCTCTGATCTTTGCATTAGGCCACTCTGCTTCCCTGTTGTGTTGTATCTTAGTACAGTGCTCTGCACACAGTAAACACTCAATAAATACCATTAATTGGTTATATTTTGATAAAGGATAGAAGTTAAAAAGAGCAGTGCCAACCAAACAACACAAAAAAAACCATTGTCTTACTATTTCAGAAAGGCTTCTGGAGCCGGCAGCTTTTTATAGTTATTGAGATGGGGCCGTAAAGAATAAATAACAAGTCCCCAATTTGGATTCTGTGAGAGCATGAAAACAAGGAATATAAAGTCAATTTTGGAAACACATTAGAATACCTCCTGACATTCAAAGCATCCAAAACATTTACTACTGCTAAGGGGTTTTTTTTAGTCAACCTGAGATGTATAGACTGTTTTTACTTGAAGAAACAGCCTTACTTTTAAATCACAGATCCCACCATTTACAGAATTACAAATGGGCTTTGCTGTATGTATACTTACACTGTAACTTGAGCAGATGCCTCCAATGTTCCCAAAATAACTACGCTAAACTGGAGAGCTGCAATAGTGCAATACTGAAGCAGCGTGGCTCAGTGGAAAGAGCCCGGGCTTTGGAGTCAGGGGTCATGGGTTCAAATCCTGGCTCTGCCAACTGTCAGCTGTGTGACTTTGGGCAAGTCACTTAACTTCTCTGGGCCTCAGTTTCCTCATCTGTAAAATGGAGATTAAGACTGTGAGCCCCCCGTGGGACAACCTGATCTCCTTGTAATCTCCCCAGCACTTAGTACAGTGCTTTGCACATAGTAAGTGCTTAATAAATGCCATCATTATTATTATTATTATTAATAGGAAAGACAAAGCTGTATCGCTAGTCATTGAGCAATGTTAATCAATCATGGTCCAGCCTCTAAAATAGAGAAGTGGGTGGAATTTATGTATTTTTGCCTGGCTGAGCTATTAAGTGCATCAGCTCTAATTCTCATTATCTACAAAACTATTGCATGGGTAGCACATTTGATTATAATCGCCCCTCTCATTCCAAGGCCCATAGGCAAGGTGGCAACTCTGTTAATCTGAAGCAAACCAAATAGGCAGTTCTTAACTCAAGCAAGAGAGAATGGAAACTGATTTACTTTTGTCTAACGTAGTGGCTGCCCTCTCAGAGTCACACCTGGAGGGTTTCCAGTACTTTGCCATTCTCGGCAATGAGAGGGAGAGTCAAGTAGAGGCCTATTCATTCCATTCCTAGCTTGGGCAGTGGCTAGTGAGTGGAAGGCAATCTCCTACAAGTCAAAACTCACCCGTGCTGGGCAGCAACAGCATGGGAGAGAGTCGAGGGCGGAGACTCAAGTTTCCTGCACTGAAGGCGGCAGTGTTAAACTACTTTCATATTTTTACCAAGAAAACTCTATGGATACACTACCAGAACAATTACAGTTGGAAAGTGGGGCGTTCTGGGAGAGATGTGTCCTTGGTGTCACTATTGGTCGGAAACGACTCGACAGCATAAGACAAGAACATAGCGGCTAAAGTAGGGCTGTAAAGTGTTCATTCATTCATTCATTCATTCAATTGTATTTATTGAGTGCTTACTGTGTGCAGAGCACTGGACTAAGCGCTTGGGAAGTACAAGTTGGCAACATATAGAGACGGTCCCTATCCAACAGTGGGCTCACAGTCTAGAAGGGGGAGACAGAGAACAAAACAAAACATATTAAGAAAATAAAATAAATAGAATAAATATGTACAAGTAAAATAAATAGAGTAATAAATACGTATATATATACATATATTATATATATAAATACATATATACAGGTGCTGTGGGGAAGGGAAGGAGGTAAGGTGGGGGGATGGAGTATAAGTGTTCTTATAAGGATGATGACTTCAACAGTGTTGTTTACTCCTGCTTTGTTTGACTCTAGATGGATCTAGCACTCACTATTTCCTTTCATACAAGGCATAGAACAACGTTTCTCCAGGCTTCCTTCTGAATTTGAAGACAACCAAAGGTCACTTTTCCAAGGATATGGGGGTGGTCTTTTTTTTTTTCTTTTTTTGTTATGGTATTTGTTAAACACTTCTAAGTACCAGGTACTGCATTAAGTACTAAGGTCTTGTCTTATGCTGTTGTGTCATCTCCGACCCACAATGCCTCCATGGACACATCTCTCACAGGATACCTTACTCTCCATCTGCAATCGTTCTGGTCGTTTATCCATAGAGTTTTCTTGGGAAAAATACGTAAGAGGTTTACCATTGCCTTCTTCCATGCAGCAAACCTGAGTCTCCTCATCTGTCTCCCATGCCGCTGCTGCCCGGCACAGGTGAGTTTGGACTTGTAGCAGATCCCTTCCCCTCGCTAGCCACCGGCCAAGCTAGGAATGGAATGGGCATGCCTCTGCTTGACTCTCCCTCCTATAGTCAAGACTGGTAGAGTACTGGAAACTCTCCAGGTGCCATCCTGAGAGGGGGAAGTAGTAGGGTAGATTCAGGCTAATCAGGTTGGACACAGTTCATGTCCCACATGGGGCTCACAATCTTAATCCCCATTTTACAGGTAACTGAAGCACAGCAAAGGTAAGTGACTTGCAAGTTTTATGGCCAAAGTCACATAGCAGAAAAGTGGGAGAACTGGGATTAGAACCCTGGTCCTCTGTTTCCAGGAGCCAAACTATTTCCACTAGGCCATACTGTTTCCTAATCCAGCAATCAAACAATGGCATTTTTTGAGCTCTTGCTGTGTGTGGAACATGGTACTAAATGCTTGGAAGAGTACAGTATGACACAGTTGGCAGAGTCAATCCCTGCCCACAAAGAGCTTACAGTTTTCAAGGGGAGACAGACATTGTTATGGATTGGTGAAAAAGCATTTAAGGTTATTTACATATGTACAGTGGGGTTGGGGTGATTATCAAAATGTTGCTGTAAGGGACCTAAGGCTTTTGATTATTTGTGCCTGAAGGCCATTTTGGGGAGCTTCAAATGGAAGGCACCTGACCAGCAAAGTGGGCTTTGGATGGATCTCCTTGGAAGGAGAGCCTCAAATGATGCAAATATGAGTTTTCCTAGGCGTCAGACTTTTTGATATAATGGTGGTAGCAGTAACAGCCCCCTCTCAGGACTGCATCTCTCAGGTTGCATAGCAGGAATGGTTTTCCCTTGTCACTACTTTGGGCTACTGTCATTTTCCACTAAACCAAATTAATGGCTCAGCTCCAAATGACTATTTGCAGGGGTCAAGGTAGGTTTTAGATGTGTGGGGCAGGGGGTGGGGATTGTAAGTGTTGAGGAAGTTTGGAAGGAGAAGAGGCCTGGATGTGAGGGGACATAGGTAATGGGTGGGCTTCTTCAGAGGAAACCTTGAAACGGAGATATAGATAAGATGGTGTCAAGCTTAGTTCTTGGATCAAGCAAAATGCCTTCCTTTAATTCAGCAACTGGAGTATGCCCAGATCTCCTAGAACATGGGGATTGAGGTCTTCGGCAAGGGCCACATCAAGGCAAATTCTCACTGAAATTATCACCAGCAATTATGCAAAGTGTTTCTTCTGACACTGCAGCACCACCACCTTCAATCTGGTTCACATTGCCAGACAAACGTTCTCTAGTTACCTAACGACATTCCACAGTGAAAACCGGTCATGGCTGAAAGTGTGTTATGTGTTATAACATGCGCTATATGCTTTGATGAATGCAAGCTATTGTTGAGCACACTTATCTGTCAGTCAGTCAATGGTATTTACCGAGGGCTTTCCGCATGCTGAACACTTTACTGAGCTCTTTGGAAAAAACAGTCCAACCGAGTTGACAGGCATGATTCCTGCCCTCAAGGAGCTGACAGTCCAATGAGTCTTGTCTTGTTTTGCCTTATGCCATCAAGTCGTTTCCGACCCATAGCGATGCCATGGACACATCTCTCCCAGAACACCCCACCTCCATCTGCAATCGTTCCCTTAGTGTATCCATGGAGTTTTCTTGGTAAAAATATGAAAGGGGTCTACCATTGTCTCCTTTCATGCCATAAACATGATTCTCCACGCTCGACTCTCTCCCATGCCGCTGCTGCCCAGCACAGGTGAGTTTGTAGCAGATTGCCTTCCACTTATTAGCCACTGCCCAAGCTAGGGATGGAATGGATAGGCCTCTGCTTGCTCAGCTCCCATAGTCGAGACTGGTAGAGTACTGGAAACTCTTCAGATGCAGCCCTGAGCGGTGAAGGTCTAGTAGGTAGGCTACTGTTATTTGATTTTCAAATCCTATGTAGGCCAGTAATTTTTCCTCAGGTTTCAGAGCCGCTGCCCACTAATGGATGGGCATCTCCCTTGACAATTAGCTTGTCTGATATCAACACTGCTGTGATACGTAGATTCTCCTCATTGGTGTCAGCCATGATGGGGAACGCTGGGGGGAAAGAGCCTGCTAGAAGTCGCTTAGTTTGTTTGTTTTCAAGGAAGGTGTAGAGTCATCTGGTGCTCATCAACATCTGGGCAAGTTTAGAAGGATTGAAACAACTGATTGTCTAATGGCAGAGCTTTACTTATGCAAGTCTTGGGTCAGGGGAGGAATCTCAAAAACAACAGACTCCATATGAAAAACTTCACAACTGACATTTCAAATGTAACCCACACAGTGAATGAAAGTAGCACTTGATCTAGAGATCAGGGCACATTTTTCCATATAAATCTGCGTGTCTTAGTGTGTGTGGGAGTGTACCGCATAGTTGTTTCCCCTCCCCCACCCACATAGGTGCTCTTGTATTACTGATTCAAGGGCTTCTGATGATGTTTCGAAACTGTAGAGTTGAAAGAGTTTCCCAAAGTATTGTAATTGTATTCCAACACCCACTTTTGGTTGCCTTCTCGTAACCTCAATTGTGGCTGTCCAAGTTTGAACAAGAATGGGAGAAGGATTTTACTAACCTAGCACCTCCACCCTCCTTGCGTACTTTACTCCTCTAATGGAGAACTTCTCACTGTTATGTGATCTCGTCTCTCTCACTGCTGACTCCTGATCCACAGCCTCCCTCTGCCCTGGGACTCCCTCCCCCTTCATTCATATCCTACAGACCAATGCTCTCCCCATCTTCAGTGCCCTAATGAAATCATGCCTCCTCCAAGAGGCCTTCCCTGACTGGCCCTTTCCCTTTTCATCCCCTTTGCATTTAAGTGTGTACCACTTCAGCGCTGATATTCACCCCAGCCCCCCAATGCTTATGTACTTATTCTTATGCTCTGCCACTTCCCTTATCTGTAATTAATTTTAATGTTTTTCCACCCCTATTAGATGGTAAGCTCCTTGGGGGCAGGGACTGTGTCTAATAACTCTACTGCACTGTATTCTTCCAAGTGCTTAGTACAGTGCTCTGCACACAGTAAGTGCTCAATAAATACCATTTATCGAACAGATATGGTCCTTCCAAATCTGATGTGACCCACCAATCATCCAGATGATTGGGATACTAGGATTTTGATAAAAATTTTAGAGGAATCAAATCTTTTGGGTAGTTGCCAGAGCCCAAATCTTTTGCAAGGTCCTCAAACACTTTGTACAGGTCTTGTTGTTGTTTTCTAACCACTTTGGAGTCTAAAATATGTGTCAGCTTTGCCCTGCTTTGTCCAGACCAGAAGTATTTGGCTAATATATGACCACCAGTAAAAAGAAATGAGATTCCACAATATTCCACAATAGCACATCCTTGGAATACCGTGGAATTTCCTCAGGATTCCATATAATGAGGAGCAATTTGTGGCAGCACCTGAGCCCAACAGCCACTCCTTGCTAGTAGATCTTGCTAGGAATACAATAAATTTACATGCTTGCCCTTTCTTCCTAGTTCAAAAGAACTTGTTAAAAGCTTGGATCAGCATAGTCACAATTTTTGTTTTACTGAAAGATGAAATGTATGAAGGTCAGGAAAAGTCCCTGAATTCTGGTCATTTCAGACAGTCTTTTAGTCTGGGTCACTAGAAGTAATGTGGTCTAGTGGATAGAGCTTGAGCCTTGGTGTAAGAAGGACCTGGGTTCCAGTTCCCCCCCTTGGCTACAGTGTGACCTTGGGCAAGTCACTCCACTTCGCCTCAGTCACCTCATCTGTAAAATGGGGTAAAGACTGTGAGTCCCACGGGGGACAGGGCCTGCGCCCAACGTGGCTTAATGGAAAGAGTATGGGCTTTGGATTCAGAGGTCATGAGTTCTAATCCTGACTCCAACACTTGTCAACCGTGTAACTTTGGGCAAATCACTTCATTTCTCTGGGCTTCAATTACCTCATCTGTAAAATGGGGATTAAGACTGAGCCCCACGTGGAACAACCTGATTACCTTGTATCTACCCCAGCATTTAGAACAGCGCTTAGCACATAGTAAGAACTTAATAAATACCATAATAATTATTATTATTACCCTAGAACTTAGTACAGTGCTCCGGGAACATAGTAAGCGTTTAACCAATACCATTAAAAAAACCCATTTAGAACGGTAGGCTAACAAGAGAGGTCTGAGTTACAAACTTGGATTCTATGGCATCTCGAAACCCTATGCTCTCTGTAGCTGGGAGCAAGATGTTCACCTAAGCAGTCACAGTGGCCTCATTTGAAAATGAAGGTCACAATTCTTGCCTTCTTCCCAGGTGGCTAGGAGGATTGATTAATTAATCTTTGTAGAGTAGAAGTGCTTGGAAGATGAAAGGTGTTAAATAGCATGATTGTCATCATCATGAACTGTGACTCATGGCTGTTTCCCCAAGTTTCCTCAGCCTTTCTTTTCTTTGATTATTTCTTCTGTTTTGAAGTGACATGGTTTTCTTCCCTGCACAGGAGTGCTTGTTTATCTTATCTTTCATCTTTAGCCCTGACTTACATGGAAAAGCCAAAAATCTCTTTTCTTTGCAGGATTGATTACCTAGAACAGCTTAAAAGCTGAGGTCCAAGTTCACATTTACTCTTTAGAACAAGGGAAATCATTTCACTCAATGTGTTTAGATGAGGATTAAAACATATTGAGTAATCACTGTTGTAATTGGGAAACAGTGTTGTGTACAGGAAAGACTCTGGGATTGAAAGTTCAGGAGACTTACCCCCTTCAATCTAACTTGCCCCCTTCAATCTGGCTTCCACCCCTTTACTCCTCAGAAACAGCCCTCTCTATGTTCCCTAATGACCTTCTTTCCATCCAAATCCTCCTCTGCCTCTCAGCTGCAGAACACAACCTTCTTCTTGAAACAGTATCTAACCTTGGTTTCACTGACACTTTTCTCTCCTCCCATCTCATCGGCTGTTCCTGCTCAGTCTATTTCAGAGGCTCTCTTCTGCCTCCCACCCTACAGTAAGCGCTCAATAAATACAACTGAATGGATGAATGAATGAGGGAATCCCTCAAGGGTTCAGTTCTGAGTCCCTTTCTATTCTCCATTTACTCCCACTCCCCTGGAGAAAGTATTCACTTCCACGGTTCTTCTACCATCTCTGTGAGGATGATTCCCAAATTTACCTCTCCAGCCCTGTCCTCTCTCCTTCTCAGCAGTCTACCATTTCTCAACCCCTTCTAGACTGTGAGCCCACTGTTGGGTAGGGACTGTCTCTATATGTTGCCAACTTGTACTTCCCAAGCGCTTAGTACAGTGCTCTGCACACAGTAAGCGCTCAATAAATACGATTGATTGAGCCCACTGTTGGGTAGGGACTGTCTCTATATGTTGCCAACTTGTACTTCCCAAGCGCTTAGTACAGTGCTCTGCACACAGTAAGTGCTCAATAAACATGATTGATTGATTGATTGACTTCAGGACATCTCTACTTGCATGTCCCACTAACATTCACATTTAACATGTCCAAAACAGAACACAGTAAGCTCACAGTAAATATAATAGAATCATTGATTGCTATACTGAGCACCTTCAATGGAGAAGCAGAGTGGTCTAGTGGAAAGAGTTCAACCCTGAGAGTCAGAGGACCTGAGTTCTAATCCCAGCTCCGCCACTTGTCTGCTATGTGATGTAGAGCAACTTACTTCACTTCTTGGTGCCTCAGTTTCCTCATCTGCAAAACAGAGTTTAAAAACCTGTTCTCCCTACCCCTGAGATTATGAGCCCCACATGGAACAGGGACACTATTGGATCTGATTATCCTGTATCTAACCTATCATTTCTAGACTGTTCCCCACCTCTAGACTGTGAGCTTGTTGTGGGCAAGAAATGTGTCTGTTTATTGTTGTACTCTCCCAAGTGCTTAGGACAATGCTCTGCACACAGTAAGTGCTCAAATATGATTGAATGAATGCTTGGCATATGCTAAGTGGTTTACAAATTTCACAATTATTATTATAGAGTGTGAGCCCCATGTGAGACTCTGTTTGATTTCATAACCTTGTTTCTACACTACTGCTTAGCACATAGTAAAAGCTTAATAGATGTTATTATTCATGGCCTAGTGCAAAGTGGGAGTCAGAGGACCTGGGTTTTAATCGTAACCCTTCCACATGCCTGCTGGGTGACCTTGGCCAAAACACTTGGAAGCAATGGGCCTAATGTAAAGAGCACAGGCTTGTAAGTCAGAGGACCCTTGTTCTTATCCTAGTTTTGCCACTTGTCTGCTGTGTGACCTTGAGCAAGTCACTTAATTTATCTGCACCTCAGTTACCTCATATTTAAAATGATGATTAAGATTGTGATCCCCATGTGGGACATGGACTCCATCCAATCTGATTAGCGTATACCTACCCCAGCACTTAGAACAGTGCCTGGCACATAGTAAGCCTTTTACAAATCTCATCAAAAAAATGACATAACTTCTTTGAGCCTCAGTTCCCTCATCCGCAAAATGGGGATCCGATACCTGATCTCCCTCCTATTTAGATTGTGAGCCCTATGGGATCATCTTCAATCTACTTCAGAACTTAGTACAGTGCTTGGGACCGAGTAAGAGCTTAAGCATCATTATTAGTATTATTAACAAAAACCACAATTATTATCACTGTTGTTTTAAGGATCATACCACATTATCCTACCGGGTACAAAGTAGTGTTTTAACCACAGATCAATCACCAGTCAATCATATTTACTGTTTGCTTACTGTGTGGAGAGCACTGTACTAAGCACAATATAACAGAATTGGAAAACACATTCCCCACCACACTCACCAATATTACAATTTCTTGCACCATGGTTTTTCAATCCCTGTGCTCTCCCTTTGTACTCCTTTACCTCTAGGTGTTCTTTTTAACTGAAACCTGTTAAGTGTTTACTATATGCCAGGCACTGTACTAAGGTCTGGGATAGATACAAGCTCATCAGATTGGACACAATATCTGTCCCACGTGGGGCTCACAGTCTTAATCCCCATTTTACAGATAAAGGAACTGAGGCACAGAGAAGTTAAATGGCTTGCCCAAGGTGACACAGCGGAAGATTGGCTGAGCCAAAATTGGAATCCAAATCCTTTGTACTCCCAGGTCTGTGCTCTACCCATTTCTTGCATCTCAAAATCTCTAGATTTTATAGATAACAGCAACAAAATTCACACACATGCACACACACACATATACACATATGTGTATGTGAACTTCATGTATATATAAAATATATATTCTCTATATATGTATAATATTCATTCATTCATTCAATAGTATTTATTGAGTGCTTACTGTGTGCAGAGCACTGTTCCAGCGCTTGGGAAGTACAAATTGGCAACACACTTCCCTAGCGCTTAGTACAGTGCTCTGCACGCAGTAAGTGCTCAATAAATACGATTGAATGAATGAATGAACACACACACACACACACACACACACAATCTCTCTCTCTCTCAAGTCTGTCAAAATACTTCAAAGGAAGTGATTAGGGCAAGGTGAACTTTGTAGCTGATATTTATAAAATCTGGAGATTTTGAGAAGCAGAGTGGCCTAGTGGATAGGGCACGGACCTATGTATACATAAAGAGAGAGAGAAATACAGAGGTAGAGAGAGAGAGACAGAGACCATAGCCTATTTCCAATTAGCAGGGAATCACGGCAGATCCATTTAGCCTAGGATTATTAATATTATTATTAACAAATACCACAATTACTATCATTGTTGTTGCAACGACTATACCACATCATCCTACCTGGCACGAAGCAGTCTTTTAACTACAGATCAATCACCAATCAATCATATTAATTGCTTATTCTGTACAGAGGACTGTACTAAGCACAGACCTCTCTGTGAGCTTGTTCATCTGTGACTCATACCGTCCAACAGGGTCTGTTTACCCAATCTGCTCCTTCCAGTGTCCGGTCCAATATCCCAATTGTGGGCACTGAGCTTTATCCATCACTGCTGACTTTCTCTGAACTCTAAGCTCAGGCCAGTCAGGCCAGAACACACTGCTCCAGACCCCAGCTCTGACACTGAATTTCACACAAAATGTCATTACTGTTGAGACGGCTATTCACAGAAAAGCCCCAATCTACTCAACCTAATACAAATAATTTTTTACAAAGCCTAGCCTCGTGGAAAGATTTTTCCAGGCTTTGAAATCCACACCTTAGGGGTTTGGTGGGTTTTTTCCCCTACAAAATGGTTGAATTCAGCTAATTCTGGTTTCTAAAGGGTTTATCTGGGATTCAGTCTTGGGTTGCTGCAAATGGACACCCTGTGAAGGTCACGTAGACAAGGAAAATCACTCTTTTGGCCTCCACAAGGTAATATTCCCAGAGCATTCCCAAGAGGCAGCTCTCATTTCAGTTTCTAAAGTCAAAAACACTACCAGACCCCGTTAATAAAGAAGCCGGGGAAGGTGATTTCTAGATTCAGCACTAAGCCTAATTGTCTTCATCTGAACCTGCCTTTAATCGGGGCTTTAAACAATAATAGTAATTATGATATTTTTTAAGAAATTTAGCCTTTTGGAAAAATGTTAATCAGCCCTTTCCCAGGTTATCTTGGCTTGTGATCATCAGAATGTTGAATCAGAAGTGACCATTTCGTGGGGTTGATGGGGTGGTGCCCCCCCATATCTCTTGAAGATGATTTCCTCGGCATCCCAGCTCCCACGGACCAAAATCTGCAGCAAGGGGAAGGGTCTGCCACCTCTCCCCCACTATGGGGACCTAGGATCGTTCGAGAGAAGGGGTGCTGAGCCCTTCGGCTCCTCCCCTTACCCCCAGAGGCCTAGACTCAAACCTGAGGGAAGGGTTCTCCATTGCAAGTGGGTGCCTGAAGACTGAACAAAAGGGAGAGTGGTCATCCTTCCAGTCCCACCCACTGAATGCCTGGGACTGTCCAGAGGGAAGAGACCCCCGAACCCTTCGCCCTCGCCCACCCACCCCAATCACTGGGGGCTTAGAACTGCACTGAGGAGGAGGTACCGCCCCTCTCATTCCCCCCTCCCCACATCTGTGCACCAAGGATTTGGGACTAAATGAGAAAGGAATCGTCAATCCCCCACCCCTCTGCACACCGGGATGCCGACCTCCACCAAAGAAGCGGGATGGTGACTCACTAAGGAGGAAACAATGTGTCAAGAGTCACCCATCAACAACTAACAAGTTGCTCTGTGGCACGGTGGATAGAGCGTGGACCTGAGGCTCAGAAGATCATGGGTTCTAATTCCGGCTCCACCACTTGTCTGCTGTGTGACCTTGGGCAAATCACCTCACTGCTCTGTGCCTCAGTGATCTCATCTGCAAAATGGGGATGGAGACTGTGAGCCCCACGTGGGACAGGGACTGTGTCCAACCTGATTTGCTGGTATCCACCCCAGTGCTTAGTACAGTGCCCAGCACATAGCAAGCACTTAACAAATGTTGCAATTATCATTATTATTGATTCCAGACAGATGCTTTAATGACTGGCTAATCGCAGCTCAGAATTTGTGGATTCCCTCCAGCTGTGGGCTGCCAAGTTGCTACCTACTAGAAGAATCTGCATTGGTTTCTAGGTCTACAGATCAGCTCCTGCAGCTCTGGACCTTCTTTCTCTTCTGTACTAGCCACCTCATGGGGCTTCAGTCCCCTTCTTCTGATTCCCCCTGCCTCCCACGACCAGCATCCCTCCTTATTCCCCCTTCCCCCGCCTCCAGAGGCCAGCCCTCCTCTGTGCACTTCCAGAAGCAGCATGGCCTAGGGGATAGAGCAGAAGCCTGGGAGTAAGAAGGACCTGGGTTCTAATCCCCATTCCACCACTTGTCAGCTGTGCGATCTTGCAGGTCGCTTCACTTTCCTAGGCCTCAGTTACCTCATTTGTAAAATGGGGATTAAGACTGGAGCCTTAAATGGGACAGGGCCTGTTTCCCACCCGATTAACTTGTATCTACCCCAGTGCTTAGTACAGTGCCTGGGATATAGTAAGCTTTATACAAATACTACAGTTATTATTTATTCACTCTCATCCAACCTCTAGACTGTGAGCCCGCTGTTGGGTAGGGACCGTCTCTATATGTTGCCAACTTGTACTTCCCAAGTGCTTAGTACAGTGCTCTGCACATAGTAAGCGCTCAATAAGTATGATTGAATGAATGAATGAGCCTCTGCCCACCCTTTGCACGGCCCCTGCCCCTCTACCCTGTCCCAGAGAAGGAACATGGTATAGTGGATAGAGCACAGGCCTAGCATCCAAAGGACCTGGGTGCTAATCCTGATTCTGCCACATGTCTGCTGTGCAACCTCAGGATAGTCACTTAATTTCTCTGGGCCTCATTTACGTCATCTGTAAAATGGGGATAAAGATTGTGAAACTCAACTGGGGCACGGACTGTGTCCAACCTGGTGATCTCGTATTTACCCAGCACTTAGTACGGTGCCTGGCACACAGCAAGTGCTTAACAAGTACCATTAAAAACATTCCCCTTGTTCCAAGCCTTTTCCATCTGTGGGATGTTGGGAGGATTAATGAAATAGAGTCTGTTAGCAGCCAGCTATTTACAATTTCCCAATCATCATCACAATTAGAACTACTTTCTAATCTCAGCTCTGCCATTGACCTGCCGTGTGATCTGTGGCAGGACATTTTACCTTTTCTGTGCCTCAGTTTCCTCCTCTGTAAGTAGGGAGAATAATAATAATACCTATGGTATTTGTTAAGCATGTACTAAGGGCTGGGACAGATAGAAGCTAATCAGGTTGGATACAGTACCTGTCCCACATGGGGCTCACAATCTTAATCACGTTTTACAGATGAGGTAACTGAGGCACAGAGAAGTTAAGCGACTTGTTCAAGGTGGAGAAGAGAGGGGGAGAAGCTAGGATTACAACCCAGCTCCTTCTGATTTCTAGGCCTATGGTCTATGGACTAGGCTATTGTACTTTCCAAGAACTTAGTACAGTGCTCTGCACACAGTAAGCACTCAATAAGTACGATTGATTGATTGATTGATAGACCATGCTGCTTCTGTACGATATCTGCTCTTCCTACCACTTGGAGGGTGAGTCCCTCTGGAGTCAGGGGCTGTGTCTGAACAGATTCTCTTGCACCTATCCTAGGGGTTTAGCAGAGTGCTTGACACATAGTAAATGATGAATAAATGTCAATATTATTATCAAGAGGCCTTCTCTGTTTAACCTCTCATTTTCCCACCCTATCCACCCTCCCATCTGCATCACCTATGCATTTAGGTCTGTACTCCTTAAGGACTTTAATACTCACCCCACCCCTAGCCCTACAACATTTACATATCTGTCCTTATTTCTCCTAGCTGTAATTTATCTCAGTGTTTGCCCTCGACTCTATATGGTAAGCTCCTTGAGGGCGGGATTGCCTCTACCAACTCTATTGTATTGTACTCTCCCAAGTGCTTCCTAAGGTGCTTACTGAATTTACTAATCCCTCAATAAATACTGTTGATTAATTTCTAGATTAACATAACTTCCAACATTAAATTTACTACAAATACTAAAACAAAAACAATTAGTGATGTAAGAGAATGAGCTTTCACAGCTTACGTCTGGGTCAGCAAAAGTGGAAATGGACCCTTTAAATTCACTTCAGAATTGCAAACTTGCAGTTCCAGTCTTGAAATGTCACCTCTTTGCCAAGTTATCCAGCTCTGACCGAACGCAAGTGTAAGTTCTATCCATTTTATGTTTGTTTTGTTTCTCACTGCAATTCCAAAACATGGATCTTTCTTCAGTGTTCAGTCATGTGTCCGGTTTGCAGATCAGGAAGTCACTCCTTAATTACCGCTGGTTCATTGGCTCTCAGAAAGAAACTCCCCCTTCTGAGTGGATCAGAAAGGGATGATGTTTTGGTAGCTTTACAGAGAAGCAGCATGGCCTAGAGGAAAGAGCAGGGGCCTGAGAGTCAGAGGACCTGGGTTCTAATCCTGACTCCTGTACTTGTGTTCTGTGGGCAAGTCACCTAACTTCTCTGTATCTCAGTTGTCTTGTCTAATGCCATCAAGTCGTTTCTGACCCATAGCAACACCATGGACACATCTCTCTCAGAACACCCTGCTCTCCATCTACAATCATTCTCGTAGTGTATTCATAGGGTTTTCTTGGTAAAAATACTGAAGTGGTTTACCATGGCCACCTTCCATGCAGAAAACTCGAGTCTCTGCCCTTGACTCTCTCCCTTGCTGCTGCTGGTCACCATGGGTGAGTTTTGACTTGTAGCAGATTGCCTTCCACTCACTAGCCACTGCCCAAGCTGGGAATGGAATGGTTGGGCCTCTGCTTGTCTCACCCTCCTGTAGCCGAAACTGGTAGAGGACTGGAAACTCTCCAGGTGCGACCCTGAGAGGGTGTATCTCAGTTACTTCATCTGAAAAATTGGGAATAAGACTGTAAGCTCCATTTGGGACATGTACCGTCACCAACCTAATTATCTTGTATCTATCTCAATGCTTAGTACAGTGTCTGGCACATAGAGAGTGCTTAACAAATACTGTTGGTTTGGGGGTTTTTTGTAAACCACCACATTGGAAACTAACATCAGCGAGGCCCAGAGGTTTTATTTTTGTTGGATTCCACATGGTGTTGCCAATCTGGCTCATGTTTTCCCACTTCATTATGGGAACAAAAATATTCTTTCACACACCAGGCCCCACCTGCCCAACCCAATTTAATCAGTTTATGTACAGTACATATCATCCCATGTAAGTCCATGAACTCATAACTCATTGGTGAACTGCTTAGAAACCATGCGGTTTATTAAAGACAGTGAATTGGGAGCATTTCCAAGTCATTAAAAACTAGCCTAGGCCCCTTCAATTGACAGGGATGGGAGGGGGGCAGGGAGGAGACAGTGGCTGTGGGGTGCAGGAGTTACAGAGGGGAAAGCCAGAGAGGAAGCCAGAGAGTGCCGGCCCAAGATAACTCAGGGAGGGAGGACTGGGGAGAGGCTTGAAAGCAGGAGCTTACCTCTGCTGACCTCTCCCCCGCCCTCCTGCTTCTCCCAGATGCCCTCAGACAGGCTCTTCCTCTGGGCCTTCTGCTGTATCTTATAAGGAGCATCAGGACTGTCGATTGGTCAGATATTCCTGACTCTACTACATCTACTACAGTAGCCCTGTAGGTACATTGGTTATCACACAAGTCCTCAAAACAAAAAAAACAAGCAAGACGTTACTGTGTTCCGAGACCGAAGCTACTCCTTCCAAATAGGCATCTTTGAAAGCAGCATTAATTCATCTTAGACAGCTTGGGATGAGTGCCTTAAAGCGGTAACTTTGGACAGGAAACCCTTGACCCTCAGTAGGCAGTGGTAGTAATAATAATTGGGGTAACCGTTAAGCACTTACTATGTGGCAAACTCTGTACTAAGCGCTGGGGTAGATACAAGACAATCAGGTCAGGTACTGTTCCTATCCCACATGGGGCCCGCAGTCTCCCTGCCACACAGCACTCGTGTGTATATATGTACATATTTATAATTCTATTTATTTTATTAATGATGTGTATTTTAGACTGTGAGCCCACTGTTGGGTAGGGACTGTCTCTATATGTTGCCAACTTGTACTTCCCAAGCGCTTAGTACAGTGCTCTGCACACAGTAAGCGCTCAATAAATATGATTGATGATATATATCTATAATTCTACTTACTTATACTGATGCTATTGATGCCTGTTCACTTGTTTTGATGTCTATCTCCCCGCTTCTAGGCTGTGAGCCCATTGTGGGCAGGGATCATCTCTGTTGCTGAATTGTACTTTCCAAGCGCTTAGTACAGTGCTCTGCACACAGTAAATACTCAATAAATAGGAATGAATGAATGAATGAATGAATGAAAGTAGGAGGGGGAACAGATTGTAAATCCCTACTTTACAGAGGAGGAAAATGAGGCACAGAGAAACTAAGTGAATTGTCCAAGTTAACAAACAGGAGGGAAGAGGTAGAGCTGGGATTAAAGAGCCAGTGTTGGACTCACTATCCTGTCCAGATACACACCCTGCTGTCCTTTGTGTATAATTTAGAGATGCACAGTTCCAACCACACCATGAACCCACAAAAGCTGTCCTCTGTTGCCTCATTTCTAACTAGGGGAGGAGCTTAGGCCTGGGGGAAGCTTGAGTCAATGTAATAAATATTTATAGAGAAGCAGAAAAATTCAGTGATGTTCCAGTGGTTGACTAGAAGTGTGTCCCTTAACTTCAACAGGCCTGGAAAACTGAAAAATAGGAAAGACTTAGGGGAGAAGGAGGATTGTGCGACGACAGAAGGATCATGGGAGCTCCTTTTTATATAGGGAATTTTTTTGGTCTTAAATCTTATCCAGGGAGCAGGAGGAGTCTTTTTTAAGTTGCTGCAGTCTCTCTAGACTGTAAGCTCAATGTGGGCAGGGAATTCTGTTGTATTGTTCTCTCCCAAGGGTTTAGTACAGTGCTCTACCCACAGTAAGTGCTCAATAAATGCAACTGACTGATTGATTGATTTAGTGGGTTTGCAGTTATGACATGTTCTAATCTACAAGTTTTCTGGCCAGATACAGCCACTTCTAGTCATGAACAGAGGTCAATAAAAGAACAGTAAAACGACAAAACTTTCCATCACAACTTTAAAACCCTCGGGACTGGGCTTTATTTTCTCTTTAGGCTGGTAACTCTTCCAACCAACCTAGACCCACTCTTGAGAACGTGGATGCTTATTAAATCTTCTATCAGCTCTTTCTTCTTCAGCAGCGGTGTTCTCGGTTCCTGAGAATAAGTCCCTGAAAGCAGAAAGGAAAAGTCAAAGAAAAGTCGACTTTGAATGCCAAGCTCAGAACTGATGAGGGGTTAAACCACAGAAGGGTTGTTGGTAATAGTGAAAGTAATGGACGGTTCAGAACGGGGCACAAGGAAAGGAATAACAGCTGGATTGTCCATTCTGGCTTAAATGACATCTAAGCGGAAGTTTTTGGTGATCTTTTTTGGTGTTGAGGGAGACATTTGGGCTGGTTATCCTGTGGTGGTGAAGGCCTGGCCTGCTGCTCACCGGTTTGTGCACTAAGGAGTGAACTCAGCTCCAAGGCCTAGGCCAGGCTGACAAACTGGGATAATTATTTTAATAATAATAATAATAATAATAATAACGATAATAATTGCGGTATTTGTTAAGCACTTACTATGTGCCAGGCTCTATACTGAGCTCTGGGGTGGATGCAAGCAAATCGGGTTGGACACAGTCCCTGTCCCACATGGGACTCTTAGTCCTAATCCCCATTTTACAGATAAGGGAACTGAGGGCCAGAGTAGTGAAGTGACTTGCCCATGGTCACTCAGGAGACAAGTGGCAGACCTGGGATTAGAATGCAGGTCTTTTGGACTCCCTGTTCGTGCTCTATCTACTAGGTCATGCTGCTTTCACCCCAACGCCTAAGCCAGGGCCACCAGTCATCCACTAGCTGGGCGTAGACTAACACGGCCAGCCGGCACAATTCTGGGGGTGATGGGTCAACTCCCTGGTGGGCCAGGGGAGAGCTAGAAGCAGGCAGGATGCAGCCTCTGCTCTGGCTTGGGGACCTATGCTCCTCTAGACTCACTGTGGGCAGGGAATTTGTCTGTTATATTTATATATTGCACTCTCCCAAGCACTTAGTACAGTGCTTTGCACACAGTAAGCGCTCAATGAATACAATTGACTGACTGATCCCCAAGTCTGCAGTGTGAGCTTGGCTTTCCTCTGCTCCTACGTGCATGCAAATTTGAGTATGTGTTCATTATGAGAAGCAGCGTGTCTCAGTGGAAAGAGCCCGGGCTTTGGAGTCAGAGGTCGTGGGTTCAAATCCCGGCCCCGCCAATTGTCAGCTGTGTGACTTTGGGCAAGTCACTTAACTTCTCTAGGCCTCACTTACCTCATCTGTAAAATGGGGGTGAAGACTGTGAGCCCACCGTGGGACAACCTGATCACTTTGTAATCGCCCCAGTGCTTAGAACAGTGCTTTGCACATAGTAAGCACTTAATAAATGCCATTATTATTATTATTATGTATACTTCATCACAATTAGATATATGTGTTCAGAAAGAGAAGGCTGTCCTTCACATTCAGAGATGGGGTTATTGAGGGGCAGAGTCCATCCACGAGGCAGGTGAGCTGAAATGGCTAACTGAGACTCCATTCCATTCCATCCTGGTAGCAGGGCCCCATGGGCTTTTACTGCATTGTTGCTTCACCTATTCCAGCATCTACTGCTGCTTCCAAATCTGCCCCTCGATCTGCCGATGTTATGCTTGAAAAGGGCATCCCCTCTCCAAACTGCTGCATGCAAGCTGTTTTGACTGTAGTTGTTACTTCAACAGTCCCTGTAGTATCACACTGGTAGATACTCTGCTTCCCCATCCCCTTTGCCTCTTTAATCCTGCCCCCCTCTCTCCCACCACTTTCTCCCCAGCCTAGTTTTTTATGCATCATTACAATCCGTCTATCTCTCCCTCCAGACTGTCGGCTCATTGTAGGCAGGCAATCTGTCTACCAGCTCTATCATACCTTTCCAAGAGCTTAGTACAGTGCTCTGCACACAGTAGGCACTCAATAAATACAAATTCATTCAGTCGTATTTATTAAGTGCTTAATGTGTGCGGAGCACTGTACAAATGATCGACCGATTGACCCATTAACCACATTGAACTGCGGAGTTTAAAGAAATCACCTTGATTGAATCAATGAATCCCAAAGAGCTGATTAGTGCGATCAACAAAGCATCCCTTGAAGGGGTGAAATTCAGGTTCCTCCCAAAATGACAAGCAGACTCTCAGCGTGTAATCTCAGCACTCTTGCCTTTTGAATAGAAAAATCAAGTCGCTCTGATTCTAAATCACTTTCTTTGTATTCCTGAAGCCCTGTTGACCGTAATGGTCAAATGTTTCCTGAAAATACCAGGAAGCCTTTGTAAAGATGGTTGTCCGTTAGACTATTCTTTGGCCAATGAGCTTGACAGAGTCACTGAAATATAGTTCAAAAAAAGATACATCGTCCGCTTATTCTACTAAGGTCTTTCGATGTGTGTCTTTCTTTCACTAATTCTTACACTAATGGTAAATACAATAAGTGATAGGAGTATTCCACTCTCTACATTAGGGTTTTGGGAGAAAATACACAATGTCTTCCCCAAAACCCCAGTCAGTGCCAAGCACTGACAAAAACATATACTGGTTCAAAAAGAAAGAAAAATGTAAAAGGCTTTGGAAATGCCTGGGCTGAACCTTGTCTTGTCAGAATCACCTTGGTGGGGGCAGAGTTTCAGTATCATCCACAGGGCAGCTCACCTCCTCCAGGAGGCCTTCCCAGACTGAGCCCCCTCCTTCCTTTCCCTCTCCTCCCCCTCCCCATCCCCGCCGCCTTATCTCCTTCCCCTCCCCACAGCACCTGTATATATGTATATATGTTTGTACAAATTTATTACTCTATTTTACTTGTACATAGCTCTTCTATTTATTTTATTTTGTTAATATGTTTTGTTTTGTTGTCTGTCTCCCCCTTCTAGACTGTGAGCCCGCTGTTGGGTAGGGACCGTCTCTATATGTTGCCAACTTGTACTTCCCAAGCGCTTAGTACAGTGCTCTGCACACAGTAAGCGCTCAATAAATATGATTCATTGATTGACTGATTCTATTTATTTTATTTTGTTAATATGTTTTGTTTTGTTGTCTGTCTCCCCCTTCTAGACTCTGAGCCCGCTGTTGGGTAGGGACCGTCTCTATATGTTGCCAGCTTGTACTTCCCAAGCGCTTAGTACAGTGCTCTGCACACAGTAAGTGCTCAATAAATACGACTGAATGAATGAATTTGGGAAAGTCACTTCACTTCTCTGTACCTCAGTTCATTCATTTCCAAAATGGGGATCCAATGCCTGTTCTCCTTCCTACTTAGAGTGTGAGCCCCATGTGAGACATGATTATCTACCCCAGTGCTTAGTTGAGAGCTTGGCACATAGTAAGCGCTTAAGAAATGCTCACAATTCATCAATTGTATTTATTTAATTATTATCTATCATTTTAATTATAATTTTAACAATTATATTAAAATAATATTATATCATAATACTATATTATATATGTAATATGATTGATTAATATAATTATTATTAATATAATATTATGTATTTTATTATACTATTTTTATTATTATTATTATTTAATTATTAGGAGACTGAATATTTGTGCAGTTGAAAGGGTTTGTGGCCACTCAGATGCTTATGAGCATTGCCTTCAGCAGTTACCCTGAGAAGGGCAGCCTTGTATTGCCCTTGTATTGCCCTTGTATTGCCTTGTCAGGGCTAGTATTGTGCTCTCCCAAGTGCTCCGTACAGTGCTTTGCACACAGTAAGTGTTCAATAAATACCACTGATGATGATGATGATAATGATGATGACTAAATTCTGGGCAAAGCTAAGTGGTCAAGAAAGAAACAATTAAAATATTGTTTGATTTCTTAAAAAAAACTGCTGATCAATGCCTTAGACTTTAGATGAAACAAAAAGGGTTTTGAATTTAAGAGCAAATTAAGGGAAAATAAAGAAGGCAAATCTCATTGTATTTAAGAAACTGAATACAAAATTCCCTTTAATGATTAGAAATAAGTTTTAGTAAGTGAGCAGAGCAGAAGAGTCATTAATTACTGGGGAGAATTCTCAACACTTTACTAGGACTGAGCTGACTGGCATAGCTAGAGTCACACTAATCAGCGTGACTCAGGGGAAAGAGCCTGGGCTTGGGAGTCAGAGGTCATGGGTTCTAGTCCTGCCTCTGCCACATGTCTGCTGTGCGACCTTGGGTAAGTCACTTAACTTCTCTGAGCCTCAGTTACCTCATCTGTAAAATGGGGATTAAGACTGTGAGCCTCATATGGGACAACCTGATCACCTTGTATCCCCCCCAGCACTTAGAACAGTGCTTTGTACATAAGAAGTGCTTAACAAATGCCATTATTATTATCATTATTATTATTATTATTAATCAGTCAATCAGGGAGCAACTTGATCAGCCGGTGCAGATACATGAGGTTATAACTCACCGAACATCTTTGAAGAACAAAAGTGTCCCAGATTTTTCTCTTCTCCATCCTTGCTCTGTCTTTTCTTGTCCGTTATTAAAATTCCCTCATCCTCCAGCAAATAACTACCAGGTTATAACTAATGGAAACCTATCCCCTGTTAGACTGATGACATTCCCTCCCATCTTTACTCTATGGTAATCCTCACTAGGGAATGATCTGAGAATCTATTCTATTTTTGCACCTCTAGACATCCCACCTGGTCCTGCTCAAATCCTATCAAGCCAACAGACACTTGTGTAGCCTAGAGGAAAGAACTTGGGTCAAAGGATCTGTGAGCCCACCGTGGGACAACCTGATCACTGTATAACCTCCCCAGCACTTAGAACAGTCTTAGTGCTTAGAACAGTGCTTTGCACATAGTAAGCGCTTAATAAATGCTATTATTATTATTGTTATTATTATTATTATTATTATTATTGTTATTATTATTATATACCTGTACTTCCTCCTACTTAGACTGTAAGCCCCAGGTAGGCTAGAGATGGTGTCCAGCCTGATTAACTTGTAACTACTTCAACACTTAGAACAGTGCTTGGCACACAGTAAGGACTTAACAAATACCATAATAATAATAATATTTCCCTCTGTTTTCATATGCGTAGGAATAAGCAGTTGTACAATCAATGATTTATCCAGATTCCTCCAGGTATAAACACTTTTCTAGTTTTCTCCTCTGTAAGAGTGCCAGCTCCTAGGAATTCTATACCTCTTGCTGTGTGTCTTTTATATTATTTGGGTTTTTGAGTTTTTTTACTATTTCAACTTCCTTAGGTGCCCCTTTCCTCTTCCTTATTTTAGCATAGTGAACCCCGGGAGGGCCACGGATGTGGCTCATTTTCACCTGGGGATTTTTTTTCCAGCACTTAGTATAATGTTCTGCAAAAAGTGAAGAATCAGCATAGCCTAGTGGAGAGAGCATGGTCCCGGGGGTCAAAAGGATGTGGGTTCTAATCCTTGCTCTGCCAATTGCTTGCTGTGTAACCTTGGACAAATCACTTAACGTCTCTGTGCCTCAGTTTCCTCAGCTGTAAAATGGGATAGCAGTTCTCCCTGATATTTAGATTGTGAACCCCATGTGGGACAGGGACTGTGTCCATCCTAATGAATACCTAATTAGTAATTTGTACTTATGCCGGCACTTAGAACAGTGTTTGACACATAGTAAGCGCATAGCAAATACCATTCAAAAAAAGCGCTCAATAAAAGCCAGTCCTCCTCCTCCTCATACTTCTGTAGAACTCTTCCTGCTGCTCAGTATAGTGCATCGCACCCGGCAGATATAAACCATCACTACCCTTAACAAATTGGCTAATAAATGCTATTCTGGAGTTGTTGCAAGGAGGGCTGTGCTATGCTGGCTGCTTGTCGCCTTTAGGAATGCTGAAAATGACATGCATGTGCATTTAGAGTGACTGCTGAATAAACCCTAATCCCTTGGACATCATCATCATCAATCGTATTTATTGAGCAGTTATTGTGTGCAGAGCACTGTACTAAGCGCTTGGGAAGTACAAATTACTTTGTACTTGGACAGATGTGCTTTGCACATAGTAAGCGCTCAACAAATGCCATCGTTATTATTTGTTCTTTCTCCGTTTGTCTCTTCAGGAGACAGTTTCAGGCCGAGAAATGATAACCTCACCTACCGCCTGCGGTCCGGGAATGCAGGGCTGGGATTTTCTCTTCCTCCTCTCCAGCCAGCTGCCTCCGGCCCAGGCCGTGGGTCCGGGAGATGACGCAGTCCACGTAGATGTCCCAGAAGAGCTGGGCCAGATCCCAAAACAGAGCCCCGTGCTTCAAGTTCTCGGAGGACTTCAGGTAGATCATAAAGTCCCAGAAGCCCGTCACGGTGTCCGAGATGCGCGGCTGCCTCATCTCCAGCAGGATGACCGAGGAGGATTCCCAGCACTGGGGGTCGGCTCGGTCGAGGGCCAGCAGGTCCAGCTCGCCGTGGCCAAGTGAGGTGGCCACCCAGCAAATCCCCAAGAGAAGCAGGGCCCGTGTAAGCGGCAGTGGGTAGGCCCGCTTTCCTCCGCTCCCCAGATCACCCATGGCACTGAAATGTCACAAGAATGACAGCGGGTCAACCCCTTCCCGTTGGACCTCTGCATCATTAAGGCAACCCCTTGAGTTACATCCACCCAACGGTCCCCACCAATAATGATGACTACTACTAATAATGACATTTGTTAAGGGCTCACTATGTGCCGAGCACTGTTCTAAGCTCTGAGGTAGATATAAGGTAATCGGGCCGGACACAGTCCCTGTAATAATAATAATAATGATGGCATTTGTTACCAGGTGGTTGGACTGTGTCCAACCTGATTGACTTGTATCTACTCCAGTGCTTAAAACAGTGCTTGGCACATAGTAAGTGTTTAACAAGTACTATAATTACTATTATTATAGTAGTATTATATTGAGTTTACAGTTTAGATAGGGAAAGCCCTGGGAGAGATTCAATATAATCAGGTCTGACACAGTGTCCAACACTGGGGAGTTTACACTCTAACAGGAGAGACAGATATGGAGGTATTTGCAAATCAAGTCATCAGAATAAAGAGTAGACTGTTCCATTGATTATGCTTATGTACAGAAATGTTAACAATAATAGTATAACGGTATTTCTTAAACACTTGCTATCTGTCAAGCACGTTCTAAGTGCTCCTGAAGGTATAAATAAATGTAAAAGTATTGGTGAAATATAAGTCACTTACCTTCTCTGTGCCTCAGCCACCTCATCTGACAAACAGGGATTAATAATAATGGCATTTGTTAAGCGCTTACTATGTGCAAAGCACTGTTCTAAGCCCTGGGGAGGATACAAGGTGATTAAGTTGTCCCACGTGGGGCTCACAGTCAATCCCCATTTTACAGATGAGGTAACTGAAGCTCGGAGAAGTGAAGTGACTTGCCCAAGGTCACACAGCAGACATGTGGCAGAGGCGGGATTCGAACCCATGACCTCTGACTCCAAAGCCCGTGCTCTTTCCACTGAGCCACGCCGCTTCTCCTGTCCCACATGGGGCTCACAGTCTTAACTTTGGGCAAGTCACTTAACTTCTCTGTGCCTCAGTTACCTCATCTGTAAAATGGGGATTAAGACTGTGAGCCCCACGTGGGACAACCTGATCACCATGTACCCTCTCCAGCACTTAGAACAGTGCTTTGCACATAGTAAGCGCTTAATAAATGCCATTATTATTATTATTATTATTATTAATCCCTGTTTGTCAGATGAGGTGGCTGAGGCACAGAGAAGGTAAGTGACTTATATTTCACCAATACTTTTACATTTATTTATACCCTTCAGGAGCATTTAGAAAGTGCTTGACAGATAGCAAGTGTTTAAGAAATACCGTTATATTATTATTGTTAACATTTCTGTACATAAGCATAATCAATGGAACAGTCTACTCTTTATTCTGATGACTTGATTTCCAAATACCTCCATATTTGTCTCTCCTGTTAGAGTGTAAACTCCCCAGTGTGGGACACTGTGTCAGACCTGATTATACTGAACCTCTCCCAGGGCTTTCCCTATCTAAACTGTAAACTCATTATTATTATTACCATTAATAATAATAATGATAATAATAATAATTATAGTACTTGTTAAACACTTACTATGTGCCAGGCACTGTTTAAAGCACTGGAGTAGATACAAGTCAATCAGGTTGGACACAGTCCCACATGGTGCTCACACCCTTAGTCCCATTTTTATGGATGAGGTAACTGAGGCCCAGAGAAGTTAAGTGATTTTCCCAAGGTCTCACAGCAGACATGAGGTAGAGCCAGGGTTAGAACTCAGGTCCCTCTGTCTCCCAGGCTCATGCTCTATCCACTAATCCACACTGTTTCTCTGCTTCTCATTGTAGGCAGGAAATGTGTCTACCAACTCTGTTGTATTGTCCTCTCCCAAATGCTTAGTACAGTGCTCTGCACATTGTAAGCTCTCAATCACTGCCACTGATTGATTGATTGATTGCTTAGTTCAGAGCTTGGCACACTGTAAGCCCTAAAAAAATACCACATTATTTGTGGGGAGGGAACATGTCTCCTGTATCAATCAGTCGATGTTATTGATTGTGTGCTTAGTGTGTGCAGAGCACTGTACAAAGTGCTTATGTATTATTCATTCATTCAATCATATTTATTGAGCGCTTATTGTGTGCAGAGCCCTGTTCTAAGCACGTAAGAGAGTACAGTATAACAGACTGAGCCCCCTCCTTCCTCTCCCCCTCGTCCCCCTCTCCATCCCCACCATCTTACCTCCTTCCCTTCCCGACAGCACCTGTATATATGTATATATGTTTGTACATATTTATTACTCTATTTATTTATTCATTTTACTTGTACATATCTATTCTATTTATTTTATTTTGTTAATATGTTTGGTTTTGTTCTCTGTCTCCCCCTTCTATCAATCAATCAATAGACTGTGAGCCCACTGTTGGGTAGGGACTGTCTCTATATGTTGCCAACTTGTACTTCCCAAGTGCTTAGTACAGTGCTCCGCACACAGTAAGCACTCAATAAATATGATTGATTGATAAAACAATAAACAAACACAGAATCTGTTGCACTTCCTCAGCATGGCATAGTGGATACAACATGAGCTTGGGAGTCAGCAGATCATGAGTTCTAATCCCAACCCCACCACTTGTCTGCGGTGTGACCTCGGGCAAGTCGCTTCACTTCTCTGGGCCTCAGTTATCTCATCTGTAAAATGGGGATTGAGACTGTGAGCCCCCCCATGGGACAAGGGATTGTGTGCAACCTGATTTGCTTGTATCCACCCCAGCACCCCAGAGCTCAGTACAGTGCCTGGTACATAGTAAGCACTTAACAAATACCCTAATTATTATTGTTATTAGCAGAGCATTGCATTCAATATATATATACTACTACAACTATGGATCTGATCAGCCAGGGGATTTTATAGCCTAGGACAAAAAATGGTGATTTCCCACTCTAGGAAGAGAAGGAGCTAGCCTATCAAAATGCTATGTTTTGCAGTCCACTTGGGAAAGAACACATTGGGAAACCAAGATTTACTGGAGTGTCGGAGAGCTGGAAGGGATCATCTTCCAGGCAAACATCTAAACCCTGTAAGACAGTCAGATGGCTTGTCTTCCCTAGAAATGGAAATTTCATAGCTTTCTTTGATGTTTATACCACACCCAACAGTGAATTCTTCCTTATGTGTATGCAAAATCATTCTGGATTCCATCCTAATCAGTTCACTGGAGAAACAGAAATTAATTAGTGAGCCTCCTATTACCATTGTTATTATCAATGATGATAATAACAATACTAATAGAAGTATTTGCTATTTACAGTGAGCCAAACATTCTGCTAAGGGCTAGGGTAGATACAATGCAGTCCTATCAGACATAATGCATGTCCCATATAGGGCTCCCAGTCAAAGGGGGCAGAAGAACAGGTATTTTCCAGCGCTTAGGACAGTGCTTTGCACCTAGTAAGTGCTTACTAAATGCCATTATTATTATTATTATCACCCATTTTACAGATGAGGAAACTGAGGCACAAAATTAAATGACTTCAATCAATCAATCAATCATATTTATTGAATGCTTACTGTGTGCAGAGCACTGTATTAAGTGCTTGGGAAGTACAAGTTGGCAACATATAGAGACAGTCCCTACCCACTCCTTCCCACGCCTTTATAAAGGTGGAGACAATTATTCAATCCTGGCTCTTCCACTTGTGTGCTGTGTGACCTTGGGCAAGTCCCTTAACTTCTCTGTGCCTCAGTTACCTCATCTGTAAAATGGGGATTAAGACTGTGAGCCCCACGTGGGACAACATGATTACCTGTATCTACCCCAGTGCTTAGAACAGTTCTTGGCACATAGTATGTGCTTAACAAATACCATCATTATTATTACTACTATTATACATTATTAGAAGTTAGGAAATCAACAAATCAATCAATGATATGTATTGAGTACTTATTGTGTGCAGTACTCTGTTTTAAGCAATTGAAAGAGTGCAATTCAACAGAATCAGTAGTCATTTCCCAACCCACAATAGGGAGACAGACGTTAAAATAAACTTCAGCCTTGGGGCTGAGGATGGGGTGAATATCAAGTCATTTAAGGGTAGGGATCCAAGTGCATAGGTGAGGCAGAAGGGAAATGTAATACTGCTGGGTGGAGGAGATGGCAGAGTTAAAGCAGGTGAGGATGAATTTTAAATAGGTGGGTTCCACCTGCCACCTGCATTTCCCCCAGCACCACTCTCCGTCTTTTGCCCTGAGTGGAGGCATCATACGGCAGAGGTGAGCCAGGGCTGGGGGTTGATGGTATGAGATCGGTGGAGGGACAGGGGAATGGTGGAGTTGAATTTAGTGGAGAGGACAAACATTTCTAGGAACACTGAAAGTGTCTTCTTTGTAATACTAACCCTTTTGCGTTCTTGACATTTTAGTCCTGGCATTTTTTTACCCCCTTTAGTTAAAATGGCTTCCTTGTCCTCTCTTTAACATTTGATGAGGGAAATATCAGTAAATGAAATATCAAGTAGTTCAATCACCGGACCTATAGTATCACAGTGGAAATGGCATTCTGTTGATTAGTCTGTGATTCATATATTTGTACATACAACTCCACTCCCCCCTTAGAACTTAACTATCTCAGTTCTCTCTATACCTAATTAAATCTTTTGCCTCATCTTACCACACTGCTAAAGTTTACATTTCACTAATAAAATATGAAAGAAAAAAATAGCATTTAGTGGTAATCAGTTGCAAAAAAAAAAAGCCCCTTCCAATCTTCTCTTTAAAAGGATAATTGGCAGCCCCTGTAGGATGATGGACACCATTCATTATTTCAACTTTCTATGTGTTCTGGGAAGCACCCCTAAAATGGAAATTTTGGGGGGAAAATGGACTAAACCAGTCTCTATGCAAGATTGTTTCCACTAGCTCTGTTGTATTTACCCAGGAGTCTAGTACAGGATACTGCACACAGTAAACATTCAATAAACACAACTGATTTTTTTTTATATTTACTGCACTTAAAAAAAAATCATCTAAACTGTCTTTCTACTCCACAAGTTATTCTGAGACTTTAAATATTTTCACATTAAAAGGAAATGAGATGTTATTCCTGGATAAATACAACACATTTTACGTCTGTTGTAAACTATAAATAAATCTAAATTTTATGTGAACTTTGCTTTTATTCTGCTGTACTTAGCTCACAATTCAGACACATCAAAATTGTGTGCAAGTGTTATGATCACCTGTTATACTGACTTCCTGAATGAGCTTTACTCTTGGATATATTTTATATGGTGTAGTTACTTGTAAAATCAAGGTCCATTATTTAAATAGCACTAGGGCTTTAAGAGTAGAAGCTAAACAAAAAGCAGGAGACTTTTAAAAGTGAGGAAATAGGAGGGTGTTTTCTAGTTTCTGTCTGACCACCTGGGAGGCAAACTTCCTAAGGAGTGACCATTAGAAACAGACTGCAACTTGCCATGAACTCTGACAACTTTCCCAAAAGGCCAGTTTTCTCCTCTTGGCTTAATCGAACATTTGCTTCGTATCCCATTTTAGTTATTAATTTCAAAAATTAATTAAGGTATTTGTTAAGCACTTTGTGCCAGACACTGTACTAAGCACTGGGGTGGATACCAAGCAAATCGGTTTGGACACAGTCCCTTCTTCCACATGCAATTTACAGTCTCAATCCCCATTTTACAGATGAGGCAACTGAGGCACAGAGAAGTTGACTTACCCAAGGTTCACATAATAGACAAGTTGCAAAGTCGGGATTAAAACCCATGACCTTCTGACCCCCAGGCCTGTGTGGTATCCACTACATCATGCTGCTTCTGGAAATATACACTTAACACATACATACTTGAAAAAAATAATTCCCACTAGAGAGATCTTTGGGGATTTCATTGGCCACTGAAGAATATTCAGGAAGAGTAACCATGGATAAAATCCATTTTTACTCCTTTATGTTCAAGACCATAACCACTCTCCCTCCCAAATGCCGTGTCCTTAAAGTTAGGACACATTTTCTCTTCCCTAGAAGCAATAGGTAGTTAGCCCGACTTTTCCTGCAATATGGGGCAGAAATGAAGAATGTGTAAAATGTACATTAACAAGGATGAGGCATTCCTTGGGACCCTATGACATATGGGAGCGGATCGATTGGTGGTACAGTTGACTGATTCAGGGACTTTTTCATTCCCAAACGACTGAATTTCATTCAGTTTTTAAATGGAAAGAAATGCTATTTGAAGCAGACCGAAAGTGTAAACTCCTTGAGGTCAGAAAGCATGCCATTTCCAACGTATTCTCCCAAGCGTTTAGTACAGTGCTTCAAAAACTAGCACCGATGGAAAGTTCAGTTGTTTGCTGTCCGGGGTCTACAATGCCAATTTCCTGGGAATCGAGGAATATCACGTTCTGGATCATCATGATATTGAACTCACCTCTGGCAATAGGGCTGATCCTTCCTCCCCAGGGGCGTACATTCCAATCACACTATGCTATGTGATTAATAAAACAATAATTTTGGTATTTGTTAAGCGCTCACTATGTGCCAAGCACTGTTCTAAGCCCTGGGGGGATATACAAGGTAATCAGGTCTCTCATGGGACTCACAGTCTTAATCCTCATTTTCCAGGTGAGGTAACTGAGGCACAGAGAAGTTAAGTGACTTGCCCAAAGGCATACAGTTGATGTGTCGGAGGCGGGATTAGAACCCATGACCTCTAACTCTCAAGTCCGCGCTCTTTCCACTAAGCCATGCGGATTGTTTGGAACTAATAATGGAGAAGGAAAGAAGTTTGTCCTTACAGTTCCTGATTTTAGTTCCTCCACACCCCATAACCGTGCTTTCAGCCTCCATCTCATTCTGACCCTTTTCTCGGTTGGGCCGGGGCGGGGGGGGGCTCCTGTTCTGCTTCCAAACTCAATCCCTCGGGACGTTGGCAAAGTTTGCAATTCCCGCGGCGCCGGTGGGAAGTTGAGAATTCCCGGGGCACCGGTGGGGTTTTTCCATCGGAAAGCGATCCTGGGGGTCGCTGTCCAAGGTTCCCAACCCAATTTTTTCTCCCTTTCCCCCATCCTGCGTTCTGCCCGCCGAGGTGTCAATCACTCCATCAATCCATCAATCGGTCGGTGGCACTTACTGAGCGCTTACTGTGTGCAGAGCACTGTCCTAAGCGCTTGGGAGAGGACAATAGAACAAGTATCCCGGGCTTCTTTCTCTGGCACTATGGGCATAGCGAATGAAACGACTAAAGGGGGGTCTACAGACGGTCCTCTCCACCCCCTGTCCCCCCGTGTCCCCGTACCTCCATCCCTCCCGCCCACCCCCTACCCCGAGCCCCAGGCTTGGGGGCCGACCTCACCTGGGATCTCACGGCTGCCCCGCGTCGAGCCCCTGGGCTATAAGCGCTTAGTACAGTCCTTTGCACACAGTAAGCGCTCAATAAATACCATCGAATGAATGAACGAATTAAAGGGAGAGGGGAGGGGAGGAGGAAAGAAGGGAAGGAAGAGCACGGGAGAAGGGGAGGGGAGAGGAGGATAGGGAAAGAGGAGGGGAGTGGAAGGGAAGGGAAAGGGGGGAAGGGATGATAGGCCGAAGGGGAGAGAAGTGGGGGGGGGGGGAGAGAAGGATGGGGAGAGAGGAGGGGGAGAATAGGGAGAAGGGGAGAAAGGCGGGGGGGAGAAAGATGGGGAGGGGGAGGGAAAAGAGAGGGGGAGGATAGGGGGAATGGGAGAGAGGAGCGGGGAAGGGATGGGTGGGAGAAGGATGGAGAAAGAAGACAGAAGTAGAGGGGAAGGGAAAGAGGAGGGAGAAAGAAAAGCAGGGAAAGGATGGAGAAAGAAGACAGAAGTAGAGGGGAAGGGAAAGAGGAGGGAGAAAGAAAAGCAGGGAAAGGATGGAGAAAGAAGGGGGGGTAGAAGGCAAGGGAAAGGGGGGAAGGGGATGATAGGCCAAAGGGGAAGGGGAGAGAGGTGGGGGGGAAGAAGAATGGGGAAAGAGGAGAGGAGTAGGGGAGAAGGGAAGCGGGGGAGAAGAATGGGGAAAAAAGAGAGAAGTGGAGGGAAAGGGGAGGGGGAGAGAGGCGTGGGAGGGAAGGGACGGGGTGGGAGAAGGATGGAGAAAGAAGAGAGAAGTAGAGGGGAAGGGAAAGAGGAGGGGGAGACTTGGGGAAGGGTCAGAGAAAGGATGGAGAAAGAAGAGAGTGGGGGGAAAGGAAGGGGGAAGGGGAGAGAGGAGGGGGAGAAGGATGGGAAAAGAGGAGAGGAGTTGGGGGCAGGGGACGGGGATGATAGGGGAAGGGGAGAGGCGGGGGAAGGGAAGGGGTGGGAGAAGAATGGGGACAGAAGAGAGAAGTAAAGGAGGAGGGGGAGAATAGGGGAAAGGGGAAGGGGAGAGAGGCTGAGGAAGGGGCAGGAAAAGGATGAAGGAAGAAGAGAGTAGTGGGGGGAAAGGGGAGGAGGAGGGGGGAAGAGAAGGGAAGGGGTGGGAGAAAGATGGGGAAAGAAGAGGGAAGTAGAGGGAAAGGGGAGGGGGAGAGAGAACGGGGGAAGGGAAAGGATGGAGAAAGGGGAGGAGGATGAGAGAAGGAAGGGGAAGGGAGAGGAGGAGGAGGGGGGGCGAGCGGGGGGGAGCCCCTGGCGGGATGGCCCCCGCCCCGTCCCGGGCTCGGGTCCCTCCTGCTCCCAGCAGCAAGCCGCTCACAAACTTCGGCCCGGCCCCCCGCCCCTCAACTTTACATCCAGGCTGCGGGGAGCAGCCCCTCCCGTCCCGTCCCCTCCCGTCCCGTCCCCTCCCGTCCCCTCCTTGCCGGCCAGCTGGGGAGGGGGGCCCGACGCCCCCCGCCCCTCCACCTGGGACCACTGCGCCCCGCCGGCCCCCGCCGGCCCCCGCTCTCCTCTCCCACCCCCTACCTGCCCTGCCCCCTCTTCCCCCTACTCCTCTCCTCTCTCCCCATCCTTCTCCCACCTACCTTCTCCCCGCCTCTCTCCCCTTCCCCTTTCCTCTCTCATCCCCCCTCTTTTCCTTTCCCCTCTCTCCCCTCCTCTTTCCGTTCCCCCCACTCTTCTCCTCTCTCCCCACCCCTTCCCTGCCCCCCCCACCTTTCTCCCCTTCTCCTTTCGCCTCTTATTCCCACTCTCCCTTCCCCCCAATCAATCAATCAATCGTATTTATTGAGCCCCTACTGTGTGCAGAGCACTGTACTAAGCACTTGGGAAGTACAAGTTGGCAACATATAGAGACGGTCCCTACCCAACAGTGGGCTCACAGTCTAGACCCCCCTACTCATCTCCTCTCTCCCCATCCTTCTCCCTCCTCCCTTCCCCCGCCTCTCTCCCCTTCCCCCTCTCATCCCCCCCCCTTTCCCTTTCCCCCACTCCTCTCCTCTCTCCCCATCCTTCTCCCACCCCTTCCCTCCCCCCCCCCGCTTTTCTCCCCTTCCCCTTTCCCCTCTCATCCCTTCTCCCTCCCCTCCTACTCCCCTCCTTTCTCCCCATCCTTCTCCCACCTCCCTTCCCCCTGCCTCTCCCCCCCTTCCCCTCTCATCCCCCCTCTTCCCCTTTCCCCCTCTCCTCCTCTTTCCTTTCCCCCCATTCCTCTCCTCTCTCCCCATCCTTCTCCCACCCCTTTCCTGCCCCCCGCCTCTCTCCCCTTCCCCTTTCGCTTCTCATCCCCATCCTTCTCCCACCTCCCTTCCCCCCCACCTCTTTCCCTTTCCCCTCTCACTCTCTCTTCGCCTTTCCCCCTTACTCCTCTCCTCTCTCCCTATCCTTCTCCCGCCTCCCTGCCCTCCCCGTCTTCCCTTCCCCTTCTCCTCTCATTCTCTCCCTCTTCCCCTCCCCTCTACTCCCCTCCTCCCTCTCCATCCTCCCCTTCTCCCTCGCTCTTTCTTTCCTCTTCCCCTCAGCTCCCTCACCTTCCCTCTCCCTTCCCTCACCCATTCTCTCCCTTTAATTCATTCATTCATTCAATCTGTTTATTGAGCGCTTACTGTGTGCAGAGCACCGTACTAAGCGGTTGGGAAGTACTAGTCGACAACATATAGAGACGGTCCCTACCCAACAACGGGCTCACAGTCTAGAAGGGGGAGTGCTTATAATTCAGGTCCCCTTTGTTCTCCCTTCTCCCTCTTTCCTTCATTCCTTTCTTTCTCCTCCAGTCAATCAATGGTACTTATTGAGCACTTATTATATGGTGAAGATTGTACTATGCTCATGGGAGAGTATAATGAAACAGAGTTGGTAGACACGTTGTGGTACCCTGCCCACAATGAGTTTACAATGAGCTGCTCCTTAAGTCTCATTACACCTAAGTCTCCTAGACTGTGAGCCCGCTGTTGGGTAGGGACTGTCTTTATATGTTGCCCACTTGTACTTCCCAAGCGCTTAGTACAGTGCTCTGCACACAGTAAGCGCTCAATAAATACGATTGAATGAAAGTTGGTAGGCATGTGTGGTACCCTGCCCACAATGAGCTTACAGTGAGCTGCTCCCTAAGTCTCATTACACCTGTCTTCTAGACTGTGAGCCCACTGTTGGGTAGGGACTGTCTCTATATGTTGCCAACTTGTACTTCCTAAGCGCTTAGTACAGTGCTCTGCATACAGTGAGCACTCAATAAATACTATTGAATGAATGAATTAAACCCACCATGATTTCTTTCCTAAGGTGGAAAGTGTACCCATATTAATGTTCCATCTGCTTCTTTTCCTTCAGAATGCAGGGTAACAGAGCTGCCCATGTTGATCTGGGGGAGAGGAGGGGAGGCAGGCTTAGTGGAAAGAGCCCCAATTTGGGAGTCAGAGGACATGGGTTCCAATCCCAGCTACACCACTTGTCTGCTGTATGATATCGGGCAAGTCACTTCACTTCTCTTTGCCTCAGATACCTCATCTGGAAAATGGGGATGAAGACTGTGAGCCCTACATAGGACAACATGATAATCTACCCCAGTGCTTAGAACAGTGCTTGGCACATAGTAAGTACTTAACAAATACCATTATTATTATTACTATTAATAATAATAATCTAAGACTTTTTATGATGGCAACTTAAAAGGCAACAACTCATACCCTACCCAACATACCACCAGTATCTGCTGATACCCCAACTAAGCCCTCATTTCCCCTCTTCTCTCTTCCTTCTCAGTCACTCTTGCATTTGAATTTGTACCCTTTAATCACTTGCTACTTCACCCCACCCTCAGCCCCACAACACTTAAGTATATATCTGTAATTTATTTGAATATCCATCTCCCCCTCTAGATTTTAAGTTCCTCATGGGCTGGGAACACCTCTACAAACTCTGTTGTATTGTAGTATGCTCCCAAGTGCAAAGCACAGTGCTCTGCACAAAGTGCTCATAAATACCAATCAATCAATCAGCTGTATGTACTGATTGCTTTCCTTGTGCAGAGTACATTACTAAGTGCTTGGCAGAGTAATAATAATAATAATGATGACATGTATTAAGCGCTTACTATGTGCAAAGCACTGTTCTAAGCACTGGGGAGGTTACAAGGTGATCAGATTGCCCCACGGGGGGCTCACAGTCTAAATCCCCATTTTACAGATGAGGTAACTGAGGCCCAGAGAAGTTAAGTGACTTGCCCAAAGTCACACAGCTGACAATTGATGGAGTCGGGATTTGAACCCATGACCTCTGACTCCAAAACCCCTGCCCACATAATAGATAAAGCATGGGCATGGGAGTCAGAAGGTCATGGGTTCTAGACCCAGCTCCGCCAATATTCTGCAGTGTGACCTTGGGAAAGTCCCTTCACTTCTCTATGCCTCAGTTACCTCATCTGAAAAATGGGGATTGAGACTATGAGCCCCATGTGGGACAAGGGACTGTGTACAACCCGATTTGCTTGTGTCCACCTCAGTACTTAGCACAGTGCCTGGCACACAGTAAGCACTTAACAAATACCATTATTATTATTTCAATATAACCAAGTTGGTAGACACATTTCTTGCCCACAACAAGCTTACATTTATTAATGGATTGATTCTCACCATCCTATGTTGGACAGCCTATGCTCATTTTTGTTATTTTCTATATTTGTTACTTTCTATATTGCCAAACTTCAGTGGCCACAAAAAACGCAAAATGCAAGCCTAACTTGAGCAGTAAGAATATTTAGAGAGGGGTTATTCTGGAGAAAATCCAGGCATCTTTGAATCGTGTGTTTTTAATTAATTAATTAATTCACTCAATCAATTGTATTTATTGAGCATTTACTGCATGCAGACCACTGTACTAAATGCTTGGGAAAATACAACAGTGACATTCCCTGCCCACAAGGAGCTTACAGTCCAGAGCGGGGGGAGACAGACCTCAGTAGAAATAAATAAAATTACAGATATGTTCTTAAGTGCTGTGGGGCTCGGAGGGGGCAGGAAGAGCAAAGGGAGTGATGCAGAAGGGAGTGGGAGATGAGGAAAAGCAGGGAAGGCCTCTTAGAGGAGACGTACCTTCAGTAAGGCTTTGAAGCTGGGGGGATCTGTCGGATTTGAGGAGAGAGGGCATTGCATGCCAGGGGCAGAATGTGGGCTAGGGGCTGATTGTGACACAGGTGAGATTGAGGCATAGTGAGAAAGCTAGCACTAGAGGAGCAAAGTGTGCAGGCTGGGTTGTAGAAGGCGAGAAGTGGGGTGAGGTAGGAGGGACTCTTAACAGCATTTTCTTATGAAATGCATACCATTTGGGATCTCTTCTTCAGTACAACCTTGAGGGACGCCATTACCGATTTCCTAGAGGAAGCTCACTTCAGATTTATCGCAACTGAAAGATCAGTGTGTTTAGAACAAATTTGTGGTGCCAGCTGTGTGACAAGACCAGTCCCAACCACTCACGCTTCCCAGCCAGGGTGCATTGCAATGATTTCAGAGCTCCTATTCTCCATTCAGGCTCACACCTCTTCAACTACACTTTAAGGAAACCAGTTTGGGGAGTGAATAGCAATGTAAGATGTGCCCTGTAGACAGGGTTGCTGGTTCCTACCATTCAGAATAAGTTTTGGAGGCATTAAAAGTGACTTTGTGATTAATTTTAATGCTTTCAAGAGCATTTATCTGGGTAGTTGACACTTGCAGGAACACATTATTTTGCAAATGAGGGGATGACCAGAGGATTAGGGTATTGCTTTGGTATTTTGGATTGGAAAGTAAAGACCATTGTTCTCTTTCTCTCTCTCTCTCTCTCTCTCTATATATATATATATATTATTTGTAGGTAGCAATAAAGAAGGCTATTTTTTTGGAACTCTTAAACTCAATGAGTCACCCTCAAGTATCACCTGATTTGTGTGGATGAACTCCAGGCAAAGTAATCAGTTTACACTAGACAGCAACCTCAAAGTGAACAGATGGTGAAAAGCATTCAGTTCCCAGGCAGGTTCATTCATACTTTTCAAAGCTGAGAAGTAGTGATGGTCTGCTTTCGGCTTCCACTCCAGTCCATACTTTGCTCTACTGCCGGGATCATTTTTCGACAAAGAAGTTCAGGACATGCTCACCCACTCCTCAAGAACTTCCAGTGGTTGCCCATCCACTCCTCTAATGCCAACCTTCTCACTGTATCTCGATCTCATCTATCTCACCACTGACCTTTCACCCACATCCTACCTCTGACCTGGAATGCCCTCCCTCCTCAAATCTGACAAACAATTACTCTCTCCTGCTTCAAAACGTTATTGAAGGCCCATCCCCTCCAAGAGGCCTTCCCTGACTAAGCCCTCCTTTTCTCTTCTCCCTCTCCCTTCTTTGTCACCTTGATTTGCTCCCTTCATTCATCCTCCCCACCCCAAGCCCCATAGCATGTCCATATCTGTGATTTAGTCAGTTATATTAATATTTCTCTTCTCCTCTAGACTGTAAGCTCATTTTGGGCAGGGAATGTGTCTATCGTTACATTGTACTCTCCCACTTAGTAAACTGTTCTGCATATAATAAATGCTCAATAAATATGAGCACTTGAATGAATGAACGGATGGCTTTCAAAACATTTCATGAACGGAGAGAGCGGAGAAACCCACATTTTATTTCCGAGACAAATATTTTCTCATTTGGTGGCAGCACGGTTCAGTGGGAGTGGCTAAGTCAAGAGCACTGAACTGGGTTTCAGAACAACTGGTATCAAGTTTGGATTCTGCCACTGATTTGCTGAAAGCGATTCTCCACATCCTTTTACCATGTTTTCTCTCTTTATCGTTGAAGCGGGAAAGGTGCTACCTCCCTTAGATAGTGGCGGAAGCTTCAGGATAGATGATGCTGTAAAATTCAGAGATAACTCATTGCCCCTACTGTACTTGATTAAATAGGCATTGGCTCAATTCAGCCAGCTCGACAACCATCTGGAAAGTCAGGGCCTAAAGATGATCTTCCTTGTTCTGCCTCCCCAGCCCTGAAATATCTCAGACAAATTCTTTATGGTTGGTCATTAACCACTTACACTTCCTAACTGGCTCCCATACCTCACCCACAAAGGGTGGCTATCAATCAATAAATCAGTGGTATTTATTGAACACTTACTATGTGCAGCTCACTTTGCTATGCATTTGGTATATTAAAGTTGGTAGGCATGATCCCTGACCACAAAGAGCTTGCAGTCTCAAAGGAACACGTCTACCAACTCTGTTATATTGTACTCTCCCAAGCGCTTAGTACTGTCCTCTTCACACAGTAAGCACTCAATAAATACAATTGTTTGATAAATGCGTGTCAACTATTAGGGCATTAAAATCAAAAGGATGGACATCTTCACTGCTGCACAAATAGTCAGTCTTGCCTCCATCCATAATTCATTCATTCATTCAATCGTATTTATCGAGCGCTTACTGTGTGCAGAGCACTGTACTAAGCGCTTGGGAAGTACAAGTTTTGGCAACATCTAGAGACGGTCCCTACCCAACAGCGGGCTCACAGTCTAGAAGGGGGAGACAGACAACAAAACAAACATATAAACCAAATAAAATGAATAGAATAAATACGTACAAGTAAAATAGAGTAATAAATATGTACAAACATATATACATATTCATTCATTCAATCGTATTTATTGAGCGAATACCTCTAGTGTATACCTCTCCTCAGAGCTACGATGGATGAATTTATTGTTTGGCGGATACTATATTTTCTTCTGAGCATCTGTCCTCTCCATCTTGGATTGTGAGCCCCTTATGGGACAGGGACTATGTTTTAACTGATTTTCTTGTAATTATCCCCAACATTTGGTACAGGGATTTGCACATTGTAAACTCATGATAGATGTTATTTATAATATCAGTGTGGTAATAGTATCTGTAGAGAGCCTTTCACTTAGCCTCTCACTCTGTCACCCGGGTATTTTAACAATAATGATAATAGATGAGGAAATACAAAAAAGAATGACCCCAGTCTCCCTTGCCCTAACCTACAGTTCTTGCTAAATACCTACAGAAAGCAGAACCCTGTAAGATGGAGACGTACATTGGAAGTAGATTCATTCATTCAATCGTCTTTATTGAGCACTTACTGTGTACTACACGCTTGGGAAGTACAAATCGGCAACATATAGAGATGGTCCCTACTCAGCAATGGGCTCACAGTCTAGAAAAGTAGATGCCACAGTCTCTGCCTCAAGGCATGTATAATCCAATGGAGGATCCAGGAAATAAAAATAATAATTGCGATATTTATTAAGATCTTACTATGTGCCAAGAACTGTACCAAGCACTAGGATGAATACGAGGAAATATGGGTTGAACATAGTCCCTTTCCCACATGGGGTTCACAGTCTCAATCCCCATTTTACAGATGAGGGAACTGAGGCACAGAGAAGTGACTTGTATAGTATCGTCTCCCAAGCATTTAGTACAGTGCTCTGTACACAGTAAGTGCTCAATAAATAGGATTGAATGACTGACAATAGCATGATAATAATAAGTTCTTGTCCAAATGACCTGGCCAAGGTCACACAGCAGAAAAAAGTTGGAGCCGGGATTAGAACCCAGGTCCTGTGTTCTAGAAGGTACGTAAGTAAACATGTGCCAGAAAAATAGCAAAGGACGATGCATCCGGAGGCAGCTGTGTGGTGGCTTAAAAGGAGTCATACTTCTGTTAGAAGATGATGCTGATTATTGTGAGATTGCATCTTTGAATGTGAATGTCAAGAAAAAAATCTCTTGCACACATACATTTTATTCATGGAAGTACAACTATGCCACTTTTCTCATCCCTTGCCATTCAGGTCAGCATTGCTCAGCCTGTAAGCTCGTTGTGGGCAGGGGATGCGTCTGTTTATTGTTGAATGAATGAATGAATCGGACCTAAGAGGGGAAAGGCCTATCCTAATACCAGCAGGACATGAACTTGGAGGAGGAAGGGATGAAAAATGAAAGATCAATCAATCAATGGCATTTATAAGCGCTTGGTACAGTGCTCTGCACATACGAAGTGCTCAATAAATACGATTGAATGAATGAATGAATTGAGCTCTTACTATGTGTAGAACACTGTACTAAGTGCTTGGGTGAGTACAATACAACAGAATTAGCAGACCCAATCTGTGCCCATAATGAGCTTTTACAGTTTAGAGGAAGCTTACAGTCTAGAGGAGATAATGAGATTTGTGGGTCCAATGGGGACCAGATGACACTGGTCTGGACAGACTTTGGGGAAAATGTTTTGCAAGAGCGGGGAGGACGTTATTTTCCACAGAGGCCAGGAGAGGAGCTTCTAAAAGCCCATTTCATTTGCTCAAAGGCTCAAAGTGCAGTGATCTTCAAATATCTCCTGTCTATTTATGCAGCGTGTCCTAGTAGGAAGAACACAGGTCCAGGAGTCAAAGGACCTGAGTTTAATTCTGGTGCCACCATTGGCTAGTTGAGTGACCTTGGTCAAGTCATTTAGCTTTTCTGGGCCTCAGTGTTCTCACCTCTAAAGTGAGAATTCTCTACCTGTTCTCTCTCTTACTTAGACTGGGAGTCCCACGGCATGTTAGACCTGAGTATTTTGTATCTACCCCAGCCCTCTGTACAGTGCTTGGCACAAAGTAAGTTCTTAATAAATACCACTACTATCATTATTACATCATTGTACTCTCCAAAGTACCCTTTTCTGCACACGTTAAGTGTTTGATAAGTACCTCTGATTCACTGAAATATATTTCATGAGACCAAGTCACTGATGTCACAGCATAGTATTCTCAGAGTTTTTCCACTTTACAAAAGTTCATTTTCTTCATTTTTGCCTATAGCTCATTAACTTCCAAAGTGGATCTGCAGTGGCCTAGGGCAATGACTCATAAGGAAACAAGAGGTTACACAAACTTCTGAGAATTCAAGTGAAATAAAACGGGAACAATTTAGTTAAGTGTGCTCAGGATTTCGTAACTTGGTCTGTTCCTTTCGTTGTCTGAATTTGGCTCACATTATATAAAATGAAATGCTTGATTCCATTTTCTTGTATCCCTAAGTGCTACTCCTTTCTTTATTGTGCTGAAATTAATTTTTGAGCCTACGAAAACAATTTCTAGATTTCTTTAGACTCAACTGCCCAAGCCTTAAGCTTCCACTCATATGCCATAGCAGCCCGACAATTGTGAATAATAAGATCTCTTGGCAAGCTCTTGATTTGTTTTGTATAAGCACTGCACAACTGATTAATGATTCTTAGTGAGTATTGATCCTCCAGTTACCGCAAGAATGGCTCATCAATGCCAAGATGAAATCTCTATCCCCTTCCCCTGACATGAAATCCGTGTCACTCTAATTTACAGCCTCCCTATTAACGGAAGAAAGATTACAATTGCTCTTTACTTTCAGGAGATCCTTGTCTATAGGTGCTTGTCACAGTTGAGTCCTCAGTCAATGCAAGAGTTTGCCAAAAAGTCCTTGGGCAGTGTTGATACAAGGACCTCCGGAATTCCTATTAACTAGAATTATATAACTCTCTGCTTACAACAGAAAACTTCCCTCACTTCGTCAGAAAAAAGTCTTGCTGGTCTTAGGCTGTCGCGTCATCTCTGACTCATAGCGACGGCATGGATACATCTCGCCCAGAACCCCCAACCTCCATCTGCAATCGTTCTGGTAGTGTATCCACAGAGTTTTCTTGGTCAAAATGTGGAAGTGGTTTATCATTGCCTCCTAACACACAGCAAACTTGAGTCGCCACCCTCGACTCTCTCCTATGCTGCTGCTGTCCAGTGCAGGTGCGTTGACTTGTAGCAGATTGCCTTCCATTCACTAGCCACTGCCCAAGCTAGGGATGGAATGGGTAGGCCTCTGCTTGACTCTCCCTCCAACAGTCAAGACTGGTAGAGGACTGGAAACTCTCCAGATGTGACCCTGAGAAGGACAGAAAAGAGTACCCAGACTTAAACACAATCCCAATGTGTCAATGCCCAAAGAGACTTTCCACTTAGGAGCAGGAGAATGGCCTAGTGGAAAGAGCCCGGACCTGGGAATCAGATGACCTGGGTTCTAATCCCACCTCCTCCACTTGTCTGCTGGGTGACCTAGGGCAAGTCACTTAAATTGCTCTGTGCTTCAGTTACCTTATCTGTAAAATGGGGATTAAGACTGTGAGCCCCATAAGGGACATAGACTGTGCTCAACCTGGTTAGCTTGTATCTACCCCAGCACTTAGTACAGTACCTGATACTTAGTAAGTGTTTAGCAAATACCATAAAGGGAAGAAGCATTGGAAGATGTAGAGCACCAAATCATCCAAGCTGACGTGCCAAATGTCAATCAGCAGGACACACCAAAATCCAAATCCATTCCTGGACAGTAAGTGATTATGTCAATGAGAAGCAGCGTGGTTCAGTGGAAAGAGCACAGGCTTGGGAGTCAGGGGTCATGGGTTCTAATCCCAGCTCCACCACATGTCAGCAGTGTGACTTTGGGCAAGTCACTTAACTTCTCTGTGCCTCAGTTACCTCATCTGCAAAGTGGGGATTAAAACTGTTAGCCCCACGTGGGACAACCTGATCACCCTGTATCCTCTCCAGCGCTTAGAATAGTGCTTTGCACATAGTAAGTGCTTAACAAATACCATTATTATTATTATTATTATTATTATTATTATTCTTAGATGTTGGGTACTCAACAATCTTTTTTTTCTGTTCTCACGGAGGGGACTCCAGTTGCTATAGCCCTTCCCATTTTCACAGTTACTGGAGATAAGACTCCAGTGAGAAGTAGTGTTAGTTCTAATGGAAAAAGTACCAGTCTTGGGAGTCGAAGGATCTGGGTTCTAGTTCTGCCTCTGCCACTAGTCTGCTGTGTGACCTCGGGCAAGTCACTTAACTTCCCTGTGCCTCATTCTCCTCATTTGTAAAACAGGGATTAAGTCCTTCTCCCTCCTACTTAGACTGTGAGCCCCAAGTGAGACAGGGACTGTGTCCAACCTGCTAATTTTGTATCTGCCTCTGTGCTTAGAACAGTGCATGGTACATTATGAGCGCTTAACAAATACCATTTAAAATAGTCCATCTGCAGTAACACACAAGCGATTGGGCTTGACTGAGATCTGCCTCTGACTGTAGTCATGGAAGGTGGCTTCGGAAGCAGCATGGCATATTGGATAGAGCACCGGCCTGGGAATCAGGAGGTCATGGGTTCTAATCAAGGCTCTGCCATTTGCCTGCTATGTGACATTGGACAATGTGCCAGGCACTGTATTGTTACTTCCCTTCTCTGTGCCTCAGTTACCTCATCTGTAAAATGGGGATGGAGACTGTGAGCCCCCAGTGGAACAGGGACTGCATCCATCCTGATTTGCTTGTATCCACCCTAGCACTTAGTACAGTGCTTGGCAGATAGTAAGTGCTTAAAAAATACCACGATTATTAATAATAATGATGATGGCATTTATTATGCGCTTATTATGTGCAAAGCACTGTTCTAAGTGCTGGGGAGGTTACAAGGTGATGAGGTTGTCCCACGGGGGGCTCACAGTCTTAATCCCCATTTTACAGATGAGGTAACTGAGGCACAGAGAAGTTAAGTGACTTGCCCAAAGTCATACGGCTGACAGTTGGTGAAGCCAGGATTTGAACCTTGACCTCTGACTCCATAGCCCGTGCTCTTTCCACTGAGCCACGCTGCTTCTCAAAAAAATTATTACTATTATCAGGTTGGTCCCTGCCTTCTCAAGTCTTCTTTCCTTCCACCCGCCACCCTGGCACTCCAACTGTGCTGGCCTTTGGGCTGTTGGGATCACTCTCGGGGCTCTTCATTTCTCCCCTGATGATAATGATAATAATAATAATGATGATGATTATGGTATTTGTTAAGCACTTACTATGTTCCAGGCACTGGGCACAAGCAAATCCGGCTGGACACAGTGCCTGTCCCATGTGGAGCTTACAGTCTTAATCCTCATTTACAGAAGATGTAATTGAGGCACAGAGAAGTGAAGTGACTTGCCCAAGGTCATACAGCAAACAAGTGGTTGAGGTGGGATTAGAACCCATGACCTTCTGACTCCCAAGCCCATGTTCTATCCTCTATGACATGCTGATTCACTGCCCTTAAATGCGGCCTCTAGGTGAAAAGAGTCATTTTTCTTTCAGGAAGAGAAAAAATGTCATTGTTGGGGGAAAAAATGGCAAGTGGAACGTGTGGGGTGCCTCTGGATGGGCACCTTAGTGTTTAGTTGGCTGTGGGAACCATTAAGGAAAGGGAAAATTCCTGGATGGACTGAAGAGTCTCCAACCACCCTAAATAAAGCATTTCAGTGTTAACTAATATGACAGACACATATGGCATTTGCTAAGTGCTTACTGTGTGTCAAGCACTGTTCTAAACACTGGGCTAGCTACAAGTTAATTAGGCCAGATAATGTCCCTGTCCCACATGGGGCTCAAAGGCTAAGCAGGAGGGAGAACAGATATCAAATCTCCATTTTACAGTTGAGGAATCTGAGGCACAGAGAAGTGAAGTGACTGCCCAACATCACACAGCAGACAGGTGGCAGAACCAGGATTAGAACTCAGGTTCTCTATTTCCTAGGCCCATGCTTTATCCACTAGGCAACACTCCTTCACATTTCCAATATTTCAAGAAGGGATTCTGTCCCTTCTCATCTTTCCCTTAGGTGTTTGGTAAACAGGTGTCCATCGTCTCTCCTTGCTTCCTCTTTGTCATCATCGTACCTTACCTTCTCATTTAGTTTGCCCTGTCTTAGGTTGAACAGCCTAGTATTTTCACTGTCTCCTCCCATGTCTCATTTTTTTAGGCCCCTGATCATTCACAACACTCTCCTCTTCAACCTTTAAATCCTTCCCTCCTTCCCCTCTCTCCTCCCCATCACAAATCTTTTATTCGGGTTATTTGTATCCACATCCTTTAATTCTCTAGTGATTATTTGGTTCACTCAACAGTTCAAATCTAAGTTATTTTGCACCTCTTGTATGGTGCTGACTGGCTGATAGACTATTAAGTACAGCCTGGCTTCTGAATGGTGTAATTAATGCATTTGGTTTCACATGACTTCCTCTTAATGCCTTCCCTTTGGTCTGAGGTACTGACCTAAGTTAGAGAGAAGCCTATAATTTCTCTTAGGGAGCAGTGCAAATGAGTTTCAATGGCACCTACCCTTAGAAGAGTCTTTCTTTTCTGCAGAATATTTCCTTATTTGAGACTGCCTTCTCTAAGATAACAGGGATTCGGGGCTCTTAACAATTCAGTAAAGGAACCAGGAGTTGGCTTGAGAATTGTCTTCAGTAACAGGATGATAATGATTTCTCAGGATCTCCGAGCCACAGTCGGGCCAGAGTCGGAGAGTCACGAGCAGATTACGCTGAGGCTTTCGTTTTCTTACCTGCCCGAAGTTAATGATTCCTCTGAGGAGAGGATAGCAGCGAACTTATATCTGATTTCTTTCACAACTTGAATAATGCATTCTTAGCTGGAGATAAAGGAAAGGCATAGGAAGCTGCATCAATACTGGAATTTTTTGTACAGCTTGAGGAAAAATCGTATTTTCAGATTGGGTTATCTTATTTCTCAAGTCTCATCAATTCTGATATCTCTACCTCCATGTCCCTGCCATCCCCCTCCCCCAGCACCTCCTTCCCCAACTGGTGCAAAACTTCTTTGTTTGATCTATTCCATCTCGCTCATCCCCTTTGAGAAGCAGCTTGGCTTTTCTCTCCTTCCAAATGGCTCCTAAGCATGCACCCTTCTTTGCTAATGTATCAGCTTCTTTTCTGACCTCCCTGCCTCCTGTCTCTCCCCAATCTAGTCCTTACTTCACCCTGCTACCTGGATCATATTTCTAAAAAAAAATTCGGTCCATGTCTCCCCACTCCTCAAGAACCTTCAGTGGTTATCCGTCCACCTCTGCATCAAATGGAAACTCCTTACCATCAACTTTGAAGCCCTTGATCAGCTCTCCCCATCCTATCTGACCTGACATTTCTTAGTACAATCCAGCCTAAACACTTCACTCTAACTCCAACCTATTCACTTATCTTGATCTCATGTATCTCACCACTGACCTTTTGTTCATATGATAATAATAATGATGATTATGGTATTTAAGTGCTTACTATGTGCCAAGCACTGTTCTAAGCATTGGGATAGATACAAGGTAATCAGGTTGGACACAGTCCCTGTCTCACAAGGGGCTCACACTCTTATCCCCATTTTACAGATGAGGTAACTGAAGCCCAGAGTAGTGAAGTGACTTGCCCAAGGTCACACAGCAGACAAGTGGCAGAGTTAGGATTAAAACCCATGACCTCTGACTCTCAAGCTTGTGTTCTTGACACTGGGTCATAATAATAATAATAATAATGGCATTTGTTAAGTGCTTACTATTTGCGGAGCACTGTTCTAAGCACTGGGGTAGATACAAGGTAATCAGGTTGTCCCACGTAGGGCTCACACTCAGTCCCCATTTTACAGATGAGGTAACTGAGGCACAGAGAAGTCAAGTGACTTGCCCAAAGTCACACAGGTGGTCAGTGGCAGAGCTGGGATTAATAATAATAGTAACAATGGCATTTGTTAAATGCTTACTATGTGCAAAAGCACTGTTCTAAGCACTTGGGGGGGCAGGGAGTGATCAGGTTGTTCCACGTGGGGCTCACAGTCTTAATTCCCATTTTCCAGATGAGGTAACTGAGGCACAGAAAAGAGAAGTGACTTGCCCAAAGTCACACAGCTGACAAATGGCAGAATCGGGATTAGAACCCATGACCTCTGGCTCCCAAGCCCGTGCTCTTTCCACTGAGCCACGCTGAACTCACGACCTCTGACTTCCAAGCCTGGACTCTTTCCACGAAGCCACGCTGCTTCTCTTCCTTCTCATCACATCCTTCCTTTGGGCTGGAGCCCCCTCCTCTTCCTTTATGACAGACCATCACTCTCCCGACCTTCAAAGCTATCCTAAAATCACATCTACTCTTAGAGGCCTTCCCCAACCAAACCCTTACTTTTTTACTCCCTCTCCCTTCTATGTCACCTATGCATTTGGACCTGTACCCTTTAAGCACTTGATATGCACCCCATCCTCAGTACCACAGAATTTATGTACATAATTTCTAGACTGTGAGCCCACTGTTGGGTAGGGACCATCTCTATATGTTGCCAACTTGTACTTCCCAAGCACTTAGTTCAGTGCTCTGCACACAGTAAGCACTCAATAAATACGATTGATTGATTGTTTTTGATGTCTGTCTCCTCCTCTACATTATAAGCTCCTGGTAGGGAGGAAGCAGTGTGGCCTAGTGGATAGAGCATGGGCCTAGAAGTCAAAACGACCTGGGTTCTAATCCCAGCTCTGCCATTTATCTGCTGTGGAACCTTCGGCAAATCACTTAACTTCTCTGTGCCTCAGTTACCTCATCTGTAAAATGCGGTTTAAGCCTGCGAGCCCCATGTGGGACATGGACTCCATCCAACCTGATTATCTTATACCTACCCCAGCACTTAGAACAGTGCCTGGCACAGAGTAAGCACTTAACACATACCAAAATTATTATTATTATTATTACCAACTCTCCCAACTGCTTAGTACATTGTTTTGCTCACAGTAAGCATTCAGTAAATAACACTGATTGATTGATAGACAGTAAAACTGGTAATTTTTAAGCATTTACTGTTTGCCAAGCACTATTCTAAGCATTGGGGTAGATACAAGTTAATCAGGTTGGGCACAGTCCCTGTCCCCCATGGGGATCACAGTCTAAGTAAGAGGGAGAACAGGGATTGAATTTCCATTTTACAGCTGAGGAAACTGAGGCCCAGAATAGTTAAGTGACTTGCCCAAAGTCACACAGAAACCTGTTTGAGCCCTGTGGGGGGCAAGGACTGCATCCAACCTGATGATCTTGTACCTACTCCTGGGTTGCTACAATGATTGACGCATAGCTGACACTTAACAAATACCACCATTATTATTATTATCACCTTTGCCTCCACTCAAGCTTTTTCAATGGATTGCAGTATATTCGCTTCTCTTTCTTGCAAGACACGACACTATTCCCTTGGAAGAGAACCCCAGAAGGAAAACACACATTCCCTCCCATCAAGGAGCTTGCAATGTGATGGTACTTATTTTTTTCTAAATGGAACGTCAACAATTCATTTAGGTTCATTCATTTAGATTCTCAACCCTCTCCATTCCCTGGCTTTCTTTGTGAAGAGTCCTAGAAGTATATCCTCTGCCTCTTCTCTCTGCTCTCTCTAGGCTTTGAAAGCAAGGAAAGAGATTAGATTTTACTTCTGGATTTTTTTTAAGTATTTTAAATTTCTATTGAATGCATAGTTAGTGCTGCAATCTTTGTACTGAGTGAATTTTTTTGTATCTTCCTCTGTGGTTAGCCAAGCTATCAAATAATCGTATTTATTAAGCACTTAACTCAGCCCTCTGATCAGTCAGTCAATCATAATTACAGAGCACTTACTGTGTGCAGAGCACTGTACTAAGTGCTGAGGAAAGTACAATACAATAATTGACACAATTCCCTGCCCACACCGAGCTTACAGTCTAGAGGCTCACTGTAGTTATTTAATAACTACATAATCAACTGTAATTTGGGATTCTTCTCCCTTTGCATCTGGGTGTTCCCATCACAGGCTGATTCTGCAATCCCACGCTTCCAGCTCTTTCAGAGAATTTATCAAGGTAATAATAATTATTATCACTAATTTTGTAGTATTTGATAAACACTTGCTAGGTACCCAGCACTAAGGTAAATTCAAGATAACAGTTGGAACACAGTCCCTGTCCCACGTAGGACTCACAGCCTAAAGGAGAGGAAGAACAGGTAACTTATCCCATTGTTATGGACAAAGCCACTGAGGCACAGAGATGTTAAACTACTTGCCCATCATCACACAGCCAGCAAGTGGTGAAGTCAAGATTAGAACCCAGGTCTACTGACTCCCAATCCTGTGATCTTTCCGCTGGACCACACTGCCTCTCCAGTGAGAGGTAAGACAACAAAGCCAAAATCATTCAGTCAGGCAGCCAGTCAGTCGATCGTATTTATTGAGTGCTTACTGTGTGCAGAGCTCTGTACTAAGCACTTGGGAGAGTACGATATAACAGTAAACAGGCACATTTCCTGCCCACAGTGAGTTTACAGTCTAGAGGACTGTAAGTGTCAAATTCAAAGTCTGTGGGTGCTATCAGTGATGACTCAGGAAACAGGTCCTGAAGCCATTGTTGACTGTCCTTTTAAATCATCAATCATCATCAATCGTATTTATTGAGCGCTTACTATGTGCAGAGCACTGTACTAAGCGCTTGGGAAGTACAAATTGGTAACACATAGAGACAGTCCCTACCCAACATTGGGCTCACAGTCTAAAAGGGGGAGACAGAGAACAAAACCAAACATACTAACAAAATAAAATAAATAGAATAGATATGTACAAGTAAAATAAATAAATAGAGTAATAAATATGTACAAACATATATACATATATACAGGTGCTGTGGGGAAGGGAAGGAGGTAAGATGAGGGGGATGGAGAGGGGGGTGAGGGGGAGAGGAAGGAAGGAAGGGGCTTCACCATTCTGAACCCAAAAGGCCTGCTGGGTACAAATGGAAAGGGAGAGAAAAAGAATAAAGAAAATAAATAGTTTGCCCACTGAGTGGACTCATGGTACACCTACATCCGAATTACTGGGTACAGCTGAGTTGCTTCTTCTTAAGAAGGACATGAGAGAGTTGGAGAGGTAAAGAGGAACCAAGATGATAGGAGAAGTGGAGAAGCTCCAGAGTCAGGATAGATTGAAAGAGATTAGGACTCCTTTATTTTTTTAAAAATTTTTTTGGCATTTGTTAAGTGCTTACTATGTGAAGTTACCTAACTAAGTGCTGGGGTAGATACAGAATAATCGGGCTGAACATAGTCCCTGTCCCACAAAGGGCTCACAGTTTAATCTCCATTTGACAGATGAGGTAACTGAGTCATTGAGTGAAGTGATTTGCCAGCAGGGAGGTGCCAGAGTCAGGATTAGAACCCTGGTCCTCTGCCTCTCAGGCTCATGCTCTTTCTACTATGTCGTGCTGCTTTTTCAGTCTAGACAGACACAGAGGTACAGAGAAAGAAGAACTAAGAAGATTGGGGGTACAGAGAAGCTTCTGAATTAGGTTGGATTGAAAGTGATAAGGTTTCTTCAGTCTAGAGAGATATGAGCTGAGTGGGGACATGATGGAAATTTACAAAACCAGCAGGGATGAAGACAGAGTTATCATGAAATTGTTCTCCTCCTCTCACTACATCAGGATGGTGGATCTGGAGGGGAACCCACTGAAACCTGTGAGTGGCAAGTATAGAATAAACAAAAAGGAACCATGTTGAATCTGTGACCTCAAGAAGTTGAGCAGGCTAAAAATGTCAAAAAGTTCAAGAGAGGTTGGGATTACTTAATGATGACCTTTTTTTAATGTTATTTAAGTGCTCACTATGTGCTTGGCACTGTACTTATCGCTGAGGTAGATGCAAGTGGATCACATCTCACTTGGGGCTCACAGTTCTTAATCCCTAGTTTCCAGATGAAGTAACTGAGGCCCAGAGAAGTGAAACGTCTTGCCCAAGGTCACACAACAGACAAGTGGCTTAGTTGGGATTGGGACGTGGGTCCTTCTGACTTCCTATTCCGTGCTCTATCCACTAGATCACCCTGCTTCTCATGGCGAGTGGACAACAGTGAGTTACTAGAGGGATAGATAGAGCCGTTAGGGGACATGTATGGATGGGTCATCCTTAAACGTTAGGATGAAGGGAGGCCGGCGCACTGATCTGCAATTATCCTACTACTGATGTTGGAGACAGAATCCCAAATCGGTTGGATTACTGGTCCTAGCCAGTAGTGGCATAGAACAGCGTTTGGATGCCAAAATAAAAGCACCTTAATAAGCGCATAAGATGATTGGTATGGTGATCGGCAGTGGCTCTTGGGTGTAATTCACAGACCTGCTTTATCTGTTTCCCAGTCTTACAGGGAGTCAGCCCGGGGAAAGGGATGAGCACAGTTCTGGGACTGAGGAGACTTGGATTATCAAGTTGGCTTGGCTCCTGAGCGACTGGGTGTCAATCAATCAATCAATCAATCGTATTTATTGAGCTCTTACTGTGTGCAGAGCACTGTACTAAGCGCTTGGGAAGTACAAGATGGCAACATATAGAGACAGTCCCTACCCAACTGTGGGCTCACAGTCTAAAAGAAGTCCACAGTCACAGTCCAGGGTGTTCCTGGACTGTATGCCTCAGTTTCTTCTCCTGTACCCTGGGGATAATCCCTCCCCTCTTTACAGGTCAGGCCTGGGGTTAAAGTGAGATTGTGGAGATGGCAGTGCTCTGGAAGGTGCCAGTGTGATGATATTTATGGTGTGATGAGTAACCGGCCTGTGATCCTCCCCGGAACTTCAACTCAGCAGCACCTGAAGCTGTGTGTGCCCATTTGCTCTCATTTACCTCCTAAAGGCCGGGAGCTATTTAAAGCTCTAGACTGATTTGGAGGGCCCTTGAGCTCCACGAGGTCATTTGCAGGAAGATTCTGTTTTGTTTCTCTTCCTAACAGGATCAATCCATTACTGTGCTCAACTCCAGCTTTCCATCATAATTGCTTTTTCTTAGATTTCCCCCACCTAGCCTGAGGAGAGACAGACAGCTAGAGCTTATTTTTTAGAGCCACGTGGTAGCAGTCACATGGTACTCTGATTTGGAATCAAGCCTTATGGATTTGTAATTTCCATAGGTATCCCAAGAAACTCATCCAGTTGGCTTAGCGGTTCCTTGATGCAACAGGAAGAAATCCAACGCGATAGGACTTTATATTTCTTTCAGTTCATTCAATTGTATTGAGTGCTTACTGTGTTCAGAGCACTGTACAAAGTGCTTGGAAAGTACAATAAAGCAATAAAGAGAGACAATCCCTGCCCACAATGGGCTCACAGTCTAGAGCGGGGGAGACAGACATCAATACAAGTAAACAGGCATCACTTATCACTGATTTTTTTTTTTTTACCTCTCTGAGATTTCTCTACTGTGTCTAGATCAAATTGAGTTCCAACAGGGCTTGTGAATGGATGATGTTGATGGATTCTACCATCAAGAACAGCGGATAAGCCAAGGTCCTGAAAAATTCAGACCAAGGAGCTGTGCAGAGGAGTAGATTATAAAACTGGTGCCTGGTTCAAGTGCCATTAACACACTGTTAGTCATGGTCCCACTTGGGTGATGAGATGGTATTTTTTTAAGAGCTTACTCTATGCCAAACAATGTTCTAAGCACTGGGGTAGTTACAAGGTAATCAGGTTGTCCCCTGGTGGGCTCACAGTCTTAATCCCCATTTTCCAGCTGAGGTAACTGAGGCACAGAGAAGTGGAGTGAGTTGCCCAAAATCACTCAGCTGACAAGTGGCAGACCTGGGATTAGAACCCATGACCTCTGAATCCCAAGCCCGTGCTCTATCCACTAAGCCATGCTTTTTCTTGCAGCAGAGTGCAGAGTGTGATGAGTTAAATAGGAGATTCATTCATTCATTCATTCAATCGTATTTATTGAGCGCTTACTGTGTGCTGAGCACTGTATTAAGCGCTTGGGAAGTACAAATCGGCAACATATAGAAACGGTCCCTACCCAACAACGGGCTCACAGTCTAGAAGGGGGAGACAGACTACAAAACAAAACACATAGCAAACCACGTGCACAGACTATAATTGTACTGAAAGAGCACTTGGTTTTTTCCATCCCAAATCCCTGGCAGATTAGACTCAAATATTACTTTTGCAAGGTTGCTCATACAGTTCACTCATTCATTCAATCGTATTTATTGAGCGTTTACTGTGTGCAGAGCATTGTACTAAGCGCTTGGGAAGTACAAGTTGGCAATATATAGAGGCGGTCCCTACCCAACAGTGGGCTCACAGTCTAGAAGGGGGAGACAGACAACAAAACAAAACATTTAACAAAATAAAATAAATAGAATAAACGTGTTCAAATAAAATAAATAGAATAATAAATACGTACAAACATATATACATATATACAGGTGCTGTGGGGAGGGGAAGGAGGTAAGGCAGGGAGGAGGGGGAGAGGAAGGAGGGAGCTCAATCTGGGAAGGCCTCCTCTACTCCAAGGAGTGAGACCCGTCTGAAATTCGGCTGTTTAGAAGAGATACAGTGGATTTGTTTTCAAGACAGGATTTAGAATCCTATGTTGATCTCTATCATTATCAACAATGGTATTTATTGTGTGCTTACCATGGGCACAGCACTGTACTATGCACTTTGGGAAAGTGGGTAGACACGTTCCCTGCCCATAATGAGATTACAGTCTAGAAGATGACATTGACAGGCACTAAAGTTGAACCCTGATCCATCCAGCAAAGGGAATCTGTTCCACCACCCATAAGCCCAGAATCAAAACCAATATTTGATGGTTGTAGAAATGAAAATTTCACCTTTTTGGAACAAAGTATTTGAAGCTCTAAAGTTGAACCCTGATCCATCCAGCAAAGGGGATCTCTTCTACCCACCCATAATCCCAGAATCAAAACCAGTATTTGATGGTTGTAGAAATGAAAATTTCACCTTTTTCGAGCAAAAGATTTGAAGCCAAAGTGGACTCTATCATATATATATTGAAATACTTTGTGTGTGCAGCAGTGGAAAGAGCGTGGTCTGAGAGCAAAAGGAGTTTGAGGGTTTTAGAAATGGAAATTCCACCTTTTTGGAACAAAACATTTGAAGCCAAAGTGGACTCTATCACCTACATATTGGAGGACTTTGTGTGTGCATTAGTGAAAAGACTGTGGAACTGAGAGCTAAAGGATCAGCTCTGCCACTCATTTGCTATGAGTTGTCAAGTGAATTGCTGAATTTCTCTGTGTCCGGTTTCCTCAACTGAGAGGAAAATGGGGAAAATGATATCTGCTTCTCCCTACCTCACAGGACAATATTAAATAAGTCACGTGAATGTGCTTTGGAAAAATAAAACCGCGACTCAAATTCCAGATAATAATAATGACATTTATTAAGCACTTAATATGTGCAAAGCACTGTTCTAAGCGCTGGGGAGGTTACAAAGTGATCAGGTTGTCCCACGGGGGGCTCACAGTCTTAATCCCCATTTTACAGATGAGGTAACTAAGGCCCAGAGAAGTTGTGACTTGCCCAAAGTCACATAGCTGACAATTGGTGGAGCCGGGATTTGAACCCATGACCTCTGACTCCCAGGCCCATGTTCTTTCCACTGAGCCATGCTGCTTCTCTATTAGATATTATTATTATTATTAGATATTAGATAGATATTCTCTATCAGATATTATGATGAAATCAGGCACTTGATCATATTATCTTAAACTAATCTTTTTCTCCTTCCAAAGTCAGAAGAGTCTAGATAAATGATAACAATAATAACAGACATAAGTCTATGAAGCCATGTAACAATTCATGGATATTTTCCAGTCTGTTCCATTCAATAAGTGAAATGATTTTAGAAAATCCACTCTAAAATAGCATGGATTTTATTTCACTTAACTAGAAAATCAAGCTTTGAAGAAAGGATGAGTTTCAGCATGTACATCAGTGATTGGACTTTTAGGAGGCAGAGCTGAATTTTTTTACAGGAATTTTCTACAGGGGAATTTATTTTTTGACCTGAATCTTCTTGTCCTGCGTCTAACTGAATCCCAAGAAAAGGTCGGTGAGAATTACCCTGGGTAAGGGAGACAGTGTTTCTGAACCCCCTGTGGATCACCCCCTTTTCCTCAATACGCTATCCAACCTTGGCTTCACAGACTCCGTCCTCTCCTGGTTCTCCTCATCTCTCCGGCCATTCATTCTCAGTGTCCTTTGTGGACTCCTCCTCTCCCTCCCATCCCCTTAATGTAGTGGTTCCTCAAGGGTCAGTTCTTGGTCCCCTTCTGTTCTCTATCTACACTCACTCCCTTGGTGAACTCATTCGCTCCCACAGCTTCAACTATCATCTCTACGCTCATGACACCCAAATCTACATCTCTGCCCCTGCTCTCTCCCCCTCCCTCTAGGCTCGTATCTCCTCCTGCCTTCAGGACATCGCCATCTGGATGTCTGCCTGCCATCTAAAACTCAATATGTCCAAGACTGAACTCCTTATCTTCACTCCCAAACTCTGCCCTCTCCCTGACTTTCCCATCACTGTTGACAGCACTACCAACCTTCCTGTCTCATAAGCCCTGTCTCCATCCCCCTCATCTTAACTCCTTCCCTTCCCCACAGCACCTGTACATATGTATATATATTTGTACATATTTATTACTCTATTTTACTTGTACATATCTATTCTATTTATTTTATTTTGTTAGTATGTTTGGTTTTGTTCTCTGTCTCCCCCTTTTAGACTGTGAGCCCACTGTTGGGGAGGGACTGTCTCTATTTGTTGCCAACTTGGACTTCCCAAGCGCTTGGTACAGTGCTCTTCACACAGTAAGCGCTCAATAAATACGATTGATTGATTGGTTGATTGATAAGCCCGCAACCTTGGTGTCATACTCGACTCCGCTTTCTTGTTCACCCCACACATCCAATCTGTCACCAAAACCTGCCGGTCTCACCTCCACAACATCGTCAAGATCTTCCCTTTCCTCTCCATCCAAACTGCTACCTTGCTGGTTCAATCTCTCATCCCATCCCGACTGGATTACCGCATCAGCCTCCTCTCTGATCTCCCATCCTCCTGTCTCTCCCCCCTTCAGTCTATACTTCACGCTGCTGCCCGGATCATCTTTGTGCAGAAACACTCCGGGCAGGTTACTCCCCTCCTCAAAAATCTCCAGTGGCTGCCTGTCCACCTACACATCAAGCAAAAACTCCTCACTCTCGGCTTCAAGTCTGTCCATCACCTCGCCCCCTCCTACCTCACCTACCTTCTCTCCTTCTCCAGTCAAGCCCGCACACTCTGCTCCTCTGCTGCCGCTCACCTCTTCACTGTATCTCGTTCTTGCCTGTCCCACCGTCAACCCCGACCCAGATCCTACCTCTGGCCTGGAATGCCCTCCCTCCTCACATCCACCAAGCAGCTCTCTTCCTCCCTTCAAAGCCCTACTGAGAGCTCACCTCCTCCAGGAGGCCTTCCCAGACTGAGCCCCCTTTTTCCTCTTCTCCTCCCCATCCCCCCACCCTACCTCCTTCCCCTCCCCACAGCACCTGTATATATTTGTACAGATTTATTACTCTATTTTTTACTTGTACATATTTACTATTCTATTTATTTTCTTAATGATGTGCATATAGCTTTAATTCTATTTGTTCTAATTATTTTGACACCTGTCAACAGGTTTTGTTTTGTTGTCTCTCTCTCCCTTCTAGACTGTGAGCCTGTTGTTGGGTAGGGACCATCTCTGTATGTTGCCGACTTGTACTTCCCAAGTGCTTAGTACAGTGCTCTGCACACAGTAAGTGCTTAATAAATACAATTGAATGATTGAATGAACCCATGAGCTGGGGGCTGGGGCCTAGTGGTCTAGGGCTAGTGGCCTAGGGCTGAATCCATGGGCTAGAACCCTAGGTCTTGGGTTCTAATCCCGGCTCTGCCACTTATCTGATGTTTGACCTTAGGCAAGTCACTTCGCTTCTCTGTTCCTCAGTTCCCTCATCTGTAAAATGGGGATTGAGGCTGTGAGCCCAATGTGGGACAGAGACAGTGTCAACCCAATTGTTTGTATCCACCCCAGCACTTAGTACAGTGTCTAGAACACAGTAAGCACTTAACAAATACCACAATTATTATCATCATTATTATTATCAATACAGTCTGCTCCAGGAACCCTGCTTTGACAATATCTGTCTGACTGGCACGTAGCACACTCAGCCATTGTTAGCCATCCCCTGACACTCCTTGCAATTCTTGGGGGAAGAAAAGGGGTGGTGATGGGGGTGGTGGGGTGTGTGTGTGTGTGTGTGTGTGTGTGTGTGTGTGTGTGTGTGTGTGTGTGTGTGTGTGTGTGTGTGTGTACACACACCTTTGAGTATGGGAGCAGGGTTGCCCACAACCACAGGTTTTAAAGTCCAGGACACAATAGGGCGGGATCTATTTCTCACCAATCAATCAATGGTAGTAATAGTTTGTGCTTACCGTGTTCTGAGCATTCTACAAGGCATCTGGAAGAGAACTGTAGAGTGGGTAGACAGGTTCCCTTTCCACAAAGAGCTCACAGTCTAGTGGGGGAATCAGAGATTAAATGAAATTACTGACAGGGAATGGGAGAGTATGGGGATGTGCACATGGAGTTGGGCAAAATAAATACGATTGATTGGGACAGATCCAAATGCATAGGCAATATGGAAGGGGGGGCTAATAATGAGAGAAATGAGGGCCAAATCAGGAAAGGCCTCTTGGAGGATGAGTGATTGCATTAGGGCCTTGAAGGTGGGGAGCGAGGTGGTCTATGGGAGGTGATGGGGGAGTGAGTCCAGGTCAGAGACAGGGTGTGGGCACGGGTTTGGGGCCGAGCGAGACAGGTGAGACAAAAGTACAGTTCGTAGGTTGATGTTGGAGGAAGACGGTGTGGAGGTTGGGCAGTAGTATGAGATGAGCGAGGAAAGTAGGAGGAAGCTAGTTGACTGAGTGGCTTAAAGCTGATGGTGAGGAGTTCCTATTAGATGCCAAGGTGGATAGACAGCCATCGGACCTTTCTGAGGAGTGGGGAGCTATGGACTGGGTGTTTTTTAGAAGAACGACCCAGGCATCAAAGTGATGCATGGCCTGGAGTGGGGAGACACAGGAGTCAGGGAGTCATGTGGCTGATGCAGTCATCAAGACAGGATATGATATGTGCTTTGGATCAGCATGAGAGTAGTTCGGATAGAGTTCAAGGGGCAGATTCTAGAGATGCCTGTGAAGGTAGATGCAACAGGATTTGGTGACAGATTGAAAATGGGTTGAATCCACACAAAGATGGTAGTTGAAGCTGAGCTCAACTGGAGACTGAGCTCCTTATCTTCTGTCCCAAACCCTGTCCTCTCCCTGACTTTCCCGTCACTGTGGACGGCACTACCATCCTTCCCGTCTCACAAGCCCACAATTTTGGTGTCCTCCTTTACTCTTCTTTTTCATTCACCCCACATACCCAAACCGTCACCAAAACTTGCCGGTCTCACCTTCACAACATCGCCATGATCCGCCCTTTCCTCCCCATCCAAACCACTACCTTGTTAGTTCAATCACTCATCATACCCCAGCTGGATTACTGCATCAGCATCCTCTCTGATCTCTCAACCTCTTGTCTCTCCCCACTTCAGTCTATGCTTCACTCTGCTGCCCGGATTATCTTTCTACAGAAATGCTCTGTGCATGTCAACCCCCGCCCCCCCACCTCAAAAATCTCCAGTGGTTGCCTATCAACCTTTGTATCAAGCAAAAACTCCTCACTATTGGCTTCAAGGCTCTCCATCATCTTGCCTCCTCTCCTTCTACAGCCCAGCCCGCACACTCCACTCCTCTGCCACTAACTTCCTCACTATGCCTCGTTCTCACCTGTCCCACCATCAACCCCTGGCCCACGTCCTACCTCTGGCCTGAAAAGCCCTCCCTCCACACATCTGCCAAACTTGCACACCTCCCCTCTTCAAAGCCCTGCTGAAAACTCACCTCCTCCAGGAGGCCTTCCCAGACTAAGCCCTCCTTTTCCTCTGTTTCTCCTCCCCTCCCCATCGCCCCAATACCCTCCCTCTGCTCCGCCCTCCTCCCCGCCTCACAGGACTTGTGTATATATGTACATATTTATTATTCATTTTATTAATGATATGTATATATATATCTGTATTTCTATTCATTAATTGTTTTGTTGTCTGTCTCGCCCCTTCTAGACTGTGAGCCTGTTGTTAGGTAGGGATCGTCTCTGTTGCCAAATTGTACTCTCCAAGTGCTTAGTACAATGCTCTTCACACAGTAAGCGCTCAATAAATATGATTGAATGAATGAACGAATGCCCATGAGGAACTCACTGTCTAGAGGGGGAGACAGGCATTAACACAAATTACGGGTGTAAGCAGGAGCTGGGAAACATTTACACAATTGAAATTAGGTTGGCCAGGGCTGGATTTAGAGGGCTGGATTCTCAAGTAAAGCATCTGCCTCTGGGAGTAATGCCAGAGCGTGTGGTTGTGTGAGCTGGGAAAAATCGAAAAGCGCCTGGGTGGAGGTGGGAATGGTGGCTCTGTGAATGGGAACAAGGGGAAGGGAATGAGCCTTTTCATTCGTCTGTGCAGTGTGAGGAAGAGGGTGGGCTGGGGGGGGGTCCTCCCCTAGAAAATGGTCTTTCGGGTCGGAAACCTACATGGCCATCTGAATGACATCAGCAACAATGGCCCCGAGCTCATCTTAGGCAAAGCCAAATCGCTGTGTCCACTTTCTATTTATTTGACCAGCCATATAGAGTAATAATGATGGTATGTGTTAAGCACTTACTATGTGCCAGGCAATGTACTAAGCGCTGGGGTGGGAACCAGCACATTGGGTTGGACACAGTCCCTGTCCCAGGTGGGGCTCACAGACTCATTCCCCATTTTACAGATGAGGGAACTGAGGCACAGAGAAGTGAAGTGACTTGCCCAAGGTCACACAGCAGACAAGTGATGGAGTCAGACCTTCTGACTCACAGGCCAAGGCTCTATCCACTAAGCCATGCTGCTTCTCTATGGGAATAGCTGAGCACGGGAGACTGAGGCAATGTAAATTGTCCAGGCCATTTCAGGTAGTTGACTCTGTCCCTAGAAAAAATTCATTTCTTTCTGGGACATGCGTGTAATTAGTATTGAAATGCTTCATTTGGACATAACTAGAGAAGCAGCCGAAGGCACATTTCCTCCAAGAGGCCTTCCCAGACTAAGTCCCACTTTTCCTCATCTCCCATTCCCTTCCACATCACCCTGACTCGCCCCCTTTGCTCTTCCTCCCTCTCCCCACCCCACAGCACTTACATATATGTCATTACTTATATTACATTACATATATGTAATGTACATTACATATACATTACATTACATATATGTATATGTACATATACATATATGTCCCTGGCCCACATCATCCCCCTGGCCTGGATTGCCCTCCCTCCCCACATCCGCCAAGCTAGCTCTCTTCCTCCTTTCAAGGCCCTACTGAGAGCTCACCTCCTCCGGGAGGCCTTCCCACACTGAGCCCCCTCCTTCCTCTCCCCTTCCTCCCCCTCTCCATCCCCCCTGCCTTACCTCCTTCCCTACCTCAAAGCACCTGTATATATTTATATATGTTTGTACGTATTTATTACTCTATTTTACTTGTACATATCTATTCTATTTATTTTGTTAATATGTTTTGTTTTGTTCTCTGTCTCCCCCTTCTAGACTGTGAGCCCACTGTTGGGTAGGGACCGTCTCTATATGTTGCCAACTTGTACTTCCCAAGTGCTTAGTACAGTGCTCTGCACACAGTAAGCGCTCAATACGATTGATTTATTTGATTTATTTACATTGATGCCTGTTATTTGTCCAAGACTGAACTCCTTATCTTCCCTCCCAAACCCTGCCCTCTCCCTGACTTTCCCATCACTGTTGACAGCACTACCATCCTTCCCGTCTCACAAGCCCGCAACCTTGGTGTCATCCTCGACTCTGCTCTCTCGTTTACCCCTCACATCCAATCGGTCACCAAAACCTGCCGGTCTCACCTCCGCATCATCGCCAAGATCCGCCCTTTCCTCTCCATCCAAACCGCTACCCTGCTCGCTCAATCTCTCACCCTATCCCGACTGGATTACTGCATCAGCCTCCTCTCTGATCTCCCATCCTCGTGTCTCTCCCCATTTCAATCCATACTTCACGCCGCTGCCCGGATAGTCTTTGTGCAGAAACGCTCTGGGCATGTTACTCCCCTCCTCAAAAATCTCCAGTGGTTGCCTGTCAACCTATGCATCCAGCAAAAACTCCTCACCCTGGGCTTCAAGGCTGTCCATCGCATCGCCCCCTCCTACCTCACCTCCCTTCTCGCTTTCTCCAGCCCAGCCCGCACCCTCTGCTCTTCTGCCGCTAATCTCCTCACTGTGCCTCGTTCTCGCTTGTCCCGCCGTCGACCCCCAGCCCACGTCCTCCCCCTGGTCCGGAACGCCCTCCCTCCCCACATCCGCCAAGCTAGCTCTCTTCTTCCCTTCAAAGCCAAACTGAGAGCTCACCTCCTCCAGGCCTTCCTACACTGAGCCCCCTCATTCCTCTCCCCCCTTCCTCTCCCCATCCCTCCCACCTTACCTCCTTCCCCTCCCCACAGCACCTGTATGTACGTATATATGTTTGTACATATTTATTACTCTATTTTACTTGTACATATTTATTCTATTTTATTTTGTTAATATGTTTTGTTGTCTGTCTCCCCCTTCTAGACTGTGAGCCCGTTGTTGGGTAGGGACCGTCTCTATATGTTGCCAACTTGTACTTCCCAAGTGCTTAGTACAGTGCTCTGCACACAGTAAGCGCTCAATAAATACGATTGAATGAATGAATATCTTGATGCCTGTTTACTTGTATTGACGTCTGTCTCCCCCCTCTAGACTGTGAGCTTGTTGTGGACAGGGATTGTCTCTCTTAATTGCTGATTGTACTTTCCCAAGCATTAGTACAGTGCTCTGCATATAGTAAGTGCTCAATACATATGATTAATAATAATAATAATAATGATGGTATTTGCTAAGCGCTTACTACGTGCAAAGCACTGTTCTAAACGCTGTGGGGGATACAAGGTGATCAGGTTGTCCCACTTGGGGCTCACAGTCTTAATCCCCATTTTACAGATGAGGGAACTGAGGCACAGAGAAGTTGTGGCTTGCCCAAGGTCACACAGCTAAGTGGCAAAGCCAGGATTCGAACCCATGACCTCTGACTCCCAAGCCCGTGTTCTTTCCACTGAGCCACGCTGATTATTGATGAATGCATGAAAGCAGTCAGGCCTGGTGGATAGATCATGGGCCTGGAAGTTAGGAGTTGGGTTCTGATCCCAGCCCTGTCACTTGTCTGTTGTGTGACCTTGGGCATGTCACTTCATTTCTCTGGGCCTCAGTTACCTCATCTGTAAAATGGAGATTAAGTCTGTGAGCCCCATGTGGGACAGGGAATGTGTTCAACCTGATTAGCTTGTATCTTCCCTAGTGCTTAGAACAGTGCATGGCCCACTGTAAGTGCTTAACAAATATCATGAAAAAAATGATCTGGTCTAAGCCATTGCATTCAGACAATAAAAGGATCTGTATTCTCCAGGGCTTGACAGGGCCTGAGGAACAGAATGCTATTGGGTTGATCTCCAATTGATTTTCGGAGAAAGGAAATCTTTCCGTGTGGGGCCCTCTGAGTGCTAAATCCGAGAGGTGCTTATCTGGAATTGAAGCACTGATTTTACTTAATGCTTCTTGACTTAATGCTGAAAATTCCTGTTCGGTTTCCATTGAGATACTGTTCCTGAAACACGAGTGACATTCTGAACCCTGTCATTCAGTAAAAGACATGAGAGAATACAGAAAGCGCAGCAAGGAAGACGATTAAAATATAAAGCTACAAGAGTCGATGTTAATGAAAGTTTTAATAGTCATTTTACTAAAAGATGCAAAACAAGGACTATTGAATCACCATTCATCAGCAGCCAACAGGATAGGAATGAATTCTCAACTTCAAACCAAAATGGATCCAAAACGTCAAGCTGTGCACATAAAATAATACCAAATCATTTTTAAAAGGAAGATTACTTGTGGAAGCAGGAATGAATAGAAAACATGTCTGGATGTTTTTAAACAAAAATAAATTCACAAGTCGTAATTCGAAAAGTTCATCAGTCTTTGATTTTTAGGTTTGTGCAATATCCATCTTTGCATAGTAAAGAAAACTTGGTAAAACTCCAGTTCTATGTGATTTTTGTTACTTAACATGCAGCCTACGGTTTCTGTTCGTTTGTCTAATAAGGTAAGTTGAATTCAGTGGGATCATGCAACATGCCACTATGAGCCAACACACTGTACGTTTTCTCACCGAGATGAATCCTTAATCAATGCAGCCAAAGTAGAGCAGTGAAATGGCCAACTTCCATTACTTAGGGTTCACTCTGTCGTAACGTTAAAAGACTGAGATGTTGTGATCTAAAATTAATAAGACACTATAGAATTAAGTCGATGACTGGCTTGTATGGAGTGGAACTAAGCTGCAAAAAGGTTTAAGCTATGTAATCTTAGTACCACGGAAAAGGTTATTTATTAGAATCCACTTTGGGGATTTATGTGATTGCATTACCTTTCATATCCACTGCAGACAGAGCATAAAGCGTGTGTATTTTATACACACACACAACTGACTGAAGAGTGGTGCATAAGTTCAGTGGCCTATGAATCCACCAGAGTAACAAAAAGTTACACTAAACCCTGTCATATGTACATAATTGGGGACCACTGTGGTCTGATTTAAAGCATAACACTGCACATTTACAATGTCATTTGAGAAATGCTCAAAGGTAGTAATATTAGAGGCCTAACTTTTTTGTGGCGACAATGGCATTTCCATCCAGTGACCTCTGGAACAGGAGCACACGTTATGTGCTGAACACGCTGCAGCTAACTACCCATCACAGAGTATTACACACACTTGGTCACGGAGAATGACAACAGGACATTGATGGGAGAACTCGAGCCTCCCTCTACCCTGAAAGAGCCCACTGCCCCTGGGTGTATGAATAAAAGTTCATCTTCTAAGGAGTCATGAATCAACTCCTTGGCTAGCCCTGAATTGCAATAGGAACTATTTATTTCGATAGAGAGGCTGCTTATTCGTGTAGCATCTGCTACTCAAAAAGCAATAATGTTATTAAGATGATTGTTATAGTCCTGTAGCTACCCCTACAAGACTATTCCCCGATAGGACTAATACACTCTGGAAAGATCAACAGGAAAATAACAATTATAAAAAAAAAAACCAAGCATTGAAAAGTTTGGCTACAGAGTGGCAGAGCTAAAATTGTTTTCCCTAAACGAAAGGAAGCCGGGAAGAGACCTGCTATGACTGCAATTTGCTTTCTTTCAAGGAAAGGGGTTCTAGCTAAACTCAGAGACTGATTCAGCTTCAGAAGGCTGTTGAATGCTCTACCCACAGACCTTCCTCAAAGTTGCGGACAAAGAAGCACGTTCGACTCTTTGGAACCTTTCATACAGATGGGTGTCATTGAGGAATATCACCTGAACCTTTTCTTTGGTGCAATTAAGTGAACTTAGAAATCACATAAGTGCTTCCGTTTGCTAAAAGAAAACTGAACACAGTTTAGTGGGAGACAAAAGTATCATGAAAAGCAGCAAGGAACTGATAGAGCATTAGAAGGGTGTTTGTGGTAAAGAGGGAAACTCAGGGCAAATTGCAATACAATCTGGAGGAAAGAAGGTTACAGGCAACACACACACGCTCTCTCTCTCTCTCTCTATGGATAAACCCTCACACATACAGTGAGTCGGACAGATAATTAAGAGATAGTTGACGTCCTCTGGCCTGAAACACCCTTCCTCTTTAAATCAGACAGATCTGTGTCACCCTGACTTTTTTCATTCCTCCCTCCCAGCCCCAACAACACTCATGTACTTAGCCGTAGTTCATTTACATTAACGTCTGTCTACCCCTCTAGACTGTAAGCTTGTTGTTGGCAGGGAATATATCATCATATTGTACCCTCCCAAGCACTTAGTACAGTGCTCTGCACACAGTAAGAGCACAATACAGTTGACTGACTGAATGAAACAAGACAGATGTAGCAGTGGCGACAGAAGGGAATGCCTTTGTCTTACCCAAGCTTTAAGCGCATTGTGAGTATTTTTTTAAGGCTTTACTTAACCTTTCACGTGAGAGAAACAGGGAAATAAAAGAGTTAAGCAGGGAAAAGAATCATGAGCTTGGCACTTTTGTGATTAATTTGAGAGGGTGTATACTTTCTTACATTATATACATCAATTCTGCATGACATCAAAAAATTCTAGAGAGACTTGTAAGTCATTACATACATATGCATTTACACTTACATTTTAATATTTTTTTTGGTTTCAAGCATACAAACTTTAGATCACACCTGCTTTGTGCTCAACTCTCTATATCTGCATGCTACAGCTGCTCGCTCTGAGCAAGACCAAGACCTGCTATACAACACGCTACCAAAAAAAAACCAAAACCAAACCGAAACAAATTTACAGAATCAATCTTTACAAGGAAATCTTTCAATATCGATAAGTGAAAATGATGTGTCAAAATCTCTTATTTTCATATTTACATTTGCTGTTAAAGAACTATACATTAGCATCATCGTTCAAATCACAGCTCCCACGTCCAAACACTGGTTTGGTCCAAAAATGGGAATGGTGATTGGACGAGACTAAGGAGTTAACGAGTTCCGAGACAGAACCGAGTTTCCCGGTGGAAGCAGTTCTTGGATGAAGGAGAGGGTCGATCAGCTTCTAATTTCTGTGTCATCGTCATCGGATATGTTCATTTGCAAGTTTGGCTGGAGATTGGATTGCGAGCTCGCTGGTTGTATATATGCCATGCAGTTTATACCCTTTCGAAAATTAGCTCTTCATGCCATTGGAGTTTGTCGTTAATATGAAAATAAGTCATGCAAACTCATTTAGAAGATACTGAGTGCCTGCAGGTTGCTATTGTATTATTTGGAAATGCTCCTTTTATTGCACTTGATTGCTTGCCCCTTCTTCCTTTACTTAAAAAAAGCAACACAAAAAACTTATTCTGAAACAGTTATCGCATACACCCACTTGAACTGTCTGGTTTTTTTTTAATCCTTTCTAGAGAAGTGGGGAAGGGGAGTATTTGAACTGATCTTCAACAAGAGCAGTTTTCCTTCGCCCCATTCCCAGCCCTCCAAATTTAATTGCAGTTGTTACCACTCAGTGTTCTTGTTTATCGATCTCACGGTTCCTGCTCAGTTGTCATAAAAGATGTCATACCCAGAATCCAGTGGTGCAAGAAGTTCATCCACGGCAATTCCTTCATATGGGGCCTTGCTGGTTGGGGTCGTACCTTCTTTTTTTGACATTTCTTCCAGAGTGTGTCAAAAGGAGATGGAAGCAGAAATGAGAATATTAAACACTCCACAAAAGAGAACGACAAAACCAATTCCAAAGAGTAAAGTTATGAACTCACACCAGGGCAGCTTCTTTAGGTGAGATATAAACTGAAGCAGAGATTGAATGCTGAGTGAATCCGGATAATGTTTGTTAGCCAGTGCAATATCAACTTGTGATAGTCAAGTGGCTTTTCGGAGTATCTACCACTAAATTAGGGGAAGTATCTGGCGCCCAAGCTGTCTCAATTCAAAAGCAAATAGTCCCCGGACTGGCCAGCTGAGGAATTTAAAGTTGGGGCAGGGCACAGACTTTGCCATGCTATCTTTGGCCTTCTCCCCCATAGGGAAACCAAAACGGTCCTCGTTTTCAAAATGACGGACTGGAACATTTCATCTCTCCTAGCATCCTCCCCGCAGGATGGTACAAGGTGAACCTCCTCCCTCGAGCAGTCAACTGGATCAGGACATCGAGATGCCAGCCAATCACATGCCACACTGTGGGCAGAAAATAAGTCTGTTTACCGTCATCTTGTACTCTCCCAAACGCTTACTACAGTGCTCTGCACACAGTAAGCCCTCAATAAATATGACTGATGGTCCGACTGATCAATTTGGTGCCTCTGCTGTGAGCTCTTACTGTACTCTGGATCCAAATGTTCTCAATCTCTAGGAAGGTATGAAGACAGTGCAGAGGGAGACTGTGCCCTCAAAGGAGAGTGGACAAAGGTGTAGGTTAGATAAGCAATTGCAGCAGTTTTGCTTTTTAAAAATATTAGCTGTTAAAAAAGCTCTCATCCCTTTGCCCAGTCTCCCAGTTAGGATACCCTACATTAATATAACAGCAAGACAACTTCCAGGCAATAATGAAAGTTATGTGCAACCTCCCCGTGATCTAGCTTATGTAATTAGGGCATCAAGCAAGGGGCTCATGCAATTTGTCTGAATACTGGGGAAGTGCACCACTACCACCACCAAAGTGTCATGCAAAAACACAGAACAGTGAATTCAAAAGATCCCCTAATACCTCAAACACCAAGTCTTCTACTTTTCTCTTTGCAGGTATCCCCAGCTCATTACCACTGAACCACTTCTCCTGAGTCAATATAATGGAAAACACCTTCCGCGGTCCAGGAAGATTCCCAAACAAAACTCCCATGGGATATGCCTTCCCCAGCACCTGACCGCCTTGGAGATTGTTCGGTTGTCCTCAAGGGAGTTTGACCAAAAGGTACCAAAGTGGCATTATTTTAATCATTTGAATGGTCTCTGGAAACTCAAGAGCAGGCAGGCTGTTACTGAAGCAATCTAGAAATTGGCAAAGCCTTTTCTAGTTCTACATCTGTGATCCATGGATGCAGCCATTCACCGAGTAGAAGGAAGATGATCATAATTATTGAAAAAGGTTCGACCTGCACTCGAGCTTCTCTTTGGACTTTATTACCTCTACTATTTTTCATTACTGTGTAAAAAAAATGGATATTTCACCTGAAAGCAAGTTTCATCATCACTTGTAAATGACTATATATGAATCTAAACCCATTTCTCTAGATCCATCAAATTCCAGTTAAATGCTCCTTGTGAGCAGGGACCATGTCTACCAATTTTATTGGACTGCACTCTCCCCAGCACTTAGTACAGTGCTCTGCACACAGTGAGGGCTCAATAAATACCACTGAATGCTTGAATGAATAAAGAGCTGGTCTAAGACACTGCGGGCACTCAGTCCAAAGGTGGAATTCCCCTCCAATTGCACCAATCCTGATTGCCTCCTAATTGTTTGATTTTTCCCTTTGAAACAGGTACATTTTAACACAAAGATACAATGATCATTGTTCAGGAGCCTGTTAACATCTTCCTACAATTACGACTCAGTTCCACAATACCATTTTTTTCTGTCACACCCTGTTCCCGTTAGATACTATCTGCACATTATTTACAGTGTCATATGGCAATATCATCAATCAGGAAAAAAGACAACTAACTCTCCCCATTTTTGTCTTTCAGTTTGCTATTTAATCTTCAGCGCTGTACTTCATGTCTTTCAAACAGCCTTCCTCCTATAATCCCTAGTCCCAGAAAAGTTTCTAGCTGCTCAGGAAGAAAATAAAAAATTAAATTAAAAAAAAACCTGTCAATGGATGGTAGCCAAGAACATCCTTATCCATTTTTTTCTATTTCAGTCCTTCCAGTACTCCTGCTGCTCTATGATTGGAAGCAATGTGGCCTAGTGGAAAGAGCAGGGGTTTGGGAGCCAGAGAATCTGGGTTCTAATGCTGACTCTGCCCTTTGCCTGCTGTGTCACCTCAGGCAAGTCACTTAACTTCTCTGTGCTTCAGTTACCTCATCTGTAAAATGAGGATTAAATCCTCCTCCCTCTGACTTAGACTGCAAGCCCCATGTGAGTCAGGGACTGTGTCCAACCTAATTATCTTGTAACTACCTCAGCACTGCAGTGCAGGAAACCCTTAACAAGTGCCATTAAAAAAAAACCCAAAACAAAAAGAACTGTTGATGCTATAAAATGAGGAATGATTTCATTCGCTTTATAGTTTCAGTTAGAAATTTGGTGCTTATTCTTTGGAAAATAACCACGTTTGGCCGGCAAGGAAAAGTGCATCTCTGGAAGAAAATGCTTAAAATGGGACAGAAAGTTCTTTATGGTCCAACTGAGAACTAGAGCATTCTCCAAGGCAAAGGTACATTTCTAAGTAGGTGGGTGAAGGGCAGAAAAGAGAGCCGGGAGGACTCGCTGCAACAAAGAATTCTTCACCAGAGCTATAAAATGAGCCCTCTGGGGATTCTGAAATTCTCCAGATAAATTCTCAGTCTCCCAGAACCACGGAGGCTGCGTTGCCAGCTTAGCAACACAGCACAAACTTGGTCATTTAGATTCTTGAATCTCACTGAGGACAAAGGAGTGCCTCTATCAACTCTGTTGTACCGTGCTCTGCCAAGCACTTAGTGCAGTGCTCTGCACACAGTAAGCATTCAATAAATACCACTGATTGATTGAATGTCCAGAAACTTTGTTTCTGAAATTTCCCAAGCACTTAGTACAGTGCTTTGCACATAGTGGATACTCAGGATAAACCATTAATTGACTGATGGATTGAGTCTGTCTGCTTTGGGGCTGCTCAGGAGCACAGAAAAAGAGGACTGACTCCCCCACTAGATCATAAATCCTGAGGGCAGGGATTTTGTCTTCCACCTCTTCTTAGAAGCAGTGTGGCCTAGTGGATAGAGCATGGGCTTGGGCGGCAGAAGGACCTGGGCTCTAATATAGGCTCCACCACTTGTAGGTACAATATAATTAGGTTGGACACAGTCCATGTCCCACGTGGGGCATGAGTCTTCATCCCCATTTTACAGCTGAGGTAACTGAGGCCCAGAGAAGTGAAGTGACTCACTTAAGATCACAGAACAGACAAATAGTGGAGCCAGGATTAGAACCCAAGTCCTTCTGACTCCCATTCCCAGGAGTCACTATTCACTAGGCCATGCTGCTTCTCATCTTTAACCTTTGGAGTAGCTTAGCCAGTTCAGGAGTCAGCCTTGGAAGTGATGAGAAGCAGCATGGTATAGTGGATGGAGCAGGGGCTTGGAAGTCAGAAAGTCATGAGTTCTAATTCCAGCTCTGCCACATCTGCTGTGTGACACTGGGCAAGTCACTTCACTTCTCTGGGCCTCAGTTACCTCATCTCTAAAATGGGGAATTGTGATTGTGAGCCCCACATAGGACAGCGACTGCGTCCAACCCGATGTGCTTGTATCCATCCCAGTGCTTAGAATAGTTCCTGACACACAGTAAGCACTCAACAAATACCATCCTTATTATTATGATTATGGATAGGCCCTAAGCATGCGACTGTAGATGGAAAGAGTTATATGGGGACCTAGAGAAAACACTTTGGGATGCTCGTGCTGGGAGAATCAGCTTCGAGAATTTCCCAGCTTTGGCCAGTATTCCTTGTCCATAAGGGAACAATGAAATGAATGCTCCTTCCGATACTGAATGTTTCTAAATGGCCCATTTATACAACCTGCCTTGCCTTGAATGCCACGCTGAATGGCAGTTAGGAAGATGACACATGCTTTACTCTTACCCTCTTCTACAACTCCTCATTCCTCACTGCTTTCTATTTGCCCCTTTTTTTGTTTTGTTTTTTTCTGAGCAGATAAGTGGAGAAGAGTCCCAGCTTTGTAAATCAATTTCTCCAGGACTATGGGTTGGTGGCAGTAAGAAGTAAAGGAGAGCTTTGCTCCCGAGAAATTTCTGGGAAGAGAGAAGGAGTTCAAATGAAACTGGAACAGTGAGACTCGGGAAGAAGCCTCAACGCAACACACGTTACCCTGGAATTCTGGTCTGAAGTCAGTGCCTTTCAGATACTCTGTCACCGCTGAACTCTTCTGCATTGTACTTCATTTCACAGAAGTTCAGCCTCTGGGAACATGTCGGGCAGAAACCTGGACATGATGATGCCAACTCAAATTAGATGTGACGGCAATTACCCTTTGAGAATCCTGGCGTTCTTCAGAACACTGCAACCCCCGCCAAGCCACGATTGTTCCATCTGTTTCTTTGGCCAGAGTTCACCTGATACTGCATTTTCTTCAAAATGAGTTCCCTTCTTCACTTTGGTGTCTTCAATCTAAAAGGATATGGTTCCTAAACTTTTCTAGAAACTGTCACTAAGGCTAATATTATTGATTGAGCCTGACCTTTCTCCTGTAGGCAATGGGGAGGAGAAACTGACGGTTAGGAAACCCCTCTTCCTTACCCAATGGGGCAGAATCACTGCCCAGTGACCTGGAAGCAAGAATAATTCCAGCTCTACTAGCTGGACTGAGGGAGGGAGGATCTGACCAGCCTATCTCTTCAGGACTGTCCAGGATTCATATACTTGCTTCCTTGGAACTATATTTGAGCTGCCTGATGTCTGCATATCCCTCTCAGGGTCGCACCTGGAGAGTTTCCAGTACTCTACCAGTCTCGGCTACAGGAAGGAGAGTCAAGCATAGGCCTTCCCATTCCATTCCTGGCTTGGGCAGTGGCTACCGAGTGGAAGGCAATCTGCTTCAAGTCAAAACTCACCCGTGGTGGGCAGCAGCAGCAGCACGGGAAAGAGTTGAGGGCAGACACTCGAGTTAACAGTGTGGAAGGCGGCAATGTTAAACCACTTGCGTATTTTTACCAAGAAAACTCTATGAATAAACTACGAGAACAATCTCTATCTGTTGCCAAATTGTACTTTCAAGAGCTTAGTACAGCACTCTGCACACAGTAAGTGCTCAATAAATACGACTGAATGAATGAATGATTGTAGATGGAGAGCGGGGCATTCTGGGAGAGGTGGCTGTGGTGTTGCTATGGGTCGGAAACTCAATGGCATAATAATAATAATAATAATGACGGTATTTGTTAAGCACTTACTATCTGCAAAGCACTGTTCTAAGCACTGGGGGGATACAAGGTGATCAGGTTGTCCCACGTGGGGCTCACAGTCTTAATCCCCATTTTACAGATGAGGTAACTGAGGCACAGAGAAGTGAAGTGACTTGCCCACAGTCACACAGCCGATAATTGGCGGAGCTGGGATTTGAACCCATGACCTCTGACTCCAAAACCCCAGGCTCTTTCCACTGAGCCACGTTGCTTCTCTAAGACAAGATGTCTGCATGGTGTGTGTGTGTGGATCTGTCTGTGTCGGGGGGAGTGGGTGAAGGAGGAGGGCACGCAGAATTATGGGAAGCAATCATATATACTGAGTGCTTACTGTGGGCAGAACATCGTACTAAGCACTTGGGAAAGAACAAATGCAACAAGGAGTCGAGTTTAGGTTCGTGATGTGCTAATTCTATGGCAGCAGTAGACATGAGCTTGACTCAGTTGAACAGTAAGGAAGCTAGAGACTGTAAACCTATTGTGAGTGGGAATGTGACTCCTAACTCTGTCATACTGACCTCTTCCAAATGCTTAGTACAGTGCTCTGCACACAGTAAACACTCAATAAATACAATTGATGATGATGATGATGGTGGAGGACAAGGGCATCACACTCATAAAGTCATGTTATTTTTGAAAGAGAGACTTGAACTGGCCTCAAAAATTCAATCTCTGTTTCAAAGGCCAAATTTGGTTTTGCTATCTACAGAAGAAAATCACCTGTTTTCAATCAATCAATGGTATTTATTGAGCACTTACTGTGAGCAAAGCACTGTATTAAGAACTTGGGAGAGTACAATATAGCAGAGTGGGCAGACCTGTTTCCTGCCCATAATGAATTTACAGTTTATCTTCAAAGTTCTTTAAGCTCCTTGAGGGCAGGGACTGATCTTCTATTGTTATTATTATTTTATTATTATTGTCCTCTGTCAAGCACTTAGTACAGTAGGAGCCCAATCAATCGATCAATTGATCTTGGAGTTTGGATTCAACAAGAGTACAAGGATACCATCCCAGGTATGAATATATGAAACAACCTTCCAAAGCAAAGTACATTTGTCTTTTCAGAAATATCACATTCCGATACATAAGCTCTAAACAGCTCCATCCTAAACTTGATAGCTAATTCTGTGAATGGGGAAAAAGAACAATTTGGGCTACTGTCTCATTGCCTAAATGCCCTTGATAAAATGTTGCTACCATTTCTCAAGACTTTCTTTATCCTTAACCATTATTGGGGCAGTTTTTATATATCAATATATGTATATTTAGACCTTGTCATTCTCTAAAAATTTAATATGTGTGCATATCTATATCTATATAAACACATATATTTATACTTTTATATTTTATAGATATACACATATTAAATTTTAAATACACACATTAAACACATAAGAAAACTTTTAGGGAATGACAAGGTCTAAATCGGGGACCTCAGCTTAGTCATTTTCTATCCAAAGGATCTGAGTTTAGTGAAATGTTACCCTATTCTCCTTTCACATTTAACTTAAAAGATGATTCCAAAGAAAATCTGGTTTCGGGAAGGAAGCAGTCATCCTCTGTAGTATCCAGGACCAACAATATATTTATCGTCAAGTGTATTACTCTAAGACTCTTCAGTTCATGTCCCTGGGCCATATAATCCCTAATTTCAGCAGGAATTTCTGGTATGATATGAATGAGGTCCAAATCTTTCTTTTACTCATATTCATCTCTGCTACTTTTTCATTGGTGAGCTCTTTATACATCATTTTAAAACTCAACTTTCACTAGTATTAGTATATTTATTCCAAATATCTTTCAAATGAGAACAGTCCAATGTCACCGTTTTAAAAACAATTAGATTGACCAAAAAAAGCCAAAATCACTACTGCCCCTTTTCACCTCCCCATCAACTAAAACCACAACAACTTCATCTGTGCATTCAGGAATCATCACAGAGTCTAAAATAGCAACCCTCTTTGGTTTTGAAAAATGATGTCAAATCCTGCCCTTGTAGAATCCTTCTTCTGTCGAGCTTTAAAGCAATTTAAATCTAAAATCCACCTGCCACGTTCAAAGGCCTAATGGATATCAATGGTATTCTCACATCCTCTACACATAATGAGCCTGTGCTTATAGGATTATTCCTTGATTTTGTTCCTCAACTCAATAGTTTCCCTCAGTGTTGCATGCTTTCTCACTTTATCACTACCATGGTGATTAATATGGTGAAAAGATAGCATCAACTGACAGCCAAGTTATACTCCCTGAACGGTTGCCGAAAAAAGGCTTATCAGATTTGCCCTATAAAACCAGCAGCACGGTTTAACAGCATTCTGTAAATCCCAGTCTCTACAATCTCATCTCTCTACTTCTACAATTCTGTGACCCTGTCCACTTTGTGGATGATTTACAAATCTTGGCTAGGCTTTACAAGCAAATTGGAACGTCAGCAGTTAGTCTGGAACCGGAATGTGCAGAGCCTAATCGACTGCGCGAAGCAAGTAAAAAAGCCTTTTCCGTTGTCCCCCAAAGAAACATGCACTTCAAGCTGTGAGCTAGGCCAGGCCACTCTTTTTGAGGTTCTGCTACAGATTACCGTTCATGGCTCCGGGATTTTGAAATAGTGAAGTCATCCAGGTGCTGCATTGGTAAGCCCGCCCCTGAATGATAACGTGTTTGTAGATTGTGCAGGTGAATGACACATAAGCTGCAAAGTGTAACATAACCCTAGTTCACTTGGATGAGTGGGTCTAGTGTCACTTACAAAGGCCTTTTGCTGAAGTAATGTGCCAAGTTAATGCAGACGTTTCACCAGAAAACAGATATGACTTGCAGAAATGTAGTGTTGTAAAAGCCAAGTCTTCCCAATATTAAAGGGCTTGGAAAACCGTCATTACAATGACGGGGAGACAAGTTTTTAAGGAATTCAAATGTGATGAGGAATTCCAGGTCTACAAAAACAGTCTCTAACTAGCACTCTGCAGAATTTCTGTATCAATAACGAGGTACAAGTTTGTAAATAGTTATAAAGGTAGGGGAAGCATTTGGAAAGCAAGTTTACAGAATCCCTCAAAATTGTCACGTGATCACTAGTGACTAATCTGTTTGGGGTTAAAGTGACTGGATGGGAGAATAAGCTATTAAGTAGAATAACAATTAGAACTGTTTTCCATTTGGCTGTGAGGCAAAAGCAATGTAGTAAAAATTTTTTTGTTGTTGTTCCTTTCCTTCCCAGTCAATCTCATGTTTTAATTGGAACAGAACCGGCAGGCAGGGTTGAGGTAGTGGGTCTGGACAAATACCAATCATTCCCTTCACACAGGTTCTTGGACCTGATGGCTCAGGGCTAGGGCTCCTCTGCGTCGAAGGGAGACTTCATTGTCACATTATATTGATGGTCATGTGATAATTGAGGCATTTGTAAAACCCTTAATACTGTGAGCCCGTTGCTGGGTAGGGACCATCTCGATATGTTGCCAACTTGTACTTCCCAAGCACTTAGTACAGTGCTTTGCACACAGTAAGTGCTCAATAAATATGACTGAATGAATGAATGAATGCCAGGAACTGTACTAAGTGCTGAGGTAGATACAAGCTAATTGGGTTGGACAAAGTCCCTGTCCCACCTGGGGCTCACGGTCTTTATTGCCATTTTACAGATGAGGTAACTAAGGCCCAGAGAAGTTAAGTGACTTGCCCAAGGTCGCACAGCAGCCAAGTGGTGGAGCCAGGACTAGAACCCAGGTCCTTTTGACTCTCAGGCCTGCGTTCTATCCGCTAGGCCACGTAAATGGAGGCAACGTCTACACCACTGAGTCAGTGAGGCTCTTCTACTTCGGCTTGAAGTAACGTAATAATTGAGAACTCATTTGGAAAACGGGTCAGTAGAGACTGTAAAATATTAATTAATTAATTAATTAAAATATTACATTAGAATTTAGATTTTCAAATTATCCATCTGTCTAAAACAGATATTGATATCCATCTATCACATGATGGATGTGATGAAAAACAATTACTTTCTGCCATCTCAAATGCACACAAAGTGGTCAGTTTGCACATATGGCTGCCACCAAGCCCGCTGTGTAACTATTTTCCTACTGTGTGCCTTTCATACTTTCTGCTTGGTACGTGCCTCTTGTTGCAACACTAATTTGACTCCTTTAGTTAGAGATTTCTCTAAGTTTGCTTATTCCTTAAACCTACAGATGTTGGGTGATTATTCTTAATGTCTGTCTCCTCCTCTAGACTGTAAGCTCGCTGTGGGCACAGAATGTGTCTGTTATACTGTATTCTCCCAAATGCTTAGTACAATGCTCTGCACACAGTAAGAGCTCAATAAATATGACTAGCCGACTGGCTCCTCACCTGTTCCCACTTTGCACCTCGGCATCATGAACCACTTCCCATTTCAGAACGCAAATGATCTAGTTGAATCACTTTGAGATCATGTAGCAGGAACTCAAAACTTGGCAATGTAAGCAGAAAATAGAAATGCCATAGCCACTGAAGAGAAGACATGCGCTATTGCTTACTTAAAGCCCCATCCTGTCCCCCCAAGGACAATAGCTGCTACCAGGATGGCACCAGCGATGGAACCTATTATAAGATTGGTGGCGCTAGGACCTGTGACAAAGGATTATGGGAAGAAAGACGTAAGAACCAATCACTTCATTCACAATATGGGAAAGGCAGCAAAGTGATTTAAGGAAGCAAATGTACCCCAAAAGATCTCGAAACATTTTCAAATGGACATGGACTTTTGTATGGAGGAACAGAGAGAAACAAGGTCTACCCCTGCTTCCTTCTTAATGTTAGAGTTTTACCAGTCTTGAAAGGTAACATCACCTCACTACATTTCTTGGCTAAATTCCACTGGCCTGTTCTTCTGGGATAGTTTCAGTTAAGTATTGTACATCTCAGTATTCATTTAAGTATATACCTGATGATTCCCCTGAAAAATCCACCCATGTCCCTATTTTTCCTTTTCAAGTTACCAACCAGTAGGCTGTGGTCAACTCTCCCACAGTGCATGCTTCCATTATGTATTTGGGAGAGAATGCTAGGGAGGAAATAGAAAAAGTTCTTCTGAGGACAGGTGCCCATCTCAATACGAGGCAAAGCAGCGTCTGAAGAAATGGCTGAATGCACGTGTGTGGAACTGGACGTGGCATGAGTATTTCAGTGCATGTTCTGTGAAGGAGAGGCTCTTGGATAATATGACCCCACTGTAGAAGAACTGAGTGTAATACCAAAGAGGAAAAGGATTATAGTCATTACAATTTCTCTCCAACTGGAAAACATGAGTGGGACCCAGAAAAGGGTTAGCGACTTATCTTGGAGTTCCTAGAGTTTCCCAATGTATTTACCAAAGGATGCACAGAAATAAGACGGGCTGGAGAGGGGTGTGAACAATTCTAGATAAGAATATGAACCTGAATTAAAGGCTCTTCACTCACTAAAACATTTCTAATATCCCAACATCTCTTCCATGTCATCAAGGAATTGAATAGCAAAGAATCAGAAAAGGGAAGAAGTGAGTGTAGAATAAAACTCTATGGAGTAATTTTTTTTTTTTTGCAAATGGCAGAACAAAGCTCTTCGTGTTTCATTAAGAGTCTCTTTTATATGCCTGTTGTCAAGATAGACCCAGAGAGTGTATGAGAGCCTGGGCGATGCCAGTGGGAAAAGGGGAAGAAATAAAAGTGAGGGAAAGAAAAAAAATAAATGCAGTGGAATTTCTCCATCCCGCTTCTTTGACCACATTTTGATACATTTTACAATAACACTTTTCTTTCTTCACCCCAAAAGACGCTCTTTTGAATGTTTTCTGCCAGAAAACTAAGTTCTCTGATTCCAAAGCAAAGATAAAGCCAATTCAATAATTTGCAAACTCACAGAATCCTCCCAAATTTAGGAAAAAGTTTCCCCACTGAATTATACAACCATCGATTCTAAACTGCATATCCCTGTTGCTGGTGACCCAAGCCTCGAAAGCCCTCTGAGTTTCCACCTGAATCCATGTATGAAGGAGAAAGCTCTTTTTTGCCTCTAGCTCTCCTGCTAGACTGTCAACTCCTTGAGGGCCAGGATCATGTCTACTAACTCTATTGCACTTCCAAATGCTTAGTACAGTGCTTGGCATGCAGGAGGTGCTCAATATATACTCTCAATTGATTGTTTTTTTTAGTCCAGCCAGGCACACAAATGGATACAATAATACATCATGTGCTGCTATCTTAAATGCCAACTGAAAACTGGGTCCCAGAATATTATGAATATGCCAAAAGAAATCATATGAAAACTTAGATTAAAAGGGGGTATCACTGAGGATTCTGGAGTAGAAGCAAAGACCAAAGATATACGAACTTCCAAACTCACCATTAAAGGAGCAAATTGATCTCATTGGCCTCTTGGGCAAATGCAATGCATTACATTTCAAAAAGTTTGTTTTGCAAAGTAGCACTATAAAACCTACAACGCATCATTTCGCACATACGGCAATCTAATAGTATATATGATTTGAGCTTTGCTAGCTCATGCTAGTATGTAATCTAAGAAGTAGCACATATAAATAGCTTATAAAAGGGTACAAATGAAAGAAAACCTTTTCTATAATCCTTAGTAACTTAAGGCATATTTAATTCTTGGAAAAGTTATATTAAAACAATCTAACACCTATTCATTTTTTGTTAAAAGCCTGTCTCCTTATGCAAAAACATAATTTTAACAAGAATGGCAATAATTTAAATTTGAAAAAAATGGCACAAAAGCAATCATCAATAACAATGACCAAATTTTCTTCTGCTGGAAATAAGATACTCTTCCGGACTTACCTGATTTAATAAGAATCACCAAAAAATGAGGGGTGACCCCCAAATGCAGATAATGGGGGTTGTTGCTTTATCATTTAAAACCTTTTGCTCATCTATCTACAACATTAAATGCAAAATTGCTGAAATTTACCTCCATGATCAATAAATTCATGCATTACTAAAAAGCTGTCTTGCAAGCATTACGAGAAGTGGCTATACCTTAGCAATTTTGGTTGAGGTTGTAGCTAGTATGGTGGGAATCTGTAGATTTAGCATTTTCCATAGACACTGAACGCCATTTTATACAAATTCTGCATCCAATATCATCTGGTTTTTTTTCCCATGACTAAAATGCCACCTACCGATCTATCAACTTGTCAGACTCACTCATCAATTAATTCTCTCAATTTTTATGCTCAAATCTAATGACCTGAACAAAATTACACAAACATATTCTCAGGTGATTTGGAGGCAGAACATTAATAAAGGAAAATGATTTGATCTCACCAAGAGGCTGCTAATTTGTGCTGGTTCAGTGGCAGCTAAACCAGCTATTACTTAAGGTTTGTTCTTTCATTCTTAGGCCTCTTGCAGAAGAAATAATGGCTAAGCTCTCTGGATACCGATTCTCAGGAAGGACATGCAGTTTAGTGAGTACCTTTACACAACAGAATACCCACATTGAGCATTGAGCATGATAACATTTAAAGTTTTACCTTGACCTATGAATTAGTGTGCTCTATGTCCTCTTTCCAACTTTCTCAAGCCTACATAAGGTCAAGCTGGTAATGGTCCATTAAATTTGGGCAAGGCAGTCAATCCAGACATCAGCACCCCACAAAGCAGAATTCTTTTTTGGGCAAGACCTATTTATATTCAATGTCTTCTCAGCCAACTCTCTACCTGACTTTCAGCTGTGAAGTCCTGGATTAAAAAGACCATTTCACCTGCTGATATGCCACATGACAAGGGAGACTCTAAGGATACAAACTTTTTCAAATTTACTATATAAGGAGAGGATGACAGTAACACAGGTTTCCCAAATCTCTGATTGATGGCTCAATTATGGCATACCATTCCTCACCCTACATCTCCAAATCTGTGGGAATTCCAGCCGCCCCACATTTAGACTTCCTTCCAAAGACGGAAATCCTGAAGGCTAATGCTGATGCAATGTTCTCTGTTGGAACTAACTGGATCTGATGATCCCTTAGGTCAAGCGAATGCCCCACTGATTAAAAGGAAATCCAGTACGGGAGATGAAGGCATTGGTGGTATAGGCTGTTCTATAGGGAACACATTACAGTGCTTTGCACATAGTAAGCACTTAATAAATGCCATTATTATTATTACCGGTTATTATTCAGAATCTTGAAAAATGAAAGTTCTCATTCTTTTTTATAGCTTAGGAGCAATGAAATACTGACATGAGGTTATTTTACTCAAGGTACTATAAATATTCACAAAGGTATTGTTTTATGCCTCACATCACCTCAGACAGGAGAGGGTTCAAGACTGTATGAGCAAATCACATGACATGGACACATCCAATTTACACCACAAATACGGCCACCACACGACACAAAGCCAATGAGACAGTACACAGAGGGTTGGGGTGCACATAGTTACCTCACATACTGGCACCAAACAGAAAAACAAAACAAAAACTCTGAAACTAAGAAAGATGCTTACTCTATTCCCCACCCTGTGCCTCCAAAAATCACCCCCAGAGCCAGAATGGTTCCTGCCACTGCACCTATTAGTCTGTTAGTGGCCAGGCTCACTGTGTGGAGGGAAAAGGGAGATTTTTTTGTAAAGGAAATGATTACATTATGCACAATTTTTTAAAAAAGATCTCCTTCAGGGCAATGTTTTGTTTAATTCAGCTTGATGCAACAGTTCCACCTTTACTTCGAAAAAACCATTTGAAAATAGAATCACAGTCCATAATAAATATATTTCAGTGCAACTTTGAATTTACTTCAAAGCTCCATAAAAACTATTATATAAATATGTTTAGTATCTACAGTACAGTATTTTAAAAACAAAGTCATATTCAGGGACCATGTCAATTTTGGTTTTCTACCAATGAACGTTAAAGTATGAGTGTATCACAAGGCAGTTTTCTAAAGGAATTGTCCTAAACAAAGTATCATTTAACTTTCACAATGTTTAATCAAACACTGGATCAAAAAGCGGCTCCACAAATCAATAGAAAAATTTTTAAAAATTGATAAAATTCAAAACAGAAAAACAAAGTTTAGATTAATCTCTCCAGGAGTTGTATTCGCAACAACTAGACACACACTTTAAATATTTCCATCACATTTAGAAGTGGGAATTATTAAAGACATGGTTCACTCTCAGTCAGATGCCAGGATTTCTGTTCTAATTCTGTATACTGCAGATGGGCTGCCTTCACCTCTTAAACAAACTTGGACAGGGAACGTGACTACCAACTCTGTTAATTCGGTACTCTCCCAAGTGCTTAGTATAGTGCTCTGCACACAGGAAATGTCAATAAACCTGATTGATTGATTTTGATTCAATTTGGATTTTCTTTCTCTTCCTATAGTATATTAAGTCAATCTAGATTCTCTTGGCATCTGAGGTAAATCTTGTGAATAGGTCTGGGACTTCACCATATCTAGCCCAGGATTTATTAAATGCAGTTCTGGTGGAAGGTCTGCAAATTTAGTACTTTAAAGCTCTAGACAAAGAGAGAATTTAGGCACTAAGAGAACCAAGCTAAGTGGTCTTATCTATATGGGCAAAATCCATGATTATTAAGAAAAACAATTTTTGAGCAGAAAAATCCTAAATCAATGTGTTTCTTTCAGCGCAAACACCTTGCTCCCTGTCCACTCAAACACAAAGAGGACTGGTATCGATACTTTTTGGCTTGCTATTTTGGGTTTGGCTCAAGCCACTCTGTTCTGCTTATGGATTTTGATTTATGGATTTTATTTATTTGTTTATTTAATTTATGGATTTTTATTCCCAGATTTAAGGGTCTTCCTTAGGTCTTTGATCTGCTCTGGAACCCTTTGATTGACCGTCGGGAAGAGCTCACACTCTACGGCCAGTCCATCTGGACACCTGGCTGAAGTAGAGATGGATGGGGAAAATGACAGGGTTAGGGGTCAGTGGGATCTATCCAGGGATTTCCATGCCGTATTGTACTCTCCCAAGTGCTTAGTACAGTGCTGTGCACACAGTAAGCACTCAATAAATATGACAATGAATTCAGCAGATCTGCTGAGGGCAGAGTAGCTGGGGTTGGCTTTGGAGAGACAAATTCTGACTGCTTCTAGCTAGGATGTCCTTCGGACTGCAGAAGTCTTTCCCAGGGCTTCCCCCCTAGGGAAACCCTGTCCCAAAGCCCTCTTTGTTCTTGGCTGATTTGGCCGAGGGGTTCTACTCCCTCCCAATATGAAAACTGTGTCTCCCCAAGCAGGAGAACACCAAGGTGATCGTTCAGCTATTTAGGCAAAAGACAGCTACATTTCACAACTCGATTATTCTGACTCGCAGTCTACATTGATCAAATATTCTAGATGATTGCTGCATGTTCACCTTTCCTTTGTCAGGAAGACTCTGCCTGGCTCTAAGGAAACTCCACTCATGGTGAAGAGGGGCGTACAGAAGAAAAATAATGACAGAAAGTTGATTAATGATGAGAAGCTTCAAACTTCCACTCGAGTACTCATCAAAGACCCTTAAATCCGGGAAAGCATTCCGTCGGGTAGTCTGTCTCAGTCAGAACAATCAGAGATAGCTCTAACTTTCTTAATAATGAGACAGCTCTCCAATCAGTGGACATTTTTGACCTAATGACAAACAGGAAACTGAGGAAATCCAAATAGGAAATTCTGATGACCAAATTATCCTGATTTGGTCTAGTATTGTGTGTGTATATGTGTGTGTGTGTGTGAATATGAGTGTATGTGTGTGTGAAAGAGATTTTCTTTTGTAAGCCAAAGAAAATACAGAAAGAGAGGGAAAAAAATTGAGCTCAGAGGGACCCCTCCGCTAAAAAACACATGGAAATGTTAGAAGAATGCATTTCTAAATTGGGACAATGCATTTTCCTTCAGGACAGTGTAAAAGATGGCTTACTCCTCCTGACTGGGGTGAACATTGTGATGACAGGAGAGAAACAACATTCTACCTGTGCAGCAGAGCCCAGTGGAAAGAGCATGAAATTGATTAGGAGACCTGATGAGTCACTTAATCTCTCCGGACCTCTGTTTCTTCAGCTGTACAATGAGGCCAAACAAGGAAAAAAAGAGCTGGAAAAAATAGTTTAAAAATGGATGGCAGGAGTTAAACTGGGAAAGGAGCATGAAGTACCAATCGCATCATGCAGAGAAAGTGGTTTTATCTACATTTCCCAAAACCTACTGGGGCATTCTGGGAGGAGACTATCTGTTATTAGTTGGGAAGCTCCATCACCTTGGGGGAAGAAGGATAATGAAGGTAGAAGACAGGCAGACTACTAATTTAGGCCTTTTTTGTGGTGTGTGGAGTCTGAACTACTCCCTGCCTATACCCCTGAGACCCAGCAAGAAAAGATTTACATGTGGCAAAGTGTGTCTCTTGGCTTAAGCTCTATCTCAGGTTAAAAGGAGGCGAGGACAAATTCATTTGGTGGTTATCTTAGACTGAACCCTGCTTCCAGTCATTTCCCTGAACAAGTTCTCAGACAGCTGCCTCATCAAAACATCGAGCGTTGGACTTCAGTTAACCAGATAATCCTCTTGGCCCTGGCAGTTCTTGAACCTCACGTCTTTAAATGTCACTTTGTAAACCTCTGCGGTGATTCTTTCTGATGTGCGATACTAATCAAATCTCAACTTTGATCCTGATAGGCAGAAACTACTTATTAAAGTTAAGCAGTGACATTAAGTCTCAAAATACAAAGCCATCTGGAAAAATTCTAGTATCAAGGCCCTTTATTTTCTGAAGGTAAAGGCAAAAAGCAGAGACAAAATAAGTGGGTCTGATACTTCTTTCACTTTGCGTGAATTATAATGCATCACATATTCTTCACTCTTCAGATTACAAATGGAATGCGGAAACTAGTGTGCCAGATTTTAGCCCAGAGCACCTATCGTGGCTGATATATGGAACCTTTTGCTTTATTTAAAATGACATTTAAAGCCAAAACGGAAATCTAAACCCTGTGGGAAAGGTTTTGGTTTTTTGTTTTTTTAATTTGGAACTTCTCAGAGCAGAGGCAAGAGCACAGAATAGTGTTGGGGGTGGTTGCGAAGAGGGGTAAAGGAAGAGCATGCCAGGCTGGGGAGTTATACAGAACAAAACATTATCTCTACCGACTCTGGATGGATCATATACTTCAAGAAGATAAACTGAAAGAGCAAACTATCTCCTTTGAGCAAGAGATAGAATGAGCTCTATGTTAACTGAGCTAAGAGTCCTTGAAACACAAAGCATGACATAAGGAAATGGAAAAAGTTGGATTGAAATCACTTTTCAAAGGATGTCTCTCTTCTGACAGCCCCCTCTAGTACTAGACAACAATAGTGAAAAATGGTGAGAGCTGTTTGATACCTTCTCTTTTTACTTTTTAGACTTTTCAAGGGGGAGGTTGGAAATGTTAACTTTGGAAGAACTATGTTCTTTGGACTGGCAGGGTAATTTTCCTCCTTACATAATGGATTATGTAAGATTAGCTACGTATTCTACAGACTGTAAATTAATCTCTAGACTGTAAGCTCTTTATGGGCAGGGAACGTGCTGGCTAATTCTGCTGTACTGTACTCTCCCAAGTACTCAGTATAGTGCTTTGCACATAGTAAGTGGCCAAAAAATTCCACTGAATGATTGTTTGATTGCATATATATATTCTATATGTATCATTTATATATATGCATAAAACAGGTAATATAATTTATTATGTATACACAAATATATATATTGAATAGGACATAATGGATTAGTCTCTGACCAGTTGGAGTTTTCATCTGAAATCTTAAAAAACTGGGGTCCCAGCTGCTCTTTCTGGACACTAAGAGTATACCAGTGGGAGAGACAAGTGAAGACAGGACCAAGAGAGGGAAAGTTGGTTGAATTAATCAATCCATCAGTGCTTTTTATTGAGCGCTTAACTGTTCGGGGACTGAAGACTCCAGCTGGAACTCAACCAATCACAGGGGAGGACTGGGCAGAGGAGGAGGGCTAGTTCGTTGGAGAAAGAAGCCCCTCGAATGCTTGGAGTTGAGAGCTGGTAAGTGATCCTGGTGGGACAGGATGTGGGAAAAGGATTCTCCCTGTTAGGGTCCATGGATTACGGTTCCCAAGGAGCGAGGTCCCTACCTCTGAGGAGAGGCAACAATTGGGTGGTTTGGCAGCAAATCTACCCTGCCACCTGAATATTCCAAGGGAAGACCCGGGGAGGGTCATAAGGGGCTGGGGGAGGCAAAGCGTCCTGGGGAAGGAGGGAAAAGTGTTAGAGGAAAGGGAAAGGTACCCTGAATGGGAATTCTGATCTGGCACATAGTAAATGTTTAACAAATACCACAATTATTATTGTTATTATTATTATGAGAAGCAGTGTGGCTTAGTGGAAAGAGCACAGGCTTGGGAGTGAGGACGCGGGTTCTTATCCCAGCTCTGCCACTTATCAGCTGTGTGACTTCGGGCAAGTCACTTAACTTCTCTGTGCCTCAGTTACCTCATCTGTAAAATGGGGATTACGACTGGGAGTCCCACTTGGGACAACCTGCTTTCCTTGTATCTACCCCAGTGCTTCGAACAGTGCTTGGCACATAGTTAAGTGCTTAACAAATACCATTATTACTATTATTATTATTAATGCACAGAACTAGAGTCTTCACTATCATTTTAATGGCTGTGGTATTTAAAGGTGATGTACTAGATTCCACTGAACACTGCAAAAGCAGAGTTGCACATCAACCTGTTCACTGACCTCTTGGCATCCTGCCTTTTCCCACTCCAATCCATACTGCACTTTGCTTTCCAGATCATTTTTTCAAATAAAAGTCACTTCCATATTTTCGCACTCTTCAAGATGCTCCAATGGTTGACCATCCACTTCCTAATCAAACAGAAATCTTTGCCATGGGCTTTAGAGTGCTCAATTAGCTCTCCCCCCATTTCTTGCCTCACTGATTTCCCACCAAAACTTTGCTCCTCTAACACCAATCTATTCAGAGTTCCTCGAGCTCATCTATCTCACCATTGGCCCCTTGTCCATGTCCTCTCTCTGGCCTGGGACTCCCTCTCCTTTCATTTATAAATGATCACCACTCTCTCCCCCTTTAAAAGCTCATTAAACTCACACCTACTCCAAGAGGCCTTCCCTGACTAAGCCCTCATTTACTCTAGTCCTTCTCCCTTCTGTGTTGCCTATACATTTGGATCGGAACCCTTTAAGCACTTGACATTCACATTCACCTGTCCAAGACTGAGCCAACATGTCCAAAGATGAGCACCTTATCTTCCCTCCCAAACCCTATCCTCTCCCTGACTTTCCCATCACTGTGGATGGCACTACCATCCTTCCCATCTCACAAGCCCACAACCTTGATGTCATCCTTGACTCCGTTCTCTCATTCACCCCACACATCCAATCCATCACCAAAACCTGCCGGTCTCACCTCCACAACATCGACAAGATCTGCCCTTTCCTCTCCATTGAAACCCCTATCCTACTGGTTCAATCTCTCATCCTATCCCGACTGGATTACTGCATCAGCCTCCTTTCTGATTTCCCATCCTCCTGCCTCTCCCCGCTTCAGTCTATACTTCATTCTGCTGCCTGGATTATCTTTCTACAGAAATGTTCTGGGTATGTCACTCTCTTCCTCAAAAATCTCCAGTGGCTACCAATCACCTATGCATCAGGCAAAAACTCCTCACTCTCGGCTTCAAGGCTCTCTATCACCTCACTCCCTCCTACCTCACCTCCCTTCTCTCCTTCTACAGCCCAGCCTGCACCCTCCGCTCCTCTGCCGCCAATCTCCTCACTGTACCTCGTTCTCACCTGTCCTGCTGTCGACCCCTGGCCCACGTCCTAACTCTAGCCTAGAATGCCTTCCTTCCACTCATCTGCCAAACTAGCTCTCTTCCTCCCTTCAAAGCCCTACTGAGAGCTCACCTCCTCCAGGAGGACTTCCCAGACTGAACCTCCCCCTTATCCTCTCCTCCTCCTCCTCCCCTCCCCATCACCCCCACTCCCTTCCTCTGCCCCACCCCCTCCCTCTCCCCCTCCCCACAGCACTTGTGTATATTTGTATATATTTCTATTTATTTTATTAATGATGTGTATATGTCATAATTCTATTTATTTTGAAGGTTTTGACACCTGTCTGCTTGTTCTGTTTTGCTGTCTGTCTCCTTCTTCTAGCCTGTGAGTCCATTGTTGGGTAAGGACCATCTCTATATGTTGCCAAATTGTGCTCTGCACACAGTAAGCACTTAATAAATATGACTGACTGAATGAATTCACCTCACCCTTAGCCCACAGCGCTTGTGTACATACCCATAATTTATTTTAATATCTGTCTCCCTCTCTAGACTGCAAGCTCCTCGAGGGCAGAGAATGTGTTATTAGCTCTTAACAACTATTACTGTACTCTCCCCAGAGCTTAGCACAGTGCACTGCACAGAACAAGTGCTCAATAAGATCAGTGACTGATGGAGGACATTAAAGCCTCCTGCAAGAACAACCACATTACAATGAGTTTGGAGAGAAACAGACAAGAAAATAAGTACGATGTGTTCGGTGGAGAAAGGAGAGTCCCCCTAACAGACCAGTATGGAGAAGTCTAAAGACCATGAGTTCTGGAGCTGGAGAATCACCTTCTAATACTAGCTCTGCCACTGGCTGTTGTGTGACCTTGGACAAGTGGCTTAACCTCTCTGTGCCTCAGTTTCTGCATCCGAAAATGGGAGTAATAAAGAGAGAGTTGCTTGGGAATAAAAGTGCTCTAAGAAATCAAGGTTTTATCTGACACAAACTATGACTGCTGGAATCTCCCGCAGTCTCCTGGATAGAGTCACAGAAATCAGAATTTGGAAAAAAAAAAATCCAAGAGAAAAAACATTCTTTCCATGTGAGAGCAGAAACTGGCTTTAAATTCAAATCCTGGAGTAGAGTCCAGTGTTTTTCTAAATTCTAAAGGAAGAGCGTGCACAGCGGATTTTTTCATTTCAAGTATTCAGTTCTCTGCACACAGTAGGCACTTAATAAATACTATTGATTGATTGATTGATTTCCAACAGAGGAAGAGAAAGAACAGGAGAGTGGTGTGCCAATGCCAGAATAGCATCTTGTGACTTGGTCTCCTGGTGCAGCTCCCAACCAACAGCCCAGCTGCCAGGTACTGACCCCCTGGCATCTTTGATTATCTTTGATTATCGTGGGGCACTGAAAGGCTTCAGAGCAGCTCCTGGGGAATCCCCTCTGGATTTCACCTGCTCCTGGGGCATTTACGCTGAGCTAGGTGCAGTTTCTGGCTTGAGGAACCTCTTCCCTGCAGAGGCAGGGATCTGAACGGAGACCCCAGACTCCCTGGACCATCCCTATCCCACAGTGAGCCCTAAACGGGGGATGTTTGCAGGTGGGAGCCAATCTTTCCAAACACCCCAATCCTCGGCAGCCTCTGGGTGCCTATAGTCCTTCCAAGCCATGGTACTAGTGGTCACTGGCCCTAGGAATTTGGCAATTTCTTCGGTATTGCCCCATAAATATCTATTTCCATGGGAATGTTCCTATCAAATGAATGCACTTTTCAGGGGAAAACAACCTCCCGGCATTCAGTTACCCAAGGAATGAACCATCCCTGCCCACCCAAACGCACACACATACACACAAACACACAGAGAGAAACACAGAATCTCTTCCCTCTGTTATGAAAAGTTAATGGCTTCAAACGTTTTCAAAGCAGGGATTGTTTTTTCTAAATGACGGCTCTTCCAATTGGAGAACCTATATACTTCTGTAATACGATATAGAAAGGAAAATGTTTAAATGGAAGAATATCATACCAGATTAAAATAATTAACTAAAGATAGTTTATTATAACATTCTACTAACTCTGTTATATTGGACTCTCCCAAGTTCTTAGGACAGTGCTCTGCACACAGTAAACACTTAAATCCACTGACTGACTGATATACTCACACGCAAAAGGAAATTAAGCTCACTGATCAGATATTATTTTTACCCAAAAGCCTTACGTAAAAGATGGTCAATGAGCTGGAATTTATACTGTGATGACGATTTTTATTATTTGTAAGATAATTCGTTTGTTTGTTTTTGAGTGCATTTCTAAGTTTTTGGGTTTTTTTTTTTTAAATCAGTTTTGGCTGTTTGTTTTCACGGTTCTCTTGGCTTGAGCATGTTTTGTTTTCCTGACCCTGGGCATTATCAAGCAAATGTGAAGCATAAAAACAAATTTACCAGTTTCAATATAAGGGCCATGACCTAAAGATACTCCTATTAGAATCAATTAGAATCACTGTGGTTTTGTCTGCAAAAGGACTGACTGTAGGTCAGACTCCATAATGGATATTTGCTGACAGGAATAGTTCCTCATTCTTTAGTGATTTTTATTTTTATTTTTTTCAGAATTTGCACAGTGAAGGTTATCTTTGTGTTTGAGGATAAAAGGGAAATATATTTCCCCAAATAAAACACATATGTTTAATTCAGTTTTGATTTCCGCTTGTAGAATTATGCAAATAAGCATTAATAATTCAAAGGTAAACCTGATATTCACTAAGAATACAATTATTATTCCATTTTTAGATTTAGTAAACTAGCCGGCCACTCAAAAAATGTAATTTTTAGTACACAGTTATTAATGCAGGGAAAAATACAGAAGAAATAAAATAATCTCTTCCTTTTAGTTTGATACTTTGAATAACAAAACTAAGATTTTCCAGTTCTTCTTGCATCCTAACGAACAAAAAAGGTGAAATGAAGAACAGGTTAGTTACATTTTTACAGTGTGTGTTTAGCCATAGGTTGATTTTCCAGTATTTATAATAATCGAAGGATAACAATCTAAGTGATCACTGCTTCCATTCAAGTTGGACTAAGGTAACATGATACGCTTGATTAACATTAAATCCTTTTTCCTATCCAACTTAGGTCCCATAAACAAGAGTGTTATTTAGCTCATTTTGAGCTATTAATAAACGCCTAGTACGGTGCACCCTACCAAGGAGATAAATTCTACCTCGACTGTCTCGGTTTTAAACAGGGTTTTTAAAATCATACTTTTCTGAATAAAGAATGCACAATACAATACCTAACATGCTCATCCCTAATGTCTTCCTACTGCAGTAGCAGAAATGCCATGTTCAGGCTTCGTGCTCAGGCTTCCAAACCGGGTGTCAGCGGATTAGCCTATAAACTTTTAATCCAGGAAAAATATATTGTTAGCCATTTGGGCGCGTGATCAAGAAAGCTCAATAACATAAAAGAGCGGGAGCCAAGCGATACCACAGTGGTACAGAGGATGAGTAGACAGATGTGGACCCAATGATGCTGAGCATGGCCAGTAGTGGACCAACACCACAGATTCTAAGGCATCATTATCCCACAAAAGCAGCATGGCCTAGAGGATAGAATCCGGGCTTGGGAGTCAGAAGGTCATGGGTTCTAATCCCAGCTTGCCACTTGTCTGCTGTGTGACCTTGGGTAAGTCACTTTACTTCTCTGGGCCTCAGATACCTCATCTGTAAAATGGGGATTGAGACTATGAGTCCCACAGGGGACAGGGACTGTGCCCCACCGGATTTGCTTGTATCCACCCCAGCTCTTAGTGCAGTGCCTGGCACATAGTAAGTGTTTAACAAATATTATTATTATTAAACATACCCACAGGGGGAAAATAATATTGGGAAAATGAATCAACAATAATTCTAACTTTCCTTCTAAAACTGGTCACAGGAAGAGCCTAATTTCCAGTCCTCAGGGTAGATTTAAGGGAAGGAAGGACTAAGATTTCTTGAGAGACAGAATAATTTTAGGTGACGTTTGATTTCAGAAGGCTCAATTCTCCTTTTCTGAGACTCACCTTCCAAAGAGGAGAAAGAACAAAAGGAGCCACGGGAAAGAGATGGGAAAAATATTCTTCCTGAATTGGAAAACCTTTAAGGGCGATCCAATAGAAAACATTTGATTGTGAAAAAGATGGAACTATGAAAGGGAAAAAAACAATAAAATGGAAACTGGAAAGAAGGGAAATCATTAGATTGATTCCTTTCTAAATCTAGATGTGGAATAATGAAAGATCAGAGGATACACCTAGACATTGTTAACTCTCCAATCCCCCAATCCACACATCACGCTATCTTGAACGCTAGTTATAATAGGAAGCAACATAGCCTAGTGGAAAGGGCATGGGCCAAAGAGTTAAAGGTCCTGAATTCTAATCCTGGCTCAGACAATTGCCTGCTGCATGACCTTGCCAAGTCACTTAACTTCTTTGTGACTCAGTTTCCTCATCTGTAAAATGGGGAATTCAAAACCAGTTCTCCTTCCTACTTAGAGGGAGCCCCATGTTGAACAGGGGCTGAGTCCGATCTGACTAACTTGTATCTACCCGAGCTATTAGAATAGGGTTTGGCACATAGTAAGTGCTTAACAAATACTATAAATAAATGAATAATAACTATACACGCTTGATTACTGGCACAGTAATTGCTTACCAAATACTATAAATAAATGAAAAATATACACGTTTGACTACAGGAAGATACAATATTAAAGATTTCCCCTTCTTAGCCTACCAAATTGTTTTATTGCTGCCACATGAAAGGAAGTTTCTTATAACTGGGCAAAAAATTGGTACTAAAATCGTACAAACCCTTGGGTCCTTCATCCTTCTTGGAATCATCCTTCTTGATAGGATCATAGATGCTGCAATCTGTCCCAGCCCAAGTAAAGCTACAAATGCAGGTGGCTTCGTTACTACACACCTTAGGAGAGAAAGAGGACAAAAAGAGAGACATGTTTTTAGCAACAAACAAGTGAGGCTTTCATCTGTGGTTTGCTACCTCGCTTTTGGACTAAGCTAAATGTGGGCAGGCAATGTGTCTACCAACTCTTGTGTTGTACTCTCCCAAGTGCTTAATAGCATGCTCTGCACACAGTAAGCACTTTGTAAATACCATTGATTGATTTAGACTGTGTGTTCTGGGATAGTCTACTCTATTTTACTCTCCTGAGCACTTAGACCAGTGCACACAGTATTTGCTCAATAAATACCGACAATTGGATTGATTACTTCTGGGCCAGAGTCATTATATGACTCTAACCTCTCTGTGGGCAGGGAATGTGTCTATTATGTGTCCTTTCTCCTACGAAACTCAGTTTAACCAAACTCACTTTCTTTTCAATTGAACGCACACATAACTGTTGCATCCAATCCCGTCTTGCCTGAGCTTAGCCAAAGTAACATTTGAAATGTCAAATGCGAGCATTCCCACAAGAGATTTTAGACATGAACAGAAGTACCTACCCCGTGACCTGAGCAAACTTTGCCGTTAGAACCAAGAGGGCAACTGCTGATGTTCAGGGATTGAATCTGGAGGCACTTTCTATCTAGACACATCATGTACGGACCACATGGAGTTCCATCTTCAACATATCCGACATCTGTGTCATCATCCAAAACCACATGAGCTCCACTGGAGGAAAAATAATTTGACAATGCAAATGGCACTGAACTTGGGAACATGGGAAGATATTTTGCCCACTAAGCTCAAATACTCTTCCGATACTTTTAAAACAATAGGGATAAAAAGAACTTCAGTAGACGACTTTTATTAAAGCATCTCAAAATCTTCCATTCTTTCTTCTTTAATTGATATAAGGACAGAGTCGTATACCCCAAAATGCATCCAATCCTTTCCACTGGTTCCCCAAATGAAAACCTTTGCAAGGTGACGAAAGTGAATGATGACAGTGGAAGCTCCTCGAAGGAATATGTCTTGGGTATCATTTGAACTTTCCTCGGTGCTTAGTGCCAGCGTGGTTTAGTGGAAACAGCAGGGGTTTGGGAGTCAGAGGTCATGGGTTCTAATCCCAGCTCTGCCACTTGTCAGCTGTGTGACTTTGGGCAAGTCACTTGACTTCTCTGTACCCCACTTACCTCATCTGTAAAATTGGGATTAAGACTGTGAACCCCATGTGAGACAACCTGATTACCTTGGATCAATCCCAGCACTTAGAACAGTGCTTGGCACATAGTAAACGCTTAACAAATACCATCATTATCATTATTAATATTATTATTACCATGCATTCAATAAACACCTTCATTACTGCCCGCTACAAGAACTATTTTATTCCTGTGCAAAGCACTGCTAAAGTAAATAGTTCATGGTGTCCATGGCTTTGAGTAAGCCTGGCTATTTTTCCTCAAAAGTGGGCATTTATGTATGATTGAAAGGATAGGCGACAGATCTCTAATGGGGGGCAAGGGGTAATAACTGCTTTCAAAACTTGGTTCTAAAAGAACAAGACAAGACCCAGGGCAAACATGATTTCCCCTACAAACATTAAAGCATTCTTCATTACCGTTATTTTTATTAATAGTGTGATGTTTAATCTAGCAAGTGATACAAATAGTCCCAAAGTCACTTTCATATAATTGTGAGCCCAATGTTGGGTAGGGACCATCTCTACATGTTGCCAATTTGTACTTCCCAAGTGCTTAGTACAGTGTTCTGCACACAGTAAGCGCTCAATAAATACGATTGAATGAATGAATATAAGCACTTGATATTCATCTCACTCTTAGCACTTGTGTACTTACCTGTAATTCATTTATTTATATTAATGTTTGCTTCCCCATCTAGACTGCAAACTGGTTGTCGACAGGGAATTTGTCTATCAACTCTGTTGTGTTGTACTCTCCTAAGCTCTTAGTACAGTGCTTTGTACAGAGTAAATGTTCAATAAATACCATCGACTGACTGATTAATGTAAAACAAATGGTATTATGGAGAGCTACTGCAGATAATTTCATGCATCTCTACATTTTATAGTTAATAAACCTTCATCATACCCATAGAAACAATAAATTCATACATAGTTTGAAATTGTAAACTCCTGGACTAATTGGTGAAAGATTCCATTTGGCTGAATTTGAGTCAGGCAATAAAGTGTATGAACCCTTTAACTAGTCAGTAGTGGGAGATTACTTATGCTTTGAGTAATGATCCTGTGTGGTAGTATTCCGGAAATCTTCAATCTTTAAATGGAAAATACTTGAGAGTTTCAAAAGGAATACTACTAATAAGAGACAGTAAAATCTCATAAAATCATAATTTTGTCTCATTAAAAAAAACAATGTCACGTGCATCACCAGCTCAAAGGAAATTAGGGGGTTAGGTTTTCCGTTCTGTGGTTTATGTCTTTTTTTTCCTCTTTTCAGCATATGTGTGTGTGACTTGTGTATCCCAGTCCAGGTTTGTGTGTTTCTCCCTATCTGTGGCTGTGTTTAACTTCCTTAGTTTCCTTGGGATGTCTAGATTTCCAAGGGGAGAAGTGGGCAGTTGGGAGGAAATGGGGAGGCAGGATGACTTTGGAATTCTGAATCTGCTTGCCTATCAAATGCTTCCTACTCTAAAGTGAAAACCATTTTCCTTGGAAAGACTGTGGGTAAAATGAAACCACAGAAAAGATGCTTCAAGAGCTGACAAGAAAGGAGGAGGTGTCAATATCAAAATTTGTATTCTACATGGCTCCATATCCATATCTACAGCCATTCCATATCTATATTTTGCTTTCCCAACCTCCTATTTTCTTTCATTTTCCCTGTCTTCATTAGGTTTTATCAATACTGGGAGGATTACCTGCAGTCGACTACTCGCCCCTGATGGTAAAAGGAAGTTGGGGTTATCTCTCCCTGAAGATGACCGATCCGTGGTACTCGAGTGAGATTGGTGCAGAGCAAAAAGCCGCAAAACACATCACTGCAGAAGGGGGAAAATAATCAAGCTGAAAAAGCAAGAACATTCAAAATCTCATGTGCTTACCCCCTCAATGGGTATCCTTCCTACTAATGAACAGTTTTCTTAATAATCTCCTCAGTTTAAGACAGTTACCCACTTAGTGAAAGGAGTGCTTAATTCACTGAAAAAAAGTTGTTACACAACTGGTCAAAGGAGGGCAATGAAAAGGGAAAACAGCATTGTGGGAGGATGTACCATTTCTAACCTGTCTACCAGTATCTCGTACTATACCCAGCGCTTAGAACAGTGCTCGGCACATAGTAAGCGAATAACAAATGACATTGTTATTATACTCTCCTATGCACTTAGAACAGTGCTCTGTACACAGTAAGTGCTCAATAAATACCACTGACTGATTAACATAGTCTCCCTTATATTTCACTCCCAACCAACAACCACCAAAACCAGAAATAACTCAACACAAGAAACATTAAGGTGATCACTACAAACACCAAGTGAAATGGGGACTTGAGGTAAGTACCAAGATACTTTAAGTCAATCAATCAATCAATCAATCGTATTCATTGAGCACTTACTGTGCGCAGAGCACTGTAGTAAGCGCTTGGGAAGTAGAGACAGTCCCTACCCAACAGTGGGCTCACAGTCTAGAAGGGGCAGACAGAGAACAAAACCAAGCATATTAACAAAATAAAATAAATAGAATAGATATGTACAAGTAAAATAAATAAATAAATAAATAGAGTAATAAATACGTACACACATATATACATATATACAGGTGCTGTGGGGAAGGGAAGGAGCTAAGACGGGGGGATGGAGAGGGGGACGAGGAGAAGAGTCCCTTGTGGACAGAGAACATTTCTACCAACTTTCATTCATTCATTCATTCAATCGTATTTATTGAGCGCTTACTGTGTGCACAGCACTGTACTAAGCACTTGGGAAGTACAAGTTGGCAACATATAGAGATGGTCCCTACCCAACAGCGGGCTCACAGTCTAGAAGGGGGAGATAGACAACAAAACAAAACAAACAAAACTATATGCCAGGCACTGTACTAAGCGCTGGGGTGGATTCCAGCAAATTGGTTTGGACACTGTCCCTGTCCCACATGAGGCTTACAATCACTATGTTGCGCATATTCTAATGAACACCTGTGGACTTTGATTCTTGATTTCATTTATATATCATTTCATTTATTATCTTTCATTTATATGTATTTCTTTATATACTTTTAAAAGTTGATCATTGAAGTCACCCAAGCCACACCCTATGTTCCAAATCAGAATAGATGGGCAGACCCCTACTTAGCAGACAACTCCAATCACTTACTGTTTGCTGCACTGAACCCATCGATCTCCGTCTCTCCCACAGTTTCCCTTCTCGGTGCCTTCTGTATTGAGCTTCTCGTAACAGAACTTGTCAGACCCTGCAGCCTCTTTAGGGGAAAGAATATGGAGAGAGAGACATTAATTCCACTCACAGGCAAAGCACACAATGAGAAGCAGCATGGCCTGTTTGATAGAGAACAGGCCTGGGCATCAGAAGGATCTGGGCTCTAATCCCGCTCCGCCACTTACCTGCTGTGTGACCTTTGGGAAGTCACTTAACTCTTTGTGCCTCAGTTACCTCAGCTGTAAAATGGGGATTGAGACTGTGAGCCCTATGTGGGGCAAGGACTGTGTCTAACCTGATGAGCTTGTATCTACCCCAGAGTTTAGTACAGTGGCTGGCATACAGTAAGGCTCAGCAAATACCATTAAAAAAACCCTGAGAACTCTTTCCAGGACCTTCTGGGACCAGAGCAAATGAAGCACTCTACGTTTGATCTCATTGAGCTGGGACTCCTAGGTGGGGACTATTTCCTGGGAGGCAGGGTGGTTCAGTGGAAAGAGAATGGGCCTGGGAGTAAGAAGACCTGGGTTTTAATCTAGGCTCTAGTCACACCTGCTGCGTGACTTTGGGCACATCACTTAACTTCTCTGTGCCTCAGTTACTTCATCTATAAATGGGGATGAAGACCGTGATTCCTATGTGGGACAGGGACTAGGTCCAATCCGATTATCTTGTACCTACCCCAGTGTTTAGTACAATGGCCGGCACAAAGTAAATGCTTAACAAATACCGCCATTAGTGGAAAGAGGATCGGAGAGGACTGAGAATAAGGAGACTCAGGTCTGAATCCCAGCTCCGCTACTGGACCGCTCTTTAACCTAGGCCAAGCCGCTAAACTGCTCCTGGCCTCAGTTTCCCCTCTGGAAAATGGGGAGACGGTAGATTGTGAGTCCCGTGTGGGACGGGGACTCTGGCCAATCTAATAATCTGGTACCTACTCCCAGGGGTAAGTGCAGAGTAAGCACTTAATATCTTCATTCAAACGAATTAATGAACTGAAGCACTAATTCATGCCATCACACACTGCAAAAGGGAATACAGCTACTAAAAGCAATTTATGGTAGAGGAGTCGCCAATCAGAAGATCAACCTGAGAAAAAGTGTCAACCTTAGAAAAAGCAGCAGCCTGTGAGAGAGGCCAAGCATCTTCAGATCTTTGGAATGCTGCTGCCATCACTTGGTGCTTCTTTGTAAAAGAACTTTTCTTTCAGAGCGAAGGTATCCCTGACCAGGCATCAATTCTGCTAGCAAATGGTGGGGCTGGGATTAGAACCCAGGTCCTCTGACACCCAGGCCATGCCGCTTCTCATATACTATGGCCTAGTGCTCTTTCCACTAAGCCAAAGTCTCCCTTCTACTTAGGCTGTGAGCCCCTTGTAGGACATGGACTGTGTCCGTGCTGCCTATAACCGTATCGAATGAGAAATTCTCACTTTCACATAGCAGTGGTGTCTCTTTACATTTGGTACCTACAAGACGGATCGAGTGAAATCTTAAAAATGACTGAACCTAGAACATCAGGGAAAGAGTGGAAAACTGGATTCTCCTCTATTTTGAAAAGTTGTCGTGTAGTGCCGAGTCGTTTGGTGCTTTTGCCCCCGTAGCCCCTTGTACCTGGAGGTACGCTTCAAAACAGGAGAAATTTGAGGCTCGTTATAATCAAAATGTCAAAATCATTCATTTTGATGTATTCAACCTGATAGTTGTGGCTGCAATATGCCGCAGAATCAGCCCTGGAGAGGTGGTTCCCACATGCCATCGTCATTATTATTATTATTGTTATTATTCTATGAGGAGATCCACTGTAAGGACTCAAACCAAACTCCCCTCATTCCCTCCCACGTGCTTATCTGGCTTCAAACTGCACGGTCCAGCAGCGAATTCGAAGGAGAGGGACATATGATCTGATACTGCATCGGGCAACTACTGTCAGTTTAGAAAAAAATGATATAAGCCCTATGTTCTCAATGAAATTTGCTAAGTCTTTCTGTTACCTTTTGGCGTTTAAGGTCTCAAAAGTCCTAAGTGGAGTTCGGCAGGCAGGACTTTGACCCTAGGGGTTTTGGTGTTTAGAAAGCCTCCTTGTTTGTTTGAGGAGCTCAAGAATGACAGCTGCCCTCAGGAGGAACAAAACCAAACCTCTGTTTTTCTCCCTTTACCCACCCCAACCAACCCCTGCCAACCCAGCCAGCCTGCCTAACCTCTGGGAACTCTCAACACTTCTATCTTCACCCACTACCCAAGGTGGCCATGGAGAGGAAGCGGGCAAGGACCCGGGCTCAGAAAAGCCTGAAAAAGTGTCTCTTAATCAGGTGGGTATGTTGGCATCAGGTTTCCTGCGGCAAGTTCTCCGGTGCGGTGAGGTTTGTATTCTGAAATATTACCTAATCTACTGGGGGGAATCGCTGCTTATGTCCCCTACTTATATTTTTCACCTTGAAGACTCGAGTGGGAAGAAGCAACAGGCCCCATGGAGACCCAGACTCCGTCCTCAGAGGAAGGAAAATGGAACTTACTCGACCCCCAGATGTATTTACACTGATTGTCTCTTGTCTTGCAGTCTCCATTATAACAACGGCCCTAAGAAAGATAAGAAAAGTCAGTCAAACAACTGCAGGGTGAGTTTCTTCCCCTACAATGGTTTTCATTCCATCTCTTTCTCGTGACTCAATAAAACATTTCTGGATGAAAAGTGGGCTGAGAATTTTCATTGGCAGATAGGAGTATTAAACCCTGAAACGTGACTCTACCCAACATCCATTTGAATCTACAAGCAGGTACAAAGAGAAATCACATGTAATAAAACAATCATGTTAGATCTTTGGGGTATATTTAAGGTCAGCAGGACATGGAGAATACTGCCCTGGAAACCAAAATAGTGAAAAAACAGTATGGCATACTTGATAGTCAGAGGGACCTGGGTTCTAGTCTCAGCTCTGCAACTTGTCTGCTGTGTGACCTTGGGCAAGTCACTTCACTTCTCTGCATCCCAGTTACCTCAAATGTAAAATGGGGATTAAGACTGTGAGTCCCATGTGGGACAGGGACTGTGTCCAACCTGATTAGCCTGTATCTACCCCAGGGCTTAGAACAGTAGTACCAGATGAGGTAACTGAGGCGCAGAGAAGTTCAGTGACTTGCCCAAAGTCACACAGCTGATCAGTGGCAGAGACAGGATTAGAATCCACGTCCTCTGACTCCCAAGCTTGGGCTGTTTCCACTAAACACACTGCTTCTCCTAGAATAAGGCTGGGAGTCAGGAGGTCTAGGTTCTAATCCTGGCTGGTATTCGTTAAGTGCTTATTTATGTGCCAGGCACTGTACCAAGCACCGGGGTAGAAACAAGATAGCCGGGTTGGACACAGTCCCTGTCCCACAAAGGGCTCACGGTTTTAATCCCCATTTCACAGATGTGGTAATCGAGGCACAGAGAAGTTAAGTGACTTGCCCAAGGTCACACAGCAGACAAGTGGCAGAAATGGGATTAAAACTCAGGTCCTCAAGCTCCCAGACCCCAACTCTTTCCACTACTGCTGCTTCTTGTCCCCAGTGACACCCTCCCCAGAAGCACCCTGGCAGCTGCTGTTCTGAACTTTTACATTATAAAATATGGGAATTCATTCATTCATTCATCCAATCATATTTATTGAGCACTTACTGTGTGCAGAGCACTGTACTACTAAGCGCTTGGGAAGTACAAGCTGGCAACATATATAGATGGCCCCTACCCAACAACGGGCTCGCAGTGTAGAAGGGGGAGGCAGACAACAAAACACGTGGACAGGTGTCAAGTCATCAGAATAAATAGAATTAAAGCTATATGCACATCATTAACAAAATAAATAGAATAGTAAATGTGTACAAGTAAAATAAATAGAGTAATAAATCTGTACAAGCATATATACAGGTGCTGCGGGGAAGGGAAGGAGGTAGGGCTGGGGGGATGGGGAGGGGGAGAGGAAAAGGGGGCTCAGTCTGGGAAGGCCTCCTGGAGGAGGTGAGCTCTCAGTAGGGCTTTGAAGGGAGGAAGAGAGCTAGCGGATGTGCGGAGGGAGGGCATTCCAGGCCAGGGGGAGGACGTGGGCCGGGGGTCGATGGTGGGACAGGAGAGAACGAGGCACAGTGAGGAGGTTAGCAGCAGAGGAGCGGAGGATGTGGGCTGGGCTGCAGAAGGAGAGAAAGGAGGTAGGGTAGGAGGGGGCGAGGTGATGGACAGCCTTGAAGCCCAGGGTGAGGAGTTTTTGGTGGATGCGTAGGTTGACTGGTAGCCACTGGAGATTTTTGAGGAGGGGAGTAACATGCCCAGAGCGTTTCTGCACAAAGATGATCTGGGCAGCAGCATGAAGTATAGGCTGAAGTGGGGAGAGACAGGAGGATGGGAGATCAGAGAGGAGGTTGATGCAGTAATCCAGTCGGGATAGGATGAGAGATTGAACCAGAAAGGTAGCGGTTTGGATGGAGAGGAAAGGAATGAATAAAGTGGAGTCATTTTGGGAGAGCCATGATGCATATCCTTGCCTGCAGTGTGGCCTTGGAAAAGTCACATAACTTCTCTGGGCCTCAGTCTCCTCATCTATAAAATGGGGATTAAATCTCTGCTCTCCCTCCTCCTCAGATAGTGAGCCACATCCACCCCAGCACTCCGTACAGTATATTATAGTATACTATTGATAGTATAGTATAGATTAGTAAATATTCCAATTATTATTGAGAGAGGGAAGAGAGTGTGGACAAAATTAGTGTAACCTTCATTATGCTTTGGCTGTACTGGATTGAATGTCTGCAGTGAAACAGTAAAACGTAGCCAAATCCTTGGCCTTTGGATGTGAATGCACACACAGTAAGCGCCCAATAAATACGATTGAATGAATGAATGAACTATCACAATGGCCTTTCCCCTGAGTCTCAGAATAGCTAGTACCTGGTAATGTTTTTCTCCCTTTCTACTCCTCTCTCCATCTCACAGATCTTAAATTCAATTTTAGGTTTCAATCGAATACCATGGTTTACACATTAGAGTCCAGGATCTACACTAAGGCTAGCGGATGCCTTCAAATTTGAGCTACATCCCCAATTCCATCCATTTGTCTCCAGTAGCTGCTCATCTCTGGTTTTACATAAATCCTTCATTTTATTCAATTGTATTTATTGAGTGCTTACCATGTGCAGAGCACTGTACTAAGTGCTTGGAAAGTACAATTCAGGAATAACGAGAGACAATCCCCGCCCACACCAGGTTTACAATGTCCTGAGGTGTCAATCCTTTCCCCTCCCTCCCGTCCTGTCTCCCCTGGGGGGAGAATTTGACAAATTAACCATCTCTTCCCTCCATAGTGGAGTGGATAGGACAACTGGTTCTAGAAAAAGCCAATTATCACAATCCACGCTAATCGAGAGGACAAGCGCCTAAGAGAACGAACATACCTGATTGGAATCACAGGCATATCCATCTTGTTTATGAAGATTGGGTGGGCACTGAAAAACAAACCAACCAAACTGCTCAGAAAATGGTATCATTATCTAAGGTACATATTTTTAATGAGCAAAATCCACAAGCCATAAGCTCAATCGTGTGTAATGCCAATGTTCAAATGTTAAAAAACATACATTCACTTCTGCCTTATAGTGTGTCATCACTAGTCATTTGCCAAGGATGTGGGTAAGGAATTTGGAAACGTTCTTGTGACAGTGTAAGAGCCATGTGGTCAAGAAGAAAGAGCCTGGACCTGGCTTTCAATCACGGCTTTTCCATCTGCCTGCTGTTTGGCCTTAGAGAAGTCACAACTTCTCTGTGCCTCAGTTTCCACATCTAGCAAATGGGGCTTAAATAGCTGTTCTTCCTTCTTCCTCTTACTTAGGCTGTGAGCCCCTTGTGAGACAGGAACTCTGTCCAACTTGATTATCTAATATAACAATAATAAAAATAATAATGGTATTTGTCAAGCACTTTCTATGTGCCAGGCGCTATACTAAATGCTGGGGTGGATACAAGGAAATCGGTTGGACACAGTCCATGTCCCATGTGGGGCTCACAGTCTCGATCCCCATTTTACAGATGAGGTAACTGAGGTATAGAGAAGTCAAGTGACTTGCTCAAGGTCACACAGCAAAGAGGCAGAGCCGGGATTAGAATCCATGACTCCTTCTGCAGTAATACCTACTCCATTCACTCATTCAATAGTATTTATTGAGTGCTTACTGTGTGCAGAGTACTGTACTGAGCACTTGCAAAATATAAATCGGCAACATATAGGGATGTTCCCTACCCAACAACGGGCTCTCGTCTAGAAGGGGGAGAAAGACAACAAAACAAGTAGACAGGTGTCAATATTATCAGAATAAATAGAATTATAAATAGGATTACTCCAGTGCTTAGTATGGTGCTTGGCACACAGTAAATGCTTAACAAATACCACAACATTTGCCTGTTTGGGCTTAGCATGTCTTGTGATTGGGATAAACTGCTTGGGTGCATGCATGCAACATTCATTCATTGATTCATTCAATCGTATTTATTGAGCGCTTACTGTGTGCAGAGCACTGTATTAAGCCCTTGGGAAGTACAAGTTGGCAACATATAGAGATGGTCCCTACCCAACAACGGGCTCACAGTCTAGAAGGGGGAGACAGACAACAAAACAAAACATGTGGACAGGCGTCAAAGTCATCAGAATAAATAGAAATAAAGCTAGATGCACATCATTAACAAAATAAATAGAATAGTAAATATGTACATCAGAATGGGCGTTACAGCTCACATTTTCTTTAAATGACGTTTTGCAAGAATGCAACCCTCTGGAGGGTTGGGGGGGTTCATTATTTACATATATATATATATTTATATGTATATATATCTACTCTAAATACCTCTAGATTGAGAGCTTGTTATGGTCAGGGGACATGTCTACCAACTCTGTTGTATGCTCCCAAGCACTAAGTACACTGCTCTGCACGCAGTAATCATTCAATAAATAAGATTGATTGATTGATATCCTATTAAGGTCCTATTTTTCAAGATCTCCTAGTGTATTTCAGGGCTTCCAGGGATGCAGGTTCAATCTTTGGAATAATAACGAAATATTCAGGGGGAAATGGGGAGAAACGTCATAACTTCTGATTGGATGTACGACTGCACTAACAAACATGGCCCGTAATAATGGAAAATGAGCAAACCCCTCATGTCACACATCCAAAAGATGAAGCGTTCACTTACGTATAACTATACCCTTGCTAAAATCTGTCACTGAGGTGAAATATCTCAAGAGGACAACATGTCCTGATCCCTTAAAATTCTATCCAGTTTGTCACTGCTCTTCTACATTGGGAGATTCACCATCTAAATTTCCATCCTCCCCAATTTCCTGCATAAGTACCTGAAGAGCATTTCCTTTCCGAGTTATTGTGCAAGAACAGACTGAAAGGCACTCGACAGTGGTGCCCATTATGGGCTGAGCTAATGGAAGGAAGAAGAGACCCAACAGATAGGCAGTCTGTTGGCGACTCTAGGGAAGCTGTAATAATGTAGGAATATAGCACAGAGGCCTTGGACAGACTTATCATTACTTGTAGGACAATAATGAGTAGCAGTGGCTGATTTTAGGGGAAGTCCCTGTGGTTGGGGTGGCATGAGAGCGCTGGCCTGGGGAGCCTGGGAGAGGAAAGGCAGAAGGACAAGAAACCTTGGAATTTAGGTTCCTAGGCTCCTAAATTACAATCACTTGGCTCTTCTTTACGTAGCCGTTGCTCTTTATTCCTCATTATGCTTTGCATCATGCTCTTCACTCTTTCAAGAAAACTTAACTACTGTCTGCGCTTGACTCTCCTGCAATCTCCTTAGCTTCGCCTACTGGCCCCCGAAGCGGATGGGACATTGACTGGGAAGAGCATGGTTACTCTGGAGGGAAAGGGAGAGGGTGGAATTTTCTTGGATAAAAGTTTGACACCGGTGACGCGGCATAAGACGCTTGAAGAGGAAGCAGTGCAGCCTAGTGGATAAAACCCAGGCCTGAGAGTCCGAAGGGCCAGGATCCTAATCCCGGCTCCTCTACTTGTCTGCTGTGGGACCTTGGGCAAGTCGCTTCACTTCTCTGTCCCTCAGTTTACCTCATCTGTAAAATGGGGATTGAGACTGTGAGCCCCATGTGGGACTGGGACTGTCTCCAACCTGATTTGCTTGTATCTGCCCCAGCACTTAGTAAACTGCCTGGCATGCAGTAAGCAAATAGCAAATACCACAATTATTATTATTATATCTCCTCCTCCTCCAAGATTCATCTCAAAGGCCACCGCTTCCAGGAGGCACTCCCCGATGAATCCCTCCACCTTTGCGACCTGCTTTCCTCTCCCCATCTCAGCTCTGCCAAGTACCATGGATTTATTTATCTAATTATGTTTTTTATTTATATCCAATCTTACACATTTTTCAACTGTATATTCATCAATCTGCCTGTCTTCTCTAGTAGATTCGAGGACAGGGATCACTGTGTATATAGTTGGTGATCAATAAATATTGTTCATGATGATGATGATAGGAAAAACTGAGTGTGGGTGTGACAGGGGCAGGATGAGGAGGAGAAGGACCAGTGGAGAGCCTTCTCTCAGCTGTATCCAAAGTATTTATTTACTGGATTTGCTTGTATCCACCCCAGTGCTTAGTACAGTATGCACTTAACATTATTCATTCATTCATATTTATTGAGCGCTTACTATGTGCAGAGCACTGTACTAAGCACTTATACCATAATTGTTATTATTTATTGAGTGTCTACTGTATGCAGGTCACTATACTAAACAATTGGGACTATAGGAGTAAATTTCATGGTCCCTAACTTCAAGAAGCTTACAATCTACTAGGGGAGTCAAGTGACCACAGGGTATATAAAATATTGTGAGCAGAAGAACCACCAACTGGGGGTAATAATGTAAAAAGGTGAATAAAGGGACAAATAAATGGATAAAAAGCAGTATTCAAATATGGATGTATACACAGTTACTGAGGAGGACTATTCATAATAAGTGTCACGGGTCACTGTTAAGTTGATATGATCTGGAGTTGTGAAGATTAATGGGTAATGATTCCTGGAGAAGATGGGACTTTAGGAGAGCCTTGATCAATCAATCAATCAATCAATCGTATTTATTGAGCAATTACTGTGTGCAGAGAACTGTACGAAGCGCTTGGGAAGTACAAGTTGGCAACATCTAGAGACAGTCCCTACCCAACAGTGGGCTCACAGTCTAAAAGGGGGAGACAGAGAACAAAACCAAACATACTAACAAAATAAAATTAATAGAATAGATATGTACAAGTAAAATAAATAAATAGAGTAACAAATATGTACAAACATATATACATATATACAGGTGCAGTGGGGAAGGGAAGGAGGTAAGATGGGGGGGGAAAAACAGCTGAGATCATGGGTTCTAATCCCGGCTCCCCCACAAGTCTGCTGTGTGACCTTGGGCAAGTCACTTAACTTCTCTGAGCCTCAGTTATCTCATCTGTAAAATGGGGATTAAGACTGTGAGCCCCACGTGGGACAACGTGATTACCTTGTATCCCCCCAGCGCTTAGAACAGTGCTTTGCACATAGTAAGCACTTAACAAATGCCATCATTATCATTATTATTATTATTTGACAGCATCCATTTGATGATCTAAAATGATCCCGGTTCCCTCTGCTTCTGCTGGAGTTAAGGGCATCTCCCCTCGGACTGTAAACGCGAAGGAGTTGGAAAAGGCCGCAATACATAAAGTACAACTCTGCTGAAAAAACGAGTAGGTAAAATAATTCCAGGGTTTTCACTTTCTGTGCTGCCCTAAAATGAAACAAATGCAATGAAATTCCCAACCCACATAGGCAAAATAGTGGAGGGAAAAGGTCAAAGGTCCACATGCTACCGTCTAATTCTTGCATCACCTATGTGCTTGAGTCTGTACCTCCAAAACACTAAGGTATTTCTCCCATTTCCTCCCTCCCACAGCACCTAGGGACATACCTTTAAACTTTGCTGCTTCCCCCTACCTGTCATGAGCCCCTTCCTTCCTCTCCCCCTCGCCCCCCTCTCCATCCCCCCCATCTTACCTCCTTCCCTTCCCCACAGCACCTGTATATATGTATATATGTTTGTACATATTTATTACTTTATTTATTTATTTATTTATTTATTTTACTTGTACATATCTATTCTATTTATTTTATTTTGTTAGTATGTTTGGTTTTGTTCTCTGTCTCCCCCTTTTAGACTGTGAGCCCACTGCTGGGTAGGGACTGTCTCTATATGTTGCCAACTTGTACTTCCCAAGCACTTAGTACAGTGCTCTGCATACAGTAAGCGCTCAATAAATACGATTGATGATGATGATGATGATTTCTTTTAGTGCCTGTCTCCCCACAATTAGATTCTAAGCTCCTTGAAGGCAGGGATGGCGCCTGCTAAACCTACTGCACTTTCCCAAGCGCTTAGTAGAGTGCTTCGCACAGGGTAAGCACTCAATGAATACCACTGATTGATGCAGTAGAGTCCATTCACAATGGATTTTAATCAATCAATAATATTTATTGAGCATTTACCCTGTGTGACGCCCTGCATTAAACAGTTGGGAAAGTTCAGTACGAAAGAGAAGTGGCGTGGCCTAGTGGGCAGAGCATGGCCCTGGTAATCAGAAGCACCTGGATCCTAATTCCTGGAGCCGCCACTTGTCTGCTGTGTGACCTTGGGCAAGTCACTTAACTTCTCTGTGCGTTAGGTACCTTGTCTATAAAATGGGGATTAAGACTGTGAGCCCCATATGGGACATGGACTGTGTCCAACCTGATTAGCTTGTATCTACCCCAATGCTTAGAACAATGCTTGATCCATAGTAAGGGCTTAACAAATGCCAATATTACTATTAATAACAATAATAATAATGATGGCATTTGTGAAGCGCTTACTATCAATCAATCAATCAATCGTATTTATTGAGCGCTTACTGTGTGCAGAGCACTGTACTAAGCGCTTGGGAAGTACAAGTTGGCAACATATAGAGATAGTCCCTACCAAACAGTGGGCTCACAGTCTAAAAGGGGGAGACAGAGAACAAACCAAACATACTAACAAAATAAAATAAATAGAATAGATATGCACAAATAAAATAAATAAAAAAATAAATAGAGTAATAAATATGTACAAACATATATACATATATACAGGTGCTGTGGGGAAGGGAAGGAGGTAAGATGGCGGGGATGGAGAGGGGGATGAGGGGGAAGGTATGTGCAAGGTAATGTTCTAAGCACTGGGGAGGATACAAGGTGATCAGGTTGTCCCATGAAGGGCTCAGTCTTAAACCCCATTTTACAGATGAGGTAACTGAGGCACAGAGAGGTTAAGTGACTTGCTCAAAGTCACACAGCTGACATACGGTGGAGCTGGGATCAAACCCATGACCTCTGACTCCCAAGCCCATGCTCTTTCCACTGAGCCATGCTGCTTCCCCTGAGCCACGCTGCATTATTATTATTCTTAATAAAAGAGTTGGTAAACCTGCTTCCATTCATTCATTCAGCTGGATTTACTGAGTGCTTACTGTGCGCAGAGCACTGTAAACCAAGTGCTTGGAAAGTACAATTCAGCAATAAAGAGAGATAATCCCTGCCTACAGCGGGCTCACGGGGAGCTTACAGTCTGAAGGGAGAGACTATCATTCATTTCATTCATTCAATCATATTTATTGAGCGCTTACTGAGTGCAGAGCACTGTACCAAGCACTTGGGAAGTACAAGTCGGCAACATATAGAGACAGTCCCTACCCAACAACAGGCTCACAGTCTAGAAGGGGGAGACAGACAACAAAACAGTAGAATAGCCTTTGTCATCACTGGCAGACCCGTGATTTGGCAAACACACTGTTCCTCCTATATGGTAGAGGTTGCATTCTTGCGAGGCGTTGCAGTTTGTGCAATATGCCCACATCTGTGTTTCCCAACACTCCATCAAGCCATACCCAGACAGGTCCACAGTGTAAGTCGAAAGAATATTCCCAAGTACTGCTGTCATATTTTAGCCAAACCTTTGAGTGGAAACACAAGTTCTGACTGAATTGAGTATACTAACCCAATTTGATTGCCCTGAGAATTTCACCAGGATCATAAAGTCATTCCCTGATAGTATGAATAGTCAAGTCGGAGTGGATGATGTCCTGTGAGGTAAAGTGGAGCTAAAAGCTAGGCCCGGTTCTATAAGTTCTGGGTAGAAGCCACTCAACAGGTGACAAGTCATACTGTGAGCTTGTCATGGCCAGGGAATACATCTGTTTGTTCTTATATTGTACTCTCCCAGGAACTTAGTACAGTGCTTTACACACAGGAGCCCTCAATAAATACAACTTAATGAATAAACACGCCTTTGAACTGTGGTGTCTTGCTCTGTGCCAATGTTGTTGCTGGAAGGTACATGGACAGAAATGTGGTTAATTTTAATGTGCTTCCCAGAGTCTGCACGATTGTATGGTCTGACCACAGCCTTGGGCCCAAAGATCAATCACTCAATCAATCGTATTTATTGAGCGCTTACTGTGTGCAGAGCACCGTACTAAGTGCTTGGGAAGTACAAGTTGGCAACATATAGAGACAGTCCCTACCCAACAGTGGGCTCACAGTCTAGAAGGGGGAGACAGGGAACAAAACCAAACGTATTAACAAAATGAAATAAATAGAATAGACATGTACAAGTAAAATAAATAGAGTAATAAATATGTACAAACATATATACGGTCAGTGGTCCCAGTGGTCCGTCTAACACAGCACTCTGCCACTAACAGTGATTCCAGGCCTGCAAAAGCAATATGGTGTTGTTTTCCTTGGCTTCCCCTAATTTTCCTTCTATTAACCCATTATGTGTATTGGAGCCACTGCTACAGATGATGTGTGCATCAGTCTGGGCATATATTCACCAGAAATTTAGGAAAATTAAAATTATCAATAGGACCGTTTCCTGATCGTTCTGGATTCTGATGACTTGCTGAATCAATAATTTTGCTCAATGAAACAATTACACACTGCAGTGTTAAGCAAGACAGAGGGACAAAACAAAGTGAGATGATCCATGCTTTACTGCTCTATCTGGACTGCCTATTCCCTGGGATGCAGAAACAATTCCAGTTTGCAGTACCTGGCCGGAGTCTCCGGTGCAGTATTCTGGAATATCGCACTCGTTGACTGTGTAGCGGCAGTCATAGCCTCGTGGCAGAAACTGAAACCAAAAATCCATCGGTTAAGGATGTTTATCAGATCAAATGATCAGCATTATTCTTCTCACGTTTGCCTGAGGTCAGCATTGCAACTCCTTCCTTGACCACACACGCCTCATAACCCGCCAGAAGTATAGCTTTTTTTTTAATGGCACTTGGTAAGCGCCTGTGTCAAACACTGTTCTAAGTGCTGAGGTAGATACAAGTTAATCAGGTTGGACACAGGTCCTGTTTCACATGGGCTCACAGTCTACGTTGGAGGGAGTAGGATTTAATCCCCATTTTACAGATGAAGAAACTGAGACACACAGAAGTTAGGTGACTTGCCCAGGTCACACAGCAGACGAGTGGTAAAGCTGAGATTAGAACCCAGGTCCTCTGACTCCCAGTCTCGTGCTCTTTACACTAGGCCATGCTGCTTCATTTTTGATGGGAGGCTCCATCACCCGTAACTAATTATTTAATACGTTTTGGAAACTCATGATTTCAGGTGGGAAATGGCTCTCACCTAGTCATCAAGCGCTTAGTCCAGTGCTCTGCACACAGTAAGCGCTCAATAAATACGATTGAATGAATGAATGACCCTTCAGCCGTCACCACCAACAAAACCAGTTCCCTCGGGTCATCAAAGAGTAGCTCTACGGATACAACTTCCACTCATTGCTGACTTGAGCTCCATTTGACTCTATTATCAAGGACTGAAATGATTTGGATTTCAGAGGCCATTTGTCAATCTGATGGGAATTATTTCAGGAAGCCTTCATGATTCCACTGAAAGAACTAAATCGTTCTAGAGTAATCTGGGATCCTATTGAGATTCATAACTGGTAACACTGCGCTGTCTCCTGAAACCACTGTTCTCACTTATAGGTGTCCTACTCTGATGCCCTTACCATTTTTTCTGGTTCTGGTCTGTCCAGTTGAGAAGCAGTGCTGCATAGTGGAAAGAAGATGGATCTGAGAGTCTGAAGTCCTGAGTTCCAATCCTAGTTCTGCAACTTGCCTGCTATGTGAGCTTGGGCAAGTCATTTAACTTCTCTAACCTTGGTTTCTCAGCTTTAAATTGGGGAATGAATACCTGTTCTTCCCTTCCAATTAGAGTGTGAGCTCTGTGTGGAACATAAACTGTATCCAACCTGATTATCTTGTCTCTAACTCAGCACTGGATGCAGTGATTGGTACATAGTCGATGCTTAACAAATATCATAGATATTATCATTATTATTAGTTGTTGGTAGGACAAATATCTTTCATTTTCGTGGCTCAGTGGGGAAGAACCCGGGCTTTGGAGTCAGAGGTCGTGGGTTCGAATCCCGCCTCCACCACATGTCTGCTGTGTGACCTTGGGCAAGTCACTTCACTTCTCTGAGCCTCAGTTCCCTCATCTGTAAAATGGGGATTGACTGTGAGCCCCATGTGGGACAACCTGATCACCTTGTATCCCCCCAGTGCTTAGAACAGTGCTTTACACATAGTAAGCACTTAACAAATGCTATTATTATTGTATTCCCTTATCCTGTGGCCTAGTGGGTAGAGCATGGGCCTGCGAGTCAAACGGACCTGGGTTCTAATCCCGGCTTTGCCACCTGTCGGCTAAGTGGCCCTGGGCAAGTCACTGGGCTTCTCTGTGCCTCAGTTACCTCATCTATAAAATGAGGATTAAGACTGTGAGCCCTTTGTAGGACAGGGACTGTGTCCAATATGATTACCTTGTATCCACCCTAGCACTTAGTACAGCGCCTGGCTCATAGTAAGCACTTACCAAATACCACAATTATTAATATTATTATCCCTAGTTTACTTAAGGAAGTATAAAAGATTCCCACAGACCTTTAGAAAGCTGTACTATCACACTCAACTGTGGTTTGTACTGTACTCTCCCAAGCAGTTAGTACAGTGCTCTGCACACAGGAAACACTCAATAAATAGCTCCACGTGGGACAGGGATTGTGTCCAACCTGATTTGCTTGTCTCCACCCCAGGGCTTAGTACAGCACATGGCACATAGTAGGCACTTAACAAATACCATAATTATTAATAAATGGCATTGACTGATTGAACAGTATGGCTTAGTGGAAAGAGCACAGGCTGGGGAGTGAGAGGTCATGGGTTCCAATCCCAGCTCTGCCACGTGCCTGCTGTGTGACCTTGGCCAAGTCACTTCACTTCTCTGTGCCTCAGGTACCTCAGCTGTAAAATGAGGTTTAAGACTGTGAGCCCTACATGGGACAACCTGATCACCTTGTATCCTCCCCAGTACTTAGAACAGTGCTTGGCACACAGTGAGCGCTTAACAAATACCATCATTATTATTTACTAAACGGGTGAGGACACAGTGGCTTCTGCTACTGCTGAGGTCTCTGCTGCTGTTTCGTGACGACAAGTTGTGCCAGTCTGCCATTTAGGAAAAATAAGTTCAAGGCAGTAAAGTAAATGGGTTAAAAAACAAAAAGTTCTAGACTGTGTTCACCTTGATCACTTCCCCCTGACAGGTCGATCGGCCTGGGGTTACGCCACTCATCTGAAGAAGTTAGGTTAAAAAAATGGACCATTGTGTTCAAGTAACTCACAAGACAGGATGTGTTACAGCAGGGCCCATCGCTGCAGTGAGCTCCGTTGGACAGTGAGCATTTCTTGCAGCAATCTCCATTGCATTCCTAGAGAAAACATCATATTTCAGGGATCAAGAACCTTTCACTCGAGGTCATTCATCTTTACACACTGTAAAAATGTAAGTTAGAGGGGAAGTCCCTTGAGGGCAGGGATCACGTCTACTGATCGACTCTATTCTCTTAAGCTCAAAGCACAGTGTTGGGCTCACAGTAGGTGCTCGATAAATACTACTGATTGCATGACTTCAGTGCCCCTATTGCTGATAATGCATGAGAAGGGTTACCACCTAAACAGAGTATTCTTGGAGAAGAAAATGAATTGGAAGAACCAAGTAAGGTTTTCACACTTATTCGATGAAACAGTTGAGGGTTATGAGTGAACTAAATATTTAAACTGTGTTTGAAGGAAGTGAACAGCTCTGAAGAAAGGGATGACCAAAAAAAGGGGAGAAGATCTGGGAAACTTAACAAGGCCAACCTTCTGCCTATTCTACATTTACTGGTCAAATGTTTGGAGGATTAAGAAATTTTAAAAGACCTCAAGCTTACCACATGGAAACCACAATCGCATTCTTCTCCTGCTTCCACATAGCCATTGCCACATTCAGTAGTTTCAAATAACTAAGAGACAAAGAAAAGACATATCTGCTTAAAATGTAAAGAAAATGCTTACACAAAGAACTCTGGGTCCATGGCAATAAATAACATCAGCAGTCAGGCCTGTTTCTCAGTTACTTCATATATCACCTTATACTCTGTTCTTGTCCATTACCATAGGGGTTTTTGAGCTGTTGTCAACATTTTGGCAACATGGACAATGACTAGCACCATGAATTCTTGGGCTTAGGGTTCCTCTCTGGGATTCTAGCTATTTTATATAGAGACAAGCTTTCTAAGGATTGGTGTAAATGGACTGATCCATCAATCAATCAGTGGTATTTTATTGAGCACTTACTGTAAGGGCTTGGGAAAGTATATACAAGAGAGTTGGTGGGCACATTCCCTCACCACAAGGAGCCTACAGTCTACAGGGGGGGATTCATTTACATTTACTAGAGGAACTAAAACCTATTGCTAATAAGGAACCAGGAGGTAGGCTCTTTGCTGACTAGCTTCCATGTACATCGATCCATTCAATTCACCAATGAATGTGAGATGAACGATCAATACATACAAACTCCAGAAATCTCGCTGAAAAGCAACCTTTTCTTCAGTAAGCCATAGGGTTGGCAAACTGCCCATTTAGTTGACAAACTGCCTCGAGTCTCTCTCAACTCAACTCCGGAAACCATTCTGCATTTGGCTCCCCATTCTTCCCAAACTTCCAATGGTGACCTATTCATCCATCTCTGAATCCAACAGAATCTTTTGTCCCCACCTCTAAGACACTCATTCAGCTCTCTCCCTTCAGTTCATCCTCACTGTTCTCCCACTCCACTCCGGCTCGCCCATCTCACGCCAATCTCATTCACTGGGCCTCGTCCTGGTTTCTCCCCCTCTATCTTGCTCTCACCCTTCCTTCTCGCTGGAATGCCCTCCACTTTCACATCTGGCAGCTCACTGCTTTCTCTATCTTCATAGCCCTTCTGGGATCACATGATGATAATGATGGTATTTGTTAAGTGCTTACTATAGATCAAGCACTGTTCTAAGCGCTGGGGTAGATACAAGGCAATCAGGTTGGACACAGTCTCTGTCCCACATGGGGCTCACGGTCTTAATCTCCATTTTACAGATGAGGACACATCTTTTACAGGAGGCCTGCCTTGATTTTTCTCTCTCATCCCCCTACCCTCTATCCTCACTCACTGCCACTGCAACACTCCCTGTAGACTGTAAGCTCCTTGTGGGCAGGTATTGCGTCTGCTGACTCTTTTGCATTGTACTTTCCCAAGCGTTTAGAACAATGCTCTGCACACAGTAAGAACTCAATGAATACGACTGAATGGATGAATGAAGGCTCTGCACACAGTAAGCGCTCAATAAATACCACTGATTGATTCCATTACACCCAAGCAATTGGGCACTTACACGCACATACCCAGTCCTGTAGGACTTAAAGTATCTTTAAATTCTACTGCTTTCTCCTACCTGTAATTCATTTTAGTGCCTGTCTTCCCTGCTAGATTGCAAGCTCCTCAAAGGAAAGGACCATGCCTATTAATTCTATTTTACTCTCTCGGGCACACAACAGGAACTCACTAAATGCTACTGATTTACTGACATGGAAAATATCATTGTTCATTTGTTATTCCATCCTTTGGTGTTTTTCCATTCCTTGCAATATGATTTATCGGGGTTTTCTTCTACAAAAATGTCCATGAAGGTCTAAAGAGACAGCATGGTAGAAGCCTAGCTTAAACGATTCAAGGTCATTTAAAAATTCCTCTGACAAATTCTTTTATACTCTTGGTGATTTTGTGCTGACGACAGGGATCAAACCAGCATCCCCTAGGAGCAATAAAATCACTTAATTACTGGTAGGGTGATAAATTATTTTGTCAGCTCTCCACAGAAGTCCTTTTAATGCTAACATGATTCCTTTGCTCTTTGCATTCGCAAAAGAGTATTAATTATTTTGTACAGTCATAACCTATATTTGACTTTCTTACAGAGAAATTTTTTAATGCTTTAGAAGTAGTTTTGAAAATTATGATTTATGGGTATGCGTTTAATGCTTGTCTGTTTCTGACTGTACAATCCTTTACAATTTCAATGGAAAACTCCTGGCTTAACTCTAAATGCAGAGCAAAGGACACATACCTGTAAAGAAGAATCTCCACAACCACCTCTAGGCCCTATGCCTGACCAGATCTTGGGACTAAGAAGTTTGGGAAGACCGATGATGTCCAAATGCAAATATGCCAACAGATTGGCAAGGAGCCGCAAGGGAGATTTCAAAGAGGGGTGGCTTTGTCCACGGGGCTGGTCAAAGACAAACATCTTTTCCTTCAGACAAGAAACCAAAGCGCCCACAGCCAGACATTAAACTTAGGAGATGCGAAGTGCAGCATCACTAAACTAGAAATTCCATGTTAGCCTGAAGTACCATACTTTAGCCTCATCGCTGGCCTCCCAGCCTCAATCCTCTCCTGTTCCAGTCTATATTGTGAAGCACCGCAGTCTAGCAGAAAGAGCTGAGGCCTGAGATTCGGAGGACCCGAGTTCTAATTCTGTCTCCACCACTTGCCTGCTGTGTGGCCTTGGGCAAGTCACTTAACTTCTCTGGGCCTCAGTTCCCTCATCTGTAAAATGGGGGTTCACTATGTGTTCTCCCTCCTACTTTGAGCTCCATGTGGGACCTGATAATCTTGTATCTACCCCAGTGCTTAGAAAGTGCTTGGCACATTGTAAGTGCTTAACCAATACCACAGTTATTGTTATTATTATTACACAACAATCTGCTGCATGAATCATTTTCCTGAAGCATCACTTGGCCCACAACTTTCCTCTCCTCAAAAACTTCCACTGCTTCCCCATTTCACATCATATCCCTTCCGTCAAACAAAAACTCCTTACTTTGACTTTGAGATGCTCCATCACCTGGGCCCATTTTACCCATCTACTCTTTCCACCCACTCTCCCCAGCTGGCATGAGGGCAGGGAGCATTTTGACCAATTCTGGACTCTCCCAAGTGTTTAGTACAGTGTTCTGCACACAGTTACGTGCTCAATAAATACCATTGGTGGTGATGAATCTCTATGTCCCAAGCGGGAAGTACAGTGCACTGTCCCAGTAGGGCACTCAATAAATACTACTACCATTATTTATACAAGCAATGAACCAAGGAACTGGAGATTCAGAAAGCTGGGGCTCTGAGCTAAGCCTATTGTGCTTCACTTTTTTAGCCCTAGAATATCTGATACTGTGAACCTACCAGCTGCTGAATGCCAGTCTCCTTGGTTCACTGATTGCCTTTCCTGACTCGTTTCCAACTTCTGGGTTGGATGAATCCACAGGATGAAGACAATGACAAGATCAACTAAATTCACTTACCTTTGTTGGCCTGTTAAAAAGACAGGCACCTCCTCCTCTCAATAAAAACTCTTTATACTCAGCAATACTGCATTTTGAGAATTTTCTGGAATGGGATACCCTAGAGGGACAAAGATTCAGTTGGCCAAATAAGTCACCAAAGTTAGCCATCGTAGAAGACAATTAAAAGCACTTACGACTCTGAGTATCATTTCTGTCTCGGGTATTAGTGTAAATGATCCACTCTGAGTATTGCACATAACTTGATTCCAAACTACCAAGCAAAGGGAGTTGAAGCAATCTAAATTTTGAAAGAAAAATCGAGGCCTGGTACATTCAGAATCTATGATGGAACATAAGAGCTAATATATGAGAGAAGCAGCATGGTATACAGTGGATAGGGCACGAGACTGGGAGTCAGGTCATGGGTTCTAATCCCAGCTCTGCCACTTTGTGGCTTTGGGCAAGTCACTTCATTTCTCTGCGTAAGTCACTTCATTTCTCTTTTCATTTCTCATTTCATTTCATTTCTCATTTCATTTCACTTAATTTCTCTCCCCCTTTTAGACTGTGAGCCCACTGTTGGGTAGGGACTGTCTCTATATGTTGCCAACTTGTACTTCCCAAGCGCTTAGTACAGTGCTCTTCACACAGTAAGCGCTCAATAAATACAATTGATGATTTCTCTGGGCCTCAGTTACCTCATCTGGAAAATGGGGATTGAGACTGTGAGCCCCACATGGGGCAGGGACTGGGTCCACCCTGATTTGCTTGTATCCACCCCAGCGCTCAGTGTGGTGCCTGGCACATAGTAAGCATTTAGCAAGCACCATAATGAATATTATTATTACTGGAAGATCCCTTGTAGTAATGACCTTAACGAGGAGGACGATCAAAATACACAGATTCCAAATTTCTAACTAATTTTTAACAGCTATTGTGCTTGGTCAGATGTCATTGGAGGAGAGTTCCTTCCCCAGCCTTACACCTTCGTTTGGAAATCAGGAGCGGGACAGGTTGAATGTTTGGGCTGTTTTGGAGTATGGGCTTTAGTCAGAGGAAGGAAACAAATCTGGGAAAGTGGGTTCCGGCGATTGAGGACTTGGCTTTGGGGATGAGCAGCACGAATCAATCGATCAATCAATCAATCAGTGGTATTTATTGAGTACTTACTGTGTGCAGAGCACTGGACTAAGCACTTAGGAGACTACAATACGAGTTGGTAGATACAGTCCCTGCCCAAAAAGAGCTTACAATCTAGTGAAGAATGGGGAAGCAGAGTGGCCTAGTGGATAGAGCTCTGGCCTGGGAGTGGGAAGGACCTTGGTTCTAATCCCGGCTCCACCACTTTTCTACTAAGTGACCTTGGGCAAGTCACTTGACTTCCTCTGGGTCTCAGTTACCTCATCTGTAGGACTGTGAGCCCCATACTTGTATCCACTCTGGCACTTAGTAGATGCCAGGCACATAATAAGTGTTTAACAAATACTGCAATTATTATTATAATGGTGAATTTCAATAGTCTCTAGGAAAGAGCATGGTGGGTCAGGAGAAACAGTATGATCTAGATGAAATTAATTTTGAATCCAAGATTATTCTACTCTATTCTCAGCCCTACTGAGAGCTCACCTACTCCAGAAGGCCTTCCCAGACTGAGCCCCTTCCTTCCTCTCCACCTTATCCCCCTCTCCATCCCCCCCATCTTACCTCCTTCCCTTCCCCACAGCACCTGTATATATGTATATATGTTTGTACATATTTATTACCCTATTTATTTATTTATTTATTTTACTTGTACATATCTATTCTATTTATTTTATTTTGTTAATATGTTTGGTTTTGTTCTCTGTCTCCCTCTTTTAGACTGTGAGCCCAGTGTTGGGTAGGGACTGTCTTTATGTGTTGCCAACTTGTACTTCCCAAGCGCTAAGTACAGTGCTCTGCACACAGTAAGCACTCAATAAATACAATTGATGATGATGATGATGTGTATATATATATATCTATATCTATAATTCTATTTATTTATATTGATGCTATTGACACCTGTCTACTTGTTTTGTTTTGTTGTCTGTCTCCCCCTTCTAGACTGTGAGCCCGTTGTTGGCTAGGGATTGTCTCTAGCTGTTGCCGAAATGTACTTTCCTAGAGCTTAGTACAGTACTCTGCACACAGTAAGTGCTCAATAAATATGACTGACTGAATGAATGAAATGTTCTGATTTTAGATTAAAATATAATATGAGAACAGTAAAGAAAGGGAGAGGGAGAGGAAGGGGGGAAAGGAAAGGAAGAGAGAGCAGGAAAAGGGAAAGAATTAGGAGGAAGGAGAAAGAGAGAAGGAAGAGGAAATGGGGGAGGGAGGGTGACGAGGAAGAGGAAATAGGAGCAAGGGAGAGGGACCCAGGAGTGTGTGGTGTCTTGCAGACTATTCAATAGTCATTAGAAAATGTAATTTCAAGACTTTGGCCATAACTCTGAGGGTTGTGAGGGTCTGTATCTTTAAATCTAGAAGAAATTACTTTCTGGCTTGAATTGTTTTCATGTAGTTCTGCCTGAACCACTGTTTTAGCCAAATGACTGGCTAGAACAATTCATAAAGTTCTTTCCAGCCCCATGATTCTATTATGGAATCTTATCTATTACAAATTCAATGGGTGGTTGTTTCAAGATATATGAGCTGATTAAATTGGTGACTATTCTAGACTGATGAAATTACTGAGTCAGTGAATTTCCAGACCATTTATAGATTTATTTAAAACGGATGTAATCCAATGAACTTCCGGCAGGGATCATCTCTTCCACCTCCCAACTGCATAATACAGTGCTGTTCACACAGATCTACTCAGTATGGGAAAAATCTCCATGAGATAAAAGGATGTGTGCATGTGCATCAGTTTAAAAAAAACTACAAAGAAAGGAAATCTGAAAGCTGAAAAATTCAGAGTCTGTCTCCCACTATTTGAAGTACAAGATGAAGTTCTCCCTGGTCACACACTGTAATGATATAACTATTGTCAAATTATTTGGGATCGCAATTATTAACACATACCAGTTTTGATGGTTGGTGTGCCTCTAAGAATTTGTAATAGGAATTCGAAGGAGTTGAGATTGGTGGGCTATGGTTAATTTAATAGGCTCATTCTAATAAGTAGGCAAGACAAAAAACAGTAATTTATTCGGAATAAACAGTTACTCTGACTGTGTATTTAGAGGAAAGATGCAACAAATGGGGACCTAATTAGCTTTGAACAGGTTAATCAAGAGAGAATAACACCTAAAATATTGGATGTGTGACCTATTAAAATAAAGCATATTGACTGTAAAAGCATTTGCAGGGCTATTTTATTATTGTACATAGACCTACTAAGAGTCTTTTGAACACACATTGATGGCACCACTGATTTCCACTGACACCTTCTAAATAACAACTACCTATGCAAAAGCTGCATCTGCCTGTGGCAAAGGGTTCTTTAAAGCAGTTCCTGTGGAAAAGGGGTTTTTTTCAGCCTGAAACTGCAAGGGGCAAATCTACCTTTCAGCATCAAGTTAACTCAATAGAGAATTCCCTATTAGATACTGTCTGATATTTCTGAGGCACTTATCACCAATCTCGCTCAAAGCCTGTTTCTGGGAGCTTGTGAGCCCAGGGAGCATTTATGGCTTTTCTCGCTCTCACCCTCACCCCACAACCTGCTTCCATCCTGTGGGAGTTTCAGGGAAATCAGTTTCCAGAATCCACAAAGACAAGCTGGCAAGCGGGAGAAGGGAGAAATCAATCGATAATATTGATCGAGCGCTTGCTATATGAGGAGCACTTTAATAAGCGCTTGGGCAGAACAGTACTTGGCATATAGTAAGTGCTTAGCAAATACCATTATTATTATTATCATTATTATCGCAATGCAGAAGAGTTGGTAGATAGGATCCCTGCCTTCAAGGGGGCTTACAGAGTTGCCAATACTTCAGGCAATGGTTAAGCAGATTCCCAAATAAATAAGGAGCTGTACCTGATGATGAATGCCCTAGTTGAAAGAAAAAAAGACTGGGAGTCAATAAATAATAATTAATAATAATTATGGTACTAATAATTAATAATTATTATTATGGTACTTGTTAAGCGCTTACTATGTGCCAAGCACTGTTCTAAGCACTGAGGCAGTGGAGGAGCAAGATTAGAGCCTAGGTCCAGGCCCATTCTCTATCCACTAGGCAACACTGCTTCCCAGGATATCTGCAGACCCAGCTGAAATCTACTAAAAAATAATTATTTTATTGAACCTAAAGACCGTTGGAATTCTCCTTCTGAAGACTATTATAAAGAGTGGACTATAGCTTACTTCTATCAACCACAACTCCCATTTTAAAATAAAAGTAGAAATTTATTAGGTATTTTAGTGTGACGTGGATTTATCAGACAAGACACCATTTGGTCCAAATTGCTACTCTAAAACGTTTTCCAGAAGAGCTGACCAAGGGGAGATTATGTATGGTTTTGTGTTTTTATGTTTTCACTCGAAAGGCATCTTAATAAGTTCTACTTAATGTAAAAGCTAAAACTAACCAAATGAATCAGGGGGCTGAAATTGCAGTGAAATTGAAAAAAAAATCTTGCTGGAAAATGCCTTACTTATGCTCATATATTTTATTTTCCGCAAAGCAATGGCTGCAAACGTATTATATGTATTCCTAACAATCTATCCTGACCATCAGCACTTAGAACAGTGCTTCAGCGCTTAGAACAGTGCTTTGCACATAGTAAGCGCTTAACAAATACCATCATTATCCACTTTTGGTTTCTACTTAGGCAGAGATTCAAACCGTACTTTGTGCCATCCTTTATGTACTTTCTGTGCCGTTGCTGCAGTTTGTTCTTAGCAATAGGAGGAGAAAAGTTTTTCCATTTAAAGCAAAGGGCAATGAAACAAACCAAAAAATCAGGTGGTGTTTGATTCCCCCTCCAAAATACTGAGGAACAGATTCATAGAGTATTACCCTGTTTCCTCCATGATGCATCCACCCCAGGATTCTGTGCAGTCACATTCTGGTCAGGTGAGAATCAAAGGGAGGAAGAGAGAAAAGAGAAAGGAGAAACATGTCATCTTTTCCATAATAAGCAAGGTAGTTTATTTATGAAGGACATGAAACTTTGCCACTTGTCTGCTGTGTGACCCTGGCCGAATCACTTAACTTCTTTGTGACTCAGTTATTTCATCTGAAAAACGGGGATTAAGACTGTGAGCTCCTATGGGACGTGAACTGTGTTCAACCTAATTAGCTTGTATCTACCCCAGCACTTCATATAATGTCTGGCACATAGTAAGCATTTACCAAAAAAACATAAAAAAATTAACTAAGTTGCTGGTTTTATCATTCCCAGTCATAGTTTTTCCCTATCTACCACCCTAAAGGACAATCTACAGTTCAACTATCACCAACTACATTTAGAATAACAACACCACTACATTTAGAATAACAACACCACTACTACTACTACTACTACTACTACTATTACTACTAACGATAATAATAATAGTAGCATTTGTTAAATGCTTACTGTGGGCCAAACTCTGAACTAAGCTCTGCGGTAGAAACAAGATAATGAGGTGAGACACAGTCCCTGTCCCCCATGGGGCTGACAGTTGAAGAAGTAAAGAGAACAGAAATTGAATCCCCATTTTGCAGATGAGGGAAGTGAGGCACAGAGAAGTTAAGTGATTTGCTCAAAGTCACACAGCTGGCAAGTGGCAGAGCTGGGATTAGAACCCAAGTCCTGAGACTCCCTGGACTGTGCTTCTTCCATGAGGTCACATGTTTTCCCTATTGGTTGGGACACAATATACACTTATCACTCCTCAGTTTATGAATCGGGCCCCAGAGAATAAAGTTTTAATTTTACCAATCAATTGGAGTGGGAATAGTTCTAGATTAGACCAAAAAAGGATGCTGAAACACACTCTAATTCCCTCCATTTTGCAAGCAATTCTTCTGCAATTCAACTGCATCGCTTAATGTATAACAGAACCATTAAGTGAGTCAAGTGGTCCTTGAAAATAAAAAGCTCATGTACCCTCTCTCTCGAATGCAGCTCAAAGAACATATACATTCAAAGTATTTCTATTTGGCAACTGTACTGGGAGAAGAAAATGTAGATGTTTTTAATGTCTGCTCTATAGGGCATGAAAGAGGTGTTAATCTAAAAACATCGGTATGAAGGAAACCTTTTCATAGGTTAGGGATAACTCTGTAGGTTTGATCTGGAGAGTGATCACTTAGAAATAAGCATGTTATGGACTCCTTGAGATCGACTTACTTGACTTTGCCTAATTTATAAAATAATTATCTGTGCCTGCCTCAATTAAATGATCTGTAAAATGGGGATTAAAGATGTGAGCCCCAAGTAGGACATGGACTGTGTCCAACCTGATTATCTCGTATCTACTCCAGCACTTACTCCAGTGCCTGGCAATCAATCATATTTATTGAGTGCTTACTGTGTGCAGAGCACTGTATTAAGTGCCAGGGAGAGTACTATACAATACTTACTGGCACACATTCAGCACTTACCGAATACCATAAAAAAATTCCCTGCAATTAGAAGACCAAAAATGACCCGAAGTTAAAGAGAAATCACCATCGTATTTTATGCAGCTATTGTTCGCAAAGAATAGCATTTAAAAGCAAAGAAGATTCAATGTACATACTTGGCTTTCGACTTGATGGCTCCCACTGAATCCCAAGGTTTTGAGCCAGACTCTGGGATAATTCTTGAGCCACTGCCATTGGAAGACCATACTGTTTTTAGAGATTAAGAAGGTGTATGGGGAAAACAATTGAGAGAGTGCACAGAGCTAGTTATTGTTACTTACATTACCACCTCATTTCATTTCCCAGTCTTATATGGATATTACGGTACCAGATACGCAGTGATCTATATTTGCATTTAAAATCTACACCGCATCACTGGGGACAAAGTAGCTGACCATTCCTCACATCTAGTGAGGTGATCTCTGCACTTCAAGTTTTCATGTGGAAATGCCAAATAGACTGGCTAAGCTTTATACACACTGGTTTCTTACTCTGCTCAAACCAAGATTGGATCGATTTCCAATGGACCACAAGGATATCACGCTCCTGGAAAATTTCATCATAAGAGAGCTATCTGGGGCCTATGTCTTCTGTAGAGTGAAATGACAAATTTAAAACTCTTATTTAGACCTATTTATGATGGGATTTTACTAAGAAGCAAGTGTATTTGAAATAGAGAATCATTGGGTTGAAAGCGTCCTGCAGGTAAGATGGGTATAAAAACATATTGAAATAAAACACATAATTTATATGTATACTACAAAACACACTGAATTTGAATTGGCCCTGATCAACAGATCCTTGTCTGTGAGAAAGACACATGATTGAATACCAGTCCTACAAGGACTGGAAAAACAACTAAAATTGAAGATTCTATTCTTTGGTCCCAAACGAAAATCCAGGCAAGTTTACAAATCTAGGTTTTACTTAAGTATAGTGGGAAATAAATATAACATGGAAACTGATTCTTTCCTCAACCTAGATTTGCCTTGGGACTTGCTGTAGATACAGGCAGTGATTTTATGTTTTTTATACTGTCGTCATCACCCCCAAATAACAAAGCAGTGTGTGACATGTGTGTACACGAAGTGGGACATGAAAAGCCAGGCCAACCAGTTCTGGATTCAACTAAACATTTAACACATAGATGATTGAAAAGTTACCTCATTGACTCCAACTCCCCTGGTCCGAGAACAGACACCTCCAAAGTAACTCAAACTGCTTCTCTTATAGTGGAATGTCACGCTCCTGAGGAAAGTGCAAAAGTTACCATTAAGAAAAGTTAGTCAGTAAAATGGACAAAAAGTCTAAATCTCCTTTACTTAGTCCCCCATGAAAAAACTCTTAATTTTATTGCCTTTCATCCAAAAACACGTTTTCAAAGAAAACTATTATTCACTGCTAAAGGAGAGGAGACCTTGGGTGAGTCACTTCACCCCTTTGGGCCATTTCCTTACAGTGGGAATAATAAAATCCACCCCCCACCTCAACCTCACAGGGATGTTGTGAGGACAAAATGAGCTAATCAATGAGAAAGCTCTCTGAAAAAATAAAAATGCACTACAGATATATGGTATTATTAAATAACGCCATCCTGAATAGAAAGAACCTCTATCAACTCACACCTTAAGCTGAACCTTGTAATCATGCAATTAGTGAACTATCTAGGGTATTTTAATCTCACATATTTTCCCTCTTGTTCTAGACAGGGGAGTCAATAATGTGTCTTTGAAAAAGAGCATCACTATTCAGCACGTAAATGGTTTACTCTGTCAAATATACTTCAAGGTGCAATTATGTAATTAGTAGGAATGACAAGGGCAAATACAGAATAGTAATTGATTACCTTAAATGAAAATACATAATTCAACTGGCAGTCTTATGCATTTCACACCAAGATCTGGGCTGAATAGCCGGTCACGGAACTAAGTGTTTGCTTTCCTCTATAAATCGGTCAAACGCAAGGTCGTCCATTTCAGGAAGTCAGTGGGCTAAGCCAAGACTGGTGAACAGAATCCAGGGAAATGTGGAGTCTGTGGCTGAGCAACAGACTGCAAAGTCTTACCTCTGCTTTGTAGTCATGGGTTGAGCTCACTGCAGGCAGGGAGTGTGTCTACCAACTCTGTTGTATAATACTTTCCCAAATGGTACAGTGCTCTGCACACAGCAAGTACTCGATAAATAACACTGATTCACTGATTACATCTTACTCTCCTCATCTGTAAAATGGGGGTAATTATACTGGACTGTTTCATAAAGTCATTTGAAATTTTACCTTAAATGTTTCTAGTGCTTTTATTTTCCCAAAGTGCTTTCATGATAACAATCTCACAGCAACAACACTGACCAATCAACCATATTTATTGAGTGCTAACTGTGTGCAGCACACTGTACTAAGCACCTCCCCCTTCTAGACTGTGAGCCTGCTGTTGGGTAGGGACCATCTCTATATGTTGCCAACTTGTACTTCCCAAGTGCTTAGTACAGTGCTCTGCACATGGTAAGCGCTCAATAAATACGATTGAATGAATGGGAGAGTACAATACACCAAAGTTGGTAGACACATCACCTGCCCACAAGGCTCTTAATGGTGATTGTATATCTCTATGCATATTACATAAAGAAGCAGTGTGGCTTAGTGGAAAGAGCACGGGTTTGGGAGTCAGAGGATGTGGGTTCTAATTCCGCCTCTGCCACTTGCCTGCTGCATGACCTTGGGCAAGTCACTTAACTTCTCTGTGCCTGATACCTCATCTGTAAAATGGGGATCAAGACTGTGAGCCCCACATGGGACAACCTGATTATCTTTATCTACCCCAACGCAAGCTCACTGTGGGCAGAAAAACATGTATACCCACTCTGGTATATTGTACTCTCCCAAGCACTTAGCACAGTGTTTTGCACACAGTAAGCACTCAATAAATATGACTGATTTATTGAATGATCATGCCCTATCTCCTGGCTGGAAATCCTTTTCCCCCCTTCAAATCTTACAAGGTACATCACTCCCTATCATTAAAAGCCTTCTAAAACTCACGTCCACCTGGAGGTATTTCTACAGCTAAATCACGAACACTCTAGGCAACTGAGAAGCAGCATGGCTTAGTGGAAAGATCCCGGGCTTGGGAGTCAGAGGTCATGGGTTCTAATCCCGGCTCTGCCACTTGCCTGCAGTACAACTTTGGACAAGTCACTTAACTTCTCTGTGCCTCAGTTACCTCATCTGTAAGATGGGGATTAAGACTGTGAGCCCCATGTGGGACAACCTGATTACCTTGTATCTACCCTAGCATTTAGAACAGTGCATGACATACAGTAAGTGCTTAAATACCATCATCATTAACTTCACCCCAGCAGCCACCCATAGTTCTTCCTTATGTAGTCATTTACATATTCATTTTTCCAGGCTTCTGCAGTTACCATTGGTATCTATGTCTTTTTTCCTGCTTCCATTTTACTATGTTATAATCATAATAATGGTATTTTTTAGGCACTTACTATGTGCCAAGCACTGTTCTAAGCACTGGGGTAGATCCAAGGTAATCAGGTTGTCCCACAGGGGGCTCACAGTCTTAATTCCCATTTTACAGATGAGATAACTGAGGCACAGAGAAGTTAAGTGACTTGTCCAAAGTTGTACTGCTGACAAGTGGCAGAGCCGGGATTAGAACCCATGACCTCTGACTCCCAAGCCCGGGTTCTCTCCACTAAGCCATGCTGCTTCTCTATATAATTTGTGCCCGCCTGACTCCCCCATTAACAAGCTCCTTGATGTCAGGGGCTGTACCCTTCATTTTTTTCTTAAGTTTCCTTAGTAACCCATGCTCTTGTCTGACACCACAGCAACGAGCCTGTTTTCACTACATTTAGAATATTGTCAGAGTCTGGTCCAGGGGAGGTGAGGGAAGGAAATATTATCTTTTACAGTTGTTGCTTTGTCTGCTTTCTCCCTGGATGACTATCTCTCTCTTTTAGGATGAACAGTAATCAGTGGGCCCAGGATAGTGTCTAAATTAACCTCTGTAGGTTCTTCCAAATACTTACTATGGTACTTCACCCATTGCAAGACCTCAATAAGGCTTACCACTGAGTTGAATGATTGCATCGCGAAATGAATGTTTGTAAATGAACAGCCTTAGAGAGTAATAAATCAAAGCTGAAATAGCACTATCCATATGGTTCTAGTATACGCGGCCATGGCTTGGACAAAGTTACAGTTGTAAATTTAAACATCCGCTATCAAGGCCCACGAACTACGGTCAACACAGGGAAGGTCAATGAAGATGTTTGGCAAGAATTTGAGCAGATTCATGGATAAGAGGTCCATAAAGGGTTATTATAGGAAAATGTATGGAATCTAGGAAATTTTACAAAACTGCTCACATTTAACCATACTTTTCTGTAGTTCCTATGGTATTTATTTTTAACTACTTATGAATCTTTTCGGCTTTTTATTGTTTCCTTGTGTCAGTCCTCAATCCCTATCCCTTCCTTATTCTTAGATGGTGAGCCCTTTGAGAAGCAAGGGCCATGCTTAATAGCCTATCCATGTATGTAGTCTGTCCCAGTACTTTGCATACAGTAGGCACTTACCAAATACTATTACTATTACTCCTACTACTACTAGTATGCAGTTGTTCTTTGTTTTAGAAGACCCGATGGTTAAATGCACGTATGTGTGTCAGTATGTGTGGCTGAAAAGAGCAAAGCAGGGCCCACAACCACACTGGGCCTACAAAAAAGCAATCCCTTCAATCGTATTTATTGAGTGCTTACTGTGTGCAGAGCACTGTACTAAGCGCTTGGGAAGTACAAGTTGGCAACATATAGAGACAGTCCCTACCCAACAGTGGGCTCACAGTCTAAAACCCCTTGTATTGCCATGCTTGATGTTTGCAGTGCCTGATGCTGTTTTCTCTTTTGCCTCCTGTCTCTCCTTCCTTACAAAGCCAACTTGTTGCCAGCTTGTACTTCCCAAGCGCTTAGTACAGTGCTCTGCACACAGTAAGTTCTCAATAAATACAATTGAATGAATGAATGAATGCATGAAAAAGCTTTTGCTCCTTGATAGCAGTAGATTGTGCCGCTAGATCTTCAGCAACTGACTCTTGGGTTTTCATCTAATGCTTTGTTTTACTTTGTCCTTAAACCATTTCTCTTAATACTCTTAAGAGAAACTCTTCTCCGAATACTCTGAGAAGCAGCACGGCTTAGTGAATAGAGCCCAGGCCTGCGAGTCAGAAGGACCCCGTCTAGACTTTGAGCCCGTTTTTGGGTAGGGACCGTCTCTATATGTTGCCAACTTATACTTCCGAAGCGCTTAGTTCAGTGCTCTGCACACAGTAAGCGCTCAATAAATACGACTGAATGAATGAATGAAATGACCGGGGTTCTAATCCCGGCTCCGCCACATGTCTGCTTCATGACCTCGGGTAAATCACTTCACTTCTCTGTGCCTTGGTGACCTCATCTGTAAAATGGGGATTAAGAGCGTGAGCCCCATGTGGGACAGGTACTGTTTCCAATCTGATCAGCTCGTATCTACCCCAGTGCTTAGAACAGTGATCGGCACATAGGAGGTGCTTAACAAGTACCATAATTATTATAATTATTCTTCTTACTTTACTGTTATTACAAATAACGTAAGCCTAAACGCAGGTGACTTTGGGACAGACGGATAGCTCTGGGGATGCAGAAAGGGACCAAAACCAGGCTCAAATGCGCTAGGTGAGACATACGAGAGCAAATGCACAGCATCGGCATGCTGTTTGATGCGCTGGCGGTACTTCGAGAATTCATGGAGCATCTGCACGGGGTCATGGCGGATCTCTATATAATCTTTCTCAGTCCACGTTTCCACAGCCACCAGAACCACTCGGGTATTCAGGTGCTCCTTGTAAATCTAGAAGCAAAGACAGGACAGGCACAGGAGTAGAACACTGGGTGAAACATGCACAGTCAGCCGATCAGAGTCAGCGGAAGGACAGGAGGGATAAAGCAGGAAGGAAACATGGGAAAATAATAAGATCATACGCCCGTTAATTCGTTTATCTCTTCTACTTTTCCAACTCTGTATTCTAAACAAGAAGAAATAGTGTATCTCTATTGTGTTCAATCTCATATCAGCTAGTCACCCTTCCAAAAGTATTTTGAAACAAGTGGTCAAGATATATGTTGTAATACACTCTTTGAGCAAGTTCATGCTGTGACAAATTATTAATGAGCCGGTGCGTATTTGGAAGTCAGTTTTAAGAAAGAAAAGAACAAACCACACTGCCATCAACAGGAATGACAATAGTTCTTTTTCATGCATCATGATATAAAGGTAATTACATTTTTAAATACCATTCTCTAGTGTCAAAATCTTATCTACTATGATATGATGGAAGGGATAATTCTAAGTCCAAAGGCTGCATTGCTTCTAAAAAGACCAGAAGAAATGTCACTACTTCTCGCTTGACAGTTGTTCATTGATTCGCGTGTAGGGGACTAATTTTTTTCCCAGTTCAGGAACACGGATAAACATATCCCCGTGCACAAAAATCACATACCCACATATGTATAGCCATACTGGCATCCACCCGCATCCCACACAATCTCAGAACCCACCACCCAATCACTGCTCGAGTGTAATCACCATCACACGATATATCCCTATTTCCTTATTGAAATAGTCAGGCACTGACACATACATTACACAGACGCTCAAAAACATCAACTGAGTCATTCACACAGGGACCCAGAAACATCCCAAGGAAACAACACACACACACACACACAAATACACACACACACCCCCGAAGCTTCCCTACTAAGCCCCCCTTTTCCTCTGCTCCCCCCCATCGCCTCCACTCGCTCCCTCTGCTCCTCGCTCCTCCCTGCCCCACAGCACTTGTGTGTATATATGTACATAATTATAATTCTATTTATTTTATTAATGATGTGAATATATGTATAATTCTATTTATTTATACTGATGCTGTTGATGCCTGTTTACTTGTTTTGATGTCTGTCTTGCCCCTTCTAGACTGTGAGCCCACTGTGGGCAGGGATTGTCACTGTTGCTGAATTGTACTTTCCAAGCGCTTACTACAGTGCTCTGCACACAGTAAGCACTCAATAAATACAACTGAATGAATGAATGAATGAATGAATGAATACACAAAGAAAAGACAGACATAGTGACCTGATTTGCTCCTGTCTCCCTCTCCCTAAGCCCTGAACAAAGTTAGGTGATTTGACTTCATGTTTATGATCTTTTAGATGAGGAATTAGTCCACGTTAAATATCCCAATGAATCGCTCATTTGAATAGTTTCAAACATCAATCAATAAGTCAATTGTACTTATGGAATACTAGTAAAAAGCATTTTGCCATTGAAAAATTTAACAATAATAATGATGGCATTTTATTAAGTGCTTACTATATGCAAAGCACTGTTCTAAGTGCTGGGGAGGTTACAAGGTGATCAGGTTGTCCCTCAGGGGGCTCACAGTCTTAATCCCCATTTTACAGATGAGGTAACTGAGGCACAGAAAGTGAAGTGACTTGCCCAAAGTCACACAGCTGACAACTGGCGGGGCCGGGGTATAGTCACAGAGATTATAAATTCTCCATAGTTTAAGTTTGAAATGATTGTCAGAATGGCAATGTGAATTTCACCTATTGGCCTATTTACACTTATACAAACATCATCAAAAACACCCATGGAGCCACGAAAGAAATATTTTAGGCGATTTATAGATGGTTTCAAAAGAATGAAAGAAGTCAGTTTCAGATGCTGAAGGACTAGAGGGGTCTAGGGTGACTATTTCCACACTGGATAGTAATAATAATGATGATAATAATAATAATGATAATTGTGGTATTTGTTAAGGGCTTACTATGAGCCAAGCGCTGTACTAAGTGTTGAGGTAGATACAAGATAATGAGGTGGTACCCAGCTGCACCAGAGAAAGGCAGAGGATCTTGAGTGTATTACTCAACTCAAGTCAAGGATGTTATAGGACAATGCTTGGGATTATTCAGAATTTGTGGCCACTGGTTAAAGGTTGAGGTAGAGAAAGATCTCTCAGTTTTAGCAGGTTTAACAAATGGGACTGAGTACAGTTACTAGACCATTCTAATATTTAGAAGGATGATTCTTAACCTTTTTCGGTAGAGACCACTTCAATCCATCAATCAATTAATCGTATTTATTGAGTGCTTACTGTGTGCAGAGCACTGTACTAAGCGCTTGGGAAGTACAAGTTGGCAACATATGGAGACAGTCCCTACCCAACAGTGGGCTCACAGTCTATAAGGGGGCTCACAGTCTATAAGGGAGCTCATAGTCTATAAGGGGGCTCACAGTCTATATATTTTAGGTGATTTATGGATGGTTTCAAAAGAATGAAAGAAGTCAGTTTTGGATGGTACAGTTTGTCTTCAGCAAGACAAACGCCATCTAGCTCCCGCTAGTTTTCCATCATATCCTCAGGAAGAGTTCAGTAAATATGATTGATGGACTGATCCTCGTCAACTCTACAACATTCCCCTCCCCTCTCTCAATCTCATTTGGCCACACCCCCTAACTCCTCAGCCTCACTTTCCCCTCTGTCCACTAATAATGATCATTATAATTATGACATTTGTTAAGGGCTTACTCTGTGCCAAGCACTGTTTTAAGTGCTGGGTTAGATACTGGGTAATCAGGTTGGACACAGTCCCTGTCCCACATGGGGCTCACAGTCTTAATCCCCATTTTACGGCTGAGGAAACCGAGGCCCAGAGAAGTGAAGTGACTTGTGCAAGGTCACAGAGCAGACAACTCTGACCGCTAACTCTGCTCACCTGCTGCTATTCCTCCTGGCCCAAACCCTTCCAAACTCCTTCTTTGGGCAGTGCCACAATCTCAGCTGATGTTTCCACGGCTATTTTAGAAGAAGTGGCAGGTTTGCTTCAAAGCCAATAGTCATGGCTACTCCTGGGGACCTTAAGTGTGGTCACTGCCGTTATCCAACAAGACAAATCAGGCTGCAGTGGCTTGGCCTTTGCTGTGGTGGCTTTGCCCTATTGCAGTGATGAGGCCCTGGCTGCAGTGACACTGCCCTGGCTGTGTTGGTGTGCCTCTGGCTGCATAGTACAATGTGAAAAGTTTGTGCCTGGCTCAAAGATTAGTCAGAGAAGTTAAGTGACTTGCCCAATGTCACACAGCAGACATCCTGGCCCCGCCACATATCTGTGTGAGTTTGGGTAAGTCACCTGTCTTGTGCACACATAAACCTTAGCTTGACACATAAAAAGATAGACAGTCTTCCTGTCATTAGATTTCTTTATAGTAGCATTCAAGAAAACAATTGGGGGGGGGGGGGTGATTATTTTAAGACTTTTCAATTTTTTTAGGTGTATTAATCAATTGAATATTTCAGCATATGGTGATTTTGTTATAATAGGTTTCACTGTAATTAGCCACACTTTCAATTCACTGTTTTCCACATTAAGCAAGATATTATCAGCTAGTGGGTGACCATTTCTTTCTGCACACTGTTCTGACAACTTGGCAATTTTTAGGTGTTTGTGAATCATGAAGATATGATTATCATCACTGTTGCTCCCTTTATAATACAACCGTCTCCCAAGATACTTGACCTGCATTACAAATCCTCTCCCCGACATCTATTCATAGGTTGCAAGCCCTTTGAGGGGTAGGGTCCATGTCTAATTCCCACTTGTATATGCTTTCCCAGCACTTAGTGCAGCGCTCTGCACACAATCAGTGCTTCATACATACTATTATCATGTTTACTACTTTGACCAGCTTCTTATAAAAACTTTGCTTCTGGCTGAATACAACCAGATACACATTGCCTGGTCAAAAAAAGTACACACAATATTTTCCAGACATCACACCTCTCCACAAAGGACACAATTCATGAGTTTCATTAAGCATCATTCACTTTTATTATTGGGAATCCTGGTTTCCTGTATAATACTTTCCAAAAGCAACGAGCACGGGTAGCCACTTTCAACCAAGTTCCTCCAAAGATCAGGGAAACTAGATGACTTTAAGAAATGTAGGCCCAGCAAATACTTCCCACTGGTTTTCAAGAAGTGCTCAAGTACTCCTGAGTAATAGCCTCGGTCTTAAAGGATCTTATCCTTTCCCCTAGGCCGCAGGATATTTTAGTGAACAGAAGATCATAGATTTTAACGAGCAGACCTGATCTGAGCAGCCACCCTGAACACAAGCAAAGCCGAAGTCCACTGCACTCTGACCTTCCAAAGGCACCCCGAGAGATTGTAATTGAGGCCTCTGGTTAATGCTGCAAAGCATTACTGAAATGTCAGACTAACCAACTTGAGAAGCAGCGTGGCTTAGTGGGAAGCGTGGGAGTCAGAGGATCAGGGGGCCAACGCTGGCTCTGCCATTTGTTTTCTTAATGGTATATGTTAAGCACTTACAATGTTCATTCCTTCATTTAATCGTACTTATTGAGTGCCTACTGTGTGCAGAGCACTGTACTAAGCACTTGGAAGGTACAATTCAGCAACAGAGACAACCCCCACCCAACAACGGGCTCACAGTCTAGAAAGATGCCAAGTACCGTTCTAAGAGCTGGGGTAAATACAAGTTAATCATGCCAAATATAGTCCCTGTCCCACATAAGGCTCACAGTCTAAGCAGAAGGGTACTGAATCCCCATTTTGCAGTTGAAGAAACTGAGGCACAGGGAAGTTAAGCAACTTGCCCAAGGTCACAAAGCAGGCCAGTGGCAGAGCCAGGATTAGAATCCAGGCCCTCTGACTCCCAGGCCAATGGTCTTTTCACTAGGCCACACTTGCTTCCCTTTATTCTAATGCATTTTGCATTTTCTGGATTGCTAAAATGAATATTATTGTTATTATTACTACTACTACTAATAATAATAAAAGTCTTAGTTCTTGTTGTTTTAGCAATTTATTCTGCCTCTTCTGTGCAATATAAACTACATGCAACACTAAAACATGGTACTAAAAGGCGGAAAATCTACCTACAAATTTAGATGATTTTTTGCAATTTTATTTTGTTCAATGTCATCTCATTTTCCTTATATGCCACCTCTGAGTTCTACATCTGATACCACAATGGTATAGATTAAAATGTTCCAATGTTGCTGGTTTTTCTTCTAGATAGTTTTTTCAGTATTACTTCCCTTCTCTATGCCATTACTGCATAGTATAAGTGGTCTGCATATATCCTACCTAAAACAAATCTTACGCATAGCAGCTAGCATCACTGTCAGATCTATAGACATCATAGCTTCACCCAACAAAGATTCATCTTAAAATTTTCACAATTCAGAATCTGCCAATTGGACAAGAAAATACTCTTACCTACCATCAACATCCTGAATTTCATGGTAGCTGAGACCTTTGAACCCTTAGAGATGTTTTGGTCCTTTCCCGAAGAAGAATTTTTATATCATTCCCAGTCTACACTAATTGAGAAATTGTCTTTTTTCCATCTCATGCTCAGCTAAATTTAAATGTAGCAAACAGTATCTTACGAATTCATTTACTTTCACTGGAGCATGCTCAGGAGTCAGGGCAATACTTACTGAATCTACAAGATTGACCACGGATTTTGCAAAGTTGTTAGTATGCGCATGGGAGGACCGATGCTTCTTATACTGGAATAAAAAACAAGATATGAGTCAAAAAAATCACTGATGATAGGCAGTTCCCCTCTTTTTATTCACCATAATCCTTTGCATAATAATAATAATAATAATAATAATGGTATTTGTTAAGCACTTATTATGTGTCAGGCACTGTACTAAGCCCTGAGGTTGATACAAGCAAATCAAGTTGGACACAGTCTCTGTCCCATGTGGGGCTCATAGTCTCAATCCTTATTTTACAGATTGGGTAACTGAGGACCAGAGAAGTGAAGTAACTCACCCAAGGTCACTCAGCAGATGAGTGGCGGAACCGGGATTAGAGCTCATGACCTTCTGACTCCCAGGCTCCTGCTCTATCCACTATGCCATGTGTTTACAGTCTAGAGGGATTGCTTGCTTGTTTGTTTTCTTTAACCTCTCCATTTCTTGCCCAAGTTCTTCCATGAGCCTGAGGCAGAAAAGGGGGCTTCCAGGCTTTCTTTTTTAGGTTTTGAGCTGTTTCTTTTCCCACTCTTGCACTATCTACAAGTATCACTTCCATGTTTTACCCCTTCTGACCTCCAAAGGGGGTATTTTTGCTTTCTTGAAAAAACAGTGATACAGGTTGGGGAGAAGATAAAGAAAAAGCACGGCTTTGGTTAATTAGCCTGCTCAGAAACAAATCTTAATGATGGGACAGCTATGGCAGTTAAGGCCACCCACCTGGACTCACTGAATAATGAAGTGATTTGTACCGCACTTTGCATAAAAACTGAGGCAGCCTAAAGGAAATGAATAAATGAAATTGTGTTGCATCTGAGATGCTAAAATGGTAGGTAATTAACATTGATTTTAACACTAACTGTATAAAATGCCTCAAACCCTACACAGTAGAAATCTGTAGGAGAAATCTGCCCTCTGCTGGTGACAAAAACTTTGTTTTTCTATTTCTTTAATAAAGTAAATTACCTTTTATTCATCATTGATGGGGTTCTAGCTTGTATCTTATTGTTTATTTGCTCCATTCTCACTATTAACAAACTCTGGTCATTTCCACAGAGAGCCTATACTAACATTATCATTCATTCATTGATTCATTCTAGACTGTGAGCCCGTTGTTGGGTAGGGACCATCTCTATATATTACCGACTTGTACTTCCCAAGCGCTTAGTACAGTGCTCTGAACACAGTAAGCGCTCAATAAATACGACTGAATGAATGAATGAATTCATTCCTTCAAGATAAGGGGGAATACAGAAGAATGAGTCTGCTTTCCTTGACAACCCAACCAGTCACTCTGAGCAAGGGGCTATAGTTTGTTTGACCAGGAATATCAGGCATTCATTAATAAAGAAAATTATTAGATCATTTATAATATACAATTTAAAGGTAAGTGCTTTGGGGTTGGAGGTGGGGAGAATATTAAGCATCCCAAGGTCACAGATTGAAGTGCATAGACAATGCAGAAGGGAGGGAAGAACTGGGGAAAGGACGTTCAATTGAGGAAGGCCTCTTGCAGCTGTGACCTTAATAATGCTCTTTGAAAGTGGAGAGAATGGTGATCTGGCCTATATGGAGAGGGAGGAAGTTCCAGAAATTTCCATGAGGCCACAGTGCATCCTCAGAGATTGGGGTGTCTCACATTGCTGTGAGACAGAAATCTGGTCATTGTAAGTGTAACTTGGTCTGAAATCTGAATTTCTCTGTTTCTCTTATAGACTACGCCTATATTTTTCAAGTGCATTTCCTGGATTTTCAAAAATAAGTCATTAATAGGGGATATTTGTTTTGATTCTAGACTTCATCTCCTTTTTTCCCCCCCTCAATTTCTAATTAAACAGAATTCCTCAAGAATATAGGGTGGTATGGTGCTCTCTCTCCCTTTCTCCTCCTTCTCTCTCTTCGCCCTGGTCCTCTGCCTCCCTTCCGGAAGGGTGGGGGTGGGTGGCATTTGCCCCTCTCTGAACTAGGGTCCCCCCACTATGATCTCAAGAAAATATGGTCACTTTAAAATTGATTGAACCACAATTCCACTATTATCCACTAGATAATGTGGAACACTTCTTCCCACTTTGAGTCATTTCAATTAGAGTTCAGCAAAAGTATCAATTTTCATTTTATATTTAGTAGGACTGCATGAATCTCTAAAAAGGATTTCAACTAAAAAGGTGATTTTTTTCTCCTCACAAATTAAAGGAAAGATAATGCTATTTCTATTTCCTCATAACTGCCAGAGTAATTATAGCTTTAGAAACAATGCACGTAGCCCTCAAAGCCCTAATGATAAAGTAATGCCTGACTTGAAATAATTTCAAGGAAATTGCTAGGAAAAAAATAACACAATTCTCAGGAAATATGGTGTGAATCTAAATCACACTCAAGATTAAAATTATTTTAAACTTATTTTAGAGTGTTAAGAAACATGCGCTCTTCAGAGTACACTAATGTACAATAATCGTTTGTAGTAAAATTCTCAGAGTGACTAGGAAAGTGTATAGGTGCAGAATTTTCCTTTAGTTCATATATGGCCTAGTGGAAAGAGCAAGAAACAAATGATTTGAAGACTCAGAGTCAAGACCCAGCCCTGCCAATGGTCTGCTATGACCCAGGGCAAGTCACTTTTTGTTTTTGTTTTTCGTTTTAATTGGTATTTGTTAAGCACTTACTATGTGCTAGGCACTGTTCTAAATGCTGGAATAGATACAAACTAATCAAATTGAACAGAGTCCCTTGTCCCACATGGGGCTCACGGTCTTAACCCCCATTTTACAGATAGTGTAACAGGCACAGATAAGTTAAATAATTTATACAAGCTCACAAACCCTGAATATATTCCAGTGCTTAGAACATAAGGGCTCAATAAATAACACTATTACTATTATTATTATTGTCATTACAATTATCAGGCAGTTGATGGTAAACTAGCATTCCTAAGTGTGAGTGGCTGAGAGAAAAATCTCAGTAAGTTCAGCTGTGTACTTTTTCAGACCTCCTGCCTTTTGGATGAAAATTTCTCACACCCATATGGTTAAGAGGGTAAAGAAGAAAAGTGTAATATGATGTGGTGACTCCATAATAGCTCTGTGTCCCATGGATCAGAAAAAACTCCAAAAAAATTGTTCTTTTTTCTATGTCTCAAGATTAGATGTGGGTTATTTACTCAGTCAGTTTTACCTGTTAATTGTAACTGGCCATTTCTTTTTTTCTTTTTAATGGTATTTGTTAAGCGCTTACTATGTGCTAAGCACTATACTAAGCGCTAGGGTAGATACAAGTTAATCAGGTAGGACACAGTCCCTGTCCCACAAGGGCCTCACAGTCTATGGAGGAAGGAGATCCAAGAATTGAATCCCCATTTTACAACTGAGGAAAGGGAGGCACAGAGCAATTAAGTGACTTGCCTAAGGTCACACAACAAGCAATTGGCAGAGCCAGAATTAGAACCCAGGTCTTCTGACTTCCAGGCCAGAGCTCTTTCCACTAGGCCTGCTGCTTCTCGGGTCATACTGCTTCTCACTTTGGCCAGGGATTGTCTACCAATGCAATTGTATTGTGCTTTCCCAAATGCTTAGTGCAGCCCTCTGCACAGAGGAAGTGCTCAATAAATACCACTGATTGATTAAAGGGGTGAATATCATCATCATCATCATCAATCGTATTTATTGAGCGCTTACTATGTGCAGAGCACTGTACTAAGCGCTTGGGAAGTACAAATTGGCAACATATAGAGATAGTCCCTACCCAACAGTGGGCTCATAGTCTATGTCCTATTCAATTTCTCCTGAGAATGCAGATGCTTGCTGCAACTGTAGCTAAGAAAAATATCGTAATGAAAACTAAAATAAACCACTGGGGAATACTATAAATAATTACAGTGAATCAATCAATCATAGCTATCGAGTGCTTGTTATGGGCTATACTAAGTACTGGAGAGTACAATAACTGAGTTGGTAGACATGCTCCCTGCCCACAAGGAGCTTACAGTTTAGAAGGGAAATGAAATACCAAGCTAAAGTAGTAATGAAATGAAAGGACTACAATAAAGGGAGAAAGACTAATTAAAACCTAAGATGAAAAACTTCTTAGAAAACTTTAATATCCAACATAATGCGTGCTTTGGGCATTCTGTGCTCTCAACAATTATAAAGACCAAAGCCAAATTGTCATTCCCCATTTCCCAAATTAGGTTTCAGTGTGACTTCCAAGGAGTCTGTGTCCTTACCATTTTGTGATCATTGACAATCATAAGCTCCAGGTATTTCATCTCTTCAAAGATTCCACGAGATGGCTAAAGAAAGGAAAATCATCATCAGAACAACAATTTGACTGGGAAAAAACATGCCATGTCTCCGGTCTGGCTTTAGGGTTGAACCCACTTTGGTTCTGGGAAGGAGAGCTTGCCTGATCCTCCAGCAAAGTAAAAAAGGGGGATCAAACAATCTCCAGAAGAGACTGCCTATGGAAAAAAAAGAATTCAGAAAACATAAAGCTTTTATGTCAGAGGAGGCAAATCAACCATCTCAATGCTTCAGGATATACTACTACTTCTGTTATGACCCATATTTAATGAGCATAAATATGTCCATGACAAAACATGGTTTTTGGAAGTACATTCACTGAAAAATGGCACTATCTATCTTTAAAATACTAGGACCTGTATCTGATTTAGAATGAAGTACTGGGTTGGGAAATTTATCCAACCCTCCTTGTCATTATCAAAGCATTTATTGAGCTCCTACTGTATGTTACTAATCAAAAATCCCTAGACATAATTCCTTCAAAATCAGTATATCAAACTCATCTCGTGTGACTTCGACCTTCTCAGCATGGACACCTTATGAGGGAAACTAACATCCACAACATCATTTTTCAAAGAAGAAATGACACCTGATACGTTCTGTCACACAGAAAACATTTTGTCCACACTTTACAATCCTTTAAATGTTTGGTCTACCCAGCTTTACCACTGTATCATGATAATTTGAACTTTTTATATCCTCTGAATGTCTCAGATAATCAATAATGGCGTCAGGGTTTTATACCACTTGGTCAATGATTTGAAAATTTATAGGAACGGATGTCAGAACGTGGCCTGTAACCTACGCGAAATAAGTTAAAGACGGACTTGAGGAAACTATTAAGCCCGAAATCTCCCTCCTACTTACTGTACTTCTGAAGCTGACCCTTAAGAGAATGAGGAACTTTGCTGATGATCTTGGCTAACTCCATACTAGAACTAAGTTTCCAAATGTTGACTATCTGATACTTTTCATATGAATTTAATTCACTTCAACCTTTCTAAAATTTTCTATTTCCATTGTAATTGTAATTAAGTGATCTGAAAATGTCAAGTACAATTCCCAGATGAAATGAACACTTGTTTCACCCTGAATGAACAAAGTCTTATTATTATAGCATTTCCATTTTTAAAGGACAGTGAAAGCTGGGATCTTTGGCACTTAGCCAGAAGGTTCTAATAATAACAATAATGATGACATTTGTTAAGCACTTACTATGTGCAAAGCACTGTTCTAAGCACTGGGGGGATACAAGGTGATCAGGTTGTCCCACGTAGGGCTCACAGTCTTAATCCCCATTTTACAGATGAGGTAACTGAGGCTCAGAGAAGTTAAGTGACTTGCCCAAGGTCACACAGCAGACATGTGGCAGAGCCGGGAGCCGGGATTAGAACCCATGACCTCTGACTCCCAAGGCTGTGCTCTTTCCACTGAGCCAAGCTGCTTCTCTGTTCTAGTGCCCAGTACATCTATGTTCCCCAGTAAAAAAAAAAAAAAAAAATGCAACAATAAACAGACACATTCCTTGCCCAAAAAGGACTTAAGTAGAGGGGGGAGATCAATATTAACATAAATAAATAAATTACAGATCAGTCAGCTTCTTCAGCTCATGGTATCCTCTCTTTACAATTCTTCCTCTTTAGGCAATTCATTACAAATTAGGGAGGTCTCCAAAGCCCCCACCAAGCAGCCCCATTTCTTAATAAACCAAAATGTTTCATGATCTGCACCTCCCATTCTCCCAAGAGGGTAGATAACAAATATTTTACTGAATCATGAAATTATACTAGTCTGGGACATCTATGGACATTGTCCAATGTGCTTTAGATATGTGACAATTGTTTAATTCAATCAGTTTTCAATGAAAAACAAAAGTAAATGTAACTGTCCAACAACTCTAAGGTAAAATCATTTCTTTACAACTATTTTACAAACAAGCTACAGTCAAAGCGAATTGAAGGTATTTATGGGGTTGACCGAACAAAAGCCTTCCCACTCCTTTAAGTGAAACAGTTAGAAAATGAACCTGAAGTAAGCTATCTTTTAAATTATGTAGCATCTAGATTGTACAAGGATTCTATCACCTTCACAGGGGTGAGAGGAAAGCGTAAAAATCTACTTACAGAATATGGGTGCCGACCAAAATTTACCAAAGGATCTCAGTCTCTGAGTTATTTCTACAACGTTTCATGCAGAAAAATTGACATTTTAAAACATCAGTGGACTACTAACGGCTCCAAAATTAGAATCTGAATGCTAAATAGCTTTACACTTACATTCACGGCCCTCCTTCTTCTCCTCTTCCTCAGCCATTTTAACTCGGACAGAAAAGGCCATTGGTCACTAATGTCTGCTCCTGTACATAAAAAAAAAATAAAAATGAATAAATGAAAATAAATGCTAAACTGTCCTACTGACTCACATCTCATGTATTGCATGGGTCTTTTTTATGTTATTGCTTAATTAAGCACTTACAATGTGTCAAGCACTGTTCTAAGCATTGGGATAGATCCAAATTAATCTGTCGTATCCTTACAGAATCCCATATTAGGGAAAACACGTGTTAAAGTATTTTATTGACATTGTCGAATGATTCAGACGTATACACAAATGTTTCCTGCAATGCCACACCACACCGTCTCCTTGTCGGAAAAACATTTCTTAATTCTGCTGCTACATTGTAACAGAGACATGTAGTGAAAACACGCATTTTGGCAGTGTGGCCTGGTGGAAGGAGCACAAGCCAGAATTCAGGGGACCCGGGTTCTAATTTTGGCTCAGCCACTTGCCGGTCATGAGACCTTGGGCAAATCACTTAACTTCTCTGTGCCTCAGTTTCCTCACCTGTAAAATGGGGGTTCAGTAACCTTTCTCTCCCCCATTTACACTGGGAGTTCCATGTGGGGAAGGGGACTATGTCGGAGGTGATTATTTTGCGTCCACCACAGCGTCCAATACGCTGCACTTACCAAATACTATAGTTGGACTGAGTGCATATGATAAGGTGATGAACGCAGGCATAGGATGGAGATTAAAGTCAGGAAATAAGAACAGCTTCATGGCACATGGGGGTCACATCATGTCCTTTAGACAAAGCAAATCAGCTCTGCGTCCCTCCCAGCCCTCATTAATAGGACACCTGCAGCGATAGCTGTTACCAACCGTTATCTCTGTTGTTGATATAAAGATGACGCCTGTTACTGTTGATGTCTTATTATGGTTTCTCACTAATAATAATAGAGGAATAATTAGGTCTTTGTTAAGTGCCTCATGTGCCAAGCACTGTTCTTAACCACTAGGTAAAGGTGCACGTAAGCGGATGAAACACAGTTCCTCTTCCACATGGGGTTCACAGTCTAAGAGGGAGTTATTTAATCACCATTTTACAGATGAGGAAACTGAGGCTCTTTCAGCTAGGCCACCCTGCTTTTCCTCACCTTTCCCATTGCTGTGCCTTTTCCCCAACTCACCCCAAAAGTCTCCCAGCCCCAGGAGGTCCACAGCGGTTCCCAAGATTCTCGGCGATCCCTGGCACTTATGCCTCAACGTCCCCATAACCTGATACTGGGTCTCTGGGCCACTGAAACAATTTCCGCACAGGCACCAAGCTAATTTAACACAACACGGCTTGAGCTGCGATCCAACAGTACGACTTTGATATCCCACAGGAGAACAAGATAGAGTTGGCAGCGTTGGAAAAGCCCGCTGAGTTTACCTAACTTGATAGGAGTTTACACAGCCTACTTAGCACCTAGGGTAATTATTCTCATCCTTGTCTTTTCATGTTGTTTTCTGGATTTTTTTTATTATTCTTTCGTATTTCCAAATGTGTCACCAATCCTCTCCCGTTATTCTTGGACTACAGGGATTGTCACGGCTTACTGTTGTATTGTATTTCCCAAGTGCTTAGTACAGTGCTCTGCACACAGTAAATGCTTCATGAATACAATTGAATGAAGTAATTCAATTGAGGGCTGGGGATTGGATCTATCATCTCTGTTTTTGCCCCTGATCTTCATTCACTCAATCATATTGATTGAGTGTTTTACTGTGTGCAGAGCATTGTACTAAGCGCTTGGGAGAGAGCAGCAGCATTTTCCTCTCCTCCTCCTCCCCCATCCCCACCACCCTACCTCCTTCCCCTCCCCACAGCTCTTGTATATATATTTGTACAGACTTATTACTCTATTTTACTTGTACATATTTACTATTCTATTTATTTTGTTAATGATGTGCATATAGCTTTAATTCTATTTGTTCTGACGACTTTGACACCTGTCTCCATGTTTTGTTTTGTTGTCTGTCTCCCCCTTCTAGACTGTGAGCCCGTTGTTGGGTAGGGACCGTCTCCATATGTTCCCAACTTGTACTTCCCAAGTGCTTAGTACAGTGCTCTGCACAGAGTAAGCGCTCAATAAATAAGACTGAATGAATGAATGGCCTAGTGGATAAAGCACGGACCTAGGAGTCAGAAGGATCTGAGTTCTAATCCCACCTCTATCACTTGTCTGCTCTGTGACCTTAGGCAAATCACTTCACTTCTCTGTGCTCCAGTTTCCTCAACTGTAAAACGGGACTTGAACCCATTGGGTAGGGACTGTCTCTATCTGTTGCCGAACTGTACTTTCCAAGTGCTTAGTACAGTGCTCTGCACACAGTAAGTGCTCAATAAATACAATTGAATGAATGAATGTTCATTATGTTACATTCATCTCCGTATACTATAAAGCTCCCCCTTCCTGCAGTATCCCCCACTAGATTCTTTCAATTGTATTTATTGAGCACTTTCTGTGTGCAGAGCACTGTACTAAGCGCTTGGGAAGTACAAGTTGGCAACATATAGAGACCGTCCCTACCCAACAGTAGGCCCACAGTCTAGAAGGGGGAGACAGAGAACAAAACAAAACATATTAACAAAATAAATAGAATAAATATGTACAAACAAAATAAATAGAGTAATAAATACGTACAAACATATATACAGGTGTGTTAGAAGTTAGATTGCACTCTCGAAGCACTTAGTACAGTGCTTGCCAATCAATCGTATTTATTGAGCTCTTACTGTGTGCAGAGCACTGTACTAAGCGCTTGGGAAGTACAAGTAGGCAACATGTAGAGACAGTCCCTACCCAACAGTGGGCTCACAGTCTAGAAGGGGAAGACAGAGAACAAAACAAAACATATTAACAAAATAAAATAAATAGAATAAATATGTACAAATAAAATAGAGTAATAAATATGTACAAACATATATACATATATACAGGTGCTGTGGGGAGGGGAAGGAGATAAGGTGGGGGGGATGGGGAGGAGGGGGAGAGGAAGGAGGAGGCTCAGTGTGGGAAGGCCTCCTGGAGGAGGTGAGCTCTCAGTAGGGCCTTGAAGGGAGGAAGAGAGCTAGCTTGGCGGATGTTGGGAGGGAGGGCATTCCAGGCCAGGGGGAGGACGTAGGCCGGGAGTTGACGGCGGGACAGAAGAGAACGAGGCCCGGTGAGGAGATTAGCGGCAGAGGAGCAGAGGGTGCGGGCTGGGCTGGAGAAGGAGAGAAGGGAGGTGAGGTAGGAAGGGGCGAGGTGATGGACAGCCTTGAGGCCGAGGGTGAGGAGTTTTTGCCTGATGCGTAGGTTGATTGGTAGCCACTGGAGATTTTTGAGGAGATCTTGTCTACTAACTCAAGGTAATAATAATAATTATTATTATTATGGTATCTGTTAAGCACTTACTATGTGCCAGGCACTGTTCTAAGTGCTTGGGTAGATACAAGATAAACAGGTTGGACACAGTCCATGTCCCACACAGGCTCACGGACTTAATCCCCATTTTACCGATGAGGGAACTGAGGCCCAGGGAAGTAAAGTGACTTGCCCAAGGTCACACAGCAGACAAGTGGTGGAGCTGGGATTAGGACCCATGACCTTCTGACTCCCAAGCCCATGCTTTATCCACTTGATGCTGCCTTCCTTCCCTCTACTCTTCCGAGTATTAGTACTCTTACAGTGCTCTGCACACAGTAAGTGCTTGATAAACCCCACCTGATTAGTTGACTGATAATACCATGCCTCCTCAATCCAAAGAAAAGAAAATAAGTGCAAAAGGCAATAAAGAGACAGATTTTTCCCGGTAGCATTATGGTCAAAATTTTGGACTCCTGGTTGCAGTGGTTGACTGCACGCCCTCACCCCATGACGCTAAATGACTAGAATGTTTATGTTGCATCAGGAGGTTTTTGATGAAAGAGGCATATCTTCTAAACTGTGAGTCTGTTGTTGTGTTGGGACCATCTCCTTATGTTGCTGACTTGTACTTCCCAAGCACTTAGTACAGTGCTCTGCACACAGTAAGCGCTCAATAAATATGATTGAATGAATCAATCTTTACATTATATATTATAAATTAATCATTTAATGTCTGTCTCCCCCTCTAGTCTGTAAGCTCAATGTGGGCACAGTATGTGATCTGCTAATTCTACTGTTATTATACTCTCCCAAGTGCATAGTACAGCACTCTTTCATTCATTCATTCAATCATATTTATTGAGCGCTTACTGTGCGCAAAGCACTGTACTAAGAGCTTGGGAAGTACAAGTTGGCAACATATAGGGACGGTCCCTACCCAACAACGGGCTCACAGTCTAGAAGGACTTGCGTATTCTTGCACTCTTGTGTAATAAGCACATAATTGATGCCACTGATGATGATCAATAGGGAACACGATGGTTCTTACTGCAGCCCATCCCCCAATCTGAACTATAGACATCCTCGGAAACGATGGAGAAAATAACCTCAATCAATCAATCAATCAATCGTATTTATTGAGGGCTTACTGTGTGCAGAGCACTGTACTAAGCGCTTCGGAAGTACAAGCTGGCAACACATAGAGACGGTCCCTACTCAACAGTGGGCTCACAGTCTAGAAGGGGGTGACAGAGAACAAAACAAAACATATTAACAAAATAAAATAAATAGAATAGATGTGTACAAGTAAAATAAATAAATAAATAGAGTAAATAAATAGAGTAACCTCCCTCTGCCTTCTTCCAGATTCTCTGCACAGCCCTGCTTGTTGCAGAGTTACTTCCTGGCAATGGCTGCCAGCAGCACCATTCATTCATTCATTCAATCGTATTTATTGAGTGCTTACTGTGTGCAGAGCACTGTACTAAACGCTACAAGTTGGCTACATATAGAGACGGTCCCTACCCAACAGTGGGCTCACAGTCTAGAAGGGGGAGACAGAGAACAAAACAAAACATATTAACAAAATAAAATAAATAGAATAAATATGTACAAATAAAATAAATAGAGTAATAAATACATACAAACATATATACATATATACAGGTGCTGTGGGGAGGGGAAGGAGGGGGAGAGGAAGGAGGTGTCTCAGTGTGGGAAGGCCTCCTGGAGGAGGTGAGCTCTCAGTAGGGCCTTGAAGGGAGGAAGAGCGCTAGCTTGGCGATCACCATCTGATTCCCCCTTCCCCTCCTCTTTTCCCCACACTGACAAAGGCATCTCTCTTGAGACTTATTGAAATCCTTCTTCTGCTCTTTCCACCAGGCCATGCTGTAATAATAATAAATAATGATGGCATTTATTATGCGCTTACTATGTGCAAAGCACCGTCCTAAGCGCTGGGGAGGTTACAAGGTGATGAGGTTGTCCCACGGGGGGCTCACAGTCTTCATCCCCATTTTACAGATGAGGGAACTGAGGCCCAGAGAATAATAATAATAATAATTGGCATTTGTTAAGCGCTTACTATGTGCAAAGCACTGCTCTAAGCGCTGGGGAGGATACAGGGTGATCAGGTTGTCCCATGTGGGGCTCACAGTCAATCCCCATTTTACAGATGAGGGAACTGAGGCCCAGAGAAGTGAAGTGACTTGCCCAAAGTCACACAGCTGACAAGTGGCGGAGCCGGGACTTGAACCCATGACCTCTGACTCCAAAGCCCGGGCTCCTTCTACTGAGCCACACTGCTTCTCTAGAATAGGAGTGGTCCAGTGGACAGAGCACGGGCCTGGGAATCAGAAGGTCTTGTCTTGTGCCGTCGAGTCATCTCCGGCCCTTAGTGACTCCATGCCCACATCTCAACCAGAATGCCCTGCCTCAATCCGCAAACATTCTGGTAGTGTATCTGTAGTGTTTTCTTGGGAAAAATATGGAAGTGGTTTACCATTTCTTTCTTCCAGGCAGTCAACTGGAGTCTCCACCCTCTACTCTCTCCCGTGCCGCTGCTGCCCAGCACGGGTGAGTTCTGACTTGTAGCAGATTGCCTTCCACTCGCTAGCCACTGGCCAAGCTAGGAGTGGAATGGGTAGGCCTCTGCTTGACTCTCCCTCCCGTAGCCAAGACTGGTAGGATACTGGAAACTCTCCAGGTGTGATGCTGAAAGGAGGAGTCAGGAGGATCTGGGTTCTAATCCCAAATCCACCACTTGCCTGCTGTGTGGCACATAGACAGCACATGCTGTGTGTGCCTGGCACACAGACAGAGCTTAGAAAATACCACAGTGATGATCATTACTATTCATTCACTCATTCAATCGTATTTATTGAAGAGCACTGTACTAAGCGCTTGGGAAGCAGCGTGGCTCAGTGGCAAGAGCCCGGGCTCGGGAGTCAGAGGTCATGGGCACTAATCCCGGCTCCGCCGCTTGTCAGCTGTGTGACTTTGGGCAAGTCACTTAACTTCTCTGTGCCTCGGTTACCTCATCTGTAAAATGGGGATTAAGACTGTGAGCTCCACGCGGGACAACCTGATCACCTTGTATCCTCCCCAGCGCTTAGAACAGTGCTTTGCACATAGTAAGCACTTAACAAGATGCCATCATTATTATTATTATTACAATTCAGCAACAAATACAGACAATCCCTGCCCACAATGGGCTCAGTGCCAAACAGTGCTCTAAGCTCTAGGGTATATACAGGATAATATCAAACCTAGTACTTGTTCCACATGGGGTCTGAACTGAACAGTAGAGAGAGCAGGAGAGAGAGAAAGGGGAGGAGGAGATGGGTGATTTTCCTAAGGACACCCAGCAAATAGAGTCAGACCTCGGATTTGAACCTGGGCCTCCTGACTCTGATTCCCATGGTCTCGCCACTGGGTCTCTCTTCTTCATCGTTTCGAGCTAACTGTAACCGTGATCCTGGTGTGTTAATGTGGCTACAAAGATCAGTATTTGACCACCAGTCCCTGCTTCAATGCTACACGTACAGACAAAAATGTAGAGAAGCGCCCACTCATGAACTAGTGCAAACATTTGCTGCCTTATCGGGCAACCAACTGAGGATAAAAATGCACTTCATAGTCTAAATTAGATGGATTGGCTGCATACCTAGGAAACTGGAGAGCTCATTTCTTGCTGTGGCTAGATAACTGCTGGCCTGCAAATATTTTTCACTCAGCAGTCATGTAGTACTCTATTCAAAATTCCTAGAAGCTTTGTTTGTTAAGGTCAAGGTAATGTTTCTGCAACTTCAAGATATAATTCATTTCTGGAAAAAAAGGGCTTGGGCCACTCCAACAAGTAGAATGAAAATCACACAACCTAAAATCTGTTCATTCTAAAGAAAAGGTTTCCTGTTCACTTTTGATCACTACAGAACTGAAGATTTTAGTAAAAAATGAGTTTAGCCTAAAATAACCATTTCCCCGAACTGTGAAATTTCATCCACAGAACAAAGCACATTTCACCTTGCTGAAAAATGGGGAACAAATCTGTTCCAACTTACCTGGCTTTTTCAGTTGCTTAGAAGTTTGAGTTCCTAGCATTCTCTGGATTACATGTGGTCGACTTGTGCCTTTCTGAAACAAAATCAATGTTTTATAATTAAAAATCAGGATGTAAACAAGCCTGTGTGGAATAGAAACAGACCTTATTTACCCAAAAAGGAGAAGGGTCACACTGCCCATTCTACATACACAGGGAAAAGAATTGATTGTTTGGGGGAGTTTTTTCTTTTCCTCAGTCTCAATTACCACCTAACATCTCTTCTGATAAATAAGTGCATTTTCCTCTCAAAAGTTAGACTTCTTGACATTTTATAAATCTTCTCAATTGCATACCAAAAATGCCCCACCCTGTTTCTAGAGGTGTACTAATACACCTTTTCTGAAATGACGAAACACACTTTCGTGAGAAATGGTTTTATAATATTACATTAATGCCAAAGGATTTCAATTTGAGGTCTTAAAGTTGAAAATTGAAAGGTTTCTTTTTTTGTGTGTGGGACGGGGGCCAGGGAAAGGTGGAACATTACAAGTATGATAGAGGGGTGACTCTCCAGTAGCTGTGATAACAGGGAAAAAAGAAAGGAGAATCAATTAAATGTCCTAAATAGCCTTAAGTAGTCTCTAGATTCCTGGGATCGAGACATTAAAGTTTCACTTTGTTGGACTGTCAGCTCCTCGAGGGGAGAAACTCTATTTTTTAATTTTATTGTATACTCAGATGCTTGGTACAGTGCTCCGCACACAGTAGATTAGGTACTAGATATCATGTCTGTATGTCATCCGCATACTCTTTTCCTAGCCCTTAGGACAGTGCTTTGCACATGGCAAGTTCTTTAACTCTCTACCAGTAGGCATGCAATTAATACTACTGAAGGAATACAGTTCAGAGACTCTTGCTATGCTTTGAGCTAAATCTCCAGACCAGTGCCCCAAGGAGCTATTGAAACAATTGAAGCTAGCTAACTCTGATCATGGATGCAGAAAAGTCAATTTCACTTGGTTCAGATTGTTTAGATAGCCTGTCCTTCACTTGATTTTTTTTTTCTTATATGGTATTTGTTAAGTGCTTCCTATGTGCCAGGCATTGTACTAAGGACTGGGGTAGATACAAGCTAATCAGGTTGGACACAGTCCATGTTTCACATCGGGTTCACAGTCTTAATCCCCATTTTCCAGATGAGGGAACTGGAACACAGAGAAGTGATTTGCCCAAGGTCACACAGCAGACAAATGGCAAATCCGGAATTAGAACCCAGGTCCTTCCAATTCCCAGGCACATGCTCTACCCACTAGGCAACACTAGTGGATTTGCTCTCAGGCCAACTCTGTGGTCTCCTGGAAATCAGGGTCTGTAAAGTGAAGCAGAGGGTAGCATGAGTCTGGTCTAGATAGTCTATCCTGAAATTCAGAATAAAGCTGGTCTGAGTTAGCTAGCCATGTTTCCTAGGTTGCTCCAAAATGACAGGAAAATCACATTATCTCTCATTTTACCGAGTCGTCTTAAGGGCCTCAGTATCCTCTGCATTTCATTCCACTTCATTCAAAGAGATAGGGCTTTTTCCACCGCTTCTAAGCAAGCGTCTTTGTTCCTAAATAGACTTGAGCGTCTGGTTAGAGAATAGTTGCCGGTTTCAGTCTTTGAAAAACCTTGAGAAGCCAATGATTCTTCCTTGGGTGAAATCAATAGGGGAGAGGGGCAGTCACCCTGTATAAAGGGAAGCAGTGTGGCTCAGTGGAAAGAGCACAGGCTGTGGAGTCAGAGGTCATGGTTTAAAACCCGGCTCCGCCACTTGTCAGCTGTGTGACTTTGGGCAAGTCACTTAACTTCTCTTTGCCTCAGTTACCTCATCTGGAAGATGGGGATTAAGATTGTGAGCCTCCCGTGGGACAACCTGATCACCTTGTAACCTCCCCAGCAGTTAGAACAGTGCTTTGCACAGAGTAAGCGCTTAATAAATGCCATCATTATTATTATTATAAAGCCCCAAGACACAGAGAATTTGCATGGTGTCCACTTCAAATGGTATCCTGGCTGCACAGAGTTCCACAGGGTGGCATGTCTTAGATCCTAGTACAAAATCTAGGGTCCTGCTGGAATCCAAGCCAGCCTTTGGTACCAGTTCCCTTAAGGCTGGCTCAGCCTGTCCCCAAATCAAGCCCAGTTAAATCTGAACCAGGTTAGGACACCCTTCTGGCTCTCCCAACCCTCTCCAGTTAGGGAATTTGGGAATAGGGAAGGCAGAGGGGAGGGAGCATGAAGCTCTATTCCATCAGGTGGGCAGCCTGACGTAGTGGAAAGAGCCCGGGCCTGGGAGTAAGAAGATCATGGGTTCTAATCCCAGCTCTGCCACTTGTCTGCTGTGTGACCTTCAGCAAGTCACTTCACTTCCTCGGTGCCTCAGTTACCTCATTGGTAAAATGGGGGTGGAGATGTGAGCCCCAGATGGGACAGGAACTGGGTCCAACCCGATTAGCTTGTATCCACCCCAGCACTTAGTACCGTGCTTGGCGCACATTACGTGCTTAACAAATACCACATTAGAATCCCTGACCTTGTGATTCTCAGGCCCGTGCTCTGTCCACTACATGGTGCTGCTTCCCATATCATCTACCTCCTTTTCCTCTCCTCCTCCCCATCCTCCCCACCCTACCTCCTTCCCCTCCCCACAGCACCTGTATATATTTTTGTACAGATTTATCACTCTATTTTACTTGTACATATTTACTATTCTATTTATTTTGTGAATGATGTGCATCTAGCTTTATTTCTATTTATTCTGATGACTGGACACCTGTCCACATGCTTCGTTTTGTTGTCTGTCTCCCCCTTCTAGACTGTGAGCCCGATGTTGGGTAAGGACTGTCTCTATATGTTGCTGACTTGTACTTCCCAAGCGCTTAGTACAGTGCTCTGCACACAGTAAGCGCTCAATAAATGCGATTGAATGAATGAATGAATTTATCTATCTTGTCCAAACTGACTACCTTGTATCTGCCCCGGCACTTAGTATGGGGCATGACACATAGTAAGCGCTGAACAACCACCACAATTATTATTATTACTATTCCTATTACTATTATTATTACTATTTCACCAAAGGCAGGATGAATACAGTCTAATGGATAGCCAGCAGAGATACGCCTTGCATAATGACCCGCCCATCACATTCAAGATTAGGGTTTACGCCATGAATACCTCTCCCACAATCCAGTCGGAATATTCGGATGGAAGAGTTGGTTTAAGAGACGAGAGAGGAGTTCTGGTGAAGAAACTTACTGTACTGTGGTTCAGCTCCAGGGGCTGTAGCATATAAACAAACGTGCTATCTTCAAACATGCCACTGTGACACAAGAAACACATACGGAAAAGTTTAAGATCAATGATAGCAATAAGAAATAACAAGACTTCAACAGAAGCCATTCAGTCCACTACAGTCCATACTTCATGCTGCTGCCCGGATTATCTTTGTCCAGAAACGCTCTGGGCATATTACTCCCCTCCTCAAAAACCTCCAATGGCTACCAATCAATCTGCGCATCAGGCAGAAACTCCTCACCCTGGGCTTCAAGGCTGTCCATCACCTCGCCCCCTCCTACCTCACCTCCCTTCTCTCCTTCTCCAGCCCAGCCCGCACCCTCCGCTCCTCCGCCGCTAATCTCCTCACCGTACCTCGTTCTCGCCTGTCCCGCCATCGACCCCAGGCCCACGTCATGCCCCGGGCCTGGAACGCCCTCCCTCTGCCCATCCGCCAAGCTAGCTCTCTTCCTCCCTTCAAGGCCCTGCTGAGAGCTCACCTCCTCCAGGGGGCCTTCCCAGACTGAGCCTCTTCCTTCCTCTCCCCCTCGCCCCCCTCTCCATCCCACCCATTTTACCTCCTTCCCCTCCCCACAGCACCTGTATATATGTATATATGGTTGTACATATTTATTATTCTGTTTATTTATTTATTTATTTATTTATTTTACTTGTACATATCTATCCTATTTATTTCATTTTGTTGGTATGTTTGGTTTTGTTCTCTGTCTCCCCCTTTTAGACTGTGAGCCCACTGTTGGGTAGGGACTGTCTCTATATGTTGCCAATTTGTACTTCCCAAGCGCTTAGTACAGTGCTCTGCACATAGTAAGCGCTCAATAAATACGATTGATGATGATTCAATTGTGGATAGTGATTCTTGGAAAGCCCATTCTATTTCTGGAATAGAGGACTGATGTCAATGTCACTGCATGGTCATAATTAAACACAAGAGGCCCTTCACTGTAAGAATGCCTGGACTTGTTCGTTTAAAAAAAAAATAGAGGGTTGGTCATAGAGGATGGACACAGTACTCTGAAACTTGTCTTCAAGTAGTAATGTATCCTTAGACCCATTTCCTTGAAGTAAGCTAATAATATTAACAAAAACATGAGTCGGGAGTTGGGTGGGGGTGGAATCGGGAGCCACTTGTACAAATGTGTGAACAATTTAGAAATCACTGGTCTCCAGACTAAATATCTGAGTGGAAACTGGGCATATATTCCCAAATCTGGAGGCTGTCAAGGGCCAAGCTCTAGTCCAAATCATATTTAATTTGAACATAAATAGGATTTCCTTAAGATATGAAAGGTACCTTTTCCTTACCCTAAAGTTAGACATCCACAAGTAAACGGATGAAATGGAGTATCCTGGACTAACTGAAAACAAACAAACAAAAAAACAAAACAAAGGGAAACCGAAAGTAATCAATATTTTTGTATTAATACTACTACTTACTGAAGTCCATTGCAGGTTGATAGGGCAGCTTTCGAATCCTTGATCCCTCTGATGTGCCCATGATAATAGCAGTGCTCGCCCCCCTAAAGATGGAAGGAACACAATCATGTAGTATTTATTATACCTTCTTTACAAACTGTCATTTTGTATAAGGTAGAAAAATTGGGGGAAGGGGGTTTATAAGTCCCTAGATTGTAAGCTCCTCCATGCTTTCACATGTTTATTCAATCATATTTCTTGATTGTTTACTGTGTGCAGAGCACTGTACTAAGCGCTAGGAAAGTACATTTCAGCAACAGAGACAATCCCTGCCCAACAACGGGTTCTATTCCCAGTTCAGTCACCTGTCTGCTGTGTGACCTTGGGCAAGTCACTTCACTTAGCTGGGCCTCAGCTACGTCATCTGTAAAACGGGGATTGAGACCGAGAGCCCCACGTGGGTCACGGACTGTGTCCAACCCTATTAGCTTGTACCCACCTCAGTGCTTAGTACAGTGCCTGGGATACAGTAAGTGCTTAACATCTCCATCCCCCCATCTTACCTCCTTCCCTTCCCCACAGCACCTGTATATATGTATATATGGTTGTACATATTTATTACTCTATTTATTTATTTATTTATTTATTTATTTTACTTGTACATTTCTATCCTATTTATTTTGTTGGTATGTTTGGTTCTGTTCTCTGTCTCCCCCTTTTAGACTGTGAACCCACTGTTGGGTAGGGACTGCCTCTATGTGTTGCCAATTTGTACTTCCCAAGCGCTTAGTACAGTGCTCTGCACATAGTAAGCACTCAATAAATACGATTGATTGATTGAGTGATTAACAAATACCACAATTATTATTATTATCCTTGAGGGTAAGGATTAGGTCTTCCAACTCTATTCTAGTGTACTCTCCAATTCTGTTCTAGTGAAGTGCTTAAGTACAATGCCCTGCACACAATAAGTGCTCAATAAATAACACTGATTGATTGACCAATCAAAGGTCACGGTGATGAGGATGAAGCTCCCCTCCAAGAACGAGGGGATAGCCTTGTTCGTGAGATATTGTAGTGCCAGTGGACAACACGTTGGCCTGTTGCATCCTCGTCCCCCTGCCACTCATGTAGCCACTGGGCCACAGTGCACGGTGAGAGATGAGATGCCACACACGGTCAAGGGAATGTCAGGTCTTCCTTCACAACTGCCAGCTACATGCTGAACCGGGCCTAGAACCCAGGTCTCCTGATTCCCTGAGCCGGGCACTTTCTCCTGGACCCACAGGCCTTAGGCATGGAGTCAATGATGTCCGTCAAGCTTTACTTCTATTTATTCTGATGACTTGACACCTGACCACATGTTTTGTTTTGTTGTCTGTCTCCCCCTTCTAGACTTTGAGCCCGTTGTTGGGTACGGACCGTCTCTATATGTTGCCAACTTGTACTTCCCAAGTACTTAGTACAGTGCTCTGCACACAGTAAGCGCTCAATAAATACAATGGAATGAATGAATGAATGGAGAAACCTGGATGCAGAGTGAAAGAGCAAAGAATTCCGGAGAAACGTGCCCCCAAAATATATCTGCATGACCACCTTGAAAATGAAAAACTGTCAGTAACATTTGATTCGGACCCCACAGCCCTTGTGTACGTAGCCGCGATTTATGTCTGTCCTCCGCTCTAGAATGTATGCTCACTGTGGGTAGGGAACTTGCCTATCAACTCTGTTGTACTGTACTCTCCCAAACACTGAGTACAGTATTCCATATACAGTAACTGCTCAATAAATACCACTGATTGATTGGCCCCTGCTGGGATGCCTTACATATATGAATGTGTATATCAATCAATCCATCAATCGTATTTATTGAGCGCTTACTGTGTGCAGAGCACTGTACTAAGCTCTGGGAAAGTACAAGTTGGAAACATATAGAGATGGTCCCTACCCAACAGTGGGCTCACAGTCGTATGTGTATATAAGCCAATAATAATACCTTGATTATCTTTTTCTTACCCCAGTTCTTAGTCCATTGCATGGCACAGAGTAAGAGCTTAACATATAGTATAATTATGATTGTCATGAACATTTCACTAATATTTATAGATATTAAAGATAATCATCATAGTAATATTTTTAAGCATTTACTATGTTTCCTAACTTCCAGGGTAGATATAGGAAACTGAGATCCGTCACAGTCCCTGTCCCACATGTGGTTTGTAGTCTAAGTAGAAGGGAGAACAAATATTTCACCTCCATTGCCCAGAGAAGTTAAGTGACCTGCCCAGGGTCATCCAGCAGGCTAGTGGCAGAGTTGAATTTGGGAACTTGAGATTTCTAACTCTCAGCACAATGCTCTTTTCTTTAGGCCATGACACTTCTTGGTGACTCTCCATTAAGGCACAGAGCTGCAGGCACTTGTCAGAGGCTCATTCAAGCATACGGTGCCAAGAGCCTACCAAATATATAGCTCTTATATATATATATATATATATATATATATATGACCAAGGGGGACTACATATATATAGTCCATTTAAGGACCAGATTTTCCATGTTGGATGTCTATGTTAAGCATCTTAAATCTCACATACTGCTTAAACTTCACTACCCCATGTCTAATGACTGCGTACTTAAACAGCGCTTAGAGTCAGAAGGTCATGGGTTCTAATCCTGGCTCCATCATATATATATGCTTGGCTTGGCAAACTGACTTTTCACCAGAAAGTCATCAACAGGGATAATTTCCACCATGGTATCATGCTTCCAGGGCTGCTTCTGCCTAGGAAGTGATTCTCCATGGGAAGTAGACATTAGCCTTCCTTCAACACAGATTAAGACGGAGTTAGATGGGATGTTGTATTTTCCTCAAAAACTTCTAAGGGTGACTCGTAGCATCCTACGGACAGAGAGAAGACAAGATTCTCTCTTCCTTTATTAATATTAATAATAATAATAATGGTATTTGTTAAGCATTTACTATGTGCCAAGCACTGTTCTATACTGTGAGCCCGTTGTTGGGTAGGGCCCATCTCTATATGTTGCTGACTTGTACTTCCCAAGCGCTTAGTACAGTGCTCTGCACACAGTAAGCGCTCAATAAATATGATTTAATGAATGACTGTTCTAAGCGCTAGGACAGATACAGGGTAATCAGGTTGTTCCATGTGGGGCTCACATTTTTAATCTCCATTTTACAGATGAGGTAATTGCGGCACAGAGAATTTAATTAACTTGCCCAAGGTCAAGAAAGTGGACCCCTTGGTCATTCAAGGACCAGATTTTCCATGTTGGATGTCTATGTTAAGCACCTTAAATCTCCCATACTGCTTAAACTTCACTACCCTGTGTCTAATGACTGCGTACTTAAAACATCCATTTGCAAGTGCAACCCAGAGTGCACATTAAAAGGTCAATTTGCACACTGATAAATAGCAGTCACAGACCATCACATTGCAATCACACACAATACTAAGAGAAGCTTAAGTTTCACAATTTACAAATTCGGACCCAAAGTTCTGGGATGGAGTTTTCTGTGATTGAGTTTTATTCTATATTTGTTTTTCTGTAATTAGTTTTTTGTAATTAGGTTTTAGGTGCCTCATTTACTTGGCCACTCAAGGAAAATGAATTAGTATGGTTATTAAGCAATTTTCTGAATGTTGTTGTTTTAAGAGTTCCTTCACTGCATCTTAAAATAAATGTATTTTGGTTAGATCTGAATTTCCTCTGCTTAGTTCCATTTGGGAGCAGCAAATTGCTGTCATGCTGCTACTGGTGAAGGTCTTGTTAAGTCAAATGCTGTTTTTTTATTTCTATACCTATGCACGAAGTCAAGGGTTGGACTGAAATAGAACCAAAATGTCTCTAGTAATGCAAAAGACATATCACCAAGTAGCATCTAAACCACTCAGATAACTTAAATATTATGTTCTGAAAAATGAAGTCACCTGTTAGAAGAGCTGAGAAGTAGTGTGGCTTAGTGGATAGAGCACGGGCCTGGGAGTAAGAGGGACCTGGGTTCTAATCCTGGCTCCGCCGCATGTCTGCTGTGTGACCTTGGGGAAGTCACTTAACATCTCTAGGCCTCAGTTACCTCAACCGTAAAATGGGGATTAAAAGTGTGAGCCCCATTGTGGGACAGGGACTCTGTCCAACTTGATTAACTTGTATCTATCCCAGCACTTAGAACAGTCTTTGGCATATAGTAAGCACTTAATGACCATTACAATAATAACAATAATAATAATATGTGGCAATTTCTTAATGGCTTTACCCTAATGCCTTAAAACAGGCACAGTAACATGAGTGGCACACCACCCTCATGTAAGCACTTAGTACAGTGCTCTGCACACAGTAAGCATTCAATAAATACAACTGAATGAATGTGAGAAACAGCGTGGCTTAGCGGCAGGAGCATGGACTTGGGGGGTCAGAAGTTGTGGGTTCTAATCCTGGCTCCGCCACTTATCAGCTGGGTGATTTTGGGCAAGTCACGTAACTTCCCTGTGCCTCAGTTACCTCATGGGGATTGAGACTGTGAGCCCCACGTGGGACAACCTGATTACCTTGTATTCCCCCCCAGTGCTTAGAAGAGTGCTTGGCACGTAGTAAGTGCTTAACAAATACCACCACCGTCACCATCATAAGCTTGAGAGTGGGGGTGAATATCAAATGCTCTAAGGTCACAGAACCAAGTGTACTATGTTGCCTATGCACTTAAAACCTGATATTCACCCCTTTCCCAGCTCCACAGCAATTAAGCACACACCCTTAAACTCTCCCATTACACCTTCGGGAATTTATTTTAATGTCTGTCTCCCCTTCTAGACTGTGAGCTCTTTGAAGGTAGGGGATGGATCTAGCAGCCCTAAAGTACTTCTCTCATCCAAGCAGTACACAATAAGCGCTCAATAGATACCATTACTGATTGATCAATACATACCACTGTTATTACTGTTCCAGCCTAGAACTTTCTAGAACAGTGATGATTATTGAGAACAAAGACTTAGTAACTCAAAGGAATCTATGAATCATCACTACCTTGCAGCTCTTTATGACTCTCACAAAATAGATTCCTAAGGGAATAAACCTTGAGTCATTTTAAACTAGTAATCTGAAATGCAAGGAAAAAGTGATCTAATGCTAAACACGCTGAAAGACACTACACCAAAGACTATAATCCATTCTGAAAGAGTGCATGTAGACCCATACTTATATCCACAAAACCAATGAAAAGTGTACCTGGCTTTACTTTTATCAGTCAGGGAAGCAGTGTGGATAGAGCATGGTCCTGGGAGTCAAAGGATCTGGGTACTAATCCCTCCTCCACCACTCATCTGCTGTGTGACTTTGGACAAGTCACTTACCTTCACTGTGTCTCAGTTACCTTATCTATAAAATGGAGATTAAGACTGTGAGCCCCATGTGGGACATGGACTGTATCTAACCTGATTAACTTGGATCCACGACAGTGCCTGATACAGTGGCTGCCACATAGTAAATACTTAACAAATACCACAAAATAAAAAAAGTCAAGGAAGGAATCACTTAAAGATGACAACAGCACTTGAACAATCTTCTGCATAGACTGCTGGCCTTCAAGATTAAAGCCTGGGAAGAACATCTAACCCACCAACACAAAAAGACAAGACCTTCAACTTGCCTGAGTTAGGATGCTTCCTGTTAAGACTGGACTTTAAGCGCCTTGTGGACAAGGATCACATCATCATCATCATCATCATAAATCGTATTTATTGAGCGCTTACTGTGTGCAGAGCACTGTACTAAGCGCTTGGGAAGTACACATTGGCAACATACATCCACAACCATCACATCCATCAACTCCATTGAACTGTACTCTTCCAATTACTTAGTACAGTGCTGTGCACACAGGAAGCACTCACATATTAGCAAGGATCAGGCATATAATAATAATGATAATAATGGTATTTGTTAAGCGCTTACTATGTGCAAAGCACTGTTCTAAGCGCTGGGGAAGACACAAGGTTATCAGGTTGTCCCACATGGGGCTCACAGTCTTAGTCCCCATTTTACAGATGAGGGAACTGAGGAACAGAGAAGTTAAGTGACTTGCCCAAAGTCACACAGCTGACAAGTGGCAGAGCTGGGATTCGAACCCATGACCTCTGACTCCAAAGCCCATGATCTTTCCACTAAGCCACAGCTGCTTCTCTATGTCTATGTCTGCTGGCATATGCTCAGATACCAGCAGACATCAATATTTGGGATGTTAAAAAAAACATCACAATGGTTCAAACATGTTACCTTTTTCTCCCTCTTCAACAAGACCAAAAAATTCACTGTGGATACTATCTTGGAATCTCCCTGCCTCTCTCAGTGAATTTAAGCCAGTCAAATGACCACCCTCTCAGACATGAATGATCTAAGATGGCCTGAAGGTGAGAAGGATGAGGAGGGGGGAAAAGGAGAACAGGCAACTTTACAAGTTTGGGCTTTTTTTTTTTGACCCAGTGAAAAGCTTCTTTGTTTTGTAATGGAATCTATCCTTACTGAAAACTGTCAAAATAGCACAAGATTTTTAGCAGGCTTTTGAGGTTTGTCCTAATGAGAAACTGCTGTAATGCTTTTTGACACACTTTTATGCAGGAACAAAAGGGATATAAAATGAGAGATTAGTCATGCAGACAGGCTATTTTTGCTAGGAGACTGGGATCTATAATCAATGGTATTTATTGGGCACTTACTTTGGGCAGAGCACTGTACTACACATTCCTAACTGATTTACTTTTTTTACATCTTACCTCCTTCCCTTCCCCACAGCACCTGTATATATGTTTGTACATATTTATTACTCTATTTATTTTACTTGTACATATCTATTCTATTTTATTTTGTTAGTATGTTTGGTTTTGTTCTCTGTCTCCCCCTTTTAGACTGTGAGCCCACTGCTAGGTAGGGACTGTCTCTATATGTTGCCAACTTGTACTTCCCAAGCACTTAGTACAGTGCTCTGCACACAGTAAGCACTCAATAAATACGATTGATTGATTGATTGATTGATTTACTTAAGTTAATGTCTATCTCCCCATCTAGACTATAAGCTCACTATGGGCAGGGAATGTGTCTGTTTATTGTTGCTCCCTTTATTCATCTCCCCTCCCACTCCCAGAGCATTTATGTCCACATCAGTAATGTATTTATTTATATTAATGTCTGTCTCCCCCTCTAGACTGCAGCTCATTGTGAGCAGGGAATGTTTCTGTTATCCTGTGGTATTGTACTCTCCCCAGTGCTTAGTTTGGGGAAGCAGCACGGCGTAGTGGATAGATTATGGGCCTGAGGGTCAGAAAGTTATGGGTTCTAATCCTGACTCAACCAACTTGTCTGCTGTGTGGCCTTGGGCAAGTCATTTGACTTCTCTGTGCCTCAGTGACCTCATCTGTAAAATGGGGATTAAGACTGTGAGCCCTCTGATGCAGAGGGACTGCATCCAACCCAATTTTCTTGTATCTGCCCCAGTAATGGCACATAGTAAGCGCTTAACAAATACCAATATTATTACTATTATTATTACAATGCTCTGCACACAGTAAGTGCTCAATAAATACAAGTGATTTATTGACTTTACTAGGGTGCCGGGGGTGAGAAGCCAGTGCTTTGTGGATCCAGATATATTTAGCAGGGAACGTGTCTGTGTACTATCCCAAGCACTTAGGACAGTGCTCTGCACATAGTAAGTGCTCAATCAATATGATTGATTGATTGATGTTTAGCTCTTCTGCATGACACAATCCCCATTCGTGTTTGGTTTGATGCTTAATTCTGGATTCCCTCCTCAGGTCTCAGCTCAGAGTTGGGTTTTTCTTCCAAAATCCTCTGTGCTGGCTGAGCAAACGCAGCCATGAATTTAATTCTAAATGCCCCTCCACTTCCTGCTCCTGCTCTGCTGTACTATAACAATAATAATAATAATAATTGTGGTATTTTTTAAGCACTTCCTCTGTACCAGGAACTATACTAATGATGGGGAAGATACAAGATAATCAGGTCTCACGTGGGGGGCACAAACTAAGTTGAAGGGAGCCCAGGTACTGAATCCCCATTTGGCAGAGGAAACTGAGGCACAGACAAGTTAAATGACTGGCCCAAGACCACACAGCAGTCTAATGATGGAGCTGGGATTAGAACCCAGGTTCTCTTGACTCCCAAGCCTGTGGTCTTTCCACTAGGCCATACTGCTCCTCAGCAGTCCATTTTCACTACTCTCTCCCCATCAGACTGTAACTGCACCATGCTCACTCACTTGGTGATTCAACCGACTATCCAAGACCTAAATGGAAAATAAGTGTCATCAAAGTCCCCTTGCAACTGTTCTCTTGGGGAAGCAGCCACAATCAATCGATAAATCAATCACATTTACGGAGCATTTACTGAAAGTGGAGCACTGTACTAAGCACTTGGGAGAGTATAATGAAAGAGTTGGTAGACATGTTCCTTGCTTGGCATCTACAATGCAACTATGTTGGCTCCCCGTTAAAATTTTTCAGGTTATATATCAATGACTATTTTTCTACTGACAACTGGGAAGGGTGTATTGGCTTTTTTGTATTAGAGGGCTGGCTGAAAAGTAGTTGTAGAAAAGGTAGTAGTAGGCATAGTGATATATTTAAAACCAGGGTATGTCAATCAATCAATCAATCAATCAATCAATCAATCGTATTTATTGAGCGCTTACTGTGTGCAGAGCACTGTACTATCTGAAACTTGCAGAGGGAGAAAGTGAAAGCGTCTTAGAATTCAGAAACTTGAGACCTCTCACCAACACACACACCCGATCCTCACCATCTGCTCCAGTTAAAAATCAATGGAAATGGAATGGAGCTGGTAGTTCAGATAAAGTGCAACTGCACCAATTCCACATGCATTTTTAATGCCTCATCTAAAATGTACTATTTGACCTCAAAATAACTTTGCTGAGAGTCAGTGTCTTCTGCCTCTTTCATTTTATATGACATCATTTTTACTCTCTTGCTTGAAGCAGCGTGGCTCAGTGGAAAGAGCATGGGATTGGGAGTCAGAAATCATGGGTTCTAATCCCGGCTCTGCCACTTGTCAGCTGTGCAAATTTGGGTGTTACTTAACTTCTCTGAGCCTCAGTTACCTCATCTGTAAAATGGAGATTAAGAATGTGAGCCCCACGTGGGACAAACTGATCACCTTGTATCCACCCCCCCGTGCTTAGAACAGTGCTTCGCACATAGTAAGCACTTAACAAATGCCATTATTATTATTATTATTATTTCTTTGCTCTTTACCCTCAGAAGCATTGCTGGACAGAATCTAATTAGGCAAAAATGCACTTTAACTGACAAGTTTAAAGTTAAATACCCAGCAAAATAACTTATCCATAAATGAGCTCTAGTTACATAAGATGCGTTAAGTTGCAGTATGTATGTCGAATCAATCGACAATATGTATAGGCACGTTCCTTGCCCACAACAACTTTGGCACTAATATGGACATTATTATACATTAGACATTAATATAGATAAACAATTTATAACGTATAATGTAAAGATATGTACAGAAGTGCTGTGGGGGTCGGGGGGCAGACATTAAATGTCTAAAGGTCACAGATCCAAGTGCATAGATAACGGAGAAGTGAGAAGGGTCTGGGGAAAAGAGGCCTTAAATGAGGAAGACCGCTTCCCCAACAGAGCCAGCATATTCAACTCTACATGTTTTCCCACTCTGCATTTAATTCTTGCTTACCTGAATTCCGTTGGAAGTGGATTTTTGAGGTGTTTGGCCAACTCAGTTATTCCAAACACAGTTCCCATCACAGGTCCAGCCTGTGATGATCACAGCATGTCAGTATGACCCTGTGTCTCCTTTCCCAAGCAAAGGCCATTTTGGGAATATTTAGGAGCACTACTCTGCAGGCCCACTCTCAACATAGCACAATAAATGATAATAATAATAATAATAATAATAATAATGATAGCATTTATTAAGCACTTACTATGTGCAAAGCACTGTTCTAAGCGCTGGGGAGGTTACAAGGTGATCAGGTTGTCCCACGGGGTCTCACAATCTTCATCCCCATTTTACAGATGAGGGAACTGAGGCACAGAGAAGTTAAGTGACCTGCCCAAAGTCACACAGCTGACAATTATCGGAGCTGGGATTTGAACCCATGACCTCTGACTCCAAAGCCCATGATCTTTCCACTGAGCCACGCTGCTTCTCTAAGAAGTGCCCTTCTCATCCTGAAGTACCTTGGGCCCGGTGGCGGCAGCAGGGAGATATGAGGCACCGATGCTTAATGAGAGGGGGCCAGAAACCAGTTCAGCATGGCTCAGTGGAAAAGAGCATGGGCTTTGGAGTCAGAGGTCATGGGTTCAAATACCGGCTCCACCATTTGTCCGCTGTGTGACTTTGGGCAAGTCACTTAACTTCTCTGTGCCTCAGTTACCTCATCTGGAAAATGGGAATGAAGACCGTGAGCCCCACAAAGGACAACCTGATCATCTTGTAACCTCCCCAGTGCTTAGAACAATGCTTTGCACATAGTAAGTGCTTAATAAATGCCACCATTATTATTATTATTATTTAGCAGGCCTCTTCCCAAGGAACACAGAACGTGGGGAAGTGGCCAAGAGAAAAAGGGGTCACTTTGACTCTGAGAAGAAACTCCGTAAGCTCGTCCTCTAGACTGTAAGCTCATTGTGGGGAGGGACTGTGTTCGTTTTTTGTTTTATTGTACTCTCCCAACCACTTGGTACAGTGTTTTACACACAGTAAACACTCAATAAAAATGATCCAATGAGATTCAGTGTGGCCAAAGAACATGCAGTCATATCTTGTGGACTCCGAAGAAGCAATGTCTTATAAGACTGTATGCTCATTTTGGGCAGGGAACGTGTCTACCCATTCTATTATATTGTACTCTCCTTAGTGCTTAGTACAGTGCTCTGAACACAGTGAGTGCTAAATAAATACCACTAAGTGACTTAAGTAGTGCTATGCATACTCCATGGGATAGCAGATCTCTACTTGAGAGGCAGTTTGGTCTAATAGAAAGAGGTGGGACTGCGAATCAGAAGATCTAAATTATAATCCCACCATTGCCACTGGTCCACTGTGTGACCTAGGGAAACTCACTTAACGTATCTGAGCCTCGGTTTCTTCATCTGTAAAATGGGGATAAGGAAGATTGTGAGCCCCACGAGGGGAGGGAACTGTGGCTGATACCTACCCCGGTACTCGGTACTTACTAAGCATTTAAGAAATGCTGTAGTTAAATATTAAACCTCTTTACAGTGCCAAAGTATGATACCCACTGACTCAGAAAAATAAGATCCCAGTCCTAGGGGCCCCATTTCTTTCTCTACTAAAATCTGTTGTGCAGTTACACGCAGTTTATTTCATCTCTCGGGACCTTAGTTTCCCTATCTCCTGACATAACTGCACCGTGACCTGATTCTTCCTCCTGTTCACCCGTTCGGTAAATCATCCTTGTCTGTTTGTTCTCCCTGTTATATTGTAAGCTCCTCGAGGGCAAGAATTTGAGGCTTGATTCTGTTACGCTCTCCCAAGTGCTTAGTACAGTACTGTGCACTCAGTGCTTAAATACCGCTCATTGATTAGACACTAAAATATAACCCAAAAACCCCTTCATAACACACCCAAAATAATTAACTAGGGGAATTTTGTAGTTTCGGGATTCCTTGTACAGAAGTCCTTTAAAAGTATGGTGTTTCAAATGGTCGTTTACTAGGAGCAGGTTTTTATTAAAGAAGAAAGCAACATTTCCACCATATCGGAATTCTGACAGTAACGTAAGCAAGAGATCAATAATTATCATATAATTATCAGTGGAAATACTATTGATTTTCACAAGCATGATATAATTTATATTATAATAAATATACACCTGTCAATAACAGTAGGTTTGATGATGATTTTTTCCTGAAGAGAACTTTGGAAAAATAAAAGGTGAAAATTTTCACCTTTCATTCTAAAAGGTGAAAATTTTTATATGTAAGATAGTCATTTTTATGTGTCATGTGTATTATTAAAATTACTTTTGATTTTTCCCTTTTACTGCCAGAAGTACTATTTTGGATTTGTTACAGAAGAATAGCTTAAGGAGAAAAGTATTTCATTTAATTTTTTATTACAATAAGATTGACAAGATGCCTATTCTGAGCTCATCAAAGCTAGAACATTTTTATACCTGTCAAGAATTCTTCACAATCCTACAGTAGTATTGGTCCTTTTCAGGTTTCCTGACTCTCATGACCATGCTTTTCCTCGAGCAACTTCTCTTATGAACAAAGGTATTCAAAGGCCTTTCAAAAAACATCCTTTTTCATTTACATGAGTACATTTAAATGTTTTGAGTAACTGAGGGAAGACATATTTCAAGTTGTCTGTCTCCCCCTTCTAGACTGTGAGCTCGTTACTGGGTAGGGACCGTCTCTATATGTTGCCCACTTGTACTTCCCAAGCGCTTAGTACAGTTCTCTGCACACAGTAAGTGCTCAATAAATACGACTGAATGAATGAAAGTAAAAAGAAGTATCACTTGATCATTATGATAGGGCACTTTCCACAGTCAGAATGAAGCTATTCTTTCAGGATGAAAAAAAAAATCAAAGTACACTGACAGCAACTGGAAAAAAATGAACTTTCTTCCTTTGGATAAAGGATAATTACAGTCAGCTACAAAGATCAAAGGGGTCCTAAATCAAAGCACAGTGGTGGTTTGCCTCAGTAATATTTCTGCTCAAAAGACAGCACTTAGCCAACCTGAATTTATATATTTTGACCTTAAATTGATTTCACTGGGTTGATTAAAAAATGTACGTTAAAATAAGCACAACTACTGAACTGATGGTTAACATTAGTTAAAAAAGCAGGTAGCTCTAAAGAAACTACATCTCAGGTGTATCATAAATTGCCAGTAATTACATCGTCTCCCTTTTATGATCCCATGTGACCTCAAAAAGCCAACTGGTTACTGTTCCAAATAAACTGCTTCAGGAATTTGAATCAAGTTACTGCAGCATGCAAAAGCAGTCCATTTGCTGAGTCTGTAGAGTTCTTAGTCGATCTTCTTTACTCAAAAAACTCATGATTCAGGAACCGCAGTAGCTGACGGTTGTTTTGGTTTGTACCAATGCCAAACTGAACCTTTATTTTGCTTGATTTAGCATTTCTACTATGACCCAGCCCCCTCACTTTGCTCCTCTAATGCCAACCTACTCACTGTACCTCGATCTCGTCTATCTCACCCCTGACCCCTCGCCCACATCCTGTCTCTGGGCCCAGAACTCTCTTCCCCTTCTTCAAATCAATCAATCGTATTTATTTAGCGCTTACTGTGTGCAGAGCACTGTACTAAGCACTTGGGAAGTACAAGCTGGCAACATATAGAGACAGTCCCTACCCAACAGTGGGCTCACAGTCTAGAAGGGGGAGACAGAGAACAAAACCAAACATACTAACAAAATAAAATAAATAGAATAGATAGGTACAAGTAAAATAAATAAATAAATAGAGTAATAAATATGTACAAACATATATACATATATACAGGTGCTATGGGGAAGGGAAGGAGGTAAGATGTGGGGGATGGAGAGGGGGACGAGGGGGAGAGGAAGGAAGGGGCTCAGTCTGGGAAGGCCTCCTGGAGGAGGTGAGCTCTCAAAGCATTATTAAGGTCACATTTCCTTCAAGAGGGCTTCCCCAATTAAGCTCTCTGTTCCCACCCCGGCCCACCGTCTTCTGCGTCATCTTTGCACTGGTGGGACTGTGACCTTTAGGTATTTGATATTTGCCCCACCCTCAGCCCTCCAGCACTTACATACATATCTATAATGATAATAATAATAATGGCATTTTTAAGCACTTGCTATGTGCAAAGCACTGTTCTAAGCGCTGGGGAGGTTACAAGGTGATCAGGTTGTCCCACTTGGGGCTCACAGTCTTAATCCCCATTTTATAGATGAGGTAACTGAGGCACAAAGAAGTTAAGTGACTTGCCCGAAGTCACACAGCTGACAAGTGGCAGAGGGATCTGAGCCCATGACCTCTGATTCCAAAGCCCATGCTCTTTACACTGAGCCACGCTGCTTCTCTATAAATTATATGTTATAATTTTTTTAAATTAATTTCTGTCTCCCCCTCTAGACTTTAAGCTCATTGTTGGCAGGGAACGTTTTTACCAATTCATTCATTCATTCAATCGTATTTACTGGGCGCTTACTGTGTGTAGAGCACTATACTAAGCGCTTGGGAAGTACATGTTGGCAACATATAGAGACAGTCCCTACCCAACAGTGGGCTCGCAATCTAGAAGGGGGAGACGGATAACAAAACAAAACATGTGGACAGGTGTCAAGTCATCAGACTAAACAGAAATAAAGCTAGATGCACATCACTAACAAAATAAATAGAATAGTAAATATGTACAAGTAAAATAAATAGAGTAATATATCTGTACAAACATATATACAGGTGCTGTGGGGAGGGGAAAGAGGCAGGACCAATTCTGTTGTACTGTACTATTTCAAGCACTTAGTACAGTGTTCTGCACATAGCAAGCGCTCAATACATACCATTGATGGATTAAAATCATATCTTTTCCAAGAAGCCTTCCCCGACTAAGCTGTCATATTTCCCTACTCCCTCGCCCTTCTGCGTCACCCTTGCACTTGGATTTGTACACTTTAGGTACTTGATATTCACCCCCCTAGAGCCCTGCAGCTTATGTACATGTCCGTAATTTATTTTGATATCCGTTTCCCCCTCTGGAGTGGAAGATCCTTGTAGGCAGGGAGCGATCTGCCAACTCTATTACATTGTACTTTCCCAAGTGCTCAGAACAATGCTCTCAACACCATAAGTGCTCAAAGAAACATCATTATCATTGGTGGTATTTATTGAGAGCTTAATATGTGCAGAACACTGTACTAGGTGCTTGGGAAAGTACAAAAAAACAGTTGGTAGACATGTTCCCTGCCCACAGGGAGCTTACAGTCTAGAAGGGGAGACAGACATCAATATAAATAATTTATAAATATATAATTTATAAATATTTATGTAAGTGCTATAGGGCTGAGGGTGGGGCAAATATCAAATGCCCAAAGATCACAGATCTGACTGCAGAGATGACACGAAAGGGAGAGGGAGCTAGAATAAAAAATAATAATAATTATAATAATAATTGTATTGGTTAAGAGCTTATTACATGTTAGGCACTGTAATAATAATAATTATTATGGTATTTGTTAAGTGCTTACTATGTGGCAAGCACTGTTCTAAGCGCTGGAGTAGATACAAAGTAATCAGGTTATCTCACATGGTGCTCACACTTTTAATCCCCATTTTGCAGATGAGGTAACTGAGGCCTAGAGAAGTTAAGTGACTTGTCCAAGGTCACACAGCAGAGAAGTGGCAGAGTTGATCAGAACTAAGATCAACTTAGTTCATTCATTCATTCATTCATTCAAGTGTACTTATTGAGTGCTTACTGTGTGCAGAGCACTGTATTAAGCGCTGGGAAAGTACAAGTTGGCAACATATAGAGACGGTCCCTACCCAACAACGGGCTCACAGTCTTGATCAACTAAGATCATTAGTTGATCTTTTCAATAACAAGATCAAGTCTAAAAGGTAACCGACGAATTGTCACCAGTTGTTTAATGTTCCTAAATCACTTTGGTGGACAATTCCCTCCTCTCTGTGAGGAAACATATTTGTTAACCCATATCATATGGAACAGGAAAGGCCTTTTACCCATGACACAGTCTACAGCAAGGAGGTAAATAATAATAATAATAATAATAATAATAATGGCATTTATTAAGCGCTTACTATGTGCAGAGCACTGTTCTAAGCTCTGGGGGGATACAAGGTGATCAAGTTGTCCCACGTGGGGCTCACAGTCTTAATCCCCATTTTACAGATGAGGTAACTGAGGCTCAGAGAAGTTAAGTGACTTGCCCAAGGTCACACAGCAGACATGTGGCGGAGTCGGGATTCAAACCCTTGACCTCAGACTCCAAAGCCCGTGCTCTTTCCACTGAGCCACGCTGCTTCTCTAAGGTAAATGTGCTTAACACCACACTTTGTCTATAGAATCATTATCCCACATGTCCACCCATCTTTTCCACGGGCTTCCTCTCCACCCCTATCCAAATCCAGGCTTATGATAGCCAATACCTTAGCGTAGTGTGGTTTTCCATCTTCATAGTGAATCTCAACATAATCAGAAGAAAGCAAGCCACTGCAAAGAAAAGAACACAAAACTAGTGAGAACAATATCTCCAAATCTGAGACACAAGCGCATTTATTCATCTTTTAATTCTCTGGGGTAATAAGGAACTGGGATGACTTGGATACGTGAAATCTACTTCCAAAACACCTCTATTAAACTGTTGACCAGAATTGGCCAGAGAGGCTATCAAGATGCAAAAGAGGTAGATTTGAGTTCTAGCTCCTGTTGTTTCCCTGCCCACCCTCTGATAGTGGTACTTTGTGCAAGGGTAAAGAGTCAATCAATCAATCAATCATATTTATTGATCCCTTGCTGTGTAGTAAGCACTTGGGGAAGTACAATAAACAGCTGGTAAACAGTCTTTGCTCACAATGAACTCAAAGTCTAGAGGGGGAGAGACATTATGGTATAGTGGATAGATCATGGGTGTGGGAGAAGGTCATGGGTTCTGTTTCCAGTTCTGCCACTTGTCTTGTTGCGTGACCTTGGGCAAGTCACTTCACTTCTCTAAGCCTCAGTTCCCTCATCTGTAAAACGGGGGTTGAGTCTGTGAGCCCAGCGTGGAACAGGGATTGTAATGATGATGATGTTTGTATTTGTTAAGCGCTTACTATGGGCCAAGCACTGTTCTAAGCACTGGGGTAGATACAAGGTAATCAGGTTGTCCCACATGGGGCTCACAGTCTTAATCCTCATTTTACAGATGAGGTAACTGAGGTACAGAGAAGTTAAGCGACTTGCCCAAAATCACACAGCTGCTAAGTGGCGGAGTTGGGATTAGAACCCAAGACGTTTGCCTCCCAAGCCCGGGCTCTTTCCACTAAGTCACGCTGCTTCTCTGTATCCAACCTGATTTGCTTGTATCCATCCCAGCACTGCCTGGCACATAGTAAGCACCCAGCGCTTAGAACAGTGCTTTGCACATAGTAAGTGCTTAACAAATACCATCATAAACGAATACCACAATTATCGATATAAATAAATAAATTACAGACATAGACATAAGTGCTGCGGAGCAAGTATTATGACAAAATTAACTGTTTTGCCCATTTCTCTCTGGCTGAAAAGTGGAAACAGCAACATAATTGACAATATTTTTTTATAAAGCATTGTTTTTGTTCTCAGAAAACGTAGTCAATAAGCTCTGCAAGGGTTAGATGGAATTCACAAGAAAGAGGGGCATGGATTGCCCACAAACTGGAAAACGAATACATTGAGGAGGTGGTTACTGAAATCTAGCAGTGATAAAAAGTATCTAATGAGTATCTACTGGGTGCAATGCACTTCATTCACTTGTTTCCCTAAAGCAGGTTTCACATTGCTACTGTAGGCCCACCAATTTGCTTGTGTCCACCCCAGCGCTTAGCAGAGTGCCTGGCACATAGTAGAGCGCTTAAGCAGCATGGCATAGTGGATAGAACGTGGGCCTGAGAGTCAGAAGGTCATGGGTTCTAATCCTGGCTCCACCACATATCTGTGTGACCTTAGACAAATCATTTCACTTCTCTGTGTTCCCTCATCTGTAAAATGAGGACTGAGACAGTGAGCCCCACTTGGGACAAGGACTGTGTCCAACCCGATTTGCTTGTATCCACCCCAGCTCTTAGTACAGTGCTTGGCACATAGTAAGCACTTAACAAATATCATTATAAATTTATAAGTAGATACCATTATCATTATTATTCTTATTATTATTAGAGAGAAGTCTGTTAGAAATGGCAAGAAGGAGGTCACTGGTGACCTTAGAGAGAGCAGTTTCGGTGGAGTGAATTGGGCAGAAGTCAGACTGCAGCAGGTCAAGGAGAGAACTGGAGGAGAGAAAGTGTACATAGCGTTTGACAAGTTTGGAAATGAATGGTAGGAGATGGGTTAGGGTTCAGTGGAGCCAGGGGATAAGTGAGCATGTTGTAAAGCAGAGGGGATGAAGACAACACTGGAGAAGGAGCGGTTTCAGCCCCTCCTGGTACCCGTCAAAGCTCTTTCTGAAAAGGGTTCTCTTCAAAAACTGGGAAAACCTTTGAGGAGGTGACGGGGAGGGGAGAGAGGCCTTAAAAGGGCCAGCCTGGACTGAACACAACCTTCCTGGTATTAGTATGGAGTCTTTCTACGCTGCATCCTAAAGATTCCCCGAAGAGGAGTAGAGGAAGATCTTTTCGAGGCGCATCATGCATATCCCCTCTGTTCCCAGGCTCACCCTACTTTAAGTACGGACAATTTTGCATTGTTCGGAAATTGACAAAACCCAAATTGGGATTCTTCCTTCTGCAAATACAACCCTCAACAAACTGAAAAGAAGAGCACATAAAGGACTTGCAAGTTAAGGCCCTTAATGCCAAAATGAACATATTCACTAAAAAAAATAAAATTGGTTATCTAATTTTCCCTGCAGTCAGCTGGCTAGTCATGAAGAAAAGGGAAAACGTAGGAAAACATTAAATGATTCTATTTAAACTAAAGACTAAAGAACTGTTCAACAGCCCATAACAATAGCGCCATTGTAAATGGTCAGAAAATAAATGTAATCTGTCATTCAGGAAACCCCATGTGCCTAAGGATGTTAACTGAAATATCCATATGCTCCACCAAGCTAAACTAATTAGAAATCAAATTCAAAACCGTTGCCCTTTTATTTCAGGGAATCAGAGAACAAACACAGGGACTCCGATTTAAAATGAAATGCAACAGTCAACTGAAGCGTGTAATGAACGTGCACCAAAGACTCTCACGGCAACAGATACATCCAATTAGGCACAGCCTCACGTTTCTAGAATTTACATACAGAAATGGCTTTCCTTAAATTAGGGTTAGTTTTCTCCATTTGAATAAATCATGAATAGTTCACTGTGATATTTTAGACCACCTTGATAGCTGCCTTCCCTTCCCTACATATGGTGTTTTCCTTTAGGAGACAAAGACGATTCAATTCAATTCACTTCAGTGGTATTTATTAAGTGCTTACGGTGTGCAGAGCACTTTACTAAGTGCCTGAGAAAATACAATACAGCAGTAAAGAGTGACAATCCCTGCCCACAACCAGTGAGAGACAGATATCAAACACATCAATAAAAATAAATAAAATGACAGATATATACATAAACGCTGTGGGGTGGAGGGGGGGAAGAGCAAAAGCAGAAAGTAAGGAGGACACAGAAGGGAGGGGGAGATGACGATGCTACTTGACGGGGAAGCCAATGGAACTGATTGGTGGGATAACAATCCCTTCCCTTATGTACTCTCTTGTCCAGTCAATAAATCAATCGATCATATTTCCTGAGCGCTGTGTGCGGAGCACTATACTAAGTGCTTGGGAGAATACAATATAATAGAGTTGGCAGACATATTCCCTGTCCATAATGCGGTTACCATCTGGAGGGGGAGTCAGACGTTAACATAAGTAAATAAATAATTGAATAAATCCAAAAAACTCCAGAACTGAGGATCAGCAGGGAGGAACTGATTCATGAGCTAGTGGTTTGCACCACCTATATGTTCTCATCCCTTCCCGTCATGTTCTCACTGAGTAACGAACAAGTGGACAGGCAGATGTTCAGCACTGCATTAATAAGAACAACAATAATAATTGTGGTATTTAAGCGCTTACTAGGTTCCAGGCATTGTACTAAGCACTGAGGTAGATACAAGCTAATCAGGTTGGACACGGTCTCTGTCCCACATGGGGCTCACGGTCTTAATCCCCACTTTACAGATGAGGTAACTGAAGCACAGACAAGAGAAGTGATTTGCCCAAGGTCACACGGCAGACAACTGTAGGAGCCGGGATTAGAGCCCAGATCTTTCTGAACTCCCAGGCTCGTGCTTTAACCCTCTAGGCCACAATGCTTCCTTGCATAAGGTACATGAGAGTTTACTGTAGTGAGGTAAAATGGTCCTTGCGTAGGCTATTAATAATAATAATAATGGCATTTGTTAAGCGCTTACTATGTGCAAAGCACTGTTCTAAGCACTGGGGAGGCTACAAGGTGATCAGGTTGTCGCATGTGGGGCTCACAATCTTAATCCCCATTTTACAGATGAGGTCACTGAGGCCCAGAGAAGTGAAGTGACTCGACCAAAGTCACCCAGCTGACAAGTGGCGGAGCCGGGATTTGAACCCATGACCTCTGACTCCAAAGCCCGGGCTCTTTCCACTGAGCCACGCTGCTTCTCTATTCTGGCTATTGCATCTAGCCAGTAAATGTTTTATTCACCATGTTTCCTTAGCCTACTGATCCAGGCTGGGAAGGATTCAGAAGAATGCTCCTCTGCTCCCCTTTCACCTGAATTCCAGGGTTCTCCATATGGGAGAGACGCTGTCCCATCTGCTCCAGCCATCAGGATTCCCACGAGCCCCTGCTCCAGCCCAAGAAGGACTGAAATGACCGTCAGCACGAGGGCCCTCCCTCTGCCCATCCGCCAAGCTAGCTCTCTTCCTCCCTTCAAGGCCCTGCTGAGAGTTCACCTCCTCCAAGAGGCCTTCCCAGACTGAGCGCCTTCCTTCCTCTCCCCCTCGTCCCCCTCTCCATCCCCCCCTTCTAACCTCCTTCCCTTCCCCACAGCACCTGTATATATGTATATATGTTTGTACATATTTATTACTCTATTTATTTATTTATTTATTTTATTTGTACATATCTATTCTATTTATTTTATTTTGTTAGTATGTTTGGTTTTGTTCTCTGTCTCCCCCTTTTAGACTGTGAGCCCACTGTTGGGTAGGGACTGTCTCTATAGGTTGCCAATTTGTGCTTCCCAAGCGCTTAGTACAGTGCTCTGCACATAGTAAGCGCTCAATAAATACGATTGATTGATTGATTGATTGGGAAGACCACCACCCTGGCTGCAGCCAAGACTTCTGGGGCTGCCGGTCTGAGCCGGGAGGAGCCTCAAACACTGACACTTCGGTCCTATTTATCTTTCTTTTTGCCTTTACTATTTTTGTTTCATCCTTCCTCACGCGTCTATTGCCCACCCGACTCCTGCTCCTTATTCATAGATTATGTGCTCCTTGGGGACCAGGAATCAGTTCTACAGCACAATCCTGTACTATTCATTCATTCATTCATTCGTATTTATTGAGCGCTTACTGTGTGCAGAGCATTGTACTAAGCGCTTGGGAAGTACAAGTTGGCAACATATAGAGACGGTCCCTACCCAACAGCGGGCTCACAGTCTAGAAGAAGAAGAAGAATAACAGTAAGAATGATTGTGGTAGTATTTGTTAGGCCTTTACTATGTGCCAAACACTGTGCTAAGCACTGGGGTGCTAAGCACTCCCCCTCTAGACCGTAAGCTTGTTTTGAGCAGGAAATGTGTCTATTATATTATTGGATTGTACTCTCCTAAGTGCTGTGTACTCGGCACATAGTAAGTGCTCAATAAATATGATTGATTGATTGGGCTGGACTCAATAAATTCAGATCAGTCCCAGTCCTACCCAATGCTCACGGTCTACGTGGGGGAGGAAGAATGCGTATTTAAACCCCATTTTACAGATGCAGAAACTGAGGCACAGAGAAGTTAAATGACTTTAATCTCAGCATGCCCTCAATAAATACTACTACTACTACTTAGTTTATTTTACTCCCCTAAGTGTAGTACAGTGCTCTGCACAAAGTAAGCACTCAATACATGTCAATGCTTGGTTGATTGCCTGATGACTAATACCACTATAGAGTAGACCCCAGAATTGCTCATCCTGGGGTCTGTGACTATATGGAGTGAAACCTAATTATGCTCTACCCTTTGCTCTGGAGAGCTCTTTTAACAACAGGGTCAACCAACTTTATTCCAGTGCTGAGAATAGTGTTTGGCACATATTAAGTGCTTAAAAAATACCACTATTATTATTATTATTTTACTATATTATCCCGAGAGCTTAGTACAGTGCTCTGCACACAGTAAGTGCTCAATAAAGTCATTCGTTCAATTGTATTTGTTGAGTGCTTACTGTGTGCAGAGTACTGTACTAAGCGCTTACCAACTGATTGATATACTCTTCATATGTTTTGTCAGAACAGGCATTCCTTTTTTAAAAAAATGGTACTTGCTAAGCGCTTACTATGTGCCAAGCACTTACTAAGTGATGGGCTAGATAAAAGATGATAAGGTAGGACACATTCTCTTTCTCACCTGAGGCTCACAGTCTGTCAGAGGGAGGAAGATTTAATCCCCATTTTAAAGATGATGAAACTGAGGCACAGATAATTTAAATAACTTGCCCAGGGTCACACAGCAGACAAGTGGCGGAGCTGGGATTTGAACCCAGGTCCTCTGACCTCCAGCCCATGCTCTTTCCCTAGGTGAATGCTGCTTCCTTATTTTAAAAGTTGTATGACTATGGCAAAAGACATGGGAATTATGAATGCTGAAGTTTGCGAGATTGCCATACTGTCAGGGAAAACCAGAGTTAGTTCCAACACTGCACCCAATTTATGCAGATATGTTTTGTGCCAAAATTTAGGTGCACTAGGACAAATTGTGAAGCAATCATTACAAATGGCTATGCACCATTTTCAACAAGCAAATTAAAGAAACAGGCTTGGAGGAATCCACTGTGTGATCCTAACTGATACTTTCGTCCAAGTAGAGTAATGAAAAGCAATTTTCTGATTTAGCCTGCTTTTTTGCAACTCTGCAAAGATGTTTTTGTTAAACTCAGAGCCAGGTGAAACTTTGGACACTATTTTGAAATATTTGACTGACGCTAGAGAAGTCCAGGCGCTCAAGAGGAAAATGGATGGATTCTATGGGGACAACGCAAATATTAATTTTGGTGGTGCTGAAACGTAGGGTATTTTTTAAAAACTGAAAGGCCTTTTTGGGAAGTGATACAATTGATGTTGGTTGTGCTCCCTTATTCAGCATAATGAAATTCAATCCGCTGTCAACTGTCTAAATTTTGAACTGGAAAGAATATTTAGGGGGTGCTCATTTGCTAACCCTTATACTCTTATAGCAGAAAAACTAAAAGGATTGGGAAACTGTTTCTTGGTGTGATTCTTCTTTTTTACTTTGAGTCAAATGTCCAGTCATTCACAAAACATTATCCAAAGCTCAACTTCTGAAACCCAACTTAAATTTGTGCCCAGTCAAAAGGCAGCATTTTAGCAAATCACTTTAAAAATTTTGAGTCGGAAAATGTTTTTGCTCTTGAGACATTTAATGATTTGGAATAAAATCTCATCCAGTGAGGCTGCTTTCAAATCAACTTCAAAGAGAAGAAAGAGTAGTAGCAAACACTGAGTAACTAATTGTATTTCTTGGAAGGTCTTAAGTTTTTGCAGAGGGGTTTCATTACAGTGCACTCTGGGAGGGTAACATGACAAGAAGATGGATTTTTTTTTTAGGAAAACTTTTTTATTTCTTTAAATTTGACAAAGACCTGTTTAATGAGTTTTTGTTCTCTACTCAATGCTGTACCAATTAAAGTACTTCGATAGGGAATGTTTTGAAAGCACCAGTTGGTAAGTGCTGAATTGGTCACGACCATTTCAAAGAAAATGACACTGCATAGAATATTTCAAAAACAATTCCTTTTATATCGTCCTTTCCTGGGCTTAGTGGAAAGTGCATGGGCTTAGGAGTCAAAAGGTCCTGGGTTCTAATCCCAGCTTCATCCCTTGTCTGCTGTATAACCTAGGGCAAGTCACTTCACTTCTCTGTGCCTTAGTTACCCATATCTGTAAAATGGGGATTAAGACTGTGAGCCTCACATGGGACAACGTGATTACCTTGTATCTTTCCCAGTGCTTAGAACAGTGTTTGGCACATAGTAAGCACTTAACAAATACCATAATCATTATTATTATTACTATATGGACTGATTTTTTGGATGAACACACTCTGTAAAGAATGAACTGTGGACATCAGAAAAAAGAACCTCACCTTCAAGTACCAATGCTTCTAATTTTACAAATCACCAAAGAAAATTTCAGTCCCACCACTCTGAAGTTTTACAATTTTCTAAATTCTGCTACTGAATAGCTGAAGAAAATCGTTTAGAGGGTAAAATGAATGTTGCAAAATTAGCTTCCTGAAAATGATTCTTAAATGTGGAGAGCTATGTGGAAAATGCAAGTGCTTGAAATTTATTCTAAAATCACTATCGCTTTGGCAATCCCCCTGGTATGTCATTGTTGTAGGCATTTTCTGAAAATGAGAACTATTAGTTCTTGTTTGTAGAATTAAAAACATTATATTATTGTTGTGTCAACACAACACTGCCCTTCTAGACTGTGAGCCCGTTGTTGGGTAGAGACCCTCTCTAAATGTTGCCGACTTGTACTTCCCAAGTGCTTAGTACAGTGCTCTTTACACAGTAAGCGCTCAATAAATACCACTGAATGAATGAATGCAACGCAAATATTTTTCTAGAGTACCTCACTATATACATATGTGTGCCTTTCATCTTGGGGTTTACCTAACAACATTGAATTTTCCCCACAAGAAGCCAATTTTCATTTGGTAATTGTCTCTGATCTAGGAGGGGGAGTTGAAGGGGATGAAGGGGCTCTAAGGACCTCTGGATTTGTTCTAACACTGATGAGTTTTGTAGATTCCATACACAGCTAAGTTTTCTCCATTTTATTACCATTTGTGGCTTATCCATGTAGTGACATTTTCCCTAATGGGAAGCTCTAGCCCATCTCCCTCTATGGGTTAAGGAAAATCTGGTCATTCTTCATCAAAAGTTTGGTTTCAACCTTGTTGGGGGCCGTGAAGTTGAGTCTCCTGCCATTCCAGAAGCTTACCTCACTCATCCTCGCTTCTCCACGGATTATCCTAAGTGGTGCATATACACTTGGATCTGTATCTTTAAGCACCTGATATGCAGCCCACCCTCAGCCCCACTGCACATATGTACAGAGCCAGGTCCATTCACTTTAATGCCCGTCTCCCCCTCCATACTGTGATCTGCTTGTGGGCACGGAACCTATCTACCAACCCTCCCTTGACAAATTCTCCCGGCACTAAGTACAGTGTTCTGGAGAATGCTCAGTGCTCTTCCAAGGTCTTAATACTCTGTTGTACTCTTCCAGGGCCTTAGTACAGTGCTCTGCACACAGTAAGCGCTCAATAAATACCACTGATGATGATGATGATGCTCTGCACACAGTGTGTGCTCAATAAATACCATCGATTGACTGATAATGTCAATGACAAAACCCCATCCCCACGCCCTACCTCCTTCCCCACCCCACAGCACCTGTATATATTTTGGTACAGACTTATTACTCTATTTTACTTGTACATACTTACTATTCTATTTATTTTGTTAATGATGTGCATTTAATGATGTGCTACCCACCCCGTAGCTAGCTCTCTTCCTCCCTTCAAGACCCTACTGAGAGCTCACCTCCTCCAGGAGGCCTTCCCAGACTGAGCCCCTTCCTTCCTCTCCCCCTTGTCCCCCTCTCCATCCCCCCATCTTACCTCCTTCCCTTCCCCACAGCACCTGTATATATGTACATATGTTTGTATATATTTGTTACTCTATTTATTTTACTTGTACATATCTATTCTATTTATTTTATTTTGTTAGTATGTTTGGTTTTGTTCTCTATCTCCCCCTTTTAGACTGTGAGCCCACTGTTGGGTAGGGACTGTCTCTATATGTTGCCAACTTGTACTTCCCAAGCGCTTAGTACAGTGCTCTGCACACAGTAAGCGCTCAATAAATATGATTGAATGAATGAATGAATGAACGAAGCAGGTGATCATCCCCCTTAGTCCAAAATTTACTCAAAAGTCAGGCTCTTTTAGGGGCAGTTTTTCTTTGCCAAAATGCAAGGCTGATTGTTTTTCAATAGATTCAAAAGGAAAGGACCCAGTTCTTCCCACAGTAGGTGGTAAGCATACGGGATTTTGCAGGCAAGCATCTCAGTAAGGATAAAAAGGGTGTGAATCAATTCATGGAAGAGTTAGCCATAATGGGTTAGAAAAGGTAGGTGATTTTAGATGGTCCACACCTAACCTATGGGATGGACATCAAGAAGTACCATCAGGCTATTTCTTCAGGCATCCTGTTACTACTGTCACTGGTCTGAACCAGAAATAATATTTCTTAGGCTCTTAAATACTCTGAAGAAAAACTACAATTGTGGCTTCTAAAAATATTAGAAGGGAAGTAGGGAAGGGAAAAAATAAAGGGGAAGTAGCATGGCCTAGTGGAAAGAGCACAGACCTCAGGATCACAAGAACCTGGGTTCTAAACCCAGCTCTGCCACTTGTTTGCTGTGTGACCTTGGCCAAGTCATTTAACTTCTCCGTGCCTCAGTTACCTCATCTGTAAAATGGGGATTAAGACTTTGGAAGACTTCCCACGTGGAAGATGAATTGTGTCCAACCTGATTAGTTTTTATCTACAGTGCTTGGCACATAGTAAGTGCTTAACAAATACCATTAAGAAAATAAAAAAGCCCAGGACTTGAATTCTAATCCCAATTCTGCCACTTACCTGTTCTATGACTTTAGCAAGTCACTTCACTTTCCTGAGTCTCAGTTTCCTCATATGCAAAATGGGGTTCAGTACCTGTTCTCCCTCCTACTTAGAAGGAAACATGGACTGTGTCTGCTATGCTTAGGCCATGCTAAAAAGCACCATGGGCTAGTAGAAAAAGCCCTGGCCCGGAGTCCTAATCCCATCTCCATCACTTCTCTGCTGTGTGATCTTGGGTAAGTCGCTTAACTTCTCTGTGCCCCAGTTCCTTCATCTGCAAAATGGGGATTTTCTCCCACAGTGAGCCCCATGTGGGACCTAAAAGACCTTGACTCAACCCCAGCACTTAGAACCGTGCTTGACACATCGTAAGCACTTAAACACCCAATTATTATTGTGGTTGCATTTAATAATAATAATAATAATAATAATAATAATAATAATAATAATAATAATAATAATAATGGTATTTAAGCGCTTACTATGTGCAAAGCACTGTTCTAAGCGCTGGAGAGATTACAAGGTGATCAGGTTGTCCCACGGGGGGGCTCACAGTCTTAATTCCCATTTTATAGATGAGGTAACTGAGGCACAGAGAAGTTAACTGACTTGCCTGAAGTCACACAGCTGACAGTTGGCAGAGCTGGGATTTGAACCCATGACCTCTGACTCAAAAGCCCGTGCTCTTTCCACTGAGCCATGCTGCTTCATTTACCCCAGTGCTTAGCACAGTGCATGGCATACAGTAAGCACTTAAAAAATACCACTGTCATTTTCATTATTACCCACAATAGCTTTTTGGCTTTAAATTCAGCACTGCATTGGTGTGAGTGGTATGTACTTCTTTGAAAGTCCTACTTGGAAGGATTAGGTTTGCTCACACTGTTTGCACCAGGACACTGTGAAGGGATTTTGCTAGTCGCCATCTGGCATTCGCAGAATTCACTACTCGCAGCAATGCAGCATAGACTTCTTTCGTAATTATTTAGAAACAAAATTTCTCACAAACTGTAGATTGTCAGCTCTTCAAAGGCAGGGACCATATCTTTCCCTTGCGTTGTACTTTGCCAACCACTGACCTCTGCAGAGATGCAATGCGGCCTAGTGGATTGAGCACAAGCCTGAGAGGCAGAAGGACTTGGATTCTAATCCAGGATCTGCCAGTTGCCTGCAGTGTGACCTCTGGCAAATCACTCCACTTCTCTGTTCCTCAGTTACCTCATCTGTAAAATGGAAATTAAGACTGTGGGACAGGTACTGTCTCCAACCTGATTAGCACGGATCTACCCCAGCACTTAGTACAGTGCCTGGCATATACTAAGTTCTCAACAAACACCAAAAAACCCCCAAAAAACAACATTCTATATGAAGCTCAGCTCTGGGCGGAACTGACTTCCCTACAGTTTGATTCTTTTCCTCTCACCATGGAAAATATAACCCACGTATAGTTTTATAAGCAGAGAAATCCTTAGAAGAATAAAATTTCTACCCTCAATCATCCTAGGATTTTAGAGCAAGGAATTGTGTCTTTCATACGTGCAAAATTCTGCCATAATTGCAGTATTTAATAGGCATGTATTATATACCAAACACTATACTAAAAATGGGATAGGAACAGAATAATTGGATAATTCCAGATAATCTGGTTTCACTATTTATTTTGGTTAAAACATTGTTTGGTAATTAGGGGATATTCATTCAACAAGATTATTTGGACAATGCACTTCATGTGAAAATGGACAGTGTGTGCACACATGCATGGCTTTTCTTTAATCTCCTTGAACTGGGTGTTCTATCACAAAGGGAAAACTCTTTGATCTTCAGCTTTTGAAACTTGCATCTCAGTGAGGGCAGGGACTTTGCCTTTGGCTACTGGTGTTCTCTCCCAAACAGTTAGTGCAGTTCTCTGCACACAGTAAGTGCTCAATCTACCCCATTGACTAATTACCCCAACTAGAACTACAAGCTCAAGAGGGTCATGAAATACCTGCCTTGAGCGTTCTGAAATACTGAACAATATGTCAGTCTTCTTATGTGTGGGCTTTCACCAAATATAGAATTCTGGATCGAAAAGAATGTTCTTCTGATTCCACGTGCCCAGACAGAATGCAAAGCCAACAATCAATGGTATTTATTGAGCACTTACTGTGTGCAGAACACTGTACTAACACTTGGCAGAGTTCAATCCAGCAGAGTTGGTAGATACATTCCCTGACCGTGTCTAATTCCCACCTTTCATTCATTCATTCAATCGTATTTATTGAGCGCTTACTGTGTGCAGAGCACTGTACTAAGCGCTTGGGAAGTACAAGTTGGCAACATATAGAGACGGTCCCTACCCAATAGCAGGCTCAGAGTCTAGAAGGGGGAGACAGACAACAAAACAGAACATACTAACAAAATAAAATAAATATGTACAAATAAAATAAATAGAGTAATAAATACGTACAAACATATATACATATATACAGGTGCTGTGGGGAGGGGAAGGAGAGGGAGAGGAAGGAGGGGGCTCAGTCTGGGAAGGCCTCCGGGAGGAGGTGAGCTCTCAGTAGGGCCTTGAAGGGAGGAAGAGACCTATGTATTCTCTCTCAGAGCTTTCTAGGCTGTAAGCTCGTTGTGGGCAGGGAATGTGTCTGTTACACTGCCACATTGTACTTTCCCAAGTGCTTAGTACAGTGTTCTGCACACAGTAAGTGCTCAACAAATACAACCGACTTTCTTTACTCCTTTGCGCAGAGTAAGTACTTAATAAACACCATTTCTAATTGTTTTCACGGTATTTCTTGAGTATTGACTTCCATACTCTTTCCGCTGATACTGGAGCTTCCAACCTAGAAGCAATGCCAGAAGAAATGGTTTTCCACATGCCCAGGGCACTGGCCACAGCATGAGGATTGTAAAAGCTGGTGAACTGATGACAGAGGATAGAGAATTGAAAATGTTAGAAAAGCAGCGTGGCCTAGGGACAGAGCATGGGCCTGAGAGTCGGAAGGTTCTGGGTTCTAGTCCTGGCTCCCCCACTTGTCTGCTGTGTGATCTTGGGTGAGTCATTTAACATCCCTGTCCCTCAGTTACCTCATCTGCAAAACGGGGATTAAGACTGTGAGCCCCATGTGGGACATGGACTGTGTCCAACTGTATCTACCCCAGTGCTTGGCACATAGTAAGTCCCTAACAAATACACAAATATCATTATTAGTGTCCTTAACCTGGGATTTGCCTATGAAGGAACCCTTGCATTGTAGGGTTGACTCCATGGGCTGAGCCTCCACATTGTAGATTTCTGACAAGACATTTCCACTGCAACCCCACGGCACTTACATAAGTATCTTTAAATTACATATTCTAAATTGACTACTAATACATTCATTCAATTCAATTGTATTTATTGAGCACTTACTGTGTGCAAAGCATTGCATTAGGTGCTTGATTCATATTCATATCTTGTCTCCCCCTCTAGACTGTAAGCTCATTATGGACAAGGAACCTGTCTGTTAATTCTGTTGCACAGTACTCTCCCAAGGGCTTAGCACAGTGCTCTGCATGGAATAAGAGCTCAATAAATTCATTCAATCGTATTTATTAAACGTTTACTAGGTGCCTCTGATCAATCGACTGATCGATCACCAGGCCTTATTCTTGTTACCTCTGCAGGGGATAAACTGTTCTCTCTTTTGACTATGTTACTCAATGCCTAAATTTAATCAGACTAGGAACTTTCCTGCACTTTTGATGAAGTGCCCCATATGAAGTCACTCAAAAACAGGCCTCCATAAATGTCCTCCCAGAAGACTCAGAACTAAGTACAAACAACAAAGGGTTGCATCCCTTTACACCCTAAATTTGGCAACGTTCCACACGAAACTTGGGTTTCATATTTATTGAGTGCTCCAGAACCTGCACTTCTTGCCAGCACAGACTACCAAGACAAATTTATAGCATTCATTTGGAAATGCATACTGCTGTCTCTAATTACTTCAACACATAAGCGGGATCTAACGGTAAATTATAAAGAAATAAAAAATGGAGACCCTGAAGGAGTAAATCTATTTCAGAGATGAGATCATGTCATTATCCAACTTCCACCTTATTCTCTGATGTTAACTTCAACCCTGTATTCTAAGCCAGTCTCAGAGCCACCTTGCCTTAAAATATATAGTAGGTCTTGTCTGAAGAAGACACCACTGATGATGAAGCTCACCTATGAGGCATGTGTGTAGACTATAGACACTGCTACCATCCTCCCTGACTCCCAAGCCTGTACCCTTGGTATTACCCTCGAATCCGCTCTCTCATTCAACCCACATATTCCATCTGTCACCAAATCCTATAATTTCAATCTTCACAACGTCACTAAAATCTTCCCTTTCCTCTTCACCTAAACTGCTAGCAAGTTAATCCAAGTACTTACCCTATCTCACCTTGAATATTGCATCGGCCTCCTTGCTGACCTCCCTGTCTCCCATCTCTCCTCACTTCAGTCCATACTTTACTGCCCAGAGCATTTTTTTACAAAACCATTAGGTCCATGTTTCCCCAATCTTCAGGATCCTCCAGTGGTAGCCCATCCACCTCCGCACCAAACAGAAGCTCCTTTCCATCAACTTGAAAGCAGTCAATCACCTTTGCCCCCTTCTACCTCACTGCATTACTCTTCTATTACAACCCAGCCCACACGCTTTGCTCCTCTAATGACAACTTCTCACTGCACCGTGATCTCATCTACTGCAGCGACTGACCCCTTAGCCACGTACCAACCTCTGGTTTGGAATTCCCTCCCTCATCTCCAACCACTTATTACTCGCCCCACCTTCAAAGCCTTATTAAAAGCAAATCTCCTCGAAGAGGCCTTCCCTAAGCCCACATTTCCTCTTCTCCCACTCCCTTCAGTGTCACCCTTGCACTTGGATTTGCACTCTTTGTTCACTCCATAGCACCTATGTACAAATCCATAATTTATTTATTTATATTAACACCTGTCTCCCCCTCTAGACTGTAAATTCCAGGTGGTCAGGAAATGACTCAACAAACTGCTTTACTGTACTCTCTCAAGTGCTTAGTGCAGTGCTCTGTACACAGTAAGCACTTGATAAATACAATTGATTGATGTGTGGCTGCAAAGGCCAATGCAGATGAGCTTCACAGCCCCAGCCATATCAAGAACATATTGGGAACAAAAAACAATGATGGCATTTATTAAGCGCTTACTATGTGCCAAGCACTGTTCTAAGCACTGGAGAGGTTACAAGGTGATCAGGTTGTCCCATGGGGGGCTCACGGTCTTAATCCCCATTTCACAGATGAGGGAACTGAGGCACAGAGAAGTTAAGTGACTAGCCCAAAGTCACACAGCTGACAACTGCGGAGCCAGGATTTGAACCCATAACCACCGACTCCAAAGCACGGGGGCCTAGTGGAAAGAACGGGTGCCTGAGAGTCAGGGGACCTGAATTCTAATCCCGGCTCTGCCATTTGTCTGCTGTGGCCTCTGGGCAAGTCAGTTAGCTTCTCTGGGCCTCAGTTACCCCATCTGTAAAATGGGGATTAACACCGTGAGCCCCAGGTGGAAAATGGGGATTAAGACCGGGAGCCCCATATGGGATAGGGCCTGTGTCCGATCTAATTGCTTTGTATCTACTCCAGTGTATAGAACAGTGCCTAGCACATTGTAAGCACTTAATAAATACCAAAAAAAAAAAATGGTTGTTTCTTGTTGTGATAGTGGGCTTAATGTGCCTCTAGACTATAAACTGTCTGTGGGCAGGGAAAGTGTCTACCAACTTTGTTGTACTCTCCCAAACACTTAGTACAATGATCTGTGCACAATAGGCATTCATTAAATACCAAGGCAGCTTCTGGATCTGAGTTTAACAGACCATCAATCAATCGATCAATGGTATTTAATGAGCACTTACTCTGTGCAGAGCACTATGCTTTAAACATGTTCCCTGACTCATTGCATTGCTATCAAACTGAGATTTGGGGAAGTCATTTAGAAAGATGAACAAACATAAACTCTTTCTGAAGAGTCTAAAACCCCTCCACCCCACAAAAAAAGATGGAGAAAAAAATCTCTTCCCTCAAAAATCTGAAATTTGTTTCTATCAAATTCTCTTTTTAAGCTCTGAACTGTTTATTCATTTTTGGAAGAGAGATTCATCCTTGGGCTTCTCTTAAGCCCCAAACTTCGGGACACTTACAGTTCTGTTTTTACTCCACTGCAGCTGATGAATATTTTTAAAAAGTGGATTGAGGAACCAGCTGTTGTTCCCCAGGGGAAATCAAACCAATGCTCAATTGTCCATGAAAATAAAAGTGGGTAAGTGAAGAATTACTCAGAATCCAGAGAACATCCAATCAGAATCACTTTATGCAACGTAGGCACAACTGCATTATATTTATCAAAATTTCAAGTCATTAGATAAGCTGCATAAATAAACTTGTTAAACCAGATAACATCCTTCCTCAAGGAGAAGCATGACTGTATAATTCACACAAATTCAATGAAATATACATGGAGATTATTATTGCATTTCACACACTACCAAATAAATTTAGAAAATTCCTTCACGAACAGCCAAGGCGAACAGTATACATTAGTGTTTATGGTAATTTCAAGTTACCCTCTCCTCTTTCCCCCAGTTCGCTTTTCTTTGTATTCTTCCTACTTTCCAGCTTTCCTTTCCCTCCTGTCCTTTCTTCCTTTCCTCCCCCTTCCCTGCTTTTCCTTATTTCATCTCTCCTCTATTTCCTCCTTCTCTTCCTGTACCCCACTCTTTAACCTCATCCCCTTTGGCCCTGTTCCCATTCCACCTAAGGGAGACAAAAATATGACCTTGGACAAGTCACTTAACTTCTCTCTGCCTCAGTTTCCTCAACTGGAAAATGGAGATTCAGAACCTATCCTCCCTTCTACTTTGACTGTGAGCCCCATGCTGACCAGAAACTGTGTCCAACCTTATCAACTTTTATCAACCCCAGCGTTTAGATCAGTGCCTCACACATAGTAAGCACTTAACAAATACCATAAATAATAATAATCACCAATAGCAAATACTTGATTTCCATGAGGATTTCTGTTTACTTGTTCTGTTTTGCTGTCTGTCTCCCCCTTCTAGACTGTGAGCCCATTGCTGGGTAGGGACTGCCTCTAAATGTTGCCAAATTGTACTTTCCAAACGCTTAGTACAGTGCTCTGCACACAGTAAGCGCTCAATAAATATGATTGAATGAATGAGGTCCCATGTTCAAAAAGCATTAAAAAGGGTTGACTTTCATTACTATATTTGAAATGCAGATAAGGTAGTGAATTGAGGTACGATTACGCATATGGTTGTCAATATTCATTCATTCCATCTTATTTAATGAGTGCTTACTGTTTGCAGAGCACTGCCCTAAGCGCTTGGGAAAGTACAATACAAAAATAAAGAGACACATTCCCTGCCCACAGTGAGCTTACAGTAAATACTGAATCAAGACTTTAACTATGAAGGGATACTAGGTTTCCGGATTTAAAAAGACTCATCAGAATGGTGCATCACATTTGTCTAGGTAAACATTTATGACTGGGTAACTACATATTTTGAATATTTTGACACTTGGTAAAATCAATGAATGCCTGGGAGAAGCAATGCAGCAAACCTGGCTATATAAATGAAGCCTTCAAAATCATTTTTATACATGACTTTATGCCAACTGGGCAACTTTCCTTAAACGTGTCTTCTAATTTTAACACAGTCTCTGTTCAAGCGCCTCTAGGCATTTGGATAAAAAGGAGAACACTTACAAGATTTAGAAAGCAAAATCCTGGAACCAGCAGAAAAATAGAAAGATCCTCTATTTTAGACCTTTCAGAGCAACTATTTTTAGATTAACCTTAAAACAGTGTCAAACATGGGGAGTCCTGATAAAATAACTTTAAGTGATCTGAAACAGAAAATTCTTATCACCCCTTTAAACAACATAATCCCTGCAGAGTCACGCAGATGATTGAAGCGTTTGTCTTAAGTATTATGTCAAAAAATTGATTTGTGTCTGCTTGAGACTGAGCCCCCTTTTCCTCTCCTCCTCCCCATCCCGCCCACCCTACCTCCTTTCCCTCCCCACAGCATCTGTATATGTGCTTGTACAGATTCATTACTCTATTTATTTTACTTGTACATATTTACTATTCTATTTATTTTGTTAATGATGTGCATTTAGCTTTAATTCCATTTGTTCTGACGACTTGACACCTGTCCACATGTTTTGTTTTGTTGTCTGTCTCCCCCTTCCAGACTGTGAGCCCGTTGTTGGGTAGGGACCGTCTCTATATGTTGCCAACTTGTACTTCCCAAGCGCTTAGTACAGTGCTCTGCACACAGTAAGCGCTCAATAAATACGATTGAATGAATGAATGAATTAGATGTAAACTCCTGGAGGGCAGGGATCGTGTCTTTCATAGCTTCTGCTTCCATTTCTATTTCCATTTGAGGAGCAGCGTGGCTCAGTGGAGAAGAGCACGGGCTTTGGAGTCAGAGGTCATGGGTTCGAATCCCGGCCCCACCACATGTCTGCTGTGTGACCTTGGGCAAGTCACTTAACTTCTCTGAGCCTCAGTTACCTCATCTGTAAAATGGGGATTAAGACTGTGAGCCCCATGTGGGACAACTTGATCACCTTGTATCCACCCCCAGCGCTTAGAACAGTGCTCTGCACATAGTAAGCGCTTAACAAATGCCATCATTATTATTATTATTATTATTATTTCTCCCCAAGAGTTTAATACAGTGATCTACACATGCTAGGCACTCAGGAAATACTATCGATGGACTGAAGCTGGTAGACACAGTTACAAAAAAGGCATAAAAGTCAAACTCCACTCAAGTGGAGCGGAAATACGGCAATGATGGGTTGATTTACAGCAGGTAAACTAAACTGATCATTTCCCCTACTTAGATTATGAGCCCCCGATTTAGATTATGAGCCCCATGTAGGACAGGGGTTGTGTCTGACCTGATTGACTTGTATCTACCTCAGGGCTTAGATCAGTACTTGACACATAGTAAACACTTAAAATTCCATAATAATCATAATCATCATCGTAGACCAAAAAAAAATTCAGCTTACATTCTATATTACCCAGTCTGGCTGACTACATGGAGTAAATTAATTGCATAGTTAATGTCATTAAATCACTAGCTTCCTTTCCCCACTGATGCTGTCCGACTGAATGCATCGAATGCCGCTTGGCTCACATCAGTAGGCAGGCAGAACGAAATAGGAGGAAACCAGGAACGAATGAGAGGCAGTTAAAAGAAGAGGGAAAATAAGGACACAACTTCTCCAGCCGTGTTGAGATTCAGCAAAGCTAATAGAGAAATTCCAAAGTCCAGGGGCCTTTTTTTGTGGGGGGTGAGGGGAAGGGGAGGGAGGAAGGGTTGGTTGGTAAATGGCTATGCAAGTTAAGACTTAAAAATGTTTTCATGAGGAGCTGAGAGTTTCAGGTAGAAAAATATCATTGCTTTATAGGTGGAAATATGGTCTAGTAGAAAGAATGAACGCCTGGGAGTCAGAGGACTTGAGTTCTAATCCTGGCCCTGCCACTCATCTGATGGGAGACCTTGGGCAAGTCACTTGATTTCTCATGCCTCATTTTTCTCCTCTGTAAAATGGAGATTAAATACTTGTTCTCCCTCCCTCTTAAACCGTGAGCCCCATGTTGGAAAGGGATTGGGTATGACTTGATTATCTTGCATCTATCCCAGGGATTGGGACAATGCTTGGTACATAGTAAGTGCTCAAAAGTTACAAAATTATCATTCTTCATTCACTCATTCAATCATATTTACTGAGTGCTTACAGTGTGAACTAGGGAGAGTACAATACAACAATAAACAGACACATTCCCTGCCCACAACGAACTTACGGTGTAAAGCAGGGGAGACAGACATTAATATAAATAAGTACATTACAGATATGTAATCCCCCTCTCCATCCCCCCCATCTTACCTCCTTCCCTTCCCCACAGCACCTGTATATATGTATTTATGTTTGTACATGTTTATTACTCTATTTATTTATTTATTTTAGTTGTACATATCTATTCTATTTATTTCATTTTGTTAATATGTTTGGTTTTGTTCTCTGTCTCCCCCTTTTAGACTGTGAGCCCACTGTTGGGTAGGGACTGTCTCTATATGTTGCCAATTTGTACTTCCCAAGCGCTTAGTACAGTGATCTGCACATAGTAAGTGCTCAATAAATACGATTGATGATGATGATGATGATGTACATAAGTACTGTAGAGGTGGGGTAAGGGGAAGAACAAAGGGAGCAAGTCAGGGTGATACAAAAGGGAGTGGGAGAAGATGAATACAAATAATAATAATGATGGCATTTATTAAGCGCTTACTATGTGCAAAGCACTGTTCTAAGCGCTGGGGAGGTTACAAGGTGATCAGGTTGTCCGATGGGGGGCTCACAGTCTTAATCCACAGTTTTACAGATGAGGTAACTGAGGCTCCACGGAGAAGTTAAGTGACTTGCCCAAAGTCACACGGCTGACAATTGGCAGAGCCAGGATTTGAACCCACAACCTCTGACTCCAAAGCCCATGCTCTTTCCACTGAGCCACACTGTGAAAGGCGGGGCTTAATCAGGGAAGGCCTCCTGGAGGAAATATGTCTTCAACAAGGCTTTGAAGGGATGGGGAGTAATTGTCTGTGGGATTTGAGGAGGGAGGGCGTTCCAGGGCAGAAGCAGGATGTAGGTGAGGGGTCGGTGGTGAGATAGGCTTAAGCGCTTAGTACAGTGCTCTGCACATAGTAAGCGCTCAATAAATACGATTGATGATAGGCAAGAGAAGGCACAGTGAGAAGGTTGGTGGCAGGTTAGCAGAGGAGCGAACTGTGCGGGCTAGGTTGTAGTAAAAGAGCACTGAGATGAGGTAGGAGGGGGCAAGGAGATGGAGTGCTTTAAAATTCATGGTGAGGACTTTTATTACTATCATTATTATCATTATTATCTTTTTCAGACAGACTGAAAAGCATCGGATAGTCCTAGGAAGGAAAGCATGCTGCACTACAATATAAAGGCATGTTTTTAAAATAATGATATTTCCCAAGTATTTGCTAGGAGCCAAGCACTAAACTGAGCACCAAGGTAGATACACAAGACAATCACAACGGACACAATCTCTGCTCCATGTCTAAGGGGGGAAGTAGTTCAGGTATTTTACCTCAAATTTACATAGTAAGAAACTGAAGAAGAGAGGAGTGAAGTGACTTGCCCAAGGTCACACAACAGGCAAGTGGTGTAAGCGCTTAGTACAGTGCTCTGCACACGGTAAGTGCTCAATAAACACAACTGAATGAATGAATGGTGTAGCTGGGACTAGAACCAGGATCGCTGGGCTTCCAGACTGGTGCTTTTTCCATCATAATAAGACTATCTCATGTGTGAGAAGCAGAGTGGCTTAGTGGAACGAGCCCGGGCTTGGGAGTCGGAGGTCGTGGGTTCTAATCCCAGCTCTGCCACTTGTCAGCTGAGTGACTTTGGGCAAGTCACTTCACTTCTGTGTGCCTCAGTTACCTCAACTGTAAAATGGGGATAAAGACTGTGAGCCCCACATGGGGCAACCTGATTACCTTGTATCTCCCCCAGCGCTTAGAACAATGCTTGGCACATAGTAAGTACTTAACAAATACCATCATTATTATTATTATTACTCCTTAAAGTAATTTTCAAGGGAGTCGATCCTGGTAAGCCCTTCAACTGGCAGTGTCAAATCAGTAGGAATGTGTTTGCTCTGCTCCAGCAAATGTATTATTTTTTTTACATAATCTCACAACCAGAAGTACTGATTTCTCCAAGATGCTGTCAAAAAAAAAAATCTGTCCAATCTTTTTGGAGAGTGGCATTGCTATCTCTTGGAACAGATCAGTGGATGGTTCAAGTTTATCGGGAAGCCTCTTTCAATTGCAGTTATAAAAACAAGACTATCGCATAATAATCATTTAAAAGTCCTTCACATATCTTTAGGCGGCTAAAACCAGAACATGTGAAAATAGAGGGTGTTACTGTATTCACTTACAATTTGCACCTACACCAGAATACAATCCAAATGGAGACAGGATGAGTGAAATAATGACATAATGAGTTTTGTTTCCTTCTTCCCTTCTGCATTGCCAATCATTTAAACTAATGTTGAGTTTTTGAAACTCCTTTTCTTGTGAGGAAGAAACAAAATCTTCCTTTTGCCTAATTAAAAAAAAAAACATTTTTAATTCATATTCTAGATTGGAAAGAAGACATCTCCAATATTTAGAATTTTGGATTCTCACAGGAAGGCAAACCTTCACAATGACTTGTTATATGAACTCTAGCCAAAAAGCTCTCAAATTCTTGTAATAAATCTGCTGATCTGTCTTGACTCCCCACATTTGTTTTGGGTTTTTTTGTTTGTTTGTTCATTTCTAGAGACCTAAAATCACAAGATCTCAGATCGATATTTTCTAATGCCAATATCTTGTGTCTTGGCTAATGGACTTTAAGTCTTCCACAGTTCTGTCCAGTAGTTGACCAAGATTCCAAAAGCCATGCCAAAGAAATTGCTAAGGTGGTAATGAAAGCCCTAGACTGTAAGCTCATTATGGGAAGGGAATATGTACTCTCCCAAGCACTTAGTATGGTGCACTGCATACAGTAAGCGCTCAATAAACAAGATTGATTGATTGCAGCTCCATCGGCAGACCTAGAGTGAGGTGATGGACAAATGATGAGTGGACACAGATGATCCAGAGTCCTAGATAATTCTGTATGGTCTGGACACAGAATGGCAACGTGTTCCCATTGGGACGTGTGCCAGACGAGGAGTTTCCAGCAAGTGGCACACTCTTAATTTTGGCTAATTTACTGCCGTAAGTGAACATTTCTGGAGCATGACCTCTGAAGTAAGTTCGATGTGGGCAGGGAATGTGTCTGCTAATTCTGCTGTACTGTACTCTCCCAAGTGTTTAGTTCAGTGGTCAGCACATAATAAAGAGCTCGATAAATACCACCGATTGATCAATTGTCTGATTACAGAATTGCTAGGACACTCCATCTGGATGACTCACCTGCCCCTTAAACTTAATACAGCCAACACCAAACTTCCCGTCTTTCCTCCTAAATCCTCTCATCTCTGGCAAGAAGACCACCACCCTCCAAACCTGCAAAAGTTCACATATTGAGTGTGATCTTTGACTCCTCCCTGTGTTTCAACTCTGACGACATTCTAAGCTCTGCCAATGCTTCACGGACCTGTCTCTTTTAATTCCAATTGGAGCTTACTCTTCCATCCCCATCAAGAAATTCCCTGATTCCCCAAAATACGGTCACTTTTGTAGTAATAAAAACATCCAAAACAACAATCATCATAAACCACAACAGACTTTATTGACTGACTAATTCGTGGGGAGCAATGCAACTGAGGAAAGCCGCAGGAAGAGATAAACTCAGACATTGCAAGCGAGGTATATCTATCAGTTACATTTCTTTGTAAGATCTGTCTCCTGGGAGGACAGCTACATTACTAGCAGCTAGCATGATTCAATTTATGGGCAGAATCAAGTGATCAAGGTGACAGTTAGACTGGAGGATTTGTGGGCCATAGAACAAACTGTCTAAAGTGAAACGACTAAATGTAAATCATGGCCAATCCCTAGCAGGTCTTTGGCTACCACAGGTCTTGGCACTCTTATCGGGCTGATGCTGATATGGCTACTGTTGCCAAGAGGCTATTTCCCAGCCCAGTCCGCCTCTTGGCAAAGGGGTCAAAATGGATTGAACAGCTCACCCTCCTCCTAATGACCGAGATGGTTATCTGGAACAATCGATGGTCCTTTTTTCCGATTCCGATTCCATTTCGGTAAACGATTTTGTACGGTTCGGTAAACAGATCCGAATGAAAGGGGAGAGACGACAAAATAGACTGTCCTTATAGCCAGCTGCCTCCTCAGAGGGTGGGTCGGAGAGAAAGAAAGCCCTGTCATTTAAGGGTTTACAATACCAGATTATCTCCCACAGAGCATCAGTGCTTCCCTTATGGCAAGTAGCCACCCTCAAGAGCTCCTGTTTGATGGGCTGAAATTAACAAACCGAGTTTCGGCAATTAACAGAGAAAAAACATAGCCTAGAAGATGGAGCATGGGTCAGGCCTGGGAATGAGAAGGGCCTGGGTTCTAATCCTGGCTCCGCCACTCATCTGTTAAGTGACCGAGGGGAGGTCGCTTTCTCTCTGTGCCCAAGTGACCTCAACTGTAAAATGGGGATTACGACTGTGAGCCCCATGTGGGACAGGGAATATGTCCAACCTGATAGCTTGTATCCACCCCAGTGCTTAGTCCATACAGTGCCTGGCACATACTAAATGCTTAACGCTCAGAACAGTGCTTTGCACATAGTAGGCGCTTAACATATGCCATCATCATTATTATTAACAAATGACATTAAAAAGTTTAAAAATAACCTCAAAGGAAGTGGTTGAAACAATTCTACCAACTCTTCTATAATCTAACAGATAGTCATGCTGCCACTCGATTCTCTTGAAAAGGTTGAGAACCCTTCATTTCTCTTTATGCTCTACACAGGAGAGAAAGGTCTTCCTAGGGAAGGTCCTGTAAGAACCTACTGTTAAAAATGTTCAAAGTAATCCATGCAAAGCCAGACGGGCCTATTTTTTCCCTAGAACAGATCACAAGTTAAGAAACTAAAGCAGGTGAGCTGAAAGGCTCCCAGTTTCCTGAACTCAAGTGGCCGTTTTGTCTTACGCTGTTTACTCGTCTACGACCCATAGCGACTCTATGGACACATGTCTCCTAGAATGCCCCACCACCACCTGAAATCATTCTGGTAGTCTATCCACAGAGTTTTCTTGGTAAAAATACAGAAACAGCTTACCACTGCCTCCTCCTGCACAGTCCACTTGAGTCTCCACCCTAAATTTTATCCCACACCGTTGCTGGTCAGTATGGGTGAGTTTTGACTTGTAGCAGATTGACTTCCACTTGCTAGCCACTGCTCAAACTGGTGATGGAATGGGTATGCCCCTGCTTGACTCTCCCTCCCGTAGCTGAGACTGGTAGAGGATGTGAATCACTCCACATGCGATCCTGAGTGGGGCAAGTGGTCATACCTGAAAGGAATTTTGATAAGTTCTTGCTTTCATATTCCTGACGCTCCCTGAGGTCACAAAGAGACCAATCAATCATAAATCATATTGTGCACAACACTGTACTAAGTGCTTTGGAGAGTACCTTTATTCATCCTCCCTCCCAGCCCCACAGCACTAATGTACATATCTGTAATTTATTTATTTATACTACTGTCTGCCTCCCCCTCCAAGTTCGTTGTGGGCAGGGAATGTGTCTATTTACTGTTATACTGTAATAATAATAATGATGGTATTTGTTAAGCAGTTACTAGATGCCAAGCACTATTCTAAGCACTGGCATAGATACAAGGTTATCATGCTGTCCCACGTGGGGCTCACAGTCTTAATCCCCAGTTTACAGATGAGGTAGCTAAGGCACAGAGAAGTTAAGTGACTTGTCCGAAGTCACACAACTGACAAGTGGTGGAGCTGGGATTAGAACTCACGACCTCTGACTCCCAAGCCCGTACTCTTTCCATTAATTCATTCATTCAATCGTATTTACTGAGTGCTTACTGTGTGCAAAGCACTGTACTAATAAGCACCTGAGAAGTACAAGTCGGCAACACAGAGATGGTCCCTACACTAAGCCACGCTGCTTCTACTCTCCCAAGGGCTTTGTACAAAGCTCTGCATACAGTAAGCGCTCAATAAATGTGACCAACTTAATGACTGAATCCATGAATACAGTATAACAGAGGTGGTAGACACATTCTCTGCCCACAACGGGCTCTGAGTCTAGAGGGGGAGACAGACATTAATATAAACAAATAAATTCCAAATATGCACATAAAGGCCATGGGGCTGAGGGAGGGGTGAATAAGAGGAGCAAATCAGGGTGATGCAGAAGGGAATGAGAGAATGGTGGTTTAGTCACGGAAGGCCTCTTGGAAGGAGATATGTCTTCAATAAGGCTTTGAAGGTGGAGATAGTAATTGTCTGCCGCATATAAAGAGGGAGGGCGTTCCAGGCCAGAGGCAGGACGTGGGCCAGTGTCGAGATACACGAGATTAAGATACAGTGAATAGGTTGATATTAATAATAATAATAATGATGGCATTTATTAAGCATTATGTGCAAAGCACTGTTCTAAGAGCTGAGTAGGGGATACAAGGTGAGCAGGTTGTCCCATGTGGAGCTCACAGTCTTAATCCCCATTTTACAGATAAGGTAACTGAGGCTCAGAGAATTTAAGTGACTTGCCCAAGTTCACAGAGCAGACATGTGGCAGAGTCGGAATTAGAACCCATGACCTCTGACTCCCAAGCCCATGCTCTTTCCACTGGGCCACGCTGCTTCTCTGCTATTAGAGGAGTGACTCACTCTTCTTCCCTTTCCCAATTCCTTATTGCCCTCCAAAACTTCCATAAACCCATTGGTTCTGCGGCCAAACAAGCCCACCTAATACTATGTAAACATCTGCTTGTTGTGGGCAGTCAGTCAATAGTATTTATTGAGCGCTTACTGTGTGCAGACCATTGTACTAAGTGCTTGGGACAGCAAAATATAACAATGGACACATTCCCTGCCCAAAACCAGTTTATAGTTTAGGAGGAACATGTCTACCAACTCTGCTAGTAGTAGTAGGAGCAGCAGCAGAAAAGCAGCATTTAGAGAAGCAGCGTGGCTCAGTGGAAAGAGTACAGGCTTGGGAGTCAGAGATCATGGGTTCTAATCCCCACTCCTCCACATGTCTGCTGTGTGACCTTGGGCAAGTCACTTAACTTCTCTGAGCCTCAGTTACCTCATCTGTAAAATGGGGATTAAGACTGTGAGCCCCACGTGGGACAACCTGATCACCTTGTATCCCCCCCCCCCCCCCAGCACTTGGAACAGTGCTTTGCACATAGTAGCACTTAATAAATGCCATTATTATTAGTGGAAAGAGCACAGGCCTCCAGTTGGAGGACCACAGTTCTAATCCATCTTTGCCAGGTGTCAACTGTGTGACCTTGGGTAAATCACTTAACTTCTCTGTGGCTCAGTTCCCTCATCTGTAAAATGGGGATTAAATCCTATTCCCACCTACCTAGACTGTGAGCCCCATGTGGGACAGGAACTGTGTCCAACCTCGAATCAACCCCAGCACTTAGAATTATGCTTGGTACATAATAAGCACTTAAATACCATTATCATCATCATTATTATTATTATTATTGATTATTAGTTGCAGCAACACTTACTAAGAGCCCACTGGGCGCAATGCACTGTACTAAGCACTTGGAAAACAAAGAAAGGATTGATTTCCTCTCCTCCTGGAACTCACACTCTCCCAGGGGAGACAGACACCTAAGTATTTGTTTGTTGGCACTGTTCTGTGCACCACGAGAGTAAGGGACTGTGTGACTTTGGGCAAGTCACTTAACTTCTCTGTGCCTCAGTTACCTCATCTGTAAAATGGGGATTAAGACTGTGAGCCCCCCCGAGGGGCAACGTGATCACCTTGTAACCTCCCCAGTGCTTAGGACAGTGCTTTGCACATAGTAAGCGCTTAATAAATGCCATTATTTATTATTATTATTATTATTATTATTCCTAGAAAAAGTGTCCTAAGCATTACTTCCCCTCTCAGGGTTGCACCCGGAGAGTTTCCAGCACTTTACCAGCCATGACTACAGGAGGGAGAGTCAAGCAGAGGCTTACCCATTCCATTCCTAGCTTGGGAAGTGGCTAGCAAGTGGAAGGCAATCTGCTACAAGTCAAAACTCACCTGTGCTGAGCAGCAGCGGCATGGGAGAGAGTCGAGGGCAGAGACTCATTTACTGCATGGAAGGAGGCGATGGTAAACCACTTCTGTATTTTTACCAAGAAAACTCTGTGTATACACTACCAGAACGACTGCAGATGGAAGTGGGGCGTTCTCGGAGAAATGTGTCTATGGCGTCGCTATGGGTCGGACGCGACCTGACAGCGTAAGGCAACAACAACAAGCATTACCTGCTTCTCAAAACTCAGCTGCCTCACCAGAGTAGTCTATCAGGGAAACTTTAATAAGGAAGCGCTGTTCACACAGTAACCATGTCACACTCACCGGCACATGCAATTGGGACCTCACAGTCTGAAGCATTGTTTTTAAAGTGAAGGACAGCTAGGTTCACTTTATCCAAGAAAGTCCTCACTCAAAGGAATTGAGGTAAGAGTTGGCATAAAAATAATACCCACAGCTGTTCATACTGTTACTTGTTTAAAAGGGAAGGGAAGCAGCATGGCCCAGTCGAAAGAGTATGGGCCTGGGAATCACAGGACCTGGGTTTTAATCCCTACTCCATCGCTGGTCTGCTGTGTGACCTCAGGTAAATTACTTATCTTCTCTATGCGCCTCTGTTTTCTCAACTATAAAATGGGGATTCAGTACCGATTCTCCCTCCTACTTGGACTACGAGCCCAATGTGGGACTGTGTCGAACCTAAAACACTTGTGTCTATCTCAGTGCTTAGAATAGTGCTTGACACAGCCTTGACACATAATAAGCGCTAAAAAATGACCATAAAAAGCACTCTTGGCAGTTTTAAAGGACAACTGGAGCCCAGAGATTAACTTCTAAACAGACACCAATGATCATAGGGAAATGAAATGATTAAACAAGCACTTTGAAATAGAGTATCTGATAAAATCGAGAAGAGGCACAGCCTAGATGGATAGAGCATGGGCATGGAGGTCAAAAGGACTTGGGTTCTAATCTCACTTCCACCACCTGTCTGCTGTGTGACCTTGGGCAAATCACCTAACTTCTCTGTGCCTCAGTTATCTCATCTGTAAAATGGGGATTAAGACTGTGAGTCCCATGTGAGACACGGACTGTGTCCAGCCCTCATTAGCTTGTATCTACCCCAGCACTTAATAGAGTGCCTGGTACATAGTAAGCACTTCACAAATACCATAAAAAAGAAGGCTCGGTCCAGAACCCTCCTACCTAAAGCCAAAAAGAAAAACCTCAACAATAATGATGGTATTTGTTAAGCACTTACTATGTGTCAAGCACTGTTCTAAGTGCTGAGGGAGATACAAGGTAATCAGGTTGTCCCATTTGGGGCTCACAGTCTTTAATCCCCATTTTACAGATGAGGTAACCGAGGCATAGAGAAGTGAAGTGACATGCCCAAAGTCACACAGCTGACAAATGGCAGAGCTGGGACTAGAACCGACGACCTCTGACTCCTAAGCTTGGGCTCTTTCCGCTGAGCCACACCACTTCTCTTGGGTAAATGCAAGGTAATCAGGTTGGACCCAGCCCCTGTCCCACAAGGGGTTCACAGTCTTAAACCCCATTTTCCAGATGAGGTCACTGAGGCCCAGAGAAGAGAAGGGACTTGCCAAGGTCACCCAGCAGACAAGAAGCGGAGCAAGGATTAGAACCCAGGTCCTTCTGACTCTCAGACCCGGGCTCTAGCTTCTCCGGCGCCTATCGGAAAGATGGGTTTTTTGGGAGCGGGAGGTAGAAAAGGTTGGAGGGGGCGGAACAGATCGACTCGCAACCTCCCTCTTTGACACTGCAGACACGTGCCGATCGAACTGTGCTCCTCTAGACTGGAAGCTCGTTGTGGGCAGGAGACTTGTCTCCCAACTCTGCTCTAGCAGCCCCTCCTAAGCGCTCAGTACAGTGCTCTGCACCCAGTAAGGGCACAACAAATACGACTGATCGATTGTAACCGTTCACAGATCCTGAGGAAGAATGCCCTGTGGGATTGTTAGCGTGGCCCACAAGACAAAGCCCGGGCCTGGGACCAAAAGACCCTGGGTTCTAATCCCTGAGGTGCACCAACATTTTAAACTGTTCAAAATTAAATTTCTTCATTTTTAAGTATTTTATTCATTAATTCATTTCATTCATTAATTCATTCAATCGTATTTATTGAGCGCTTACTGTGCGCAGAGCACAGAGTAAGTTGTAGGGAAGTACAAGCCCTACAACGATATACAAACAATGTAAATTTAAAAGAAATGCAAATGCTCCCTCTGAAACTCGCAAACATTTCAAGTTCAGGAGAATTGTTTCATTTAGGAAAATACACAATCTCCCAATTTTTTCAGCTGCCAAGTGTGAAATCAATCAATCAATCAATCATATTTATTGATTGAAATTATTGAAAACTCCCTTTGACTTATACTGCTATTTGCTAAACATGATGGTTGTGCAGGAGATGAATTTTATTTCTCTGATACAACAGAAGGGTCACCTTACACTAACAACGCAGGTTGGCTATCTTGGCTGGCTAGCTGTGGGCAGAAACATACGGATGATAGCTTAACAGAAATACAATAACAATAAACGAACTCCAGAACACCGAAACTTCCAGCCTTTTAAAATCCATCAGACTAAAAGCTTTTGATGTGCGGCCTTGAAATAGCAGAAGACAAGCTCCGATCCCAAGTGACCTCATCCAAGAATGGTAGCCTGAGAGCTTCACAAGTGAATGGAAGAACGAACATGGAGGAGAAGATTAAAGGAGGAAAAAGACCATGAGCTGAGGACGATCAAATTGCTCCCCGCCATCAAGATTTATTCATTCATTCATTCATTCAATCGTATTTATTGAATGCTTACTGTGTGCAGAGCACTGTACTAAGTGCTTGGGAAGTACAAGTTGGCAACATATAGAGACGGTCCCTACCCAATAGCAGGCTCACAGTCTAGAAGGGGGAGACAGACAACAAAACAAAACATATTAACAAAATAAAATAAATAGAATAAATATGTACAAGTAAAATAGAGTAATAAATATGTACAAACAAATATACATATATACAGATGCGGTGGGAAGGGGAAGGAGGGGGAGAGAAAGGAGGGGGCTCAGTCTGGGAAGGCCTCCTGGAGGAGGTGAGCTCTCAGTAGGGCTTTGAAGGGAGGAAGAGAGCGAGCTTGGCCGATGTGCGGAGGGAGGGCATTCCAGGCCAGGGGGAGGACGTGGGCCGGGGGTCAACGGCGGGACAGGCGAGAACGAGACACAGTGAGGAGGTTAGCGGCAGAGAAGCAGGTGGTGCGGGCTGGGCTGTAGAAGGAAAGAAGGGAGGTGAGGTAAGAGGGGGCGACGTGATGGACAGCCTTGAAGCCGAGAGTGAGGAGTTTTTGCCTGATGCGTAGGTTGACTGGTAGCCACTGGAGATTTTTGAGGAGGGGAGTAACATGCCCAGAGCGTTTCTGCACAAAGATAACCTGGGCAGCAGCGTGAAGTATAGATTGAAGTGGGGAGAGACAGGAGGATGGGAGATCAGAGAGGAGGCTGATGCAGTAATCCAGTCGGGATAGGATGAGAGATTGAACCAGCAGGGTAGCGGTTTGGATGGAGAGGAAAGGGCGGATCTTGGCGATCTTGTGGAGGTGAGACCGGCAGGTTTTGGTGACAGATTGGATGTGAGGGGTGAACGAAAGAGAGGGGAGTCGAGGATGACACCAAGGTTGCGGGCTTGTGAGACGGGAAGGATGGTAGTGCCGTCAACAGTGATGAGAAAGTCAGGGAGAGGGCAGGGTTTGGGAGGGAAGATAAGGAGTTCAGTCTTGGATATACTGAGTTTTAGATGACGGGCAGACATCCAGATGGAGATGTCCTGAAGGCAGGAGGAGATACGAGCCTGGAGGGAGAGAACAGGGGTGGAGATGTAGAGTTGGGTGTCATAAGTGTAGAGATGATAGTTGAAGCCGTGGGAGCGAATGAGTTCACCTAGGGAGTGAGCAGAGATGGAGAACAGAAGGGGACCAAGAACTTACCTTTGAGGAACCCCTACATTAAGGGGATGGGAGGGGGAGGAGGAGCCCACAAAGGAGACTGAGAATGAATAGCCGGAGAGATAAGAGGAGAACCAGGAGAGGACGAAGTCTGCGAAGCCAAGGTTGGATAGCGTGTTAAGGAGAAGGGGGTGGTCCACAGTGTCGAAGGCAGCTGAGAGGTCGAGGAGGATTAGGATAGAGTAAGAGCCATTGGATTTGACAAGAAGGAGGTCACTGGTGACGTTTGAGAGGGCAGTTTTCGTGGGGTGTAGGCGACGGAAGCCTGATTGGAGGGGGTCTAGGAGAGGGTTGGAGTTGAGGAATTCGAGGCAGCGAGTGTAGATGACTCGTTCTAAGAGTTTGGAAAGGAAGGGTAAGAAGGAGATAGGGCAATGTATATTTGCACATATTTATTACTCTGTTTTATTAACAATGTGTATATAGCTAAAATTCTATTTATTCTGAGGGTATTGACACCTGTCTACTTGTTTTCTTTTGTTGTCTGTCTCCCCCTCCTAGACTGAGCCCATTGTTGGGTAGGGACTGCCTCTAAATGTTCCCAATTTGTACTTACCAAGCGCTTAGTACAGGGTTCTGCACACAGTAAGCGCTCAATAAATACGATTGTGTGAATGAATGAATGAATTAATGATCTACCAACTCTGTTATACTGTTCTCTTCCAAGGACTTAATACAGCACTGCTCACTGAATAAATGCTCAATAAATATGAATGATTGATTCATTAATAGGGAACATTCTTCTAGCAGCACACATCTCTCTGGATAGTATGTGAAGTGATGTTGGAAGAAACGCTTGTTCAGGTGAGTGTCGTAAGCAAAAATAATGTGAGTTTTCATGAGTGTGAGGTTCTTTGGGAACATAACCCCCGCATGGTAGGAGAACAATCAATCACCTGTAGGTATAATAAACATTACTTAGAACCTGAATAGTGACATAATACCTTGAATTTGTGGACATTTTTTCTTTTTCCAAAGGGACAGTCCTATCATTTAGCAGTTTATCCTCACAAGCATGTCAAAGGAATAAAATAAAGGCTGATTTTATTTTTGGTAATAGAAGTAGCAGCAGCTATATTAAACACCACCTGTATTAAATCCCACCTGTGTGCAATACACTGTATTAGGCTCCTTGAAGGCAGAGATTGTGTCTACCTATTGTACTTTCTCAAGCACTTTGTAGTAATAATAGTAATGATTATGGTACTTGTTAAGCACTTACTATGTGTCAAGCACTGTTCTAAGCACTAGGGTAGATAAAAGTTAATCAGGTTGCTATATTGTGTTTATTGTTATATTGTTCTCTCCCAAACACTAAATACAGTGCTCTGCACACAGTACACACTTAATAGGATTGAATTAATGAATGAGCAGTCTCTGTCCCACATGGGGCTCATACTCTTAACCCCATTTTACAGATGAGGTAACTGAGGCCCAGAGAAATTATGTGACTTGCCCAGGGTCACAAAGCAAACATGTGGAGGAACCAGAATTAGAACGTAGGTCCTTCTAACTCCCAGGCCCCTGCTCTATCCACTAAAGCCACGCTGCTTCTCAGTACTCTTAGTACGGTACTCTGCACACAGGAAATACTCAAGAAATACCACTGATTGATTGATCGGATTTTTAAGTCCTGATTACTTGCTTTCAACTTGAATGTAAAGGAAAAAAATCCCTCATTTACAAATGATTTCCCCAAAAAACAAGGCGGAAAATTGATGACTTTTGTATGACTCAGTTTTTCTGCTGGGATAGCTGTCAGAGCTCACAGCAAGAATCCACCCTCAAGGGGTCCAATTTCAGTATAACACTGCAGATGCCAACTGTTTCGCTTTCCCAGCATCCTTCCTTCTGACTGTCTCCTTGTCCTCTATTTTTCCCTTTCTTTCCTTTTTTATGGTATTTGCTAAGCACTTACTATGGACATCATTATCACCTCCCCTGATTTCTCTCTGTCTCTCCAGGCTCACATCTCCTCCTGCCTTCAAGACACCTCTTCTTGGATGTCCTCCCATCACCTCGAACTTAACATGTGCAAAACAACTCCTTTTCTTCCTACCCACACCCTCTTCTCCCAGACTTTACCATCACTGTAGGTGGCACCACCATCTTTCCCGTCTCAAAAACCCATAACCTTGGCATTATCCCTGACTCCTATTGCTCATTCAACCCACATATTCAATCCATCACCAAATCCTGTTGGTCCCACCTTCAAAACGTTGCTAAAATCCATCCTCTCCTCTCTATCCAAAATGCCACCACATCAAAACAATCACTCATCCAAACCCCCCTAGATAACTGCACCAGCCTCCCTGCTGATCTCCTAACCTCCTGCCTCTCCCCACTCCAGTCCACACTTCACTCTGCTGCCCGGATCATCTTTCTACAGAAACACTGAAGATAAGTCAACCCCCTACTCAAAAATCTCCAGTGGTTGCCTATCCACCTCTGTATCAAAAACAAAAACTCCTCACCGTTGGCTTTAAACCAGTCCATCATCTTGCCCCCTCCTACCTCACCTCACCTCTCTCCTTCTATAACCCAGCCTACACACTTCGCTCCTCTGGTGCTAATCTTCTCACTGTGCCTCGATTTCGCCTGTCTCACCTCCGACCCCTGGCCCACATCCTGCTTCTGGTCAGGAATGCCCTCCCTCCTCAAATCCGACAGATAATTACTATCCCTCACCTTCAAAGTCTTACCGAAGGCACATCTCCTCCAAGAGGCCTTCCCAGATTAAGCCCCACTTTTTCTCATCTCCCACTCCATTCTGCATCACTCCGACTTGCTCCCTTTGTTCTTCCCCCCTCCCTGCCCCACAGCACTTATGTATTTATCTGTAATTTAATTTACTTATATTGATGTCTGTTTATTTGTATTGATGTCTGACTTCCCCCCACTCCCCCCAGACTGTGTGAGCTTACTGTGAGCAGGGATCATCACTCTTTATTGCTGTATTGTACTTTCCCAAGAGTTTAGTAGAGTGCTGTACACACAATAAGTGCTTAATAAATACGATTGCATTAATGAATACCAGGCACTCTACTAAACACTGGGGTGGGCACAAATTAACCAGACTGTAAACTCAATTTGAGTAAGGAAAGTGTCTGCTAATTCTGTTGTGTTGTACTCTCCCAACCACTAAGTACAGTGCTCTTGACATAGTAAGCACTCAGTAATGTCTGCCTCCCCCTCTAGACTGTAAGCTCACTGTGGGCAGGGACAGTGTGTCTGTTAATCGTTATACAGTACTTTCCCAAGAGCTTAGTACAGTGCTCTCCACACAGTAAGCACTCAACAAATATGACTGATTGAATAAATATGACTGATTGGACACAGTCCCTGTCCCACACAGGACTCAGTCATAATCCCCATTTTAGAGATGAGTTAACTGATGCACAGAGAAGTTAAGTTACTTGCCCAAAGTTACACAGCACACAAGGGGCAGAGCCAGGATTCACAACAAAGTGGAAACAATATCCTCCAACCCTTACAAAGCCAATCTGAGAATCATAATTCATTCATTCAATCGTATTTATTGAGCACTTACTGTGTGCAGAGCACCGTACTAAGAGCTTGGGAAGTACAAGTTGGCAACATATAGAGATGGTCCCTACCCAACAACGGGCGGGCTCACAGTCTAGAAGCATCAGGCCAGATATGGTCCCTGTCCCACAGGGGGCTCAGAGTCAAATAGGAAAGTGAACAGGTACTGAATCCCCATTCTGCAATTGAGGAAACTGAGACATTGGAAAGTTAAGTGACTTGCCCAAGGTCACACAGCAGGCAAGTGGAGGAGCTGAGATAAGAACACAGGTCCTCTGGTTTTCAGGCCCTTAATCTGTCAAAAGATACTCTGTTTTGTGACCCTAGGCCGTACTTGTTCTTCCTACAAGCATTCATTCATTCATTCGTATTTATTGAGTACTTATTGTGTGCAGAGCACTGTACTAAGTGCTTGGGGAGTACAAGTTGGCAACACATAAAGACGGTCCCTACGAGCAGAGGGGACTCAGACGAGAGAGTGTGGATGGTTCAGTGCATACCATCACCACTACTGCAAAACACTCGAATGCATGCCCTGTTGGCAATAAGGCATCCCTTTCCCTTCTTGACCACTTGGGTCAAGGGGCCAATAAAGGTGCACTACTGCACTTTTTATGGACAAAGTATGCCAAAGATATGTTCACTTCTACACACACCCAATACCGATGCAGGTTACATTCAGAAAACTACTGGAATAAGTGAAGTGGGGGGAAAGTGCATTGTGTAGGAGTCATAGGAGCCAAAACAATATTTGGTAGCTTAATTCTGTACCTATGCTTTTCATGCAGCACCATTATTCTTCTCCTTAATCTGACAATAGTGATAACAATTATCATGGTAGTGGTATTTCTTAACCACTTACTATGTGCCAAGCATTGGGCTAAGTGCTGGGGTAGATAAGTGCTGGGCAGGGAACATGCCTGTTTAATTGCTGTATTGTACCTGTGTACCTGTGCTCTGCACACAGTAAGCGCTCAATAATTATGACTGAATGAATAAATGAATGATACAATCAGATCAGACACAGTATTATAGATTAGGTGGACAAATTTCCTGCTTACAAGGAGTTTACATTCTAGAAGATGAGGTGAATTAAAGAATTCAGATCCAGTGTATAAATGATGCAGAAGGGAGAGGAGTAGGAGAAAAGAGCCTTAATCGGGAAAAGCCTCTTGGAGGAGATGGGATTTTAGTAAGGCTTTGAAGGTGGGGAGTATAGCCTTCTGTGGTGTATGCAGGGGGACAGAGTTCCAGGTCAGAAGGAGGATGTGGATAAGGGGTCAGTAATGAGGTAGATGAGATCGAGGTACAGTGAGTGAGGTAGCATTAGAGGAGTGTGCAGGCTGGGTTGTAGGGGGAAATCAGAAAGACAAGATAGGAGGTGGGAGAGCTCATCAAGTGCTTTGAAGCCAATGGTAAGGAATTTCTGTTTGGTGCAGAGGTGGATGGGCAACCACTGGAGGTTCCTGTGGAGCTGGGAATTGTGGACTGAAGAGGTTTTTTAAAAAATGATCAGGGCAGCCTAGAGTGGGGAGAGGCAGGAGGCTGGGCGGTCAGTGAGGAGGCTGATGCGGTCATCATGGCAGGATATAGTGATATAAGAATAAATCACACCTAGACACCCTCCTCCCCACCCCCTGACTCCTCATCAAATCCAATTATCTTCTTAACTTTGAGGATCTCTGAAAAAACAACACTGAAAATAACCAATTGCCAAAATGCTACTCCCTTATTCAAAGTCTGCCCTGCATCTTACATTCTTGGACTGCTAAGTTGTGTCTCAATCAATCAGTCAGTCAATCATATTTATTGAGCACCTACTGTGAGCAGAGCACTGTACTAAGTGTTTGGGAGAGTACAACGTAACAATAAACATGCCCTCAAAGAGCTTACAGTTTAGAGGGAGAGACAAACATTAATATAAATTTATAAATTTTGGATAGGTTCACAAGTGCGGTGGGGCTAGAAACGGGGAAGAGTAAAGGGAGCAAGTCAGGGAGAGGCCAAAAGGAGTGGGAGAAGAGGAAACTTTGGGTTTCTGTAAATGCGGGCTTTAACAGTTATTAAAGAAAATTTCTAAGTGTGAAACATTTATGGGCTAGACCTATAAAATCAACTTGGACAAATACCTAGAAAATGCCATCATCCCGAAACTAGGGAAAGTTCCATTTGCATCTCTATGTCAGGAAGCTCTAAACCCCATTTACCCAACCAGTATCCAGATAAGGCCAAAGACCATCCATTATTTTTTTTAACCGCTTACTATGTGCCAGGCACTGTTCTAAGTGCTGGGGTAGATACAAGATAATTAGATTGGACGGAGTCCCCGTCCCACAAGGGGCTCACACGCTTACCCCCATTTTCAGATGCGGTAACTGAGGCACAGAGAAGTGAAATGACTTGCCATGGTCATGCAGCAGTCAAGTAATAGAGGCAGGATTAGAACCCAGGTCCTTCTGACTCCCAGGATACCACCAGGCCCAGCTCTGCCCCTGTTCTGCTTTGTGATCTTTAGCAAGTCACTTGACCTTTCTAGGCTTCAGTTTCCTCTTCTGAAAAATGTGAGTCCCACTTGGGTCAGGACCAATGTCTGACCTGGTTATCTTGTGTCTACTACAGCAGTTTCCACGGTGTTTGGCACATAGTGAGCACTTTAACAAATATCATGATTAGTACGAGGCCCATGTGGGACAGGGTCTGTGTCCGATCTGATGACTTTGTACTTACCTTAAAGCTTAGCATTAAGTGCCAGATAAATGCAATTTAACAGAAAAAAACACCAGTAGTGTTCACACAGGATGTTTTAGACTGAAATTGATAAACAAATCATCAGGACCATATGGTTTCCACCGAAGAGTTTCAAAGGATGTTGTGACTCTCCTGTGGAGAGCGTGTAATTTATCACTACAAACAGCCACTGTCCCAGAGGGCTGGCAGATTGCCAACTTAATTCATCTATAAAAAGGTTTCAGAGATAATTCTGGGAGGTATCGATTGGGAAATCTCATTTATACACCTGGCAAATAAGTGGTCTCGATAATTAAGTTTAGGATAAAGGAACACTTTAAAAAAAATGGCCTTTTGTAGGAGGGAAAGACAGCATAAATTCTTTAAGATGAAATCATGTCTTCCTAATCTTCTAAAGTTCTTTGAAGAGATCGCTAAGCATGTGGATAGAGGGGAACTGGGAGCTATATTTAGATTTTATACCCTGCTGTTGGTGGAGTGGGAAGATCCCAGCTCTGGGAATCAGGAGACCTGGGTTTTATTGTCATTTCAGCCTGCTGGAGCTGTGCCATCCGTTTGTGACGGTTTCTGACCAAAGCATCATCTATGGCAATCTGTGAGGTGGGCAGGTCCAGCAGGAACTCTGAAAAATCAGCTAACCTTGGAGGTGTGAGTCACAGCGTCTATCACAAAAACCGCCTGCATGAACAGTCCATCAGTGGGATTTGAGCGTTTACCGGGTGAGTAGAGCACGGGACTAAAGCACTTGGAGGAGAACAATATACAGAGCTGGTAGATATGATCCCTGCCCTCAAGGAGTTTATGATCCAGAAGGGAGACAGACATTAAAATAAATTACAGACAGGGAGGCTGCAGAGTATAAGGATATACGTACGTAAGTTTTGGGGGGTGGGGGACAAGGCGATCCAAGTTCTTTAACAGGTTCAGATCCAGGGGGATAAGCAATGCAGAGGGTAGGTTGAATAGGGTGTGGAGATGATAAAAGAGTCAGGGAAGGTTCCTGGAGGGGATGTGATTATCACTGGGCGAAGATGGGGAATGTGGTGGTTTGTTGGATATGATGGGGAAGGATGTTCCAGGCTGCAGGAAGGACATGAGTGATGGGTCAGTGGCGAAAGAGAAGAGATTGAGGCACAGTGAGTAGGTTAGCATTAGAGGAGCGAAATGCGTGGATTGGGTTGCAGTGGGAGGGAGATGGGCGATGTAAGGTAGGAGGGGAAAGCTGACTGCGTGCCTTCAAACAGAAAGTAAAGAGTTTCTGTTTGAGCTCGTCCCTCTAGGTTGTAAGTTCGTTGTGGGCAGGGAATGTGTCTATTGTTGTATTGTACTCTCCCAAGCGCTTAGTATACAGTAAGCACTCAATATGATTGAATGCATGAATGTATGAGTGAATGAATGAACATGGAGATGAATGGGTAGCCACTGGAGGTTTTGGAGGAATGGGGAGAAGTGCATGAAACTATTTTTAAGAACAATGATCCAGGAAACACAGAAAAGTATGGACTGGAGTGGGGAAGTGGGGAAGGAGGGGGAAAAGGCAGGAGACACGGAGGTCAGCAAGGAAGCTGATGCAATAGTAGAGTCGGGATATGATAAGTGTTTAGATCTGCATGGTGAAGAGGTGGGGGTGAAGTCTAAAGATGTTGCACAGGTAGAACCCACAAGATTTGGTGACAGACTGAATACGTGGGTCGAGCGAGAGAGATGACTCAAGGAAAATGAGAAATTTATGGACTTATCTTTACGAGTTCTATTTTAGACATGCAAGTTTGAGGTGTAGGTGGGACACCCAATTAGACATCCCGAAGGCAGGAGGAAACGCAAGAGTGCAAAGACAGATGGCGGTCAGGGTTGGAGAGGTAGATTTGAGCAGAGATGACTGCTGAAGTCACCGGACCGAATGAGTTCTCCAAGGGACTGGGTGTAGATGAACAACAGAATGGGACCCTGAACTGAGCCTTGAGGGACTCTCACAGCAAAAGAGACTGAAGAGAAGTGAGAAATACAGGAGGAGAACCAGGAGGGGAAGGTAGTGTCAGCGAAGCCATGTGAAGAGGGTGATCCACAGTGCCAAAGGGTGCTGAGGGATTAGGAAGAATAGGATGGAGTACAGCCCATTGGATTCGGCAAGGAAAGGGAAGTTTCCATGGAGAAGATGGGGCAGAATTCACACTGCACAGGGTCAAAGAGAGAATTGGAGGAAAGGAAGTGGAGGCAATAAGTGCTGAAAACTAGGTTGAGGAATTTAGAAAGGAATGGTAGGAGAGAGGTGGAGTGATAAAGAGCACAGGTTTGGGAGTCAGAGGTCATGGGTTCAAATTCTGGCTCTGCCATTTGTCAGCTGTGTGACTTTGGGCAAGTCACTTGACTTCTCTGTGCCTCAGTTACCTCATCTGTAAAATGGGGATTAAGACTGTGGGCCCCATGTGGGACAACCTGATCACCTCATATCCTCCCCAGCACTTAGAACAGTGCTTTGCACATAGTAAGCGCTTAACATATAGCAACATTATTGTTATTATTATAATCAATCAATCAATCGTATTTATTGAGCACTTACTGTGTGCAGAGCACTGTACTAAGCGCTTGGGAATTACAAGTTGGCAACATATAGAGACAGTCCCTACAACAGTGGGCAGGGAGCAGTGGGGTCATGGAAGGGTTTTATTCAAAACAGGAGACAAAAAGGCATGTTTGAAAACAGTGGGAGGAGAGCTACTGGAAAGTGGTCAGCTGAGGCTAGAGGTCAGGGAGAGAAGGAAGGAGGGGGCGAGTGTTTCGATAAGGTGTGAAGGGATGGGGCAGGAGATGTAGGTAAAGGGGGCAGATTTTAAGAGGGGGGGAAGATCTCTTGATATACTGCTAGGAAGGATGGAAGAGTCAAAACAGGGTTGGGGCAGGAGGAAGTTTGGATAGTGGAGATACAAGGCAGATTTTAGGGAAATTATGCCTTATGTTTTCACTATTACTGATGAAATAGATGGCAAGACTATTCATTAGTCATGTGGCTAGTAAATGGGTCCTCCGCCCAGTGCTTAGAACAGTGCTTTGCACATAGTAAGCACTTAATAAATGCCATCATTATTATTAAATATCTTTGTTTCAACTTTTCATTCATTCACTCATTCATTCATTCAATCGTATATACTGAACACTTACTACGTGCACAGCACTCTACTAAGCATTTGGGAGAGTACACTGCAACAATAAACAGACACACTCCCTGCTCACAATGAGCTCACAGTCTACAGCAGGGGATACAGACATGAATACAAATAAATAAAATGACAGATATGTACATAAGTGGTGTGGGACTTGGAGGAGGCGAGAGCAGGGGGAACAAGTCAGGGGAACACAAAAGGGAATGGAAGATGAGAAAAGGTGGGGCTCAGTCCGGGAAGGCCTCTTGGAGGAGATGTGCCTTCAATAAGGCTTGGAAGGGTGGGGAGGGGAGAGTAATTGTCTGTCGGATTTGAGGAGGGAGGCGTTTCAGGCCAGAGGTGGGGCGTGGGCTAAGAGTCGGCGGCAAGACAGGCGAGACCGAGGCACAGCGAGAAGGTTAGCACTAGAGGAACTTCTCAATCAACTGCATTCCCGCCACTTACTCCCTTGTTGCACTCTGTGCCCCAGCAGGAAGCGTGACTGGCAGAGAGAAGTGAGACCTGTGCAAACCATCATCATTTCTTCCATGGGGATTTTGCCTTCTGAAGTCTCAGGACCAAGGCTTATCTGTCACTCCTGACTGGAACCTTCATCACGCCTTGCGATTTTCAAAAGATTTTGGACAAAGTTCAACAGTAAAGGCTTTCAAAAAACACACATAGTGACCATGGGAGTGAAGGGAACAATCTATCATGGAGAGATACATAGGGCAGGGATAATGGCCACTTTTCGGGGAGGAGGAGGAGAAGAAGAAAGAAGAAAAAAAGGGTAAGAAAGAAGACAAGAAAGAAGAAAGGAGGAGGAAGAAGAAGAATTGTTATTTTAAGTATGTACTGGTACATACAAGGTAATCAGGTCTGATACAGTTCCTGTCCCACATGGGGTTCACAGTCTAAATGGGAAGGAGAACTGGTATTGAAACCCCATTTTACAGAAGAGGAAACTGAGGCCTGGAGAAGTGAATAGACTCACTCAAGGTCACACAGCAGGCAAATGGCAAAGCCAGGATTAGAATCCAGGTGCTCTGACTCCCAGGCATGTGCTCTTTCACAGCGGAAAGAGCCCGGGCTTGGGAGTCAGAGGTCATGGGTTCTAATCCCAGCTCTGCCACGTGTCTGCTGTGTGACCTTGGGTAAGTCACTTAACTTCTCTGAGACTCAGTTACCTCATCTGTAAAATGGGGATGAAGACTGTGAGCCCCACGTGGGACAACCTGATCACCTTGTATGCCCCCCAGCACTTAGAACAGTGCTTTGCACATAGTAAGCGCTTAACAAATGCCATTATTATTATTAGGCCATGCTGCAGAAAGTAACTAGTGAGAGATCAGGGACAGGATTAGTTTTGTTTAACATCTTCATAAATGGCTAGGACGAGGGACTCTATTCTAACACGTGGCCCTACGGCCAGAACACATATCAAACAGCAGAACTGAGTTCTGGGGCTCAGGCCAGGGAGCCCAAAGGAATATGCAGGCCACAGCCCTGCCTAGCTTTACACAAACTCCTAAACTTGCGATAGGCAGGGGAAGTCCAGGTAAAAAAGGCAGGACTGTGACACAGATGAGATTGGCACAGGAGGTGTTTGTTTGGACAATGAATGTGTCTGGGCGTCCTAGCAGATCTACCAATCCCTAGTAAAGGGGCTGAACTAGTTACTACCCAACTTGGCGCCGTGTCCCTATGACTGACATCTGTCAGTTATACGATGTAATGTGATGCTTCCTGGCACCTGCCTTAGGCCCACGTCCCCAGGCAGGCTAGAAATTCCATCCCCCTCAGCCCCTGCCAGAGCGGTCTTTCTGTTCCGTGGAAGGGTAATAATAATAATAATAATAATAATAATAATAATGGTATTTGTTGAGTACTTACTGTGTGCCAGGCACTGTACTAAGCGCTGGGATGGATACAAGCAAATCACCTGTATATATGTATATATGTTTGTACATATTTATTACTCTAACTTGTACATATCTATTCTATTTATTTTATTTTGTTAATATGTTTGGTGTTGTTCTGTCTCCCCCTTCTAGACTGTGAGCCCACTGTTGTGTAGGGACTGTCTCTATATGTTGCCAACTTGTACTTCCCAAGCGCTTGGTACAGTGCTCTGCACACAGTAAGCGCTCAATAAATATGATTGATTGATTGATTCATTCATTCATTCATTCAATCGTATTTATTGAGCACTTACTGTGTGCAGAGCACTGGACTACGAGCTTGGGAAGTACAAATCGACAACATATAGAGACGGTCCCTACCCAACAACGGGCTTGCAGTCTAGAAGGGGGAGACAGACAATAAAACAAAATCGGGTTGGATGCAGTCCCTGCCCCACATGGGGCTCACTGTCTCAATCCCCATTTTACAGATGAGGTCATTGAGGCCCAGAGAAGTGAAGTGACTTGCCCAAGATCACAGAGCAGACAAGTGGCAGAGCCAGGATTAGAACCCAAGACCTTGTGACTCCCAGGGCCATGCTGTATATATGGATATACCTGTATATATGTTTGTACATATTTATTACTCTATTTATTTTACTTGTACATATCTATTCTATTTATTTTATTTTGTTAATACGTTTGGTTTTGTTCTCTGTCTCCCCTTTCTAGACTGTGAGCCCAACCTGTTGGGTAGGGACCGTCTCTATATGTTGCCAACTTGTACTTCCCAAGCGCTTAGTACAGTGCTCTGCACACAGTAAGCGCTCAATAAATACGATTGATTGATTGATATTGCTCTATCCACTAGACCAGGAAGTCCCGGGGCCTGGAGTACGAAGGGACGTTCCCTTGGTGGGTTCAATCCCTCCAGAGGAGCAGACACACAAAAAATAAGCCACTTCAGTTTGTACGACCCCCTTAGGTCCCTCCTTACCCCCCACAATCCTCACATACATCATGGAACAGACTCCCTACCTCAAAGAAGCAGCATATCATAGTGGATAGAGCCCGGGCCTGGGAGTAAGAAGGTCATGGGTTCTAATTCCAGCCCACTTTTCTGCTGGGTGACCTTGGGCAAGTAACTTAACTTCCCTGTTCCTCAGTGACGTCATCTGCAAAACGGGGATTAAGACTGTGAGCCCAATGTTGGACAAGGTCTATGTCCAAACTGATCAGCTTGTATCCACCCCAGTGCTTAGAACAGCAATACGTGCTTAAATACCATCATCAATATTATTAAGGTCAGGCAATTTTGTAATTTAAACTCTGCTGTAGCCAATCAGGAGGTGTTATCTACCATTCCTTCAGGGGATCATCTTGAGGGATTTCACCTCATTAATGCGACATAGAACAAAATGCTCCAATCTATCATGGAACCCAAATGGCAAACAGAGGACTTGAGTTTCCCAGACGACTGCCTGATCGGGAACCAATCCAACTTGAGCGAGCAAGCGATAAATGAATTAGGATGGTCCTGCTTTACAAATGGGATTAATTTCAACCCACTGGGGACTATTATGTTCTCTTTCAATAATAAAACAGGATTAAAACACTGTTTTATTGTTAATAAATCACCACTTAATGGAATTATGCACCAATAACTCATGATGTCATTCTGGAAAATAGGTGATAACAATTGAATTCGTGTGGTTAGTGGAGCTTGGTTTAGTTCTTCTTGGGATTTCAGGCTTACAATTTATGATTAGGAAATTACAACTGACTGATTGAAAGAACTCCATGGGAGACAATCGGATTTTTATCAAGCACCTTTCTCCTCAAAAGTTTGGATTTGCACAAAAACTTCAAGGTACCCTGCAGGGCTAGGTTTGTTCCTGCTTGGGACCCCAGAGAACCAGAGTGGCCTAGTGGAAAAGAACACAAGTCTGGGAGTTAGAGGACCTGGGTTCTAATCTCAGCTCCATCACTTACCTGCTGGATGACCTTAGGCAAGTCATTAAGTTCTCTGTGCCTCAGTTCCCTTGTCTGCAAAATGGGGATTCAATACCTGTTCTCCTTACTACTTAAGACTCTGAGTCCATGTGGCATCTGGTTATCTTGTATCTAAGCCACGTTTAGACAAATAGCGTGGATCAGTGGAAAGAGCACAGGCTTGGGAGTCGGAGGTCATGGGTTCTAATCCCAGCTCCACCACATGTCTGCTGTGTGACCTTGGGCAAGTCACTTAACTTCTCTGAGCCTCAGTTACCTCATCTGTAAAATAGGGATTAAGACTGTGAGCCCCACGTGGGACAACCTGATCACTCTGTAGCCCCCCAGCACTTAGAACAGTGCTTCGCACATAGTAAGTGCTTAACAAATGCCATCATTATTTTTATTATTATTACCCCAGCGCTTTGTACAGTGCTTGGCCCATAATGAAAGCTAGACATATATCACAATTATCATTATTATTATTATTCCTGACATTAGCAGGCTATTGTTTTCATATATCTCCTCTTCTTCAGGCTTACAGATTCTCTATTCTTCTGAAATACTAGAAGTCAGCATTAAGTGCCCCAGTCAGCTTGAAATTTGCACTTTTTGAACCTATATCTATTATGTGGTTTTCTTCTAAGAACATTTTCATGTGCTATTTTCATCGAGGAAACTACTGCAGTTATGTCTTTGCTTTACATTACCATTAAGCAGATACCTTAGTAAAAAACACGGGAGCCAGTCCTTTAATGAAACTTTTCACAAATCAAAATCAGATTAGTGGGCAAATTCCCTCTCTAGACTGTAAGCTCCTTGTGGGTAGAGACCATGTCTACAAACTCTATTGTACTGTACCTTCCCTAGTGCTTAGTACAGAGCTTGGAACACAGTAAACACTCAATAGGACTGATTGACTGGCTGATCCTTTCATGGCATGGGGATGAGAGACCAGGGATAAGAGCGTAATCGTCTTTGAGGGCAGGGAGTATGTATGTTCTTCGGTTGTTCTAACTGCTTCATACTCAGCAGGTGCTCAATAAATACTACCAGCTGGTTGATTGGGGATATGACCTTGGGCAAATCACTTCACTTCTCTGTGCCTAGTTCCCTCATCTGTAAAATGGCAATTAAGACTGTGAGCTTCATGTGCAGGCGCTATACTAAGTGCCTAACAAATACCATTAGAAAAAAAGAACAGTAGAAAAGTTGCAGCAAGGACTCTAGCTCTCTGGGGTTTGTACAGATCTGGAAGGGAGGTAAGGAGGCTAGTTGGGCAGTATTTCTGTGGGGGAAATGCTATGCATTGCACATAGTAAGCTTTGCACATAGCAAGCACTTTAAAAATGCCATAATAATAATTATTATGCTATCACTATTATCGCTATTATTACTATTATCACTATGCTTTGATCTAATAAGTATTATTATTATTAGATCAAAGCATAATGAGCAACCTGGCACTGGAGAAGTGAAGTGTGCGGGCTGGGCTGTAGTAACAGATCAGTTTGGTAAGGTACGGGGGACATGCTGATTGAATGCTTTAGAATAACCTGTGACACATTCCAATCAATCAATGGATATTTACTGAACACTTACTGCGTGCAGAAAACTGTAATAATAATGGTATTTGTTAAGTGCTTACTTTGTGCCAAGCACTGTTCTAAGCGCTGGGATAAGTCTTTGGGAGACTACAGTATACCAGAATTGGGCGACATATCCCTTTCCCTCAAGGACTTTAAACTCCATGAGGGAGACAAGCATAAAAATATAAATAGATTAAGCAGACATATCTCCATGAGAGCAAATGTACATACATGTGGCAGACATTCATTCATTCAATTGTATTTATTGAGCGCTTACTGTGTGCACAGCACTGTACTAAGCACTTGGGAAGTACAGGTTTGCAACATATAGAGACGGTCCCTACCCAACAGCGGGCTCACAGACATCTAATTAGAACACTACCTTAAAATGTAAATGCATTTCCAAGACCCCATCTTTGCATTTTTCAATCAACTTTTACAGAGTGAATAATTCGCTTTCACTCTGTGAGAATCCACACCCTTAGCAGATACAATTAACAGTCATATCTAGAAATCTGACTATCTAATAATAATAATAACGTTGGCATTTGTTAAGCGCTTACTATGTGACAAGCACTGCCCTAAGCACTGGGGTTCATACAAGGTAATCGTACAAAGTGAGTCCCACGTGGGGCTCACAGTCTTCATCCCAATTTTACAGATGAGGTAACTGAGGCACAGAGAAGTTAAGTGACTTGCCCAAGGTCACACAGCTGACAGACGGCAGAGCCGGGATTAGAAGCCACAACTTATAACTCCCAAGCCCGTGCTCCTTTCACTAAGCTACACTCCTTCTCTAGAGGAACAAAATAGCCTAAGGTGAGACAGCACAGGTCTGGAAATCAGAGGACTCGGGTTCTAACAATGGTTTTTCCACTTGGCTGCTGTGTGACCTTGTGCAGATCACTTAACTTTTCCGTACCTCAGTTTTGTCAACTGCAAAATGGGGATTCAATACCAGTTCTCCCTCCTACTTAGATTGTGAATCCCATGTGGGACAGGGACTGCATCCAACCTGATTAACTTGTATCTCTCCCAGCACTTAGAGAAGTGTTTGACACAAAATAAGTGCTTAACATAATAATAATAATTGTAATAATAATAACGATAATCCGGCTGTGGTTACTGAGGTAAATCTATGACAAATAATCAAAATCGAAACAACTCTGGGGCAAATCCCATAAAAACTGAAATCCTTGAGGATTCCAGAAATCAAAGTCAGACTGACTGAAAAGTCAGTGTGGTGGAATGGTCAGAGCACATGGTAGACAAACTTCCCTCACTTTGGTTTTTGGTTGGCTTATTCAGGAATCTCATTTGATTAGATGGCTTAGGTTATGAGATACCCCAATCATAGTCGCTTTGACCATGGGCAAGTCTCTTCACTTCTCTGGGCCTCAGTTTCCTCATCTGTAAAAGGGGGATTGAGACTGTGAACCCCACATAGGACGGGAACTGTGTCCAACCGGATTTGCTTGTATCCACCCCAGCACTTAGTACAGTGCCTGGTACACAGTAAGCGCTTGACAAATACCACAATCATTATTATTTATACTTAGGGATGTGTGATGAAACTCACCGTGTTCCTTTCACTGCCTTTCTTTCTGCTCCCTGTTCTATCCACTCAGATTCTCCCCCTTCTAGACTGTGAGCCTGTTGTTGGGTAGGGACCGTCTCTATATGTTGCTGACTTGTACTTCCCAAGCGCTTAGTACAGTGCTCTGCATACAGTTTAAGCGCTCAATAAATACAATTGAATGAATGAATGAATCTCATGACTTCCACGAGCCCAGGTAACCCATCACCTCCAACTTACTCTGCACCTTGAGTCCTACCACCAAGAACCCGTCCATTCTCGGCTTTCTCTCCTCTTTCAGCCCCCAGGATATTCCCAGTCTCAACTATGGCCCCCACATAGGTATATGCATCTCCTGGTGTATGTTTTCCTGGTATATGCATCCCCTGGTGTTAATTAAATAACTCATTAATGTAAAGTGCTTTGGTAATAAAAGCACCACACAGATGGAGAAGCAGCGTGGCTTAGTGGATAGAGCACATGCCTGGGAGTCTGAAGAACCTGGGTTCTAACCCCACCTCCACCACTTGTCTGCTGTGTGACCTTGGGCAAGTCACTTCATTTCTCTGGGCCTCAGTTCCCTCATCTGTAAAATGGGAATTAAGAGTGCAAGCCCCATGTGGGATAGGAACTGTGTCCAACCTGATTGACTTGTATCTACCCCAATGATTACAACAGTGCTTGGAACACAGTTAACAGTTAACAAGTGTTTGTTAACACTTAACAAGAGCACAGGCCTAGGTCAGTGGTCATGGGTTCGAATCCCGGTTCTGCCACATGTCTACTGTGTGATCTTGGGCAAGTCACTTCACTTCTCTGGGCCTCAGTTCCCTCATCTGTAAAATGGGGGTGAAGACTGTGAGCCCCACATGGGACAACCTGATCACCTTGTATCCCCCCAGCACTTAGAACAGTGCTTTGCACATAGTAAGTGCTTAACAAATGCCGTCATTATTATTAAGTACCATGATTATTATTATTATTACTCTCCCCTGATGTCACAGGCCCTCTCTTTTGACTCCTCAAATCCCATGGACCTGATCCCTGCTTTCCCCTCTTCCTCTTTATCAGTCAATATCAGTGGTATCAATGGCATTTACTGAGTGCTTGCTATGTGCAGATCACCAAGTGCTTCGGAGAATACAACAGAATAAGTGAACACGTTCCCTGTCCATAACGAGCTTACAGTCTGTAGGGGGAGGCAGACATTAATATATTAATATATCATTTATATACATGTATTCAAATGTATGAATATAGAATAAGCCCCATTGCCTCTGGCCCTCTATAATAATAATAATAATAATGGCATTTATTAAGCACTTACTATGTACAAAGCACTGTTCTAAGCGCTGGGGAGGTTACAAGGTGATCAGGTTGTCCCACGGGGGGCTCACAGTCTTCATCCCCATTTTACAGATGAGGTAATTGAGGCACAGAGAAGTTAAGTGACTTGCCCAAAGTCACACAGCTGACAACTGGCGGAGCCGGAGTTTGAACCCATGACTTCTGACTCCAAAGCCCGTGCTCTTTCCACTGAGCCACGCTGCTTCTCTATCTCTCCCGTGACACCCCTTAAATCACTGCCCTGCATTTCAAAGGTCACGAATATGACATTCTGAGTGTGACTTTTTTTAAGTTAGCAAATATCATTCCCTACTCTTCCATTCCAGAATATTGTTCTCAAAGCCAACTTGCAATATAAGAACGCAGGACTGTAAGCTCGCTGTGGGTAGGGAAAATGTCTACCAACTATGTTATACTATACACTCCCAAGCGCTTAGTGCAGTGCTCTGCGCATAGCACACAGTAATCATTTAATAAATACCATTGATGATTGATTGCAGGAATTTCACCAACTGAAATGCACTATAGCTTGCTATTCTATGAGGATCCAGACTTGCCAGCATGCAATTTCTCTCTTTAGGATACATTCTGCTGACAAAGCACAGAAGAGAGGACCTCCACTGGCACAGCTCAGAACTCAAAAAAGAAAGAACAGGACACTTTGAAAATAGAAAAATACTGAGTTCTGCTGATTCATTCTGTGTTGAAATCTGCAAAAACACTTGGGTAAGAATCGCAGAAGCTGAGTCTTCCATTTTTTCTGCAGTGCTGATAGAATTTGGGAAGCAGGAGGTCTACTCGCTCTTTAGATTGCTATTCCTTTTTCTCCAACATCAGCGAAGAGCATTAGCAACAGAAAGTCAAACTGAATTGAAATTAGACAAAAACAAATATATAAATTCCAGAACAACTGCCCATTGTTCGGATTTTCTAGAGCCCTATATTGCATTATAGCAACAACTGGGTAAACCTTCTCTTCAAGCTCAAGCTCAAATGTGCATTGTATAATAAATGAACAGTAAAACTGGAACGAAAAGGCCAAATCCAGGCTTAATTATATCTAAGCAATTCGTTAAGTTTATTATACAGTCATCATGAAATTGAGTTTTTGAATCAATTTACAGCAAAGAAGTACTTTGGAATTATTTTTTATACTTTAGCTCAACTTAACTCAGAATATTTCATTAATCAACCCTTAATATATACACAAATATGTGCAATTTATTATACACAAAGTATGAAATACATAAGTTCACTATAAAACATTACACAAATACAATTATACACATTTAAAAACAGAGAAATTCATCACTGAAAATAATTAACTTCTCTGTCCCAAGGTACCTGGCCCAAGCAGACATTCCAATCATTGGAATCTCTGGTTAAGATGAGGGAAGTAAGGAAATAAACCCACGATTATTAATTATTAATCATCATCACCATAATTCTGTGCACATCTCCCCACTCCTCAAAAACCTGAAGTGGCTACCCGTCCACTTCAGAATCAGACAGAAACTTCTCACCATCAGCTTTACGGCACTCAATCAGTTCTCTCCTACTACTTCATTCCGCTGATCTCCAACTACAACCCAATCCATACATTTCACTCCTCTAACAACAACCTACTCACTGTACCTCGATCTCATTTTTCTCGCCGTCGACCCTTTGCCCACACTGATAGACCACCATTTTCCCCATTTGCATATATGTAGGTATGTTTGTATGTAGTTATTACTCTATTTATTTATTTATTTTACTTGTACATATCTATTCTATTTTGTTAATATGTTTGGTTTTGTTCTCTGTCTACCCCTTCTAGACTGTGAGCCCACTGTTGGGTAGGGACTGTCTCTATATGTTGCCAACTTGGACTTCCCAAGCGCATAGTAAGTGCTCTGCACACAGTAAGCGCTCAATAAATTCGATTGATTGATTGATTGATTGATCTTCAAAGCCTTACTAAAGTCACCTCTCCCCTAAGAGGCCTTCTCTGACTAACCCATCATTTCCCCACTTATTCGATCTCTTTTCTATGTCACTTCTGCACTTGTGTCTACCCCTTAAGCCCTTAGCTCTTTCCCCAAATCCACATCAAGCTTAAGAACTTTGATACTCACTTCACCCCAGCCCTACAGGACTTTCTACTAACTTTTTTGTACTCTACTCTTAGCACAATGCTTTGCACATTGAAAGTGTTCAATATATGCCACTGATTGACTCTTGATTTACTCAAAATATGGGCCTTCGCTGTGTTAATTTGTGCTATTATGATATCCCTCTCTGGTCACTTTAGATTTGTCTTTCCTCTCTGATGGGGACTATCTCATTAATAATAATAATAATAATAATAATGGTACTTGTTAAGCGCTTACTATGTACGAAGCACTGTTCTAAGTGCTGGAGGGGATACAAGGTGATCAGGTTGTCCCACATGGGGCTCACAGTCTTAATCCCCATTTTACAGATGAGGTAACTGAGGCCCAGAGAAGTTAAGTGACTTGCCCAAAGTCACCCAGCTGACAAGTGGTGGAGCAGGGATTAGAACCTATGACCTCTGACTCCCAAGCCGGGGCTCTTCCCACTGAGCCATGCTGCTTCATTGAGTGAGGAAACCACAGCCCACTGAAGCTAAGCAGAGCAAATATTTTCTTCCACTGCTCAAAAGCACTTAGTACAGTGCTCTGCACATAGCAAGCGCTCAATAAATACAACTGAATGAATGAAGAGCAGCAGTGTGGCCTAATGGAAAGAACAGGGGCCTGGGAGTTGGAGGACTTGGGTTCTAATCCCAACTCCTCCACTTACTTGTCAGTTGTGTGACCTTGGACAAGGCACTTCACCTCTCTGTTCCTCAGTTCCCTCAGCTGCAAAAGGATGCAGTTCATGTTGTCCCTCCTACGAGCCCCATTAGGAATCAATCAATCGTATTTATTGAGCGCTGTGTGAAGAGCACTGTACTAAGCGTTTGGGAAGTACAAGCTGGCAACATACAGAGACAGTCCCTACCCAACAGTGGGCTCATTATCGTCTATCTACCCGAGCACTTAGCACAGTGCATGGCACACAGTAAGTGTTTAACAAATACCACAATTATTACTGTTGTTTCCAACTTTATCCCCACTACATCTGAAGCAGATCTGACACAACAAAACACCAATTTATCAAAATACCATACACTGACAATGCTAACCGTTGAGGAGACTCAGCTGTGAATGAACTGTTTACCGCTCCGTGTTTCTATGAATGAATTAGCCAAAATACTTGCTCTTTGTTTGTGTTAGCCTTCTTGCCTTCTTCTTCTCTTTCTAACTTTGAGAAACAACACGGCTTAGTGGAGAGAGCACGGGCCTGGGAGTTGGAAGGATATGGGTCCTAATCCTAGCTCTCCCACTTGTCTGCTGTGTGACCTCAGGCAAGTCACTTAAACTTGTCACAACTTCTCTGCGCCTCAGTTACTTCATCTGCAAAATGGGGATTAACACTGTGAACCCCAAGTGAGACATACACTGTGTCCAATGTGATAGAGCGCTTAGTATAGTGCCTGGCACACAGTAAGAGCCTAAATACCATTAAAGAAGTGTCTTTTTTTTCTCTCTCTCTCTCTCTCCCCCCTCACTCTACCTCATCTCTCCCATCTTCCCCTCTGTCCACTCTCCCCTCTTCTTATCTATCTCTTCTGTGCACTTCCCCAGGTGCTCTGCTTGATCTTCTCCATCTCTTCTAGTCTCCTTCCTTCCCTTTATCTATATCTGCCATATAATAACAATAATGACATTTATTAAGCGCTTACTATGTGCAAAGCACTGTTCTAAGCGCTGGGGAAGTTACAAGGTGATCAGGTGGTCCCACAGGGGCTCACAGTCTTAATCCCCATTTTACAGATGAGGTCACTGAGGCACAGAGAAGTTAAGTGACTTGCCCAAAGTCACACAGCTGACAGGTGGCAGAGCCAGGATTTGAACCCCTGACCTCTGACTCCAAAGCCCGTGCTCTTTCCACTGAGCCACGCTGCTTCCGTATGCCACCCCTCTCTCCCTCAAACTATTCCCTGATAATAATAATAATAATAATAATAATAATAATGGCATTTATTAAGCGCTTACTATGTGCAAAGCACTGTTCTAAGCGCTGGGGAAATTACAAGGTGATCAGGTTGTCCCACAGGGGGCTCAGAGTCTTAATCCCCATTTTACAGATGAGGTCACTGAGGCCCAGAGAAGTTAAGTGACTTGCCCAAAGTCACACAGCTGACAGTTGGCGGAGCCAGGATTTGAACCCATGACCTCTGACTCCAAAGCCCGGACTCTAACCACTGAGCCACGCTGCTTCTACATCCCTTCCACATTTCCCTTCTTCCTCTTGTTCTTGCCATACTCAATTCAGTTATCCCACAAGCTTCCCTATTTGTTCTCAGTGTCCTTCCCCCTACTTCCTTGGACACTTCAACTCCCTCCTCCTATCTCTTCCCTGGTCTTCGAAGCCTGGGGCCATAGTGTGGCTCAGTGGAAAGAGCACGGGCTTCGGTGTCAGAGGTCATGGGTTCAAATCCCAGCTCCGCCAACTGTCAGCTGTGTGACTTTGGGCAAGTCACTTAACTTCTCTGAGCTTCAGTTACCTCATCTGGAAAATGGGAATTAAGACTGTGAGCCCCCCATGGGACAACCTGATCACCTTGTAACCTCCCCAGTGCTTAGAACAGTGCTTTGCATATAGTAAGCGCTTAATAAATGCCATCATTATTATTATTATTATTATTATTATTCTCCCTCCCTGTGCCTCCTGGCCCATGTTCAGTAAATCACTGGTGGAGACCAGAAAGTGCAAGCTAGAAACTTGCATTTTTGAAGGGGGGCCAGAGACAGAGAAATTATCAGCAGAACATAGTTTCACTAAATTTACTTCTTAATAATACTACTTATTATAAGAATAATATTATTATATAATTATATTATATAATTATAATTATTATAAAAATAATACTTACTTATTCAGTGTGAGGTCAAGAATGAATTGAGATCCGAAGGCCTCGATCTGGAAGCTTGCCTGGGCCAAATGCACAGCCTAGGGAATCAAAAAGAGAAAAATAACCTTAGCCGCTGTTTTCCTTATTCCTATAAGCCAGAGTAATTTCTTCGGTAAAGATCGTACTGAATTTGGATAGTTTCCCTGTATGATAGATGGTCTCCTTAAAAGTACATTAAGTAATGTTGTGGGGCTTCCATGGAAAGTTGACATATCTCTGTAGCAAGGAACTTAGGACGCTATCGTGAAAGGACAGCATGAAGAGCAGAAATGGCTAAAATAACATATTTTCTTTGACTCCTAAAAGTGACTATGATGAATTTCACTAAAGGATTGGGCTCACTGAGGCCTGATTTGACCTATTTTGTCTACAATTCTGACCAAATGCTTTCGGCCCACCTAATTAAAAAGAATATCAAAAATAAAGAACTTTAAGACTCGGGGTGGCCTAGTGGATTGAGCATGGGACTGGGGAGTCAAAAGGACTGGGTTTTAATCCCAGCTTCGCTACATATGCTGTCGCTACATCTGCTGTGTGACCTCAGGCAAGTCACTTTGTCACTTTTCTCTGTGCCTCAGTTTCCCCACCAGTAAAATGGGGATTCAAAGCCTATTTTCCCTCCTACTTAGACTGTGAGCCCTATGTGGGACAGAGATTGTGTCCGACCTGATTACCTTCCATCTCCCCCACCACTGCTTAGCACACAGTAAGTTCTTAAATACCACTTTTATTATTATTATTATTATTCATTCATTCATTCAATTCATTCAATCGTATTTATTGAGCGCTTACTGTGTGCAGAGCACTGTACTAAGTGCTTGGGAAGTACAAGTCGGCAACATATAGAGACGGTCCCTACCCAACAACGGGCTCACAGTCTAGACGGGGGAGACAGACAACAAAACAAAACATGTAGAGAAAATAATAATAATAATAATGGCATTTGTTAAGCGCTTACTATATGCAAAGCACTGTTCCAAGTGCTGGGGAGGTTACAAGGTGATCAGGTTGTCCCACAGGGGGCTCACAGTCTTCATCCCCATTTTACAGATGAGGGAACTGAGGCACAGAGAAGTGAAGTGACTTGCCCAAAGTCACAGCTGACAATTGGCGGAGCTGGAATTTGAACCCACGACCTCTGACTCCAAAGCCCGGGCTCTTTCCACTGAGCCACACTGCTTCTCCACGGTGCTGGGAAGCACCGTGGCTCAGTGGAAAGAGCCCAGGCTTTGGAGTCAGAGGTCGTGGTTCAAATCCCGGCTCTGCCAATTGTCAGCTGTGTGACCTTGGGCAAGTCACCCCCCCTCTCTGTTATCTTAGTCAAATGCAATTTTTATGGCATTTGTTAAGTGTTTACTCTATCCTAGGCACTGTACTAAGTGCTGGGGTAGATACAAGCTAATTATGTTGGACACAATCCATGTCCCACATGGGGCTCACAGTCTTAATCCTCATTTTACAGATGAAGTCACTGAGGTCCAGAGAATTTAAGTGACTTGCCCACGGTCACACAGAAGACAAGTGGTGGAGCCGGGACTACAACACACATCCTTCTGACCCCTAGGCCCGTGCTCTATCCACTAGGCAACACTGCTTCTCCTTGAGACACTGATGGTGGAATGGCCCATTAATTAATTCATTCAATCATATTTATTGAGTGCTTACTGTATGCAGAGCACTGTACTAAGCACTGAGGAAGTACAAGTTGGCAACATATAGAGATGGTCCCTACCCAACAAGGGGCTCACACGAATTCAAATAGGATTTGGACAGAATCTACCCCAGTGGATTTGTGGACGTGCATTAAGTAGCCTCTCCCAGTTCACATATGCTTTTAGAGTTCCCAAGCATTATTATTACTTCTGTATTACCCATGGAGCAAGTCTAAAGTGAGGGTTTCAGTCCTAGGTCAACATTCTAGACTGGTCAGGGTTAAAAAATATTGTTTTGAAAGAGAAACCTCAAGGCCAGGCAGTCATTTATAAGTTGAAATGAGGAGTTTGATTCCAAGTAAATATGAATCACTCTGGCTTCGTGGTGAGAGTCAAAATTTCTCCAGAAGAAAATCTGTTAAATAGCAGCATGTCAAAGACGATTAGTCAGCAAGGTATTTTCGAAGACTAATTTTTTCTTTGTTATCACTTCACAAATGGGACAGAGACAATGTAACTCCTACATCCAGCTCCACTTTGAGTCAGGAAGATTCCACCCCCAGGTAACACTCTCAGAGACAGAAGAAAGGGAAGCAAGAGATTTGCAGAGTGGAGCAGATATGAACCTTCAAAAGCATAGGCACCACTGTGGTACTTGAGTTATTTACTCATGGCATTTGTTAAGCACTTATTAGGTGCCAGGCACTGTATTAAGTACTAGGGAGATTACAAGTTAATCAGGTTGGACAACAGTCCCAATCCCCACTTTACAGATGCGGTAACTGAGGCTTATTCATACTCAAAGTTTGAAGTTTCAGAGTACGGAACACTCCCAGTAAGTGCTCTTAATTGGTTCCATGAGTGGGAAGCTAAAGGGCACTAACAGAATACAGTTCCCCACTGGAAATAATGTAAAGTGCATCTCCAAATCCTAAAATTGATCCAAACGATGAGAACAAATTTTTAAAAGGGTTGAAACAAAATAGACGCAGTTATCACTATTAACTTAAAGGATCACATAGCAATATAGCAGAGAAGCGCAGTGTGGCCTAGTGCATAGAGCCCAGGACTGAGAGTCAGAAGGTCCTGGGTTAATTAATTAATTCAGGCGTATTTATTGAGTGCTTACTGTGTGTAGAGCAGAGTACTAAGCACTTGAGAGAGTACAATACAAGAACCAACATCACATGGTAGCCTAGTGGACAGAGCACCGGCCTGGGTGTCAGAAGGTCATGGGTTCTAATCCCAGCTCTGCCACTTGTCTGCTGTGTGACCTTAGGCAAGTCACTTCACTTCTGTTTCTCAATTCCCTCTTCTGTAAAATAGGGGCTAAGACTGTGAACACCACGGGGGGACAGGCGCTGTGTTTAATCCTATTTGTTCATACCCACCCCAGAGCTTAGAACAGTGCCTGGCACATAGTAAGTGCTTAGCGATGATCACTATCATTATTATTATTCCCTGCCCACAACAAATTTACAGTCTAGAGTGGGGAAGACAGACATGAGTACAAATAAATAAAATTACAGATATGTACAAAAGCACTGTAGGGCTGAGAAGTGAGGTGAAGTAGGAGGGGGCAAGGTGGTGGACTGCTTTAAAGCCAATGGTGAGGAGTTTTTGTTTGATGTGGAGGTGGATGGGCAGTCACTGAAATTGTTTTGAGGAGCAGGGTGACATATCCTGAGCGTTCCTGTAGAAAAATGATCCGGGCAACAGACTGAAGTATGGACTGGAGTGGATGGGCAGGGATTGTCTCTCTTTATGACTGTATTGTACTTTCCAAGTGCTTAGTACAGTGCTCTGCACACAGTAAGTGTTCAATAAATACAACTGAATAAATGAGAGACAGGAGGTGGGAGGACAGCCAGGAGACTGATGTAGTAATCCAGGTGGGATAGGATGAGTGACTGAATTAACATAATAGCAGTTGGGTTCTAATCCCAGCTCTCCACTTGTCTACTGTGTGACCTTGGGCAAGTTATTTTACTTCTCTGGTCTTCAGTTATGTCATCTATAAGATGGGGATGAAGATTGTGAGACCCATGTGGGTTGCAGACTGAGTCCAACCTGCTTACCCTATATCTACCTCAGTGCTTAAAACAGTTCCTGGCACATGGCAAGCACTTAACAAATACCTTTAAAAAAAATCACATATTATGAATCTAAACAATGGAAGGTGAGCATGAGTACAACATTTTCCAAATAATTATCCACCCTGCAAGCTTGGCATATGTTGATCGGATGCTCAGGTGAACCCAGACACTCTAGCACATGTTATTTATCTGGAAGACTTCAATTCTTTCTTTATTTGCTCCTTCCAACATCTGGCTCTTAAGCGCTTAGTACAGTGCTCTGCACACAGTAAGTACTCAATAAATACGATTGAATGAATGAATGAATGAATGAATGGCTCTGCTCAAGGAGCCACCTGACTTTGCCTACCAGGCTAAAGATCCCTGTGGCTTCACAGCCCTGACACCAAGCAACATCATTTACAATAACAATTGTGGTATTTGTTAAGCACTTACTATGTGCCAGGCACTGTACTAAGAGCTGGGATAGGTACACGACAATCAGACCGACACAGTCCTTATCCCACATAGGGCTTGCAGTCATAATCCCCATTTTACAAATGAGGGAACTGAGGCCGAGAGTAGTGAAGTGACTTACCCAAGGTCATACGGCAGCCATGTGTCACAGCCAGGATTAGAACCCAGGTCCTTCTGATTCCCAGGCCTGTGCTCTATCCACTGGACCATTCTGCTTCCCTCTAGACTATGAGCCCATTGTGGGCAGAGATTGTCTCTCTTTATTGCTGCACTGTACCTTCCAAGCGCTCAGTTCAACGCTCTGCACATGTAACATCATCATCAATCGTATTTATTGAGCGCTTACTGTGTGCAGAACACTGTACTAAGCACTTGGGAAGTACAAATTGGCAACATATAGAGACAGTCCCTACCCAACAGTGGGCTCACAGTCTAAATGTAAGCAATTGAGAGCTCATCTCCTCCAAGAGGCCTTCCCAGACTGAGCCCCCTTTTTCCTCTCCTCCTCCTCATCCCCCCTACCCAACATCTTTCCCCTCCCCACAGCACCTGTATATGTTTGTACAGATTTATTACTCTATTTATTTTACTTGTACATGTTTATTTTCTATTTATTTTGTTAATGATGTGCATTTAGCTTTAATTCTATTTGTTCTGATGACTTGACACCTGTCCACATGTTTTGTTTTGTTGTCTGTCTCCCCCTTCTAGACTGTGAGCCCATTGTTGGGTAGGGACCGTCTCTATATCATCAATCGTATTTATTGAGCGCTTACTGTGTGCAGAGCACTGTACTAAGCGCTTGGGAAGTACAAATTGGCAACATATAGAGACAGTCCCTACCCAACAGTGGTAAAAATGTGATGTGGTACTAGTGATGACCACATCTTTACTATTTACTATTTCACGAAATGTCACTGGACATCAGTTCATTCAATCGCATTTATATGTTGCCAACTTGTACTTGCCAAACGTTTAGTACAGTGCTCTGTACACAGTAGGCACTCAATAAATGCGATTGAATGAATGACTATTTAAAGGGTAACTTGCTTTAAAGCAAAACCCAGCGGTTGTGTATGTTGGCTTCTGAGGTGAACCCAGGAACTCCACCCTGACAACAAACGTCAGGTCACACTGCTTCCTCCTGCCCACCTTCCCCAACATCTCTCCGAAGGCAACAGGGCAGCATGGTCTTAATAATAATAATAATAATGGCATTTATTAGGTGCTTACTATGTGCAAAGCACTGTTCTAACGGCCTCGCAGAACTAGCAAGAGACTTGGGTGCGGGGGGGGGGGGGGGGGGGGGGCGGTGTCAAGGAAACAGGGTTCAGGTTCCATTGGCCTGCTGGGTGTATTGGGGGCAAGTCACAACTTCTCTGTGCTCCCATTTCCTCATCTTTAATATGGGCCTAAAATACCTGTTCTCCCTATTTCTTGGAATATGAGCCCTATGTGGAACAGGGACTGGGTCCAATCTGCTTAAATTAAACTGACATCAGCACCTAGCCCAGTACTTGGCACAAAGGAAGCACCTAATAGGTGCCAGAATAATAATCTTAATAATAGCGGTAATACTGATAACAGAGCCCTAGAGCGATGGTTACATTCCCCCTCCCAGCCACACACAAGGCCACTTGGGACAGTCAAATCAATCAATCAGTGGTATTTATTGAGTGCTTACTGTGTGCAGAGAACTATACTAAGAACTTGGGAGTGTACAATATAACAGAATTGGTACTTAACCTCCTCCAAGAGACCTTCCCTGGCTAAGTCCTCCTTTCCTCTTCTCCTACTCCCTTCTGCAATGCTCTGACTTGCTCCCTTTATTCATCCCCCTTCCCAGCCCCACAGCACTTATGTACATATCTATAATTTATCTGCTTCTATTAATGTCTCTCTCCACTCTAGACTTTAAGCTCACGGGCAGGAATGTGTCTGTTAATTGCTATATTGTACTCTCTCAAGGGCTTAGTACAGTGCTCTGCACATAGTAAGTGCTCAATAAATACGGATGAATGAAAGAATGCCCACAATGAGCTTACATTGTAGAGAGGGGAGACAGATAGTAATATAAATAAATAACATAGATAAGTTCATAAGTGCTGTGGGTGGAGCGAATACCAAATACCTGAGTACCAAATACCAAATACCTTTTAGACTGTGAGCCCACTGTTGGGTAGGGACTGTCTCTATGTGTTGCCAATTTGTACTTCCCAAGCGCTTAGTACAGTCCTCTGCACATAGTAAGCGCTCAATAAATACGATTGATTGATTGATTGATTGAGTACATAATCAGTGGGGCTCAGTGGAAAGAGCCTGGACTTCGGAGTCAGAGGACATGGGTTCAAATCCCAGCTCTGCCAATTGTCAGCTGTGTGACTTTGGGCAAGGCACTTAACTTCTCTGTGCCTCAGTTACCTCATCTGTAAAATGGGGATTAAGACTGTGAGCCCCCCGTGGGACAACCTGATCACCTTGTAATCAGCCCAGCACTTAGAACAGTGTCTTGCACATAGTAAGCACTTAATAAATGCTATTATTATTATTATTATTATTATTATTATTATTATTATTATTATTATCTGGCTCTGTAGCTTTCATCAGTATTTCTTAAGGGTCAACTCTGAGCAGTCTGGTGGACTGCTATTTATAAAAGAGAAGCTCATTTAGAGCAAAAACGTCATATGGAACAAGAGATGAGGAGGTGAAAGAGAAAACAGTGCTATGTACTACAAAACATTAAAGAAAACAATACAAGGAACCACCTTTTTCTGTGCACAAGGTGATCAGAACTGTGGGTCTGATATTGGCCATTTCATCACCTGTCTACTTGTTTTGTTGTTTGCCTCCCCCTTCTAGACTGTGAGCCCATTGTTGGGTAGGGACCGTCTCTATATGTTGCCAACTTGTACTTCCCAGGCACTTGGTACAGTGCTCTGCACACAGTAAGCACTCAACAAATATGATTGAATGAATGAATGAATTGGTGAATTTGACCAATACATACTCATTTGGGGCAGAATTACACAGAAAGACAGACAGAGTTTCTGCCCTTGAGGAGTTTGCAATAGGATGGGGAAGAAGTCCACAAACGTCCTTCTTTTTTTTAATGGCATTTGTTAAACACTTACTATGTGCCAGGTCCTGTCCTAAGTGCGGGGTTAGATACAAACTACTCAAGTGGAACCCAGTCCCTTCCCCATATGGGGCTCACAAGTCTTAATTCCCATTTTACAGATGAGGTAACTTAGCACAGAGAAGCAAAGTGAGCTGCCCAAGGTCATGCAGCAGATAAGTAGTGGCGCCAAGATCAGAACCCAGGTCCTTCTACTTTCCAGGCCTGTGCTCTATCCATTGGTCCACACTACTTAAAGGGTCTGATATTGTTCAACTTATTAACAAAATCTGCACCCAAGTCATCGATGATTTAACGATCCTGAAACGATCTTCGCTGCAGGTGGGCCCGGAGGGCACAAATCAGAATCTGATGGCCACAATGACCGAAACGGAAACCCTGCATCCTACAGAGGTGCCGGGGCCAGCCGTCCCCTGCCCAGATTAGCCACCCCACTCCCACTGGACTTCAAGGGACAATTCAACAGTACGTACTGAGAGTTTACTGTGGGCAGAGCCCTGTGCCAGACAAGTTGAAGGGGCCACTGACGGTCCACACAGATATCAGGCACGCCCTTGCCAACCCGGGAATGATGGGCAGAAATTCCGGAATGTACACTATGACAAAATACATCATAACATAATGACATCATATGTTACGGAAACACTTTTACGGAAATCTCTGAAAGCTTGAGTTTGTCCCGGGAGGGCCCTCCCGCTGGTCCTGTTGATTCCACAGGCGCTGCGTTCTCCTCCCAGGTCCTCGCAAACATGGGTAGCACAGCATTTGCTGGCAGAAGCCAAGGAGGAGTGACTAAAAAGAAAAATAGCAGCATGGCCTAGTGGACAGAGCATGGGCCCAAAAGCCAGAAGGACCTGCATTCTAATCCCAGCTCCTCCACTGGTCTGCTGGGAGACCAGTGACTGTGAGCCCACTGATGGGTAGGGACTGTCTCTATATGTTGCCAACTTGTACTTCCCAAGCGCTTAGTACAGTGCTCTGCACACAGTAAGCGCTCAATAAATACGATTGATGATGATGATGATGAGACCTTGTGTCCAACCCAATTACCTTGTATCTACCCCAGCACTTAGTAGAGTACCTGGCACATAGTAAGTGCTTAATAAATACCACAATTATTATAATTATTATGTGCAAAAACCATTGAGAACCCAAGTGGCCCCAGCTACAGCATCTTTCCAGCTGCGCCGTAGCACCTCAGCCCAGGGGACCATTGCCAGGGTAACCACCAGAGGAGCCTCGCTGTGGTTTTACCTGCCAGCTATCTTCAGGATCCCTGTTGGGAATCCTGGGATCATGTGACAATCCTCACCGTCAATGGCGTCACCCCAGCAGGCCATCTTCCCAACAGGGAAGCGGAGGGACCCAGTGGAAAGAGCCCAGACTTGAGAGTCACAGGACCTGGGTTCTAATCCCAGCTCTGCCACTTGCCTGCTGTGCGACCTTGGGCGAGTCACTTCACTTCTCTGGGCCTCAATTTCCAAAATACAGATTAAATACCTGTTCTCCCTGCTACTTAGACTGTGAGCCCCATGTGGGACAGGGACAAAATCCCAGTGCTTAATACAATGCTTGTCTCATAGTAGGCACTAAATACAGCTTTCATCATGACTATTAACGCTCTACTTCAGGCCCACCAAAATAGGGGGTGGGTTACACTTTGCATGACTATTATCACTTTATGTCTGGCCCACCAGAATAGGGGGTGGGTTACACTTTGTAAGGGGCTGCATTTGTACGAGTCAGGAGGAAAGGCCAGATAGAAACCGGACAAATGACCAAACTAGAGCCAAGCCCACCTCCCCATTACCACCTTGGGGAGCTCTGGTAGACTGCACCCTCCAGAGATGGTTTAGTGGACATTTATTAATGTTGAAATTTTTATTTTACCTTATCCTTTCCTTCATTGTAATTCTTCCATTATATGTAAGCTCCCTGTGGGCACGGAGTGTGTCTATTGTTATACTGTCCTCTCCCAAGCGAGCGCTCAATAGATGTGAGCCCGTTGTTGGGTAGGGACCGTCTCTATATGTTGCCGACTTGTACTTCCCAAGCGCTTAGTACAGTGCTCTGCACACAGTAAGCGCTCAATCAATACGATTGAATTAATGAATGAATGATGGACAGATGTGTTGTCTTCCCCACCTTAAAGATGATTCAGGATGGGGTCGTAATTTGAGCTTCTTGAATTTATCCCAGTGCCACTGCAAATAGCAAGTGCTTAATCAATGTTCATAAAATTGTTTATAGCAATTCCTTGAAATGTATGCCAGAACCATGCCTTACCTCCACAAAATACTGGTCCAAGAAATGAACTATTTTAAGATCTATTGCACAGCTTTGCAACTAATCATGCGATTTTATTACTAATTACCAACTGTCTGTTTTTTTAACTTAATCATAAAATCATGTCCTTCAGAGCCTTAAAAATATGAATCACTGTACTGAGACATTTAATTGCACATGTCATATGGATCAGTTTTTCCAACTGAGGTAATCTGCTGTACACACTAACATGGCTTTGGATGAAAAATAACACAAGAGAAGGGAAAACTAAATAATAATAATAATAATAATAATAATGACATTTATTAAGCGCTTACTATGTGCAAAGCACTGTTCTAAGTGCTGGGGAGGTTACAAGGTGATCAGGTTGTCCCACGGGGGGCTCACAGTCTTCATCCCCATTTCACAGATGAGGAAACTGAGGCACAGAGAAGATAAGTGACTTGCCCAAAGTGACACAGCTGACAATTGGCAGAGTCGGGATTTGAACCCATGACCTCTGACTCCTCTGACTCCAAAGCCTGTGCTCTTTCCACTGAGCCACGCTGCTTCTCTAAAATTAGCCACTTTACAGTGACCCAACTCAATATTACCTGTTTTTCTCAAAGGTCTTTCAGAATCGTGCCTTCCAATTAAGACAAAGAAAAAGCATTCTAAATGTATTTGAATATGAACCCTGGGCTGAGTTAAGACGTGCCTTAAAACCGGACTGTGTCTAACCTGATTAGCTTGTATCTACCCCAGCCCTCAGAACAGTGACTGGTACATAGCAAACGCTTAACAAATGCCATAAAAAAAAAGTCAAACGGTTTACATAAGGAACTATGTGCTGGAAGATGTAAAAGGATTATGAATATTTTACGAAACTGGTTAAAGCTGATTTTACCACACTTCCCTCACCCCCTCGTCCCTTCCTCCCCGCATTGCAAACTCCTCCCCTCCTCCATATCTCCAGAGCATCCCTCCTACCTTACCTCACTGATTTCTTACTATAACCCAACCCTCATGCTTTGCTCTTCTGGTTCTAGTTCTAGAGAAGCAGCGTGACTCAGTGGAAATAGCCCGGGCTTTGGAGTCAGAGGTCATGGGTTCACATCCTGGCTCCGCCACTTGTCAGCTGTGTGACTTTGGGCAAGTCACTTAACTTCTCTGGGCCTTGGTTACCTCATCTGTAAAATGGGGATTAAGACTGTGAGCCCCACGTGGGACAACCTGATCACCTTGCATCCTCCCCAGCGCTTACAACAGTGCTTTGCACATAGTAAGCGCTTAATAAATCCACATAATAAGCACTTAATAAATTCCATGATTATTATTATTATTATTATTATTCTCACCTGCCTCTGCCCCAACACCACACTCCAGTGGGTTTTCGTTTGTGCACTTGAACTTCAATTCAAAAAATGCAGGACTAGGAGGCAGGAGACCTGGATTCTAATCCTGACTCAGCCGTTTGCCTGCTGCATGACGTTAAGCAAGTCACTTCATTTCCCCTGTAAAACGCAAATTACAAACTTGCCCTCCTTCCTCTTAAACTGTGAGCCCCATGTCAGGCAGGGACTGTATCCAACCTGATTATCAGGTATCTATCCCAGAGCTTAGGTGCATAGTAAGCCGTTAACAAACGTTATAATTATTATTGTTATTATTTGGGGCACAGCTCTCAGACTTCACTCCCTTCCTAGTTCCACCTCTCCTTCCCAGCTAAAACCCCTGGGAATTTGGACAGACTGGGTTAGGATGGTGTGTTTGGCACCTGTACCCTGTCCCCATTGGCACCACGGTTCCGTTTCCAAAGCTATAGCTAGGACAGGGTGAAAGACTATTGTTGCTCTGATGAAAGTACACACAAAGAAAAGAAACTGGAGAAAGTGGCTGGAGGGAAGATTGGGGGAATAGGTGGGGCTGAGTTTGAGAACAGGAAAGGATTTGGGGATGGACTCACCTGCAGGGATTGGATTCATATTACAGCAAGGTGTAAGAGTGCTAAGAAAAGCTGAAAATAACGCAGTAGGTTTCCTCAGAGTGCATGTATTGTCATTTGGCGAAGCAGTGTGGCTCAGTGGAAAAGAGCACGGGCTTGGGAGTCGGAGGTCATGGGTTCGAATCATCATCATCATCATCCTCATCATCATCATCATCATCATCATCAATCGTATTTATTGAGCGCTTACTATGTGCAGAGCACTGTACTAAGCGCTTGGGAAGTACAAATTGGCAACATATAGAGACAGTCCCTACCCAACAGTGGGCTCACAGTCTAAAAGGGGGAGACAGAGAACAAAACCGAACATACTAACAAAATAAAATAAATAGAATAGCTATGTACAAGTAAAATAAATAAATAAATAGAGTAATAAATATGTACAAACATATATACATATATACAGGTGCTGTGGGGAAGGGAAGGAGGTAAGATGGGGGGGGATGGAGAGGGGGACGAGGGGGAGAGGAAGGAAGGGGCTCAGTCTGGGAAGGCCTCCTGGAGGAGGTGAGCTCCCAGCAGGGCCTTGAAGGGAGGAAGAGAGCTAGCTTGGCGGATGGGCAGAGGGAGGGCATTCCAGGCCCGGGGGATGACATGGGCCGGGGGTCGACGGCGGGACAGGCGAGAACGAATCCCGACTGCCACTTAGCTGTGTGACCTTGGGCAAGCCACTTAACTTCTCTGTGCCTCAGATACCTCATCTGTAAAATGGGGATTAAGACTGTGAGCCCCACGTGGGACAACCTGATCACCTTGTATCCCCCCAGTGCTTAGAACAGTGCTTTGCACATAGTAAGCACTTAACAAATACCATTATTATTATTATTATTATTATTATTATCATTATTATTATGTGGTCATAACCTGGACTCTGCTGCACTACTAAACAGTTAGATGACCCAAAGCAGGCTACAAGGAAGTGGAGGAGCAGGGAGAAGTGATCATTCACAAACTATAGTCAGCTGATACAGCCAATCAATCAGATGCATTTACCCTCTCTTGACCCTGCGGTTCCCTCCAGTTATTGATCTCCATCCTACTATTCCTCTCCAAACTCCTTGAGCGAGTTGTGTACACCCACTGTCTCAAGTTCCTCTGCTCCAATTCTCTCCTTGACGCCCTCCAATCTGGCTTCCGTCCTCTTCACTCCACAGAACCCACCCTCTCAAAGGTCACCAGTGATCTCCTCCTTCCCAAATCCAATGGTCTCTACTCCATCCTAAACCTCCTCCACCTCTCAGCTGCCTTTGACACTGTCGACCATCCCCTTTCCCTGGAAACATTATCCAACTTTGACTTAACTGACATTGTCCTTTCCCGGTTCTCTTCCAATCTCTCTGGCCACTCATTCTCAGTCTCTTTCACGGGTTGCTCCTCTGCCTCCCACCCCTTAACAGTGGGGGTCCCTCAAGGTTCAGTTCTGGGTCCCCTTCTATTCTCCATCTACATCCACTCCTTTGGAGAACTCATTCGTTCCTATGGCTTCAACTACCACCTCTATGCAGATGATCCCCATATCTACATCTCCAGCCCTGAACTCTCTCCCTCTCTGCATTCTCACATTTCCTCAACTTCAAGACATCTCTAGTTGGATGTCCCCCTGTCACCTCAAGCTTAATATGGCTAAAACAGCACTTATCTTCCACCCAAACCCTGACTTCCCGCTCACTTTCCCATCACTGAAGACGGCACCGCCCTCCTTCCTGTCTCACAAGCCCGTTACCTTGGCATTATCTTTGACTCCTGTCTCTCATTCAACCCACACATTCAAGCCATGACTAAATCCTCTCAGTTCTACCTTCACGACACCGCTAAAATCCACTCCTACCTCTCCATCCAAACTGCTACCACATTAATCCAATCCCTTAACCTATCCCACCTTGATTACTGTATCAGCCTCCTTGCTGAGCTCCCTGTTTCCTGTCTCTCCCTACTCCAGTCCAACTTCACTCTGCTGCCCATATCACTATTCTACAAAACTGTTCAGGCTGTATTTCCCCACTTAAAAATCTTCAATGGTTGCCCATCCACCTCCGCATCAACAAAAACTCCTCACCATTGGCTTCAAAGCACTCAATCACCTTGCCCCCTCCTACCTCACCTCACTACCTACTAAAACCCTGCCAGCATTTTGCTCCTTTAATGCTCACCACCTCACTGTACCTCAATCTTTTCTATCTTGCCCACATCCTGCCTCTGGTCTGGAATGCCCTCCTTCCTCACATCCAACAGATGATAACTCTATCCTACTTCAAAGCCTTATTGAGGGCACATCTCCTCCAACAGGCCTTCCCTAAGTCCTCCTTTCCTCTTCTCCCTCTCCCTTTTGTATCACACTGACTTGCTCCCTGTATTCATCCCCCCTCCCAGCCCCCAAGCACTTATGAACATATATGCAATTTATTTATATTAATGTCTGTCTCCCCCTGTAGACTGCAAGCTTGTTGTGGGCAGGGAATGTGTCTGTTTACTGTTTCTTTTTAATGACATTTATTAAGTGCTTACTATGTGCAAAGCACTGTTCTAAGCACTGGGGGGGATATAAGGCGATCAGGTTGTCCCACGTGGGGCTCACAGTCTTAATCCCCATTTTACAGATGAGGTAACTTGAGGCTCAGAGAAGTTAAGTGATTTGCCCAAGGTCACACAGCAGACATGTGGAAGAGCCGGGATTTGAACCCACAACCTCTGACTCCAAAGCCTGTGCTCTTTCCACTGAGCCATGCTGCTTCTCTACTGTTATACTGTACACACCCAAGCTCTTAGTACAGTGCCCTGAACACAGTAAGCATTCAATAAACTGACAGCTTTTAGACTGTGAGCCCACTGTTGGGTAGGGACTGTCTCTATGTGTTGCCAATTTGTACTTCCCAAGCGCTTAGTACAGTGCTCTGCACATAGTAAGTGCTCAATAAATACGATTGATTGATTGACTGAATTAATTCAATAAATTCAATAAATATGATTGAATGAATGAATATTGAGTGTTTTGTGCACAGGGCATTGTTCTACACACTTGGGAGAGTACACTATAACAGAGTTGACAGACATCTTCCTTACCTCCACTGCATAGGATATCCCCCCAAAAAGTAACAGCCAAATCAAATACTACTAAAAATCTGTTAACTTTATTATTGTCTAAAAAGGTGTAGTATTTCCTACTACATACCTGGGAAGTAGTAATAATAATAATAATAACATTTGTTAAGTGCTTACTAATTGTCAAGAACTGTTCTAAGTGCTGGAGTAGATACAAATCAACCAGGTTGTATGCAGTCCCTGTCCCACATTGAACTCACGGTCCAAGTAGGAAGGAAAACAAGTATTTAAACCCTATTTCACAGATGGGGAAGCTGAGCCACAGAGTAGTAAAGTGATTTGTCCAAGGTCACACAACTGGCAAAGCAGCGTGGCTCAGTGGATAGAGCTCGGGCTTTGGAGTCAGGGGTCATGGGCTCGAATCCCGGCTCTGCCAATTGTCAACTGTGTGACTTTGGGCAACTCACAAATTCTCTGTGCCTCAGTTCCCTCATCTGTAAAATGGGGATTAAGACTTTGAGCCCCCCAAGGGACAACCTGATCTCCTTGTAACCTTCCCAGTGCTTAGAACAGTGCTTTGCACATAGTAAGCGCTTAATAAATGTCATTATTATTATCATTATTATTATTTTATTATTAAATGGCAGAGCTGGGATTAGGACCTAGGTCCTTAAATTCTCAGCCCTGTGCTCATTCCACTAACCCATTCTCTAGACGACCCTGAACAACTGGAACAACTTTGGCTACCTGTGCTTCCTCTCACAAAGCCTTTTGGGTTGTTTTCACTGGATACTTTATGGATTATTAATGCAGCATGGGCTATTAAATTGGCAACACTGAATTAAAAGATGATAATTAATTCACAAATAAACCCTCACAGCCCTGGATTTTAAAACATGAACACAGTCCCTCAAGTATCACCTACTGCTCTATTATTCAGCTCTCACAACTTTTTTTGAATGATGAGTCAGACTACAACTATGACAACCGTTACCATGGAAGCTCGTCCTATCACTTTCACAAGTAGTAAAATTACATTTACAGCATTACTATTAATGCCTTGAATAAGATTCATTTTACCCCATTTACCCCATCGCTCTCCCAAACCCCAAAGTGGTCCTGTTTCATGATTTCATGAAATATATACATCATAAATGGAGAACAAATTTGACTCTCTGGCCAGAATCATTGATCTCCCTTTTTTATGGTATTATTTACTAAACACTTACTATGTTCCAGATACTGTAGTGCACACTGGGGTAGATACAAGCTCATCAGGTTGGACCCGATCTTTGTCCCACATGGGCTCACAGTGTTATCCCCATTTTCCAGATGAGGTAACTGAGGGACAGAGAAGTGAAGTGATTTGCCCAAGGTCACACAGCAGATAAGTGGCAGAGGCAGAATTAGAACCCAAATCTTTCTGACCCTAGGCTGTTGCTCTATCCACTAGACCATACCACTTCCCATTAAAAGTCAATAGTGAATACACTGGGATAGGAATCTTGTAGGGTGAAGTCAGAGAATATTATCCCCTCTTCCTCAAAGTGGCTTATGTTTAGAGCAAACAGTGGAAAAGATGGGGTGACTTTTTTAGAATCTATCCTTTTGGACAGTAAACACGTGCATCTGGTACTATGCAGTACTTTAAATTTTGGCAAGGATTCTAATCCCTGATCCACCCACCACTTTTCTGCTGTGTGTGACCTTGGGCAAATCGCTTCACTTCTCCAGTCCTCGGTTCTCTCATTTGCAAAATGGGGATTAAATCCTACTCCCTGTCTGAGCTCCATGGGGAAGGGACTGTGTCTAATCCAGTTATCTTGCATCTTGTATTTTCCCCAGTTCTTAGTATAGTGCTGGGAAAAAGTAAGCACTTAATTACTGTAAGAGTAAAAATGACTCTGTTCCTCCATCATTTATCACTATTAAGGGTGCCCACAAGTCTCTTTTATTGAATAAGACCATGTAAGACATACTGTCATTTTTTTTGAAAGGACCATATTTCAGTCAACTCTTAGCAGCTTCTGTAGAATTCCCAGCTGTAGTATAATGTCCTTTCAAGATTATTATTATCTCAACAATCACACAGCCTTTAAGGTTTTTCTGCTCAGGTAAAAATGAAGAAACTGTCACCAGCCTCTTGACTTCTTGACTGTTCACTGACACTACAAAGTACTAGCAGGATGAAAAGAGAAGGTATCACTTAACTAAGATGAATAAGAATGCTATATGAGAGCAGTATCATTTAACAATGAACTAAGCAGCTAACTTGGTGATATTTTTTTAAATCAGTATTTAAGTGTTTACTATGTACCAGGTCCTGTACTAAGTGCTGGGGTAGATACAAGATAATCAGGTTGGACACAGTCCATGCTCCACATGGGACTCACAGTCTTAATCTCATTTTACAGATGAGGTAACTGAGGTACAGAGAAATTAAGTGATTAGCCCACAGTTCACTTAATGGGCAAGCCGTGGAGTTGGGATTAGAACTCAGGTCCTTCTGACTTTCAGGCCGGTGCTCTACTTAAGACCTAATCCTAGTTTTTCATCTACTCATATTGTAAGATATTTTCCTCTTGTGCCACATACAAGATGAGTCTCTGGTCTCCAACTATTCACAGAAAGGAAAGGTAGAGTCCCTTCTGGACACTAAAATCCTCATGGTCAGGGAACATGTCTACCAACTGTGTTACATTGTACTCTCCCAAGCACTTAGTGCCCTGCATATAGTAAGTGCTCAATAAATCCTATTGATTGATTATAAAGGAAATCCCACCCACTCCAACCCAAAGTCGCTGCATCTTTTAAGGATTATAAATTAATAATGACAAGCAGCAAGGCCTAATGGATAGAGTGTGAGCCCGGAAGTCAGAAGGACCAGGATTCTGGTCCCAGGGGAAGCAGCGTGGTTCAGTGGAAAGAGCAAGGGCTTTGGAGTCGGAGGTCAGGGGTTCAAATCCCAGCTCCGCCACTTGTCAGCTGTGTGACTTTGGGCAAGTCACTTCACTTCTCTGTGCCTCAGTTCCCTCATCTGTAAAATGGGAATTAAGACTGTGAGCCCCCCGTGGGACAACCTAATCACCTTGTAACCTCCCCAGCACTTAGAACATTGCTTTGTACATAGTAAGCACTTAATAAATGCCATTATTATTATTATTACTATTATTATTCTAATTCTGGCTCCACCACTTGTCTGCTGTGTGATCTTGGGAAAGTCCTGGAATGCCCTCCCTCTGCCCACCCGCCAAGCTAGCTCTCTTCCTCTCTTCAAGGCCCTACTGAGAGCTCACCTCCTCCAGGAGGCCTTCCCAGACTGAGCCCTTTCCTTCCTCTCCCCCTCGTCCCCCTCTCCATCCCCCATCTCACCTCCTTCCCTTCCCCACAGCACCTGTATATATGTATATATGTTTGTACATATTTATTACTCTATTTATTTATTTATTTTACTTGTACATAGCTATTCTATTTATTTTATTTTGTTAGTATGTTTGGTTTTGTTCTCTGTCTCCCCCTTTTAGACTGTGAGCCCACTGCTGGGTAGGGACTGTCTCTATATGTTACCAACTTGTACTTCCCAAGCGCTTAGTACAGTGCTCTGCACACAGTAAGCGCTCAATAAATACGATTGATGATGAAGTCACTTCACTTCTCTGTGCCTCCATTTCCTCATCTGTAAAAGAGGGATTAAGACTGTGAGCCCCATGTGGGTCAGGGACTGTGTCTAACCTGATTAGCTTGTATCTACTCCAGTGCTAATACAGTGTCTGGCACACAGTAAATGCTTAACAAATCTCATTAAATAAAACAAAATAACACTGCACTGAGGGAAGCTCACCTCTCAAGGTTGCACCTACAGAGTTTCCAGTACTCCACCAGTCTTGACTATGGGAGGGAACGTCAACCAAAGGCATATTCATTCCATTCCTAGCTTGGGCAGCGGCTAGCGAGTGGAAGGCAATCGGCTACAAGTCAAAACTCTCCTGTGCTGGGCAGCAGCGGCATGGGAGTCGAGGGCAGAGACTCAGTTTTACTGTGCAGAAGCAGGCAGTGGTAAACCGCTTCCGTATTTTTACCAAGAAAACTCTATGGTCACACTACCAGAATGATTGCAAAGGAGGTGGGGCGTTCTGGGAGAGATGTTGCCGACTTGTACATCCCAAGCGCTTGGTACAGTGCTCTGCACACAGTAAGCGCTCAATAAATATGACTGAATGAATGAATGGCATCACTAAAGGTCGGATACGACTCGACATCGTAAGACAACAACAACAAGGGAAGCTAATTCATTCACCACAATAGCAACGATGGTAAATGCCAAAGGCTGAGGTAAATACAAGATAATCCAATCAGACCCAGTCCCTGTCTCTGTCCCATGCAGAGGCTAAAAGTCTAAGGGGGAGGGAGGACAGGGATTTTATTCCCATTTTAATCAATAAAAGATATTTATTGAGCACTTACTGTGTGCAGATGAATAAACTGAAGCACAGATAAATTAACTGACATTCTTGAGGACTCTCAGCAGGTAACTGGTGGATCAAGTGCTTAGTGCAGTGCTCTGCACACAGTAAGCGCTCAGTACACACCATTGATTGACTAGAGACTAGAACCTGAGTCTTCAGACACTCAGTCCCAACACCTTTCCATTAGGCCTTGCTGCCATAATAATAATAATAATGGAATTTATTAAGCACTTACTATGTGCAAAGCACTGTTCTAAGCACTGGTGAGGATACAAAGTGATCAGGTTGTCCCACGAGGAGCTCACAGTCTTAATCCCCATTTTACAGATGAGGTAACTGAGGCCCAGAGAAGTGAAGTGACTTGCCCAAAGTCACACAGCTGACAATTGGCAGAGCCGGGATTTGAACCCATGACCTCTGATTCCAAAGCCCGGGCTCTTTCCACTGAGCCACGCTGCTTCTCAGCCATCTGCTGCATTGTTAGATCCTTGAGGGAAGGCACCGTGACTACTCTATTATAGTGCATTCTTCCAAGAGCTTAGTATCGTGCTCTGGACATGGTAACCTCTCATTAAATACCAAATCAACTGATGAGTAAACTTGTGCTCCCAAGTAAACTTCACTGCCATTTCTATTCTAAAACGATTACAACAGTGCAAGAATCACCTTGGTTATCTTTTATTTAGTTATTGTTCTCTTGTTCTGATCCTTACTATTTTCAAATTATTGTGGCTTTCGAAGGTGCATCTGTTTGAACTGTGAAAACCATTCTTAAGAGTTCATTATCAAGACCACCACTTGTCTAAATATTTTCTCTCTTTTGGGGGGCTGCCCATAGAATTTCCTGGCACATAATGCTACTACTACTACTAATAATAATAATAGTGGTATGTGCTAAGTGCTTACTATGTGCCAGGTACTATTCTCTGCTCTGGGGTAGATACAAGATAATCAGGTTGGACACATTCCCTGTCCCAGAGAGGGCTCACAGACTTTACAAATGAAGTAAGTGAAGCACTGCAGAGAGGGAAAGTGATCAGAGCTGGAGATGTAGATTTGGGTTTCATCTGCAGAGAGGTGGTGGTTGAAGCCATGGGAACGAATGAGTTCTCCAAGTGAGTAGGTGTAGATGAAGACTAGAAGGGGACCCAAAACTGAACCTTACGGGACACCCACAGTTAGAGTTAGGGGATGGGAGGCAGAGGAGGAGCCCATGAGAGAGACAGAATGAGCAGCCAGAGAGACAGGAGGAGAACAAGGAGAGGACTGTGTCAGTGACACAGTGGACGATGTTTCCAGGAGAAGGGGGTGGTTGACAGTGTCAAAGGCAGCTGAGAGGTGGGCGAGGATTAGGATGAAGTAGAGGCCACTGGATTTGGAAAGAAGGTAAATCACTGGTGACCTTTGAATCGAGAGGTGGAGGAGGATTAGGATGAAGTAGAGGCCATTGGATTTGGAAAGAAGGTAACTCACTGGTGACCTTTGAGAGGGTAATTTCTGTGGAGTGAAGAGGATGGCAGCCAGATTGGAGGGGGTCAAGGAGGGAAACTGAGGCCCAGAAAAGTTAAGTGACTTGTCTAAGGTCACACAGCAGCCAAGTGACAGAGCCCGGGATTAGATCCCAGGTATTCTGACTGTAAGGCCCATGCTCTTTCCACTAGGCAACACTGGTGCTCTGTATTTGATTGAAGTTTATGTATTTATTAAAATTTATATAACTCAGGAGTTGTATATATTGGGATCTAGCCTGCTTCTCCCTTCTTTCTCTCCCTGCTCATTAAACTCTGGGTCTAACATAACTTTGGTGGTGAAAATTGACAAGCGGAATGACAAGCTTGTTGTCCCTGGTCCCTAGGAGAAAAGGCATGGGAGTCAGAAGGTCATGAGTTCAAAATCTGGATCCACCACTTTGCTGTGTGACTTTGGGCTACTGATTTCACTTCTCTGGGCCTCAGTTACCTCATCTGTAAAATGGGGATTCAATCCTACTCCCTCCTACTTGGACTGTCTCCAACCAGAATGATTTGTATCTACTTCACTGCTGAGTACAGCGCTTGGCACATAGTAAGCATTTAACAAGTCCCATAAAAAAATATGAATCACAAGGATGTTCCTTCTGATTAAATGTGTTCTCACTCATGTGATTATAAGGCTTTATAGTTTTAGTGATTACACCACTCTTACCCCAATTCGATACAGGGTTCATTATTGAGATGTAAAAGTCTCGACCTATCTTATTCCAGCTGCACATCCCCACTTCTCTTCTCTTGCAAAAGAGTGGCTTATTGTTTGGTGTGAAGCATTCAGCCTCCTAACATCAATTCCTCCCTGCAGGCTCTTGACCCTGAAGTGTCAGGCCCGAGACTGTCATTCTCAAAAGGAGAAAATGAAAAATCGGTTTCCATTTCAGTTTGCTTGTATCCACCTTAGTACAGTGCCTGGTACATAGTAAGTAAACAAATGCCATAATTATCTCTAGACTGTAAGCTCGTTATGGGCAGGGAATGTGGCTGTTTATTGTTGTACTATATTTTCCCAAGGCCTTAGTCCAGTGCTCTGCACACCGTAAGCACTCAATAAATACAACTGAATGAATAATTCTGGTAGACAGCTGTCATGGAATGCCTCATGGATGTGGAAGCTTCATCCACAATCTTCTTAAAGAGCTCGGAGTCTGAGACATTCCCCCAGACACAACAGCAGGATAAAGGTTTAAAAAGCTGAGGTGACTGAATGACTGTAAAGACGGTTCCTTAAAAAGATAATAATGGTTTTTGTTAACTACTATGTGCCAAGCACTGCTCTAAGCACTAGGGTGGATACAAGCTGATCGGGTTGGGCACAGTCCCTGTCCTGTGTGGGGCTCACAGTCTCTATCCCTATTTTACAGATGAGGTAACTGAGGTACAGAGAAGTTAAGTGACTTGCCTAAGGCAGGCTGACAAGCAGACAAGTGGCAGAGCCAGGATTAAAACCCATGACCTTCTGACTCTTAGGCCCTTGTGCTCTACTCATTATGCCATACTGCTTCTCTAGCCAGACTGCTTCTCTATGCCGCGCTGCTTCTCTAGAGACATTCACATATCAAGTAGGAGACTGCAAACCTTACTCCTTATGTATCAATCAATCGTATTTACTAAGCGCTTACTGTGTGCAGACCACTGGATTCAGTGCTTGGAAGAGTACAGTATCAAAGAGTTGGTCGATGTGTTCCCTGCCCACAAAGAGCTTACATTCTAGAGGAGGAGATAGACATTAATAAATGAATACCAGATATGCACATAAGTAGTGTGGGAGGGGTGAATAATGGGTGCAAGTCCAAGTGCAAACTCCCCCCAGATGTAAACAGCTGAGATTCCTTTGAAGGAACTCACGAACGTTTTTCCAAAATAATGAAAAGATAAATACCGAGGCTGTCTACTTAGGCTTGAAAGCTGACATTCCTAAAGAGGGTGCCTTAATGGTTTAAAATGTGCTCATTTAATTTGACACAATAAATTGAATGCACATGCCTGCCAAACAATCTGGGAAATGGGTATTTGCCAAATACAAACACACATACACATGCAGGTAAATATAAATGAATCAGCAAGTTTCTACCCACTGCAGTCTCTTCTTCTCGTCGGCATTTGTCTGAGCTCCTTCTATGGCTTCTGCTGAAATTTGGAATGTCCCTTTTACTACCAAAGCTATCTTCTATTCTTCTTTTCTGTTTGACAACTCTAGACTGTAAGCTCATGGTAGGCAGGAGATGTGTCAGTTGAATGTCATATTGTACTCTCCCCTGTACTTAGTACAGTGCTCTGCACACAGTAAGCGCTCAATAAATACGACTGAATGAACCAATAACTTGTCCCCAAGTTGTCACTTGCTGCCTCACCACCCAGCAACAGTTTAAGTGGGTTGGCTGGCCCAGTTGGTCCAGAGGGTTATTACATTTCTCCCCATTTTATCCGATCCCTACCCCCACCCTCATTTGTTCACGCTCCATTATCTGAGTCAGCATCATTGCATTTGTTAAGCGCTTACTATGCATCGAGCACTATTCGAAGCACTAGGGTAGATATGAGTTAAGATGGAGACAGTCCCTGAAACACAAGGGGGGCTCACAGTCTAATCTGAATCCTAGGGACAAAAACCCTGAATGTTATTGTGCCACGTAATGGCACTGCCGTGATGCCAGTCAGGGACAACCATCTCAAACAGTATAGCAAGGATCCTTCTCAACCTTCATGGAGGCTTCAACAATGCTGGACTCTCGGCTCCCCGATTCTTCTCTGACTTTGTCTTAGAATATAATGATCTCACCAACTGGCATCTTAGCCAAATGGCATCTGGTAACTGTCTTTCTCCCTCCGATGGATTAGTGAAATGTTCTCCTGAGGCCACAGTATTGTCTGGGGAGTGTTCGAAGAACATCCTGCTTCCTCAGATTCTGCATTTTGGGCTTTCTTTCCCCAAAGCCACTTATCCTCTCTGTGCCTGTTTCCTCAGCTGTTAAATGTGGATGTAATATCTGTTCTTCCTCCTACTTACCCTGGGAGCCCCACATGGGACAGAGATTATGTTGAACTTGAGTATTTTGTGTCTAAACCAGCCCTTGGTACAGTGCTTGGAACATTGTAAGAGCATGACAATACCATAATTATTATTAGTAGTAGTAGTAGCATGACTCCAACATGTGCACACACGTACACACAAACTTTTCCCAGACACGAAGGGAGGGAGGGAGGGCGGTCCCTAATTTGAACGCTGGAAGCCAGGAACTGGGTCATTTGGCCATTCGGCCATTCGGCTATTGAACCAAAAGAGTCGACTCGGGCAAGAACGGCCAGTGAAGCCAAAATTTTCCCAAAGGCCTTCTCCTTTTTTGTCCCTGAAGGTGAGGGGGAAGTCACATCTCACCTCAGATTTGAAGTTGAGTCACAAGCGCTTAGTACAGAGCTCTGCATACGGTACGCCCTTAATAAACACCATCAACTGGAGTCCAGAGTTTGGATCCACCGTGACGAGCAAAGAGCTTCAATCACAAAAGTGCTCTTCCAACAGCTCATAGCTGTGGTCCTCAAACTAAGACCTTCCTTTCCTCCTATTTATCACCCAGGTGCATTGAATTTGTGAACAAACAAGCCGTGCAGATGCTCTCTCTTGCTTCAGCCCAAAGAAATCACTCCCACACTATTGGTGAGGATGGGAAGGTCTAGTTATAACTGTCAGACTGGTGGTTGATCGTGATAACTTTTTAAACTTGTCCAACTCAATCATTCCTTTTATATTTTATGACAAATCATCTCATTATTTGGAAACGGCAAAACCAAAATTTCCTATAAGGAAAGAAAGAGAGAAGCACTAGTTTACTGCCAAAATAAAAAAGGCAGGGAAGCAGAAACCATATTTCCACTGTGTATTTAAATTAAGGAAAATAATTTCTACTATTCCAAATTAAGAACTACTTAGACTTTCTTTTCTTTACAGAGAAACATATTTTGCCTAAATCATACTTCCACAATGAAAACTAAAGAGAGATGTTTTGTTGTTGATTGGTGAGCAACTGCATAGTCTCAGGCAAATAAGAAACAAATACCAGACATCATCTCTTGAAAGCATCAAATGCATCACATCAAATGCAGAACACAGTTCTTCACCAGTCACTCAGTCAATCGTATTTATTGAGTGCTTACTGTGTGCAGAGCATTGTATTAAGCACTTGGGAGGGTACGATACAACAATATAACAAACACATTCCTCCCTGCCCACAGTGAGCTTACAACCCATAGGCAGAGGTAGACACTGGGTAGGGGCCGTCTCCATACGTTGCCAACTTGTACTTCCCAAGCGCTTAGTACAGTGCTCTGCACACGTAAGAGCTCAATAAATAGGATTGAAAGAATGAATGAATATAAATAACCAATGCCCCCAGCTACTCTCCTAGATAGTGTGTCTGAAAAATGTTGTGATAAACTTGGAGAAATCTAGGAATAGAACTATAATAGAGTGAAAGAGCTGCATTTTAATTAAAAAAAAATAGAAAGCCATGGATCTGAACTCCCTTTTTTTTTAATGGAATCTGTTATGTGCTTACTATGGGCCAGGTACTTTACTAAGCACTGGGGTGGATACAAGCTAATCAGGTTGGACACAGTCCATGTCCCATGTGCTTCTCTTAGTCATCACTTAAGACTTCATTGCATATTTTATTATATGTCCTGCAGAAATGACATTTAAGATATTTGCATCCTGTCCACTGTGAGGCCTGATGATTTTAAACTGGATTTGGGTATGTCTGGAAGCAACTGTCACAACTCATTTTCAGCAAAGCCTATCAGGGATGGATGAGAAGATCTCTTGGGGAAAGTAAGGATGCTTGAACGAGATCTCTCATGATGTGTAATGATGGTGCAGGGTATATTCAGAGTGACACCTCACCGACCAGAACTTCGCCTGCCCCAGCAGCTAAACTGATCTCCTTCCCCAACAGTCTCCACAACCAAGCCAGACTAAGAGGTGCCTCACTGATTACCTCTGAAGAATCCCAAGAGCCTTACCATAATTGCACACGTGGGGAAAACCGGAGGGAAAGTGGACTTATTTACTTAGGTTACTCAAGGGACAACATGGCTGCTTCAGACATATAGCGATACAATTCAGGTGGAAATGAGTTGTTGCTTTTTGTTTCTTTTGTAACTGGGGCAAAAACTAGAGAAGCAGGGTGGCTTCTTAGACAGAGCACAGACGTAGGAGTCATAAGGACCTGGGCGGATGACCTTGGGCAAGTCATCTCACTTCTCTGGGACTCAGTTACCTCATCTGTAAAATGGGGGCTACGAGTGTGAGCCCCATGGGGGACTGGGAATACGTCCAACCTGACTGACCTGTATCTACCCCAGCGCTTAGAACAGTGGCTGGAACATACTAATAATAACAATAATAATGACAGCATTTGTTAAGTGCTTACTATGTGCAAAGCACTGTTCTAAGCGCTGGGGGGGATACAATGTGATCAAGTTGTCCCACGTGGGGCTCACAGTCTTAATCCCCATTTTTACAGATGAGGTAACTGAGGCTCAGAGAAGTGAAGTGACTTGCCCAAGGTCACACAGCAGACTTGTGGTGGAGTCAGCATTCGAACCCATGACCTCTGACTCCAAAGCCCATGCTCTTTCCACTGAGCCACGCTGCTTCTCTAAGTACTCTAATTCTCTAAGTACTTAACAAGTACTCTAAGTACTTACTAAGTACTTAACAAGTACCATAATACTAATAACAATAACAAAAACTGATTTTAAATTTTGAAAATTGCCAGGGAGGGTCTGTTTTTACTATTTAAATTCAACAAAATTTGCATGTCAGGGGCTTCTTTAGTAATATTACTCCTTTTCATCATTTACAAATTATTCAGATGACTAAATGAACATACTCCCTCTAGACCGTAAGCTCACTGTTGGCCAGGAATGTCTCTACCAACTCTGTTATACATACTCTGTTATATAGAGAGAAGCAGCATGGCTCAGTGGAAAAAGCCCGGGCTTTGGAGTCAGAGGTCACGGGTTCAAATCCCGGCTCCGCCAATTGTCAGCTGTGTGACTTTGGGCAAGTCACTTAACTTCTCTGGGCCTCAGTTACCTCATCTGTAAAATGGGAATTAAAACTGTAAGCCCCCCTGTGGGACAACCTGACCACCTTGTAACCTCCTCAGCGCTTAGAACAGTGCTTTGCACATAGTAAGCGCTTAATAAATGCCATTATTATTATTATTATTATTATTATAGAGAGAGAAGCAGCATGGCTCAGTGGAAAGAGCACGGGCTTTGGAGTCAGAGGTCATGGGTTCGAATCCCGGCTCCGCCACATGTCTGCTGTGTGACCTTGGGAAAGTCACTTAACTTCTCTGAGCCTCAGTTACCTCATCTGTAAAATGGGGACTAAGACTGTGAGCCCCAGGTGGACCAACCTGATCACCTTGTATCCCCCTCAGCGCTGAGAGCAGTGCTTCGCACATAGTAAACACTTAACAAATGCCATCATTATTATTATTACTATACTGTACTCTCCCAAGTACTTAATACAGTGCTCTGCATACAATAAGAGTTTAATAAAGTTGCATGATCCAGTGGATAGAGCACGGGCCTAGGAGTTGGAAGAAGGACCTGGGTTCTAATTCCGACTCCCCACTTGCCTACCGTGTGATCTTGGACAAGTCACTTACCTTCTCCATGCCTCCGTTACCTCATATGCAAAATGGGGATTAAGATTGTGAGCCCTTTGTGGGACATGCTTAGCTTGTATCAACCTCAGCATTTAGAACAGTGCCTGGTATTCAGAAAGCACTTATCAAATATGATTTAAAAAAATAAATAAATACCACTGATTGGTCACTGGCAGTGGTCTGTCATCTCTCAATGTACTGTCCCCTGGCAGCCTCAAAGGCCAACTCAACTAAGGCATAGCAGAATTGAGGCAATTTTGCTTAATTTGGGGTACTGCATAAGAGATATGTATATATGTTTGTACTTATTTATTACTCTATTTATTTATTTTATTTGTACACATTTATTCTATTTATTTTATTTTGTTAATATGTTTTGTTTTGTTGTCTGTCTCCCCCTTCTAGACTGTGAGCCCACTGTTGGGTAGGGACCGTCTCTATATGTTGCCAACTTGTACTTCCCAAGCACTTAGTACAGTGCTCTGCACACAGTAAGCGCTCAATAAATACGATTGAATGAATGAATGAATGAATCTGAGGAGAGGACTCTCTACTGGAGAGAGAAATACAGTGATGTTCACTCAAGACATAAGCAAAACTCATTACGGCTTTCAGAGTGGGGAGTAGGGAAATCCCTAGCAAAAAATATCAATGGCCCCTTTAAGAACGAACAAAATATATGTGGAATCAATCATTGATGGATGTGACACTGAAAAGCATTGCACAGACATGCTAAATTGATGTAAGATATCAACTAAATGGCTAAAACCGATTTAGGGAAGCAATATGGCCTATGGATAAAGCACAGGCCTGGGGGCCAGAGGACCTGGGTTCTAATCCCACTTACCTGCTGTGTGACCTAGGACAAGTCACTTCATATCTCTGTATCTCAGTTTCCCCACCTGCAAAATGGGGATTCAACACCTGTTCTCCCTCCTACTTGGACTGTGAGCCCCACTTGTGACAGGGACTGTTTCTGACATGATTAACTTGAATCAACCCCAGAGCTAAGAACGTTGTTTGGCAAAGAGTAAGCCCCAAACAAATACCATTTAAAAGAAAATGGCAGAATTAAAATGGATTTAAAGATGGCTTTGGAATTACGTTACAAGAAATTAAAATCTTACTTATTTAAATTTGAGGCGATGGTGGATAGCTTAATCCTAATTTTAAGAAATGATTTGAGGGCATAGAAATCAGGTTTAAATCAGGCAAGATTTTGTTAGACATTATTCCAAGGGCTTAAGAATTCCATTTCAGTCTGAGTCAGAGAGAATAAAAGTTCTTAAGATCACTGGTTGGTCTGATAAATAAATAGGAAATCCCAGGTGGGACAATAAACAGGGAGTCAGTGAGTCAATCAAATTTATTGAGCACTTACTGTGTGCAGAGCACTGTACTATGTGCCAGAGAGCGTATGATAAAACAATAAACAGACACATTCCCTGCCCACAACAAGCTAACAGTCAAGAGGCAGGAAAGGTAATTTTGAGGGGTGAAAACAGTAGAAGACCAAAAAGAAAGAAAGAGTGCTCATGAGATTTCTGGATTGGTGAACAAGCAAAAGTACTCCTCCTATTCCCTCCAATACTGTTTCCTCCTACTTTTCTTTTTTAAGAGCTATTTGTTAGGTACTTACTATGTGCCAGGCACTGAACTAAATGCTGGGGTAGATTAATTCATTCATTCATTCAATCGTATTTATTGAGCACTTATTGTGTGCAGAGCACTGTACTAAGTGCTTGGGAAGTTAAATCGGCAACATGAGAAGCAGCGTGGCTCAGTGGAAAAAGCCCAGGCTTTGGAGTCAGAGTTCATGGGTTCAAATCCCAGCTCCGCCAATTGTCAGCTGTGTGACTTTGGTTAAGTCACTTAACTTCTCTGTGCCTCCGTTACCTCATCTGTAAAATGGGGGTTAAGACTGTGAGCCCCATGTGGGACAACCTGATCACCTTGTAACCTCCCCAGAGCTTAGAACAGTGCTTTGCACATAGTAAGTGCTTAATAAATGCCAACATTATTATTATTATTATGTAGAGACGGTTCCTACCCAACAACGGGCTCACAGTCTAGAAGAATCTAGATCTACTAATCAGGTTGGACACAGTCCATGTCCCGCATGGGATCACAGTCTTAATCCCCATTTTACAGATGAGGTAACTGAGTCCCAGAGAAGGGAAGTGACCTGCCCAAGGTCACAGTGCAAACAAGCCCGTTGGTAGGGACCGTCTCTATATGTTGCCAACTTGTACTTCCCAAGCGCTTAGTACAGTGCTCTTCCCACAGTAAGCACTCAATAAATATGACAACGAATGAACGAATGAATGAACTGGTGGAGCCAGGATTAGAAGCTTCTGACTCCCGTTCCCGTGCTCTATCCAGTTAGAAATCTGGGCTTAAATATGGCCAAAAAAATCCCAGCAATAGCAACGAAGCACAGTTCAAGAAAATTCTCCTCTGGATCAAGTCAGTGCATCTGATGTTCGCTGCTTTTGCCTTTTTAAATAGGCAGACAGTAAAACACACTCAAATCAATCAATCAATCAATCAATCGTATTTATTGAGCGCTTACTATGTGCAGAGCACTGTACTAAGCGCTTGGGAAGTACAAATTGGCATCACATAGAGACAGTCCCTACCCAACAGTGGGCTCACAGTCTAAAAGGGGGAGACAGAGAACAGAACCAAACATACCAACAAAATAAAATAAGTAGGATAGAAATGTACAAGTAAAATAAATAAATAAATAAATAAATAGAGTAATAAATATGTACAACCATATATACATATATACAGGTGCTGTGGGGAAGGGAAGGAGGTAAGACGGGGGGATGGAGAGGGGGACGAGGGGAGAGGAAAGAAGGGGCTCAGTCTGGGAAGGCCTCCTGGAGGAGGTGAGCTCTCAGCAGGGCCTTGAAGGGAGGAAGAGAGCTAGCTTGGCGGATGGGCAGAGGGAGGGCATTCCAGGCCCGGGGGATGACGTGGGCCGGGGGTCGATGGCGGGACAGGCGAGAGCGAGGTGCAGTGAGGAGATTAGTGGTGGAGGAGCGGAGGGTGCGGGCTGGGCAGTAGAAGGAGAGAAGGGAGGTGAGGTAGGAGGGGGCGAGGTGATGGAGAGCCTTGAAGCCCAGGGTGAGGAGTTTCTGCTTGATGCGCAGATTGATCGGTAGCCATTGGAGGTTTTTGAGGAGGGGAGTAATATGTCCAGAGCGTTTCTGGACAAAGATAATCCGGGCAGCAGCATGAAGTATGGATTGAAGTGGAGAGAGACACGAGGATGGGAGATCAGAGAGAAGGCTAGTGCAGTAGTCCAGACGGGATAGGATGAGAGCTTGAATGAGCAGGGTAGCAGTTTGGATGGAGAGGAAAGGGCGGATCTTGGCAATGTTGCGGAGCTGAGACCGGCAGGTTTTGGTGACGGCTTGGATGTGAGGGGTGAATGAGAGAGCGGAGTCGAGGATGACACCGAGGTTGCGGGCTTGTGAGACGGGAAGGATGGTAGTGCCGTCAACAGAGATGGGAAAGTTAGGGAGAGGACAAGGTTTGGGAGGGAAGACAAGGAGCTCAGTCTTCGACATGTTGAGCTTTAGGTGGCGGGCGGACATCCAGATGGAGATGTCCTGAAGGCAGGAGGAGATGCGAGCCTGGAGGGAGGGGGAGAGAGCAGGGGCAGAGATGTAGATCTGGGTGTCATCAGCGTAGAGATGATAGTTGAAGCCGTGGGAGCGAATGAGGTCACCAAGGGAGTGAGTGTAGATTGAGAACAGAAGGGGACCAAGCACTGAACCTTGGGGAACCCCCACAGTAAGAGGATGGGAGGGGGAGGAGGAGCCTGCAAAAGAGACTGAGAAAGAACGACCGGAGAGATAAGAGGAGAACCAGGAGAGGACGGAGTCAGTGAAGCCAAGGTCAGATAACGTGTTGAGGAGAAGGGGGTGGTCCACAGTGTCAAAGGCAGCTGAGAGGTCGAGGAGGATTAGGACAGAGTATGAGCCGTTGGATTTGGCAAGCAGGAGGTCATTGGTGACCTTTGAGAGCGCAGTTTCCGTGGAATGAAGGGGACGGAAGCCAGACTGGAGGGGGTCGAGGAGAGAGTTGTTGTTGAGGAATTCTAGGCAGCGCGTGTAGACAACTCGTTCTAGGAGTTTGGAAAGGAATGGTAGGAGGGATATGGGACGATAACTAGAAGGTGAGGTGGGGTCAAGAGAGGGTTTTTTTAGGATGGGAGAGACTCAAACTGGGGCTAAAAGCTTTTGCGCTGTACATAGCCAGCTAGCACCACCTGACTCAGAGTTCAAGAATGAAAGCTACCTACTAGCTCCATTAGTCCTAATTATTAACAACCCCAAAAGCTCAATATAGGGTATACCAAGGGTAGCGTGTTCCTCAGAAGGGAGACCGACAAAGCGCGGCAACCCAAACTGAAGGTGCCCAGGGCCAAAAAAGTGCCCAACTTTCTTTCTAGCTGTGAGCCCTGGACTTACTGCAGAGCATACAATGTTCAAAGTTGAAAGTCAGTCCACCAAGTATTGGTACTATTATTATGATTATCATGGCATTTGTTAAGTGCTTATTATGTGCCAGGCATGGTACTAAGTGCTGTGGTAGATATAAGTAAAACAGATTGGACACAGTCCCTGTCCCATTTAGGGCTTACAGTCTTAATCCCCATTTTGCAAATGAGGTCACTGAGGTATAGAGACTAGAAGTGACTTGCCCAAGGTCACACAGCAGACAAGTGGCGGAGCCGGGATGAGAACCCAGGTCCTTCGGACTCCCAGGCCCAGCAGCAAGTGTCAAGAAAGGTTCATCTGTAAAAACGGGGATAGGATACCGGATCATTCTTCCCCTTGGACTACCAGTCCTACATGGGAGAGAGATGTGTCTGACCGATTGCTTTCTTGCCAAATCCAACAGCCTCTACTCCATCCTAATCCTCTTCTCTGTAAACTCATTGTGGGCAGGGAATGTGTCTCATATTGTACTCTCCCAAGCCCTTTGCATTCATTCATTCATATTTATTGAGCACTTACTGTGTGCAGAGCCCTGTACTAAGCGCTTGGGAAGTACAAGTCAGCAACATATAGAGACGGTCCCTACCCAACAGCAGGCTCACAGTCTAGAAGGGGGAGACAGACAACAAAACAAAACATATTAACAAAACAAAATAAATAGAATAGTAAATATGTGCAAGTAAAATAAATGAAGTAATAAATATGTATAAACATATATACAGGTGCTGTGGGGAGGGGAAGGAGGTAGGGCGGGGGGATGGGGATGGGGAGAGGAAGAAGGGGGCTCAGTCTGGGAAGGCCTCCTGGAGGAGGTGACCTCTCAGTAGGGCTCTGAAGGGAGGAAGAAAGCTAGCTTGGCGGATGTGAGGAGGGAGGGCATTCCAGGCCAGGGGGAGGACGTGGGCTGGGGGGTCGACGGCGGGACAGGCGAGAACGAGGCACGGCGAGGAGGTTAGCAGCAGAGGAGCAGAGGGTGCCGGCTGGGCTGGAGAAGGAAAGAAGGGAGGTGAGGTAGGAGGGGGCGAGGTGATGGACAGCCTTGAAGCCAAGAGTGAGGAGTTTGTGCCTGATGCGTAGGTTGATTGGTAGCCACTGGAGATTTTTGAGGAGGGGAGTAACATGCCCAGGGCGTTTCTGGACAAAGAGGATCCGGGCAGCAGCGTGAAGCATAGATTGAAGTGGGGAGGGACAGGAGGATGGGAGATCAGAGAGGAGGCTGATGCAGTAATCCAGTCAGGATAGGATGAGAGATTGAACCAGCAGGGTAGCGGTTTGGATGGAGAGGAAAGGGCGGATCTTGGCGATGTTGCGGAGGTGAGAGCGGCAGTTTTTGGTGATGGACTGGATATGAGGGGTGAACGAGAGAGCGGAGTCTAGAATGACACCGAGGTTGCGGGCTTGTGAGACGGGAAGGATGGTAGTGCCGTCAACAGTGACGGGAAAGTCAGGAAGAGGGCAGGGTTTGGGAGGGAAGATAAGGAGTTCAGTCTTGGACATATTGAGTTTTAGATGGCGGGCAGACGTCTGGATGGAGACGTCTTCAAGGCAGGAGGAGACATGAGCCTGAAGGGAGGGAGAGAGAGCAGGGGCAGAGATGTAGATTTGGGTGTCATCAGCGTAGAGATGATAGTTGAAAAAGTGTGAGTGAATGAGTTCACCAAGGGAGTGAGTGTAGACAGAGAACAGAAGGGGACCAAGAACTGACCTTGAGGAACCCCTACAGTAAGGGGATGGGAGGGGGAGGAGGAGCCCGCAAAAGAGACTGAGAATGAACGGCTGGAGAGATAAGAGGAGAACCAGAAAAGGACAGAATCTGTGAAGTCAAGGTTGGCTTCAAGCCAAGGCACACAGTAAGGGCTCAATAAATACAATTGCTCAACCTCTCAATTGCCTTCGACGCTGTCAACCATGTCCTTCCCAGGAAAACATTATCCACACAACTTGACTGACTAGTGTCCTCTCCTGGTTCTCCTCCTTATCTCTCTGGCTGCTCATTCTCAGCTTCTTTAGCAGGCACCTCCTCCATCTCTCACCCCCGTAACTCTGAGGGTCCCTCAAGGCTCATTTGTAGGTCCCCTTCGATTCTCCAACTACACCTACTCCCCTGGAGAGCTCATTTGCTCCCATGACTTCAACTTCCAACTCAAAGTGGATGACTTCCAAATCTACATCTCCAGCCCTGATCTTTCTCCTTCTCTGCAGTTTCATATTTCCTCCTGCCTTCAGGACACATCTCCTTGGATGTACCGCCATCTCAAACTTAATATGTCCAAAACAGAACTCAATTTCCCATCCAAACCCAGCCCTACTCTTGACTTTCCCATCACTGTAGACAGCACCATCATCATCATCAATCGTATTTATTGAGCGCTTACTATGTGCAGAGCACTGTACTAAGCACTTGGGAAGTACAAATTGGCAACATATAGAGACAGTCCCTACCCAACAGTGGGCTCACAGTCTAAAAGACTGAGTCTTTTAGTCTAAAAGTCTAAAAGCACCACCATCCTCCCTGTCTCACAAGCCCATATCTTTGGCATTCCCAAACTGAGCCCCCCTTTTTCTCTACTCCTCCCCTTCCCAACGCCCCGACTCCCTCCCTCTGCTCTCCCCTCCACCCCGCCATACAGTACTTGTGTATATAGGTACATATTTATTATTCTATTTATTTTATTAATGTTGTGTATATATCTATAATTCTATCTATTTATATTGATGCTATTGATACCTACTTGTTTTGTTTTGTTGTCTTTCTCTTCCCTACTAGACTGTGAGCCTGTTGTTGGGTAGGGATTAATAATAATAATAATGATGGCATTTATTAAGCGCCTACTATGTGCAAAGCACTCTTCTAAGGCGCTGGGGAGGCTACAAGGTGATCAGGTTGCCCCATGTGGGGCTCTATTGTCTCTGTTACCGAATTGTACTTCCCAAGAGCTACGTACAGTGCTCTGCACATAGTAAGCGCTCAATAAATACAACTGAATGAATTAATTAATTCAATTCTCTCATTCCACTCCTAAATTCAATGTCACCAAATCCTGTTCAGCCTTCACAATATCATTAAAATCCACTCCTTACTCTCCGTAATAATAATAATAATAATAATAATAATAATAATGGTATTTGTTAAGCCCTTCTATGTGCAAAGCACTGTTCTAAGCACTGGGGAGGTTACAAGGTGCTCAGGTTGTCCCACGGTGGGGGTTCACAGTTTTAATCCCCATTTTACAGATGAGGGAACTGAGGCATAGAGAAGTTAAGTGACTTGCCCAAAGTCACATAGCTGACGGACCTGGGAGTCAGAAGGTCATGGGTTCTAATCCTAGCTCTACCACTTGTCTGCTGTGTGACCTTGGGCAAGTCATTTCTCTTCCCCATGCCTCATTTACCTCATCTGTAAAATAGGGATTGAGTCTGTGAGTCCCACACGGGACAAGGACTGTGTCCATACTGAATTACTTGTATCCACCCGAGTATTTAGTTAAGTGCCTGGCACATAGTAAGTGCTTAATAAACATCATTATTATTCTTATTATGAAGGAATGATTGAATTCCCCATTCCTAAAGTTGGGCAAGAGCTAGCTGCCTGAGAAAATACTGATACCAGACCAAGTTTTTCTAATTTATCACTTAAAGTGGTTTTCCCTAACTACCCTCAGGGGGTGGATAGACATTAGCAGAACCATTCAGACAAAATGGACTACAGGCACTAATGGGTAGCCCGCAGAAAGGAAGGCTGAAGGGGTTCTTCAATCTGTCTCCGAGCATAGGATTATAATATTGTCTGGGTGGTAAAAACTGGCCATTCTCGATTCCCACTGTGAAAGGAACAAGAGGAAATGAGCTTAAACTGTAGCAGAAGGGATTTGTTAGACATCAGAGAAATTCTTGACTATGAAGGCTATTAGATGTCAGAACACTTTTACCAAATGAAGTAGTAATACCCTGCTCTAAAATTATTTAAGAAAAGAAAAAACCACACTCCTCTAGACTGGTATCGGCACAGTTCTATTTAACGACAAGAAGGGGGAAGTTAGTTGATCTCTCTGGGCCTTTCCTGCCTAAGAATTCTGTCATTCTTCGTGACTTCTTGTTCTGTTCAGCAATGCTATTATAAGAGTCCTCTGTGAGGATTAATTTAGAAACAGTTATATTTTTTATAACTGCTCCTAAATTTTTTTTTAAAAGGGACAGGTTTCATGCAATTTGATCTAAAAGTTACCAGTACTGTGTCTAGCAATTAGAAAAGGGCCCGGGAGGCTTTTTATACACTCTTCAGTCAAACATTTTACCTTTCCTGGAACTCGTTCCCTACACTGTATCCCTCTCACTCCTCAGAAATATATAAAAGGAAGATAATATTCAAAAGCAAGATGCTTTGAGATCCTTGGATAAAAGTGTTTGTGACGAGCAGAGTAGTGCTATTATTCTTGTCGACATAAAAGGGGCAAATTTCATATCCAGGTAATAGGGCCACTTTACAGAGCGAGCACAGTAATAGATATTGACAATCATCTTGAAGAAGAATAAGGTTATGTACCAATTGCACCAGGGAATAGCTACAAGGCACCAAAAGATTTTTATCTGCAAGGTAGTGCTGAATGTTGCGCTTTAAATCTTGTCTTTAGAAAGTATCCTTATGGATGATGCACAAAAAGACAAAGAATATGAAGACCAACCCAATAATAATAATAGTACTTGCTAAGCACTTACTGTGTGCCAAGCACTGTTCTAAGTGCTGGGGTCAATACAAGTTAATAGGGTTGGACACAGTCCCTGTCCCACATTCATTCATTCAATCGTATTTATTGAGCGCTTACTGTGTGCAGAGCACTGTACTAAGCGCTTGGGAAGTACAAGTGGGCAACATATAGAGACGGTCCCTACCCAACAGTGGGCTCACAGTCTAAAAGGGGGAGACAGACAACAAAACAACACATATTAACAAAATAAAATAAATAGAATAGTAAATATGTCCAAGTAAAATAGAGTAATAAATCTGTCCAAACATATTCATTCATTCAATCGTATTTATTGAGCGCTTACTGTGTGCAGAGCACTGTACTAAGCGCTTGGGAAGTCCAAGTTGGCAACGTATAGAGCCGGTCCCTACCCAACAGCGGGCTCACAGTCTAGAAGGGGGAGACAGACAACAAAACAACACATGTTAACAAAATAAAATAAATAGAATAGTAAATATGTCCAAGTCCCACATGGGGCTCACGCTCTTAATCCTCATTTTGCAGATGAGGTAACTGAGGCCTACAGAAGTTAAGTGACTTGGCCAAGGTCACACAGCAGACAAGTGTATATACGTATATCCTGTATATATGTATATATGTTTGTACATATTTATTACTCTATTTATTTATCTATTTATTTTACTTGTACATAGCTATTCTATTTATTTTATTTTGTTAGTATGTTTGGTTTTGTTCTCTGTCTCCCCCTTTTAGACTGTGAGCCCACTATTGGGTAGGGACTGTCTCTATATGTTGCCAAACTGTACTTCCCAAGCGCTTAGTACAGTGCTGTGCACACAGTAAGCGCTCAATAAATACGATTGATGATGACGATGAAGTGGCGGAGCCAGGATTAGAACCCAGGTCTTCCCAGGCTCTTGCTCTACCCACTAAGCCACACTCCTTCTCAAGAAGGGTGGTATGTCTTTTAGGATACAGTATGGCAGCCACACGATATGTGAAAGTGTAAAAAGCTACAATATGGCTCCCTTGCCATCAACCCTTTCCCCAAGGCCTCCCTCTGGGCTGGAACTCCTGATTCCTTGATAGACGTCAGAACACCCCTCTCCCCATATTTGGAGCCCCACTAAAATCACATCCCTTCCAAGAAGTCTTCCCTGACTAATCTCTCATTTCCCCACAATATCCCCCCTCCCTTCCGTGTCATCTACACACTCGGGTCCTGATTCTTTAAGCCCTTTGTTACTCTCCTCAAACCCACAGCATATAGGCACATCTCCTGATACTCTGCTGCTTCCTCCAGCTGTAATTTCTTTTAATGTCTCTCTCTCTCTCCCATTAGGTTTTAAGCAGGGATTGTGACTACCGACTCTATTGTACTGCACTTTCCTAAGCGCTTAGTACATGCCCTGCAAGCAGTAAGCATCTAACAAAAAGCAGTGTAACCTAATGGGAAGAGCTCGGGCCTGGGAGCCAGAGGACCTGAGTTCCAATCTTAATCTGCCGCTTACCTGCTGTGTCGCCTTGGGCCAGTCACTTAACTTCTCTGTGCCTCAGTTACCTCAGCTGCAAAATGGGGACTCAATCCTCCTGCTGGGAATCCCAGGTGGGACAGGGACTGTGTCCAACCTGATTATCTTGTATTATAATAATAATAATGATATTTGTTAAGTGCTTACTATGTACCAAGCACTGTTCTAAGCACTGGGGTTGATGCAAGGTAATCAGATTGTCCCACGTGGGCTCACAGTCTTAATCTCCATTTTTACAGATGAGGTAACTGAGGCAATGAGAAGTTAATTGACTTGCCCAAGGTCTCACAGCTTACAAGTGGCAGAGCTGGGGTTAGAACCCACCACCTCTGACTCCCAAAGCCCGTGCTCTGTCCACTAAGCCACGCTGCGTCTTTCCCCCAGCGCTTAGCACATAGTAAGCTTAACAAATACAATTTTTTTAAAATGCTGTTGACCAATTATGAGCCCTGGACCCTTCACGTAAGAAACATCAGGCTTTTCGAACCATTTCACGTTGGGCCCGCTACGATACACGACATCAAACGACAGTACAAGGCTACCAACAACGAGCTCCTGAAAGGCAGCCAACCCCCGGGCACGGACGCCATCATCTGCTGCAGAATGTGGGCGGGAAATGGGCGCTAGCCAGATACCCAAGCAACTTCGGTCTGATGAACTAAGACGGAGCCAGATACCCGAGCAACTTTGATCTGATGAACTAGGACACTCGCGAAAAGGAGACACAGAATAAACGTTTAGCAAAGCAAAATTCGAAACGACGCAATATTGCGGCAGACCGTTGGGGCATGCTGGCAGCAGGGAGATCCGCCTAGCGTGCATAGCCAAAGCGGTCGCTCTTCTCGAGAAAAGCTTTGGGGAAGATTGGGAAGCCAAGGGATGGACTGGAAGATGTCAAGATGTAGAAAATAAGCCCGCTAGCAAGTCAAAGTATTTAGGGACACTTAGAGAGAAGCAGCATGGCTTAGTGGCAAGAGCCCGGGCTTGGGCGTCATGTCGTGGGCTCTAATCCCGGCTCCGCCACTTGTCTGCTGTGTGACTTTGGGAAAGCCACTCAACTTCTCTGGGCCTCAGTGACCTCATCTGTAAAATGAGGCCCTACTGAAAGCTCACCTCCTCCAGGAGGCCTTCCCAGACTGAGCCCTTTCCTTCCTCTCCTCCTCCTCCACCTCTCCATCCCCCCTGCCTTACCTCCTTCCCCTCCCCCACAGCACCTGCATATATGTTTGTATGTATTTATTACTCTATTTATTTTATTTGTACATATTTATTCTATTTATTTTATTTTGCTAATATGTTTTGTTTTGTTCTCTGTCTCCCCCTTCTAGACTGTGAGCCCACTGTTGGGTAGGGACTGTCTCTATATGTTGCCAACTTGTCCTTCCCAAGTGCTTAGTACAGTGCTCTGCACACAGTAAGCGCTCAATAAATACGATTGAATGAATGAATGAAAATGGGGATGAAGACTGTGAGCCCCACATGGGACACCATGATCACCTTGCATTCACCCCAGCACTTAGAACAGTGCTTGGCACATAGTAAGCGCTTAACAAATACCATTATTATTAGAGAAGCAGCATGGCTCAGTGGAAAGAGCACGGGCTTTAGAGCCAGAGGTCATGGGTTCGAATCCCTGCTCTGCCAATTAGCTGTGTGATTTTGGGCAAGTCACTTCACTTCTCTGTGCCTCAGTGACTTCATCTGTAAAATAGGGATCAAGACTGTGAGCCCTCCGTGGGACAATCTGATCAACTTGTAACCTCCCCGGTGCTTAGAACAGTGTTTTGCACATAGTAAGCACTTAATAAATGCCATGATTATTATTATTATTTACTTTGGAGTGCAGTGTTATAGAAAATTACGGACAAAAGCGTTACATATATTCTGCACTGCCACAACATTGTCGGTTGTATTCCCAGTGAACCCTGCTTTCGGGAACCCTCATGCTAGGGTACACGTACCTTGACCAGAGCCACCAGCACGTGCACATGTGTTTCTTCCAATCATGCAGTGCACTCATTCTACATAGATATGCATCATTGGAAGAATATTTTCAAATATTCCAAAATGGTCTATCCACAAGGCATAGTAAAAACCCACATGTGGAAGACCTGGATGGGGAACGTAAAGACATGTACTAATACACATGTATGTATAAATACATATATAATATATAAATATTTATATGGCTTTAGGCATATTTCTAATATGAAGACCAGCTCAATAATAATGATAATAATAGAACTTGTTAAGCACTTACTTTGTGCCAAGCACTGTCCTAAGTGCTGAGGTGGATACGAGTTAATCGGGTTGGACACAGTCCCTGTCCCAGGTGGGACTCACACTCTTAATCCCCATTTTACAGATGACGTAACTGAGGCCCAGAGAAGTTAAGACACTTGCCCAAGGTCACACAGCAGGCAAGTGGCGGAGCTGAGATTTGAACTCGGGTCCTTCTGATTCCCAGGCTCATTCTCTATCCGCTAAGCCACCATCCTTCTCAAGAAGGGTGGTATAAACACATATATTAGAAATGCATCCCTTTGAGCTTGCTGCCTTGGTCTGGGAACCAATCAATAAATCAGTCATATTTACTGAGCGCTTACTTTGCGTGGAACACTGTAGTAAGCATTTGAGAGAGTTCAATATAACAGAGTTGGCAACACATTCCCTGCCCACCACGAGCTTACAGTCTTACCCTCATAGAGCAGGTGGCTTTGGGCCTCAGGCACCTCCAAGATTTGCCAGGGGCTCTGGAAAACTTGAACCCTGTACCCCAAAGGTTTTTGTCTTTTTTGCTGTTTGTTTTTATAGTACTTTGTAAGCACTCGTAGGTACCAACAACTGCACTAAGTGCTAGCATAAGTGCAAGATAACCAGGTTGGACACAAGTCCTGGTTCCACATGGAGCTCACAGTCTAAGGGGGAGAGAGACAGCAGGTATATGGTCCCCATTTCACAGCTGAAGAAACTGAGGCCCAGAGAAGTGAAATGACTTGCCCAAGATCACACAACAGGCAAATGATGGAGCTGGGATTAGAACCCAGGCCTCTCAGACCCATTTTCTACCCACTAGATCACACTGCTTCCCTGCAGTTGTGAGGCGCTTTATAGCAGGGTCACACTAAAAGTAATCTTGGATGATCGTTATATAAAACTGATGTGATTATGTAAAGTACTAATTTTAAATCCAATAATGATTGGTGCTCAGGAAATGTAGCAGTCTGGTAACCCAAATGGAAAAAGTCGCCGTGTCTTTAAAACCCGAGCATCATAAGTACGTGAGCTTCACCACATTACCCCACTAATGTGCCTCAACTTCCACCTAAAGTAAAAAGGTCTTCTTGTCTTTCTCCGTTCCCCGCTGGCACTCCCAACCAGAGAGGTATAGCCAGGGTCAGATTCACTCAGAGGAAATTTGGGCATTTGCCCAGTGTCTGTGGAGTTAAGTCAGCTGTGTAAACTTTTCCAGGAGCCGAGACCCAGTGTTCCTTCTGACCTATCCCTAGTCCTGGCCTCTGGGAGAATCAGTGTGGCCCTTGTGAAAAGAGTACAGTCATGTCAGATTCATTCATTCCTTCATTCAATGGTATTTATTGAGTGCTTACTGTGTGCAAAGCACTGTACTACGCGTTTGGGAAGCACAAGTCGGCAACATATAGAGACGGTCCCTACCCAACAATGGGCTCACAGTCTAGAATAATAATAATAATAATGATGATGATGATGGATAATAATAATAATGATGGTGATGGATAATAATAATGATGATGATGATGGATAATAATAATGATAATGCTGATGATGGCATTTGTTAAAGCGCTTACTATGTGCAAAGCACTGTTCTAAGCGCTGGGGAGGATACAAGGTGATCAGGTTGGCCCACGGGGGGCTCACAGTCTTAATCCCCATTTTACAGATGAGGTAACTGAGGCACAGAGAAGTTAAGTGACTTGCCCAAAGTCACAGGGCTGACAACTGGCAGAGCTGGAATTAGAACCCATGACCTCTGACTCTCAAGCCTGTGCTCTTTCCACTGAGCCACACTGCTTCCCGGGGGAGAAAAACAAAACAAAACATGCAGACAGGTGTCAAAATCGTCAGAACAAGCAGAATTAAAGCTACATGCACAGTCAGATGTCCTGGGTTCTAAACCCAGCTATTATGTTCTCTGAGCCTAAATTTCCTCATCTGTAAAATAGGGATTAAATACCTGTTCTCCTTCCTAAACTGTAAGCTCCATGTGTCCAACCTAATTAGAGAAGCAGCATGGCCTAGTAAATATAGCATGGGCCTGGGAGCGAGGAGGACCTGAATTCTTATCCTGGCTCTGCCTCATATAATAATAATAATGTTGGTATTTGTTCATTCATTCATTCAATCATATTTATTGAGCACTTACTGTGTGCAGAGCACTGTGCTAAGTGCTTGGGAAGTACAAGTTGGCAACACATAGAGACGGTCCCTACCCAACAGTGGGCTCACAGTCTAGAAGGGGGAGACAGACAACAAAACATAGTAACAAAATAAAATAAATAGAATAAATATGTACACATAAAATAAATAGAGTAATAAATACGTACAAACATATATACAGGTGCTGTGGGAATGGGAAGGAGGTAAGGTGGAGGGGATGGAGAGGGGGAAGAGGGGGAGAGGAAGGAGGGAGCTCAGTCTGGGAAGGCCTCCTGGAGGAGGTGAGCTCTTAGTAGGGCCTTGTTAAGTGCTTACTATGTGCCAAGCACTACTCTAAGCACTGGGGTAGATACAAGGTAATGAGGTTGTCCCACATGGGGCTCACAGTCTTCACATCCCCATTTTACAGATGAGGTAACCGCGGCACAGGGAAGTTAAACGACTTGCCCAAGGTCACGCAGCCGATAAGTGGCAGAGTCAGGATTAGAACCCATGACCTCTGACTCCCAAGCCCGTGCTCGTTCCACGAAGCCACGCTGCTTCCATATATCTGCCACGTGGGCAAATCACTTATCTGGGCCTCAGTTCCTTCATCTGTAAAATGGGGATGAAGAGTGTGCAATCAATGAGGAATGGGGACTATGTCCAACCGGATTAACTCATTTCTACCCCAGCGCTTAGAACAGTGCTTGGCACACCATAAGTGCTTAACAAGTCCCTTTATTGTATCTCCTTGGTATACTTTAAGCACTTCGCACCACAGTTATTATTACTGGTGATGTCCTGGGTTCCCAGCAGCTTTCCTCCTAGAAGGCTATCCCAATGGGTTGCTCGACACCCTCAATAAGCAGATTCCCAATACAGGTTGTCAGTGGTGACTACATCACTTGGACGATGATTACGGTGGAATTTGGTTATAGTTATGCAGCCCTCTCAAGAACTCTACAAAGGCACCAATATATTTTCAACAAAGTAACTCAGTACACCCAGACCTCACCAAGACTGGACCAAATTTCAAATAATGATCTTCGGTCAGGTAGTGCCATATCCCAGCTGAATTGAAAACATTCATCGTATTTCCATAACGCTGATGAAATATATTGTTTCTCATATACTCTTTGCATAAACCTGTACAATTGTCTTTAGCTTAGAGGAATGGAAGGACTAAGTCAATGAATGGTATTTATGGAGCACTTACCCTGGGCAGGGCATCATCCTAAGTACTTGGAAGAGTACAACAGAGCTGGTAGACATTCCCTACTTAATGTCTACAGGGGGAGCAGACAATAATATAAATAAATTACAAATATGTACATAAGTGTTGTGGGGCTAACAATGCAGTGAATGTCAATCAATCAATCGTATTTATTGAGCGCTTACTGTGTGCAGAGCACTGTACTAAGCGCTTGGGAAGTACAAGCTGGCAACATATAGAGACAGTCCCTACCCAACAGTGGGCTCACAGTCTAAAAGACTCAACTGTCAAGTGAGAGGCAGCATGGTTCAGTGGAAAGAGCCCGGGCTTTGGAGTCAGAAGTCATAGGTTCAAATCCCGGCTCCGCCAATTGTCAGCTGTGTGACTTTGGGCACGTCACTTAACTTCTCTGGGCCTCAGTTCTCCCATCTGTAAAATGGGGATTAAGACTGTGAGCCCCACTTGGGACAACCTGATCACCTTTTATCCCCCCAGCACTTAGAACAGTGCTTTGCACATAGTAAGGGCTTAATAAATATCATTATTATTATTATTATTATTATTATTAAAGGGTACAGATCTAAGCGCCTAATTGACACAGAAGAGAAGCAGCGTTTCCTAGTGGATACAAAACAGGCCTGGGAGGCAGAAGGATCTGGATTCTAATTCCAGCTCTGCCCCTTGTCCGCTGTGTGAACTTGGGCAAGTCACTTAACTTCTCTGTGCCTCAGTCGCCTCATCTGTATAATGGATGCTAAGACTGCGAGCCCCAAGTGGGCCAGGGACTGTGTCCTACCTGATAAGCTTGTATCTATCCCAGCGCTTAGTACAGTGCCTGGCGAACAGTAAGTGCTTAACAAATGCCATGGAAATAAAGGGGGAGAGGGAGTAGGAGAAAAGAAAGCTTAACTAGGGAAGGCTTCTTGGAGGAGATGTGATTTTAATAATGTTTTAAAGGTGAGGAGAGTGCTGGTCTGTCATGTATGAAGCAGGAGGAAGTTCCAGGTCAGAACGAGGATGTGAGAAATGGGTCAGTGGTGAGACACAGTGTGCAAACTAACAGTAATAGTAATAATAATAATAATAATAATAATAATAATAATAGCATTCATTATGCGCTTACTATGTGCAAAGCGCTGTTCTAAGCACTGGGGAGGATACAAGGTGATCAGGTTGCCCCACGTGGGGCTCACAGTCTTAATCCCCATTTTACAGATGAGGTAACCGAGGCCCAGAGAAGTTAAGTGACTTGCCCAAAGTCACACAAGTGGCAGAGCCAGGATGTGAACCCATGACCTGTGACTCCAAAGCCCGTGCTATTTCCACCAAGCCACGCTGCTTCTCTAGAACTAGAACCAGAAGAGCAAAGCATGAGGGTCAGGTTATGGTAAGAAATCAGTGAGGTAAGGTAGGAGGGCACGAGCTGACTGAGTGCATTAAATTTGATGGGAAGGAGTTTCTGTTTGACGCAGAGGTGGATGGGGAACCACTGGAGGTTCTTGAGGAAGGGAGAGATGCAAAACTGAATGTTCTTTTAGAAAAATGATCTGGGCAGCAGAGTGAAGAAGGGACTGGAATGGGGAGAGACAGGAGGCAGGGAGGTCAGCTGGGAGGCTGATGCAGTCACCAAGCGGGATATAATAAATGTTTGGATACGCATACTAGCAGTCTGGATGGAGACGAAGGGGTAGATTTTAGCACTGTTGTGAAGGTACAACTGATACGATTTGCTGACAGATTTAAAATGTGGGTTGAATGAGAGAGATGAGTCGAAGACAACGCCAGGATCAGAGGCTTGTAATGCAGGGAGGATGGCAGCGCTATCTACAGTGATGAGAAAGAAAGGAGTTGGACATGGGTGGGAAGATAAGTTAGGTTTCAGACATGTTTAGATTCAGATGTGGGAGAGACTGAGCCCCCTCCTTTCTCGCCCCCCTTCTCCCCCTCCCCATTCCCCCGGCCTTACCTCCTTCTCCTCACCACAGCTCCTGTATATATATATGTATGTATATATATATATATATATATATATACAAATATATATATATTTGTACATATTTATTATTCTATTTATTTTACTTGTACATATTTATTCTATTTTGTTAATATGTTTTGTTTCGTTGTCTGTCTCCCCCTTCTAGACTGTGAGCCCACTGTTGGGTAGGGACCGTCTCTAGATGGTGCCAACTTGTACTTCCCAAGCGCTTAGTACAGTGCTCTGCACACAGTAGGCGCTCAGTAAATACGACTGAATGAAGGAATGAACATCCAAGTAGAGATGTTCTGAAGGCAGGAGGAAATCAATCAATTGAAAACACGAGACTGCAGACAAGGAGAGAGGTCATGGCTGAAGAGGTAAATTTGGAAATCAACCTCATAGAGATGGTAGTCTATTCTAAAATGTACAAAACACAAGGAGGCTTCTTTTTGACTCTATTAATATGGAGATCAGAGGTCAGAGCCATTCAGTGGGCTAATCATCATCATCATAATAATAATGGCATTTATTAAGTGCTTACTATTTGTAAAGCACTGTTCTAAGCACTGGGGAGGTTACAAAGCGATCAGGTTGTCCCATGGGGGGAGCACAGTCTTAGTCCCCATTTTACAGATGAGGTAACTGAGGCCCAGAGAAGTGAAGTGACTTGCCCAAAGTCACACAGCTGACGACTGGCGGAGCCAGGATTTAAACCCGTGACCTCTGACTCCAAAACCCCAGCTCTTTCCACTGGGCCACGCTGCTTCTCAGCCTGTGGCTAACCCACAGGCCTGATTCTCGAGCTCTCTGGTTCCATTATTGCCTCTGCCACTGACCCAATGTGTGGGATTGTGAGGAGAAAAAAAAAAACCTACCATCATGTTGAAAGAGTTTCGTGAAACTCTTTATTTGGGGGTGGGGGGGTTTCTGCCTCATTCCCCAGCTAACAAAAGGAGGATTTACTAACTAGGGCCTTTTGCCAGGACTTTGCCTAGTCCTTTTCTTTACTAGCCTAAAAAGAATTGGGTCATGCAGGTATTTCTGTTTATTTGTTTTGTCAAATCAATCCTATTTATCCAACACTTACTGTTTTATCCTCTACTGTTCGATACTATTCTAAGCACTTGGGAGAGTACCATGGTCTAGTGGATAGAGTACGGCCCGGGAGTCAGAAGGTCATGGGTTCTAATCCTGACTTCACCACTTGCCAGCTGTGTGATCTTGGGCAAATCACATTTTTGGTCCCTCAGTTATCTCATCTGTAAAATGGGGATTAAAGAGTGTGTGTCTTATGTGGGACAGGGATTGTGTCCAGCCCGATTTGCTTGCATTCCCCACCAGTGCTTAGTACAGTGCCTGATATATACTCAGCGCTCAACAAATACCACAATTTAACAGAGTTGGTAGACACCGTCCCTACCCACAAGGAGCTTGCAAGATAACTCCTTTCACAGATATTTTTGATCCCATGCTTATCAGGGCCATTGTTTAACTTTGAACAGATGATTTACCCTCCAGCCTCTGTTTTCTCATCTGTAAAAGTGCACCTACCCCTATTTCAAAGCAGTTATTGGAAGGTAAACCAATGAAAAACCATAAGCTGCTATGGAAATGTACTGCTTACATGTCTAGTAAAATACTTTGCAGTACTAACATTTAATTAGTTCTTTAAAAATCTCCTATCCCAGCTCCACCACTTATCAGCTGTGTGACTTTGGGCAAGTCACTTCACTTCTCTGTGCCTCAGTTACCTCATCTGTAAAATGGGGATTAAGTCTGTGAACCCCACATGGGACAACCTGATTATCTTGTATCTACCCCAGCGCTTAGAACAGTGCTTGGCACATAGTAAGCATTTAACAAATACCACCATTATTATTATTATTTAAGGGAGCTGGTTCAAACAGTTTAATAATGTAACAAAATTCAATTCCGTCATCACAGGCAATACAGTATTTGGTGTTACTGAAATGACCTTATACAGCTTTAAGAACACTTAACTAAAATTAGCTATAAACAGTCAATATATCAGAGAACCTAAAGCCAAAAAGTATAAGCATGCTTTAAAATAATAATAATGGTATTTGTTAAGCACTTACTATGCACCGAGCACTGTTCTAAGCACTGGGGTAGGTACAAGATAATCAGGTCGTCCGATGTGGGGCTCACAGACAACTGTTCTAATGTAACAACATTAGAAGCAATGTTGCAAATACTGCTTTAATTTGCTCATTTCCCTTTTATCTTTCAGAGTAAAATAGTTAAGAAGCATTTTATTCTTTATACTTTTCTATATAAACCTAAGTGAATATTGTAGTCTCCCAAGCATGTAGTACCATGCTTTGCACAAAGTGAGTGCTCAATAAATGACTGAATGAACAGTGTTCAGTTTTTAGGAAATATTCAAACACGCAGGTAAGACTTTCCAGTACAATCTATTTCTGTAACCCTTCCCCTTACCTATACATACACACACAAACTCTCTCTCCTCTCTCTCTCTCTCTGTATATATATATCTATATAGATAAATATATCAACACAGTGATTCAGCATTTTGGGAGCATTTGTAAGGAGAATTTCAGGGATATGAAATCAGAAAAAGATACTGAGAGTGCAGGTGATACAGCAAAAAAGTGAACTGATTTTTTTTATGAAAACACTGCAGATGAAATTCTCCACTTCCCCTTTCTTAATAATAATAATAATAATAATAATAACAATGATGCCATTTATTAAGCACTTACTATGTGCAAAGCACTGTTCTAAGTGCTAGGGAGGCTACAAGGTGATCACAGGGGGCTCACAGTCTTAATCCTCATTTTACAGAGGTAACAGGCACAGAGAAGTGAAGTGACTTGTCCAAAGTCACACAGCTGACAATTGGCAGAGCCGGGATTTGAGCCCATGACCTCTGACTCCAAAGCCCGGGCTTTTTCCACTGAGACACGCTGCTTCTGTGGTGAGGTCCTGGTGACACTCGATTAAAGGGCCATCCTAAAACAGTGCCATTTCACTTCCCCAGATTAAAAGATCAACAGAAAGAAAAAATGGAACTTTCTTAAGAACCAGCTCAGAGCACATTGGGTAGGGGTGGATTGGGAGTGGGTGGGGGGGAGAGAGAGAGACAGAGAGAGAGAAGGACAGAGAGAGAGAGAGAGAGAGAGAATGGATGATTCCTGATGGAAATCTAGAAGGAAAATGCTCTGTGATAGAATACTTGGAAAATTGGTTTTTCAAAGACTCCCTGGGGAGATTTTAAACCCAAGGAGCTCTACTGGTTTAACAAAAGCTAAGCAAAATCATGGAGCTTCCCCCATTAACACACGGCTAACCCCTTATTGCAGTAGTTTCTGTTGCAACTATTGGGAGATGGGTGACCATAATTCTCCGGGCATGTCTTAGCAGGAAGTGCTCCACACCTAAAGTCGTGATGATTCCCTAGGAGCCTCTGAGGGTTGGCCAATGACTCCAAATTACCTCTACAGTTCAATGATGATGATGGCATTTCTTAAGCACTTACTATGTGCCAGGTACTGTACTAAGTGCTGGGGTGGATACAAGCTAATCAGGTTGGACATGGTCCCTGCCCCACATGGGGGCTCACAGTCTCAATCTCCATTTTACAGATGAGGTAACTGAGGCTCAGAGAAGTGAAATGACTTGCTCAAGGTCACACAGCAGACAAGCGGGGGAACCGGGATTAGAACCCTTAACCTTCTGATTCCCAGGCCCGTGTGCTATCCATAGAGTCCACCTGCTGAGGACAATGGTCCCTTGATCCCAAAAAGTCCCTCCCAGACTTTCTCTGACCCCTGAGGCATCAAGAGAAGGGCTGGAATTAGGGATGAAAAATCCAACGACATGAATTACAGTTAGCTTCAAAACATTCTGCGGTGGAAAGTGTGGATACCCCAAACTGGAGAATGAGCAACGCATGCAGCTCATAACTGAGTGTCAAACTCTTCTTAAATAATAAATTAAGGCAACATGCCGCACTGATTTTTCTAATGCTCATTAAGGATACAAAGTGGGACTTAAAAGCTGGTATCAGACTGTGCTGTCAATCTAGCGGTAAACTCTTTCAACTCAAAAGCTAGGAGACTGTGAGCTTGCTGTGTCTATCAACTCTGTTTCAGTGTTCTCTCCTAGTGCTTAGAACAGTGCTCTGAACTCAGTAAACTAGTAATAAATGATGGATTGATATCTCCAAAAGACTACAAGGCGGAGATATTCATGCAAGAGCTGAAGCCTGCTCTGGAGACATATTCACAAGAAGTCTTACAGATACCTAGTGCGTAGAGCACGATCCCGGGAGCCAGAAGGACTTGCGTCCTAAACCCAGCTCTTGCACTTGACTGCTGGGTAGCAGTAATAACATATCATTATTATTACGGTGCTTGTTCAGCCCTTACTATGTGCCTAGCACTATTCTAAGCACTGAGGTAGTTACCAGATAATCAGGTTGGACACATTCCCTGTCCCATACGGGGCTCATGATTGAAACAGGAGGAAGCATACTCAATCTGTCACCAAATCCTGTTGGTTCTTTCTTCATCGTATCTCTAGAATCCACCCCCTCCTTTCCATTCAAATTGTTACCATGCTGGTCCAAATAACCTCTAGCCCACCCTAACTACTGCATCAGCCTCCTCGCTGACCTCCCTGCCTCCAGTCTCTCCCCACTCCAGTCCACACTTGATTCTGTTGCCCAGATCATTTTTCCTAAAAAGCTGTTCTGTTCACACCTCCCCACTCTTCACAAACCTACAGTGGTTGCCCATCCATCTCAGTGCCGAACAACAACTCCTTACCATTGGTTTCGAGGCACTCAATCAGCTCTCCCCTTCCTACATAACCCAGATAATCCCTCACTTCAACACCGCACTCACATTCATTCATTCAGTCATATTTATTGAGCGCTTACTGTGTGCAGAGCACTGTACTAAGCCATTGGGAAGTACAAGTCGGCAACATATAGAGATGGTCCCTACCCAACAACGGGCTCACAGTCTAGAAGGGGGAGACAGACAACAAAACATGTAGACAGGTGTTAAAACCGTCAGAATAAATAGAATTATAGCTATATGCACATCATTAGCAAAATAGAGTAGTAAATATGTACAAGTAAAATAAATAGAGTAATAAAGCTGTACAAGTATATATAAGGGGTGGGGGGGATGGGGAGGAGGAGAGGAAAATGGTGGCTCAGTCTGGGAAGGCCTCCTGGAGGAGGTGAGCTCTCAGTAGGGCTTTGAAGGGAGGAAGAGAGCTAGTTTGGCGGGTGTGTGGAGGGAGGGTATTCCAGGCCAGGGGAAGGACGTGGGCCGGGGGTCGACATTTTACTCCTCTAATGCCCACCCTTTCACTGTACCTCGATCTCCGTCTCCCTGACAGCCCCTTGTTCATGTCCTCCCTCTAGCCTTCATATCCGGACTCCCCATCTTCAAAGCCTTATTAAAATCACATCTCCTCCAAGAGACCTCCTGAACCCTACTTTCCCCTACTCTCTCTCCTTTCTGCATTGCCTATGCACTTGGGTCCGTACCCTTAAAGCACTTTGATTCTCACCCCAACCCCACAGCACTTCTATACATACTCTTTATTTTAAAATCTATCTCCTCCACTAGACTATAGACTCCTTAGAGGTGAGATTGTGTCCACCAGTTCTATTGCATTGAACTCTCCCAAGTGCTTAGTACAGTGCTCTGCATCCAGTAAGCACTCAACAAATTCCCCCGAGTGCTTGAATAATCCCTATTTTAAAGAGGAGGAAACAGGCACAGAGAAATGAGCCCGGTGTTGGGTAGGGACCATCTCTGTGTGTTGCCGACTTGTCCTTTCCAAGCACTTGGTGCAGTGCTCTGCACACAGTAAGCGCTCAATAAAGACGACTGAGTGAATGAATGAAGTAAAGATAATTGACTTCAGGCCCATGGCTGGCAAGTAGCACACCTGGGATTAGTTCCTCTGTATATATTGATAATAATAATAATAATAATAATAATAATAATAATAATAATAATAATGGCATTTGTTAAGCGCTATGTGCAAAGCACAGTTCTAAGCGCTGGGGGGGATACAATGTGATCAAGTTGTCCCACGTGGGGCTCACAGTCTTAATCCCCATTTTTACAGATGAGGGAACTGAGGCTCAGAGAAGTTACGTGACTTGCCCAAGGTCACACAGCAGACTTGTGGTGGAGTCGGAATTCGAACCCATGACGTCTGACTCCAAAGCCCGGGCTCTTTCCACTGAGCCACGCTGTAATATTAATTAATAATTATGGTATTTGTTAAGTGCTTACAATGTGCCAGGCACTATATATATATATGTACAGATAGATATATCAATATATATAATATCAGTACTTTGACAGCAGTGGGCCTCCTCACTAACTGCCTAATTAAACACTTTTGCAATTCTCAGAGCAATTCAAGAAACATTTCTAAATCACCGTTTTTTACAAAACCAAATAATTTTGCCATCTCATTAATTACGTAGAAACCAATAAAGATCTCAAATTTGCCAAGGTTACGCTATCTAAAACTAGACTCTGAAACATGTAAATTAACGGTTCCACTGTCCATAAGCTACAGAATTTCCAAAATGAAACTTCCACGCTTGTTTTCCTATTTAACGACAAAAGCAGAACACAAACATCAAAGAAAATCTTCCCCCCCCCCCCCCCAACTTTTTAAGCAATAACTAAAGGAAGACTAGAAGGAAAAACACAACCAGGCAGCCTTCATACAATCTTAATGATATGGAGCATCATTACCATTATTACCATCATTATTTATCAAATCCCCCTGTAGGCAGAGTTCTGAAGTAGGAGCAGATGAGATGAGGCAGGCTGAGTTTTGTTTATATAAACAATTTGACTTTATAAATAGGCAGTGGTCCCCACATAATGCCATAGAAATGCTTTTCTTTTCTTCATGGGCCAGTATCATTTTCAGGTATTAAATCTAGAAAGACCAGAGCACATTCCAATTCCCATTTTTATGGAAAAGAACTAGTGGTAACACAACCCAATTTAAGACTCTGTCCCCTAGCTCTGCTCACCCGACTTCCCTGCACAAGTACCCTACACTGGGTGAAATCCGATTTGGGCATTCGGAAGGAAAACTCTTCAAAGCAGCCACTCCCGTTTTCATCCAATGACCCCCCTCCATACCTTGTTGTGCTTTTGCTGATGTCTGGCCTTAGTATCCAGGACATGGTAAGGGCTTTCTGAGTCTTTGTTGACATAATATATCAGTCTAGAAGGCAATGTGATTTCTTCTTGCATTATATTACTGTAACTGTTATTACTGCTTCTGCTGTTGTTCTGTTGCAATGTTGTGTCTTCCTCTGCCAAAGCTTCTGCAATCCGTCCTGCAGTTTCATTCCACTGCAGGGCTGAAAGAGAAAGATACGGCAACTCTAAAATAAAGGGCATCAAATTCCTTTTTAATTATAAAATAAATGAGCGCTTGCTCTTAACCAGAGAACATGGTGGGGGGGGGGGGGGGGGGGGGAAGAGGGAAAAGCAGCAACCCCAAATTAGTCCAGAAATAGATTTTTTGGTTTCACAAACGCTTTCCTATGTGCATTCTTATGTTTGAAACCTTTTCCACCTACGAGGGGGAAAAATTAAGGACATTAGAAGGGGGGTGGGGGTGGAGGAAAAGGAAAAAAAATCACTTTATGTTAGGTGGCCCAGCACTCCGACTCCATCTCTACTATCAATCATTCAATAAGTGCTTAGTACAGTGCTTTGCACACAATAAGCGCTCAAGGGAATGAATAGTACTTTAGTGTGTCCTGTGCTGGGCACTGTTATTAAGTGCTGGGGGAAAGTACAATAAAGAGAGTTGGCAGACATGATCCCTACCCACAAAGAGCTTACAGTCTAGAGGGGGAGGCTGACATCACAATCAAATCTCCACCTCTCAGATGCATTCATTCATTCCATCGTATTTGTTGAGCGCTTACTGTGTGCGGAGCACTGTACTAACCGCTTGGGAAGTACAAGTAAGCAACATATAGAGACGGTCCCTACCCAATGGACTCACAGTCTAGAAGGGGGAGACAGACAACAAAACAAAACATGTGGACAGGTGTCAAGTCATCAGAATAAACAGAAATAAAGCTATATGCACATCATTAACAAAATAAATAGAATAGTAAATATGTACAAGTAAAATAGAGTAATAAATCTGTACAAATATATACAAGTGCTGTGGGGAGCTCTGTTCTACCTAGTTTTCAGATTTCCACTCATGCCTAGGTCAGCTTGAGTGCTGAGTTCATGTGCACTGAATTTTAATCGATTCTTTTACGTAATGGACAATTTTCCCATTCTTCAGACTCTGGAAACAGAATGAAGTCCTTCTTTGAGGAGATGCACATGCTGGAAACTTTCCCTTCCCCCCTTCTTTTTTCCTGCTAAACCCTGCCTCCTCTCCTAATGGAGAAGTAACTGATAGGGTTGCTAACTGGCTTCTTGAATGGGGCCAAAATTAATATGGTGAAACTCCAAATCATCCCCCACAGCTCCTCCAGGCCTCTACACACAATCTGTTGGGAATTTAGAAATTCAAACCATTAATAAGGTCATCATCATCATCATCATCAATCGTATTTATTGAGCGCTTACTATGTGCAGAGCACTGTACTAAGCGCTTGGGAAGTACAAATTGGCAACATCTCCTCCAAGAGGCCTGCCCTGATTAACCCTTCTTCTTCTCCCCGGATCCCTCTCCCTTCTGCCTCGTCTACTCATTTCAATTTGTGATCTTTGGACACTTGATATTTGCCCCACCCCCAAAGCACTATGTACATATCTTTAAATTATAAGTTGCTTATTCATATTAACATCTGTTTCCCCCTCCGGACTGTAAGCTCTTTCTGGGCAGTGAATGTGTCTGCTAATTCTGTTGCATTGTAGCCTCCCAAGTGTTTGGCACAGTGCTCTGCACACAGCGCTCAATGAGTACGATCGATTGATTGACTGAATGGAAAGTATCTTCCATCACCATTGTTGCCCACTTCCCATATTGATTAATGTGCCCCAATCCAAAAATCCCATTTGCTCCATCATTCCCATGTTGACTCTATCACAGCTTCCCTGCTTCCAAGTTGCAAAGCGATTTCAAAAATGACACCCAGAACCATTCAAGTATCTTTCGGCGGCTGCCCGGAGTATTTGGGGGGCTTCAAAGAAAAAACAAAAACCAACAAGGAAAGCGAACGCACTGGTTTCAGAACAGAGGAAAAAGTGAATTGGTTTGAGGGAATTTTGAGAATGAGTTTGCTAGAATGAGTGGGAGGGCCGGGAGGGGAGAGGAGGGGGATGGATGACTGGACGGATGAATGGCTGGAGGGAGGGATGGATGAATGGATGGATGGATGGACATACGGGAAGATTGTCTATTGACTTCTTGCAGTTTCTGTTGCTGGATCCTGAACTAAGGAGCTCACACTGATCACCTGAAGCAGCGTGAAGCAAATATCTGTATATATGTTTGTACGTATTTATTACTCTATTTTATTTGTACATATTTATTCTATTTATTTTATTTTGTTAATATGTTTTGTTTTGTTGTCTGTCTCCCCCTTCTAGACTGCGAGCCCACTGGTGGGTAGGGACCGTCTCTATATGTTGCCAACTTGTACTTCCCAAGCGCTTAGTACAGTGCTCTGCACACAGCAAGTGCTCAATAAATATGATTGAATGAATGAATGAGTGAGAAGCAGCGTGGCTCAGTGGAAAGAGCCCGGGCTTTGGAGTCAGAGGTCATGGGTTCAAATCCCAGCTCTGCCACTTGTCAGCTGTGTGACTTTGGGCAAGTCATTTCACTTCTCTGGGCTTCAGTTATCTCACCTGTGAAATGAGGATTAGGACTGTGAGCCCCCTGTGGGACAAGCTGATCACCTTGGAACCTCCCCAGCGCTTGGAACAGTACTTTGCAAATAGTAAGCGCTTAATAAATGCCATCATTATTATTATTAAAGCACCCTCCCGCCATCCTGTTGGTTTTCTCTGCAGGGTGATGATGCGGTGGCCCGCCAAGGGGAAGTGTCATTATTATCATTATGACTATCTTCTAGACTGTGAGCCCACTGTTGGGTAGGCACTGTCTCTATATGTTGCCAACTTGTACTTCCCAAGTGCTTAGTATAGTGCTCTGCACACAGTAAGCGCTCAATAAATACGATTGAATGAATGAATGATTATTATTTATCGTATTGATTGGGCGCCTAATGAGAGCTCACCTCCTCCAGAAGGCCTTCCCAGACTGAGCCCCCTCGCCATCCCCTCCGCCTTACATCCTTACCTTCCCCACAGCACCTGTATATACGCATATATGTCTGTACGTATTTCTTACTGTATTTATCTATTTTACTTGTACATATCTATTCTATTTATTTTATTTTGTTAATATGTTTTGTTTCGTTCTCTGTCTCCCCCTTCTAGACTGTGAGCCCACTGGTGGGTAGGGACCGTCTCTATAGGTTGCCAAATTGTACTTCCCAAGCGCTTAGCATAGTGTTCTGCACACAGTAAGCGCTCAATAAATGCAATTGATTGATTGATTGGCAAGCACCGTACTAAGCTCTTGGGAGGGTGCAACCGGACATCAAACGCATCCCCTGGCCACCCCGAGCTCCCAGCTGGGTACCCACCTCTGGCTGCAGCATCTCCCCGGGGCTGGGGGCAGCAGGAGGAGGCCATCGGCAGGACGAGGAGGAGGAGGAAGAAAGGGATGCAGCCGAGGGGATGCAGAGGCGGCCTGGAGGAGGTGGTGGTGGTGGTGGTGGTGGTGGTGATGCTCCCAGCGGAGGACGGGCTGCAAGCAGGAAAGGGCTGCGGCAGGGAGCTGCTGCCAGGGGGCTTCATGGCTCATAGCTCCAAGGGCAGGCTGCAGGCTGCACGGCAGGGCAGGGCAGGGCAGGCTGCACGGGGGCTACAGCGGCTCTTCCTTCATGGTGCCCCCGGGGGTCAGCTGGCTGCAGGGAAGGGGGAAGGCCGGGCGACCGCTGCAGCACGAGCTCCGCTGCAGCACCGGCTCCAATGCAGCACGAGCTCCGCTGCAGCACGGGCCCCGATGCACAAGCTCCGCTGCAGCACAGGCTCCGATGCACAAGCTCCGCTGCAGCACCAGCTCCGCTGCAGCACCAGCTCCGCTGCAGCACCAGCTCCGCTGCAGCACGGACTCCAGTGCACGAGCTCCGCTGCTGCACGAGCTCCGCTGTTGCACGGCCCCTGCCGCCGCGGCTGCTCTTGGAGCCAGGGTGCATGCGCAGAGGGCCTCCAGGCGGGAGCCGAGGGGCGGGGCTCCTGGTGGGCGGGGCTTTGTGGGTGGGCGGGGCTGCGTGCGGCCCGGCGTTGTGATTGGGTGGCTTCCTGGTGGGCGGGGTTTGTGAGTGGGCGGGGTTGTCTGTAGTTGCGGTTGGGTGGGGCTTCGTGGTGGGCGGGACTTATGAGCGGGCGGGGCTATGTGCGGGCGCCGTTGTGAGTGGGTGGGGCTTCCTGGTGGGCGGGGCTACGTGTGGGTGTGGTTGTGATCGGGTGGGGCTTTCCCGGTGGGCGGGGCTTTATGAGTGGGCGGGGCAACACGTGGGCGGGTTGCGATTGGGTGGTCTTCCAGGTGGGCGGGGCTTATGAGTGGGCGGGGCTGCGTGTGGGTGGGGTTGTGAATGGGGGCTTCTTGTGGGCGTAGCTTATGAGTGGGCGGGGCTATGTGTGGGTGGGGCTATGATTGGGTGGGGCTTCCTGGTGGGCGGGGCTTATAAGTGGGTGGGGCTATGTGTGGGTGGTTTTGCGATTGGGTGGGCCTTCTGGTGGGCGGGGCTTCTAAGTGAGCGGGGCTGCGTGTGGGTGGGGTTGTGATTGGGGTGGGGTTCCTGGTGGGCGGGGCTTCTGAGTGGGCGGGGCTACGCGTGGGTGGGGTTGTGGTTGGGTGGGGCTTGTAAGTGGGCGTGGCGACTCGTGGGCGGGGGTTTGGGATTGGGCGGGGCTTCCTGGTGGGCGGGGCTTATAGGTGGGCGGGGCTGCCGGTGGGCGGGGGTTGTGGCTGGGTGGGCTTCCTGGTGGGCGGGGCTTATAAGGGGGCGGGGCTGAGTGTGAGCGGGGTTGTGATTTGGCGGGGCTTCCTGGTGGGCGGGGCTAATAGGGGCGTGGCTGTGGGAGGGTGGGGTTGTGATTGGGTGAGGCTTTCTGGTGGGCGGGGCTTCCCGGTGGCTCCGCCCCCTTCACCTGGTGCCGGCGTGCGATTCCGCGGGAGCGCGCGGGCGCCCCCGCGCGGCACTCCTGGGTACCGCCGCCCCGGTGCCCGAGGATGCTCCCGATGCTCTGGATCCATTCATTCATTCATTCAATCGTATTTATTGAGCGCTTGCTGTGCACAGAGCACTGTACTAAGCGCTTGGGAAGTACAAGTTGGCAACATCTAGAGATGGTCCCTACCCAACAGCGGGCTCACAGTCTAGAAGGGGGAGACAGACAACAAAACAAAACATATTAACAAAATAAAATAAATAGAATGGTAACTATGTACAAGTAAAATAAATAGAGTAGTAAATATGTACAAATATATATACAGGTGTGTGGGGAGGGGAAGGAGGTAAGGCTGAGGGATGGGGAGGGGGAGGAGGGGGAGAACAGTGCTTTGCACATAGTAAGTGCTTAATAAATGCCATTATTATCATTATTATTAGAGGAAGGAGGGGGCTCAGTCTGGGAAGATGCTCGGGATGCCGAGGATAATAATAGTAATAATAATGATGGCATTTGTTAAGCGCTTACTATGTGCAAAGCCCTGTTCTAAGCGCTGGAGGGGATACAAGGTGATCAGGTTGTCCCACGGGGCGCTCACGGTCTTCATCCCCATTTTACAGGTGAGGGAACTGAGGCTCAGAGAAGCTAAGTGACTTGCCCAAGGTCATACAGCAGACACGTGGCGGAGGCGGGATTAGAACCCACGACCTCTGACTCCCAAGCCCGGGCTCTTGCCAGCGAGCCATGCTGCTTCTCTGCTGAGGATGCTGAGGATGCTTCGCCACCAGGAACGGCCCTGGCCCCGATCACCCCTCAATACCCCTCCCTTGGGACCGTATTCGAGCTAATTATCTGGTATCTACCCCAGTACTTAGTACAGTGCTCGGAACATTGTAAGCACTAAACAAATACCATTATTGTCGTTATTATCATTATCAATATTATTATTACTATTAGTCTCAGTTCTGGGGCTTCAGGACTGAGTCACTGGATAGAGGAATGGCTTCTAGTGCTAGTGGCTTGCACAGAAACACAGCAGGCAGGCAACAGAGTCGGATTAGAACCCAGATCAATCAATCAATCAATCAATCAATTGTATTTATTGAGCGCTTCCTGTGTGCAGAGCACTGTATTAAGCACTTGGGAAGTACAAGTTGGCAACATATAGAGACAGTCCCTACCCAACAGTGGGCTCACAGTATAGAAGGGGGAGACAGAGAACAAAACCAAACCTACTAACAAAATAAAATAAATAGAATAGATATGTACAAGTAAAATAAGTAAATAAAGAAATAGAGTAATAAATATGTACAAACATATATACATATATACAGATCCTTCTGATTCCCAGGCCTGTGCTTTCTCCCTATTTATTACTCTATTTATTTATTTATTTATTTATTTTACTTGTACATATCTATTCCATTTATTTTATTTTGTTAGTATGTTTGGTTTTGTTCTCTGTCTCCCCCTTCTAGACTGTGAGCCCACTGTTGGGTAGGGACCGTCTCTACATGTTGCCAACTTGTACTTCCCAAGCGCTTAGTACAGTGCTCTGCACACAGTAAGCGCTCAATTAATATGATTGATTGATTGATCATGCAAGAGGCACACAACCCCTTGCTAGTCAGGTGTGGGAGGGAAGAAGTGGCAAGGAAGAGAGGAAAGGGCAGCCTCTACTACAGGGAAATTGTGGAAGCACAAGTCCTGGACTCTGTAGACCTGGCTGCCCGCCTCTCCCTCTAGGCTGTAAGCTCACTGTGGGAAGGGAATGTCTCTGTTTTACAGTATTATATAGTGTACTGTCCCAAGCACTTAGTATAGTGCTCCGCACACAGTAAGTGCTTAATAAAAACAACTGACTGGCTGACTGACCGTTCATTCATTCATTCAATCGTATTTATTGAGCGCTTACTGTGTGCAGAGCACTGGACTAAGCACTTGGGAAGTACAAGTTGGCAACATCTAGAGACGGTCCCTACCCAACAGCGGGCTCACAGTCTAGAAGGGGGAGACAGGCAACAAAACATATTAACAAAATAAAATAAATAGAATAAATATGTACAAATAAACGAAATAGAGTAATAAATCCATACCAACATATATACATCTATACAGGTGCTGTGGGGAGGGGAAGGAGGTAAGGCGAGGGGGGTGGGGAGGGGAAGGAGGGGGCTCAGTCTGTTATACTGAACTCTCCCAAATGTCTAGTCCAGAGTTCTGCACACAGTACGTGCTCAATAAATATGATTGATTGATTGAGAAGCAGCGTGGCTCAGTGGCAAGAGCACGGGCTTTGGAGGCAGAGGTCATGGGTTCGAATCCCGACTTCACCACATGTCTGCTGTGTGGCCTTGGGCAAGTCACTTAACTTCTCAGAGCCTCAGTTCCCTTATCTGTGAAATGGGGATGAAGACTGTGAGCCCCACGTGGGACAACTTGATCACCTTGTATCCCCCCAGCGCTTAGAACAGTGCTTTGCATATAGTAAGCGCTTAACAAATATCATCATCATCCTGTATATATGTTTGTACATATTTATTACTCTATTTATTTATTTTACTTGTACATATCTATTCTATTTTATTTTGTTAGTGTGCTTGGTTTTGTTCTGTCTCCCCCTTTTAGACTGTGAGCCCACTGTCCCAAGCGCTTAGCACAGTGCTCTGCACACAGTAAGCGCTCAATAAATACGATTGATGATGATGATGTTGGGTAGGGACCGTCCCTATACGTTGCCAACTTGTACTTCCCAAGCACTTAGTCCAGTGCTCTGCACACAGTAAGCGCTCAATAAATACGATTGATTGATTGATTGATTGATCGATCATCAATCACTGATTGAGTCTGGGGTCCAGGCTGCTCCCATAGCCCCTCGAGTCATGGTGGAAGAACGGGGCGAGAGTGGGGTCAAAGCAACAATGTCCTCCTTCCTCTGCCTGTCAGCCCTTCCCCCGGAAGGCTCTGTCTCCGTCTCCCTTGGGCCAGATTGTGAGCCCCATGTGAAGCAGGAATTGTGTCTCCCATTATCTTGTATTCACCCTAGTACTTAACACAATGTTTACAACATAGTATGCACTTAGCAAGTGAAGCCTCGTGGCCCTGTGGATACAGCATGAGTCTGGAAATCAGAGGGACCTGGGTTCTAATCCCGGCTCTGCCACTTGTCTGCTGTGTGACCTTGGGCAAGTCACTTCACTTCTCCGGGCCTCAGTCCCCTCATCTGTTAAATGGGGATTGAGACTGTGAGCCCCATGTGGGACAGGGATTGTGTCCCTCCCAACATCCGCCAAGCTAGCTCTCTTCCTCCCTTCAAGGCCCTACTGAGAGCTCACCTCCTCCAGGAGGCCTTCCCACACTGAGCCCCCCTCCTTCCTCTCCCCCTCCTCTCCCTCTCCATCACCCCCACCTTACCTCCTTCCCTTCCCCACAGCACCTGTATATATGTATATATGTTTGTACTTATTTATTACTCTATTTATTTATTTATTTTACCTGTACATATCTATTCTATTTATTTTATTTTGTTAGTATGTTTGGTTCTGTTCTCTGTCTCCCCCTTCTAGACTGTGAGCCCACTGTTGGGTAGGGACTGTCTCTATATGTTGCCAACTTGTACTTCCCAAGCGCTTAGTACAGTGCTCTGCACACAGTAAGTGCTCAATAAATACGATTGATTGATTGATTGATATTTATTACTCTATTTATTTTACTTGTACATATCTATTCTATTTATTTTATTTTGTTAATATGTTTGGTTTTGTTCTCTGTCTCCCCCTTCTAGACTGTGAGCCCAATGTTGGGTAGGGACTGTCTCTATATGTCGCCAACTTGTACTTCCCAAGTGCTTAGTACAGTGCTCTGCACACAGCAAGCGCTCAATAAATACGATTGATTGATTGATTGATTGTTTCCAGCCTGATTAGCTTGTATCTACCCCAGGGCTTAGTACAGTGTTTGACATGTAGTAAGTGCTTAACAAACACCATTATTATTGTTATTACATAAATGTCATAATCGTTATCACCCCTGAAGCAGCGTGGCTCAGTGGAAAGAGCATGGGCTTGGGAGTCAGAGGTCATGGGTTCTAATCCCGGCTCTGCCACATTCATTCATTCATTCAATCGTATTTATTGAGTGCTTACTGTGTGCAGAGCACTGTACTAAGCGCTTGGGAAGTACAAGTTGGCAACATATAGAGACGGTCCCTACCCAACAGTGGGCTCACAGTCTAGAAGGGGGAGACAGAATGTCTGCTGTGTAACCTTGAGCAAGTCACTTAACTTCTCTGAGCCTCAGTACCTCATGTGTAAAATGGGGATTAAGACTTTGAGCCCCACGTGGGATTAGCTTGCAATCTAGATAATTCCTTTCACAGATACTTTTGATCCCATGCAGATCAGGGCTATTGTTTAACTTTGAACAGATGATTTATCCTCCAGCCTCTGTTTTCTCATCTGTAAAAGTGCACCTACCCCTATTTCAAAGCAGTTATTGGAAGGTCAACCAATGAAAAACCATAAACTACTACGGAAATGTACTGCTTACGTGCCTAGTAAAATACTTTGTAGTACTAACATTTAATTAGTTCTTTAAAAATCTCCAATCCCAGCTCCACCACTTATCAGCTGTGTGACTTTGGGCAAGTCGCTTCACTCCTCTGTGCCGCAGTCACCTCATCTGTAAAATGGGGATTAAGTCTGTGAACCCCCCCGTGGGATGACCTGATCACCTTGTATCCCCCCCAGGGCTTAGAACAGTGCTTTGCACAAAGTAAGCTCTTAACAAATGCCATCATTATTATCATTATCATCATTATTATTATTTAGTGGACCATAGTCCAGTCCTGTTCCAGCTCCCACCACCCCCGAGTACTGATGACTGACCATCCCCACACTCACCCTGCTCCTGGCAGCCCAGAGACTGAGCTTGTGCTCTCATTCACCCCTCACATCCAAGCCATCACCAAACCCTGCCGGTCTCAGCTCCGCAACATTGCCAAGATCCGCCCTTTCCTCTCCATCCCAACCGCTACCCTGCTCGTTCAAGCTCTCATCCTATCCCATCTGGACTACTGCATCAGCCTTCTCTCTGATCTCCCATCCTCGTGTCTCTCCCCACTTCAATCCATACTTCATGCTGCTGCCTGAATTGTCTTTGTCCAGAAACGCTCTGGGCATGTTACTCCCCTCCTCAAAAATCTCCAGTGGCTACCAATCAATCTGCGCATCAGGCAGAAACTCCTCACCCTGGGCTTCAAGGCTGTCCATCACCTCACTCCCTCCTACCTCACTTCCCTTCTCTCCTTCTCCAGCCCAGCCCGCACCCTCCGCTCCTCCGCCGCTAATCTCCTCACCGTACCTCGTTCTCGCCTGTCCCGCCATCAACCCCCGGCCCACGTCATCCCCCGGGCCTGGAATGCCCTCCCTCTGCCCATCCGCCAAGCTCGCTCTCTTCCTCCCTTCAAGGCCCTACTGAGAGCTCACCTCCTCCAGGAGGCCTTCCCAGACTGAGCCCCTTCCTCTCCCCCTCGCCCCCCTCTCTATCCCCCTCATCTTACCTCCTTCCCTTCCCCACAGCACCTGTATATATGTTTGTACATATTTATTACTCTATTTATTTTACTAGTACATATCTATTCTATTTATTTTATTTTGTTAGTATGCTTGGTTTTGTTCTCTGTCTCCCCCTTTTAGACTGTGAGCCCACTGTTGGGTGGGGACCGTCTCTATATGTTGCCGACTTGTCCTTCCCAAGCGCTTAGTACAGTGCTCTGCACACAGTAAGTGCTCAATAAATACGATTGATTGATTGATTGATTGATTCCCAGAGAGAGTCAGCTCCGGGAGAAGTCTATCAAGCCGGACACACACTGCAGCAAACCAGCCTCCTCTGCCTGGCTCCATCGCCTCGCTCCTCAGGCTCCGGCGGGCCAAGTAGACTCTAGTTTTGAGCTCGGGTAAAAAGGCGGCCGGAAAGAGAGCCCTGATGCTCTTCTGCAGCCCCAAGATCAGAGCCTCTTCCGCCGGTAAATTGGGATCGTCAGGGAACCCGACATTCACTCACTCCAAGCGTAGTTATTGAGTGCTTACTAAGAATCAGCATGGCTCAGTGGAAAGATCCCGGGCTTGGGAGTCAGAGGTCATGGGTTCTAATCCCAGCTCTGCCACTTGTCACTTCACTTCTCTGTGCCTCAGTTCCCTCATCTGCAAAATGGGGGTTAAGACTGAGAGCCCCACGAGGGACAACCTTGAGTACCTTGGATCCTCCCCCAGCTCTTAGAACAGTGCTTGGCACACAGTAAGTGCTGAACATATACCAACATTATTATTATTATTGTGTGCAGAACATTGTACTCACACTTGGGAGAGTAAAAGCTGAGAAGCAGCATGGCCTAGTGGCTAGAGCACGGGCTTAGGAGTCAGAGGATGTGGGTTCTAATCCCGGCTCTGCCACTTGTCTGCTGTGTGGGCTTGGACAAATCACTTCATTTCTCTGGGTCTCAGTTACCTCATCTGTAAAATGGGGATTAAGACTGTGAACCCCATGTGGGACAGGGATTGTGTCCTACCTGATTATTTTGCATCTACCCCTGTGTGTAGGACAGTGCTTGGCACATAGTAAGTGCTTAACAAACACCATAATAATAATAATAATAATAATGATGACATTTGTTAAGCGCTTACTATGTGCAAAGCTCGCGTTGGGGAGGATACAACGTGATCAGGTTGTCCCACATGGGGCTCACAGTCTTAATCCCCATTTTACAGATGAGGATTCTGAGGCTCAGAGAATCAATCAATCAATTGTATTTATTGAGCGCTTACTGAGTGCAGAGCACTGTACTAAGCGCTTGGGAAGTAGAAGTTGGCAACCCATAGAGATGGTCCCTACCCAACAGCGGGCTCACAGTCTAGAAGGGGGAGATAGAGAACAAAACCAAACATATTAACCAACTAAAATAAATAGAATAGATATGTACAAGCAAAATAAATAAATAGAGTAATAAATACGCACAAACATATATACAGACATACATAGAGAACAAAACCAAACATGTTAACAAACTAAAATAAATAGAATAGATATGTACAAGCAAAATAGAGTAATAAATATGCACAAACATATATACAGACATACATAGAGACGTTAAGTGACTTGCCCAAAGTCACACATCTGACAAGCGGCGGAGCTGGGATTTGAACCCATGACCTCTCTCACTCCCAACCCTGCACTCTTGCCACTAAGCCATGCTGCTTCTCTTCATCATTATTATTATTATCATCATTATAACAAGCAGTGAAGTAGTAAAGAGTGATGCCGCATGGCTTAGTGGCTAGAGCCTGGGCCCGGGAGTTAGAAGGACCCGGGTTCTAGTCCCAGCTCTGCCGCTTGTCTGCTGTGTGACCTTAGGCAAGTCACTTCACTTCTCTCAGCCTCGGTTCCCTCAGTTATAGAATGGTGATGAAGACTGTGAGCCCCATAATAATAATAATAATAATAATAATGGTATTTATTAAGCACTTACTATGTGCAAAGCACTGTTCTAAGCGCTGGGGAGGTTATAAGATGATCAGGTTGTCCCACGGGGGGCTCACAGGCTTCATCCCCATTTTACAGATGAGGGAACTGAGGCCCGGAGAAGTGAAGTGACTTGCCCAAAGTCACACAGCTGACAAGCGGTGGAGTCAGGATACGAAATATGGGACATGTGGGACAGGGATTGGGTCCAACCTGATTAGCTTGTAGCCACCCTAATGCTTAGAACAGTGTTTGGTCCGCCATCCCCCCCAAGACGGGAACGGGGGACCCGCGGATGTGGGACCAAATAGAAGGCTCCGTTCCAACCCCGGTCATCATCATCATCATCATCAATCGTATTTATTGAGCGCTTACTATATGCAGAGCACTGTACTAAGTGCTTGGGAAGTACAAATTGGCAACATATAGAGACAGTCCCTACCCAACAGTGGGCTCGGTCAAACCCAGATCTTTCCACGATTACTTCCCAACGCTTTCCCCGGGAAGGACAGGCAGTGAGCCCATTGTTGGGTAGGGATTGCCTCTATCTGTTGCCAAATTGTACTTTCCAGGCGCTTAATACGGTGCTCTGCACACTGTATGCGCTCAACAAATACGATTGGATGAATAAGCAGCGTGGCTCAGTGGAAAGAGCATGGGCTTTGGAGTCAGAGGGCGTGGGTTCAAATCCCTGCTCCGCCAACTGTCAGTTGTGTGACTTTGGACAAGTCACTTCACTTCTCTGGGCCTCAGTTCCCTCATCTGTCAAATGGGGATTAGGACTGTGAGCCCCCCGTGGGACAACCTGATCACCTTGTATCCACCCCAGCGCTTAGAACAGTGCTTTGCACATAGTAAGTGCTTAACAAATGCCATTATTATTATTATTAATAATAATAAGTGCTTACCGAATACCATAAAAAAACGATGTTGGCCTTGGAAAGTGATGGGGGACCCTGAACAACCTATTTTTGGTGGCTCATGAGAGGCAGCTCTTTAAATGACCTCCTTGACCTAATTATCTTGTCTTTGCTTATGGTAGACTGTCAGCTCCTTGTGGACAGGGAATGTGTCTACCAATTCTGTTGAATTGTACTCTCCCAAGTGCTTATTTCAGTGCTCTGCACACACTGAGCGCTCAGTAAATCCATTGATTGATTGACTGATTGTGTATTTGCTCTCCTGTAATTTGACATTTATTGAGCACGTACTGATTCTCATATCTCCCTTTAATAGAGGTACCTGAACTCTCTTCCAGTTGTTTCCTTCAGGGAAAAAAACCCTGAATATTTCTGAAACGACTTTTCCTTTTCCACTACTAGCATTGACAGGGTAGGGACCGTCTCTATATGTTGCCAACTTGTACTTCCCAAGCGCTTAGTACAGTGCTCTGCACATAGTAAGTGTTCAATAAATACGATTGAATGAATATTTATTTATACCCGTGCTCAGCACTTGCATACATAAGATACATATATTCAAATGTGCATTCAGTTCCATTCTGATTCCACTTTTTGGCAAATTTGATGTGGGTCTCTCTCATTTAAGTGTAAGCTACTTATGGTCAGGGAATGTGTCTTGTGGTTCTGTTGTAGTTTCTGAGTGTTCAGTACAGTGCAGTGAACTCTGTGGGCATTAAATGAATAGCATCACTACTGCTCTCCTACTATTACTGCTACTACTATTACTACTATTTCACTTTTAACTAATAAATCATTGATTCTGCCTCACTCTCAACTTTACACTACTATTACTGCTACTGCTATTACTACTATTTCACTTTTAACTAATAAATCGTTGATTCTGCCTCACTCTCAACTTTACACTACTATTACTGCTACTACTATTACTACTATTTCACTTTTAACTAATAAATCGTTGATTCTGCCTCACTCTCAACTTTACCTCACCCTAGAAACAAAGTTCCTGGTACGATACTCTGCACAAAGCTGGCACTATATATATTTATGTATATTAATATCTGTCTCCCCCTCAAGACTACGAGGTTGTTAAGGGCAGGGAATGTTTCTGTTGTTGTACTCTCCCAAGTGCTTAGTACAGTGCTTTGCACACAGTAAGTGCACAATAAATATGATTGATTGAATGAATGAATGCCACCCAATAAATACTATCACTCAATCAGTAGCTTTCACTGAATTTCTACTGGGAATTTACTAGACTGTAACTTCTTACAAACAGGGATTTATTGTATTCATTCATATTTATTGAGCGTGTTCTCTGTACAAAGCACTGTACTAAGCACTAAGGAGAGCACACTACAACAAAAGACGCATTCCCTGACTGTTCCCAAGCACTTAATACAGGGACCCGCACACAGTAAGCAGTCAATAAACGTCACTGATCGATTAGGGAGAGTACAAACAGAATTAGGAGATGCGATCCCTGCCCACTAAGGAGTTTACCATCTAGTGTGGGAGACAGACACTAAAATAAATTATAGATAAGAAGAAGTAATAGACTGTAAAGATATGTAGGCAAATGCTACAGGGAGTTGTGAGTACTTAAGTGCTTATGTGGCAAGGAATTGCTGAAACGGCGCATGGCGGGATATGAGGAGGAGAGATTAGACGATACTTTACTGATTGCAATGTTCTTTTTCAAAGGAACTAATATATTTTGAAATCGGGAGGCTGTTTTTTTTCCTCATGTAACAGTCCATTTTATACCTGTCCCAGTTTTAAAACAGATATGTCACAAATATTTAAGAAGCAGAACTTTTTCCAGTTGACACATTAAAATCTCCTTATACTGTAAAGTCGTTCCAGTTAGCAGTGGAACGTTTATAAATTTCTCCAGCAAATTCACATTTTTATAAAAGTAGCGGCTGCTCAAGAAAATCAAGGTCCACTCCCGCAAGAAAAGACTGAGACTTCTTGCTGGAGTTGATTTCATGCCGGCTCATGAATTAATTAGTGAATCAATAGAATTGAATTTGAAATTCTTGATGATGATTAGCAATTTACTATTCACCTCTCCTTAGTAATAGTCACATTGTTATGCCTTTTATTAATTAGTGAGCTGCCTGGACTTCTGAAACCTTAAAAATAAAAACTTGGGCATAGATTAGATGGCATATGATCATTTTCCATATATCATCTGCTCCATTGAAATCAATTATATATTATAAATTATTTATATTAATGCCTGTCTGCCCCTCTAGGCTGTAAGGTCATTGCAGGCAAGGACCATGTCTGTCAACTCTGTTGAATTGTCTTCTCCCAAGCTTAATGCAGTGCTCTGCACATAGTAAATGCTCAATAAATACCACTGATGAGGATGATGTTTCTAATCCCTCTGAAGCTGGGCCTACGTGCATTGTTTTAGATAAAATCTCCCCATTTCCCCTATCTGTGCCCCCCCCCCCCAGACTATAAACTCCTTGTGAGCAGCAATCGTGTCTACCAACTCTATTATACTATATTCTCCAAAATGCTTAGTACAAGATTCTGCACACACTAAGTGCTCAATAAATGCCACTGAATGATTGATTGGCCCCAAATCACCTTTGCCAGCTTTACAAGCTTGGTAATAAAATCAGGCTTATGGAGTGTCTCAGGCATGCTAATAATGATCTAGTCATTTGGCATTCATTCATTTAATTGTATTCACTGAGCGCTTACTGTGTGCAGAGACCGAGGTCTTCCCAGACTGAGCCCCTTCCTTCCTCTCCCCCTCGTCTCCCTCTCCATCCCCCCATCCTACCTCCTTCCCTTCCCCACAGCACCTGTATATATGTATAAATGTTTGTACATATTTATTACTCTATTTATTTATTTATTTTACCTGTACATATCTATTCTATTTATTTCATTTTGTTAGTATGTTTGGTTTTGTTCTCTGCCTCCCCCTTTTAGACTGTGAGCTCACTGTTGGGTAGGGACTGTCTCTATATGTTGCCAACTTGGACTTCCCAAGCGCTTAGTACAGTGCTCTGCACACTGTAAGCGCTCAATAAATACGATTGATTGATTGATTGCAGAGCACTGTACTGAATGCTTGGGAGAGTACATTACAACAATGAACAGACACATTCCCTACCCACAGCGAGCTTACAGTCTAAAAGGGACGAGACAGACATCAATACAAATAAATAAATTAAAGCTATGTACATAAATGCTACGGGGCTGGGAGCGGGGAAGAACAAAGGGAGCAAGTCAGGGCGATGCAGAAGGGAGTGAGAGAAGAGGAAAGGCATCTTAGAGGACATGTGCCTTCACTAAGGCTTTGAAGATGGGGAGAGCCATTGTCTGTCAGATTGGAGGAGGGAGAGCCTTCCAGGCCAGAGGCAGAACGTGGGCGAGGGGTCGGTGCCAAGATAGGTGAGATCGAGACCCAGTGAGAAGGTTAGCGGCACCAGAGGACCAAAATATGTGGGCTGAGTTGTAGAAGGAGAGAAGTGAGGTGAGGTAAGAGGGGGCAAGGTGGTGGAGCTTTTGCTGAATGGTGAGGAGTTTTTACTTAATGCAGAGGTGGATGGGCAACCACTGGAGTTTTTTGAGGAGCAGGGTGACATGTCCCGAACGTTTCTGTAGAAAAGTGATCCTGGCAGCGGAGTAAAGTATGGACTGGAGTGGGGAGACACTGGCAGCTGGAAGGTCAGCAAGGAGGGAGAGGATGAGTGATTGTATTAACGTGGTAGCAGTTTGGGTGGAGAGGAAAGGTGAGTTTCTAGCAATGTTGTGAAGGTGGACCCCTGGATGCCACCATCGGGGAACGGAAGCGCTGCTCTTCGATTATGTTAAAGCTTCAGGGAGCCGTAACAGCTAATGATAATCGATCGAGATATTTAGTGACTGCTTACAGAGTGCACAGCACTGTAGTAAGCATTTAGGAAAGTACAAAACAACAGACTTGGTAGATGTGCTCCCTGTCCTCAAGGAACTTTCAGTCAAGGAGCTGAAGGAAACAGGGGCCCGATGATGAAAACTGGAAGGAACATGGTGAGAAATGATTTGCTAAGGTGGATTCTTAAATGAAAAGCAAAGGCAGAATGGCTGGCTGGAAGAACTCAGGATCCAATAAAGCTTCTTTGCTGCACGGATCATGAATGTAAAGCCTATCTTCCTTGTGTTCCTGAAGCTATTCTAGAAGGAACAGCTCCAAATACAAGAAAAATGATGAATGAAAACTGGCTCATTTACAGAGAGAAGAATTCGGCATTATGACCCCATAGAAAACTTCTGAGTGCTCTTCTCTGTCCAACATTTGAAGTATTCCCAGGCTATTTTTCTGGCTTTTGATCAGATTCTCACCTTCCTGACATTCTTTTCCAAAAAGGAGTCTTTTCCTTAACTTATCTAGCATTCATCTTCCATATCAAAAATAGCTGGAAAAAGAGGATCAAAGAACAAAGTTAAAGGAGATCCATGAATTGTGGTATTCTATCTTTCTGGGTTGCAAATTCCTTCTTGTTCAGATTTCCTTTTCTTTCTTCTTTTTGAGCCCAGAGGGCAGCAATTTGTAGCTTGAGATCCGGTAGGTTAATTTGGGAATCTAATTAGTGTGTGAAAGGGAAAGTTTTGTAGACAACATCAATGAGAGTGACGCTGTCTTCTCCATCTCCATTGTGTCGTTACAAAAGTCTCCATCCAGTTGGATTTTCTTGTTCCAGTTTGGGTTTTCCAGTCAGTTGTGAGACTACTCATTGCCCTCTGACATTTCTCTTCCTGTTACAAATGCTCACAGCCCCCCATTGCTGCATTCCAATTTTCTAAATGCAGCTTTCTCTTGAAACAAGTGAGCCCTCTGTTCGGCAGTCATCATAGCACTTTGCATCTTTGAAAAGTCTTACTAACGTTCGTCAAACAAGCCGTGGCAGATGTGGTTGGCTCGGAAGCGAAAAGAGAAAAGGGGACGCAGCCCTCAACATATGGCCCAAGAGAAGATCTTTTCTCTAATCTGGGTTGGCAGAGGAAAAAAAGTCTGGTTGACATTTTCTCCTCGAGATGGAATCCCAACTGCGCTCCTGGCACGTTTTCTGCCGCTTCAAACATCTGATGACTTCGGCTTTTCAGGACTGACTTGCCAAAGGGCCTTCAACTAGTAGCTCTGCTTTACAGTTGCCTCTGGCTCCTTCAAGCCACCTGTGTCCCTAGTTTCTCCCCTGAGATGTCAGGAGACTGTGAACTCCTTGTGGGCAGGGAATGCATATACAAAGCTGTCGTATCGTACGCTCTCAGTTGTTTAGTACAGTGCTCTGCACACAGTGAGTTCTCAAAAAATGCCACTGATTGGTTAATAGGGTGACGGGTGTCTTATTCCTTCTAGAAAACATTTCCCAGAGAAGCAGCGTGGCTCAGTGAAAAGAGCCCGGGCTTTGGAGTCAGAGGTCATGGGTTCAAATCCCAGCTCTGCCAATTGCCAGCTGTGTGACTTTGGGCAAGTCACTTAACTTCTCTGTGCCTCGGTTCCCTCATCTGTAAAACAGGGATTAAGACTGTGAGCCCCCCGTGAGACACCCTGATCACCTTGTAACCTCTCCAGCGCTTAGAACAGTGCTTTACATGTAGAAAACAATAAATGCCATCATTATTATTATTATTATTATAAACTTCATCATCATCATCATCAATCGTATTTATTGAGCGCTTACTATGTGCAAAGCACTGTACTAAGCGCTTGGGAAGTGCAAATTGGCAACATATAGAGACAGTCCCTACCCAACAGTGGGCTCACAGTCTAAAAGGGGGAGACAGAGAACAAAACCAAACATACTAACAAAATAAAATAAATAGAATAGATATGTACAAATAAAATAAATAAATAAATAAATAGAGTAAAAAAATATGTACAAACATATATACATATATATGTAGAGAGAGAGAGAGAGAGACATATAAACTGCTCTTTCTGGCCATTTCTCTTTTCCTCTGAGAACGTAACCTTAGTCTAACTTGGCTGGGTCCTATAATTCATTCATTCATTCATTCATTCAATGGTATTTATTGAGTGCTTACTGTGTTCAGAGCACTGTACTAAGCACTTGGAAAGTCCAATGAATAAAGGTACCCAAACTATTCTCTGAGCCTAGACAAATTACCTATGTGAAGTGTTTCCAGAGTCTCCCCAAGTGTCAGAAGAGACGTGACGTGCCAGGGGACAAAGTTATCCAGTTCTCAAATCAATCAATCAATGGTATTTACTGAGTGCTTACTGTGTACAGAGCACTGGACTAAGCACTTGGGAGAGTACACTACTATTGAGTTGGTAGACATATTCCCTGACCACATGGAGAATGAAACGAGCCCGGGCTTTGGAGTCAGAGGTCATGGGTTCAAATCCCAGCTGTGCCAGTTGCCAGCTGTGTGACTTTGGGCAAGTCACTTAACTTCTCTGTGACTCAGTTCCCTCAACTGTAAAATGGGGATTAAGACTGTGAGGCCCCCATGGGACAACCTGATCACCTTGTAACCTCTCATTGACCACAATGAGAATGAAAGACAGAAGTTATTTATTTATTTATTTTACTTGTACATATCTATTCTATTTATTTTATTTTGTTAGTATGTTTGGTTTTGTTCTCTGTCTCCCCCTTTTAGACTGTGAGCCCACTGTTGGGTAGGGACTGTCTCTATATGTTGCCAACTTGTACTTCCCAAGTGCTTAGTACAGTGCTCTGCACACAGTAAGCGCTCAATAAATACGATTGATGATGATGATGATGGTGGAAAGAGCCCGGGCTTTGGAGTCAGAGGTCAGGGGTTCAAATCCTGGCTCCGCCAGTTGTCAGCTGTGTGACTTTGGGCAAGTCACTTCACTTCTCTGTGCCTCAGTTATCTCATCTGTAAAATGGGGATTAAGACTGTGAGCCCCCCGTGGGACAACCTGATCACCTTGTAACCTCCCCAGTGCTTAGAACAGTGCTTTGCACATAGTAAGCGCTTAATAAATGCCATCATTGCGTATCGGCTCTAGATTCCAGGTCAAGGGAAAGTTTGCTAGGCTACGGCAGAGTGAGGAGCAGTGCTACCTAATGGTTAGAGCACAGGTTTGGGAGTCAGAAGGACCTGAGTTCTAATTCTAGCTCTGCCGCTTGCTGCTGTGTGAGCTGGGGGCAAGTCACTTAACTTCTCTGTGCCTCTGTTACCTCATCTATAAAATGGGGATTAAGCCTGTGAGTCCCATGTGGGACATGGACAGTGTCCAGCTTGATTTTCTTGCATCTGCCCCGCTGCTTAGAACAGTCCCTGCCACTTATTCATTCATTCATTCATTCAATCGCATTTATTGAGCACTTACTGTGTGTAGAGCACTGTACTAAGCGCTTGGGAAGTAAAAGTTGGCAACGTATAGAGACGGTCCCTACCCAACAACGGGCTCACAGTCTAGAAGGGGGAGACAGACAACAAAACAAAACATGTGGACAGGTGTCAAGTCGTCAGAAGAAATAGAATTAGAACTACATGCATATCATTAGTAGATGTTGCCAACTTGTACTTCCCAAGCACTTAGTACAGTGCTCTGCACACAGTAAGCGCTCAATAAATACGATTGATGATGATGATGATGATGTGCATTTAGTAAGTGCACTTTGTAAGAGCTTAACAAGTACCATTGGAAGAAAAGAGAGGGCAGATCAACTACGGACCTATCTTCCTCCCTCTGCTTCCGCTCTCTCTGCCTCACTTGCCTGTCTGTTGTCATCCTCTGAACATCCCTTAACACAAATTCTAAAACTCCTTAACCCTGCTTTCCTTTAGAAGATCCCTTGCTTATGTCTGAAAGAATCAGACGCCTTTAATAAAATACCTGCGCCATCGAAAGCAGACCCCCTCACTCTCTTGCCTGATCTGTCCTTTGCCTATAATAATAATAATAATAATAATAATAATGGCATTTATTAAGCGCTTACTATATGCAAAGCACTGTTCTAAGCGCTGGGGAGGTTACAGGGTGATGAGGGGTTTTTTTTGATGGCATTTGTTAAGCGCTTACTATGTGCAGAGCACTGTTCTAAGCGCTGGGGGGATACATGGTGATCAAATTGTCCCACGTGGGGCTCACAGTCTTAATCCACCTTTTACAGATGAGGTAATTGAGGCTCGGAGAAGTTAAGTGACTTGCCCAAGGTCACCCAGCAGACATGTGGCAGAGTCGGGATCCGAACCCATAATCTCTGACTCCAAACCCCGTGCTCTTTCCACTGAGCCACGTCCCACAGGGGGCTGGCAGTCTTAATCCCCATTTTACAGATGAGGTAACTGAGGCCCAGAGAAGTGAAGTGGCTTGCCCAAAGTCACACAGCTGACAATTGATGGCGCCGGGATTTGAACCCATGACCTCTGACTCCAAAGCCCGTGCTCTTTCCACTGAGCCATGCTGCTTCTCTACGCAGCAGCTCTTTTTTGCTCTGTGTGCTTTCTTTTGAACCACTGATGCAGTTTATCTTGTCCCAGCTGTCTCACAATCGATGAGTCAGACCGTCCCTCGTGTCTTAGTCACTCCTGGAAATAAGTTAGCCACTTAGGGAGATTCTGTCACTCTTTCACTGGCTCCCAGGCCCTTGAAAGCATTACTGAATTTCTGTTGAACGTTGGGAAATTCCCACTGGTCCTCTAGAGGCTTCAAAGAGTTAACATACCTCCACAAGAATCTAATTTATTCCTTGGGGTGACTTGGGTGTGAGACAGAACAGATCCCAGGAAACTCTCAGGGAACGGGACACATACACAACCCCCCAATCCCCCCTGGCCTGGAATGCCCTCCCTCCACACACCCGCCAAGCTAGCTCTCTTCCTCCCTTCAAAGCCCTACTGAGAGCTCACCTCCTCCAAGACGCCTTCCCAGACTGAGCCCCCTTTTTCATTCATTCATTCATTCAATCGTATTTATTGAGCGCTTACTGTGTGCAGAGTGCTTGGGAAGTACAAGTTGGCAACATATGGAGATGGTCCCTACCCAACAGTGGGCTCACAGTCTAGAAGGGGGAGACAGACAACAAAACAAAACATATTAGCAAAATAATATGTAATAATAAGGTAATAAATGTTATGTAAAAAATAAATAAATAATAAATAATAAATAAATAAATAAATAATGTAATAAAAATAATAATCCTCTCCTCCTCCCCATCCCCCCACCCTACCTCCTTCCCCTCTCCACAGCACCTGTATATATGTTTGTACAGATTTATTACTCTATTTATTTTACTTGTACATATTTAATATTCTATTTATTTTGTTAATGATGTGCCTCTAGCTTTAATTCTATTTGTTCTTTCGACTTGACACCTGTCCACATGCTTTGTTTGGTTGTGTGTCTCTCCCTACTAGACTGTGAGCCCGTTGTTTGATAGGGACTGTCTCTATATGTTGCCTACTTGGACTTCCCAAGCGCTTAGTACAGTGCTCTGCACACAGTAAGCGCTCAATAAATATGATTGAATGAGTGAATGAATGAATAATAAGAGGGAGAGAGATAAGGGGACATCAACACAGCTGCAGTCAAAGCTCTAATGCCAACTCAGTGTTCAACGTGCTTTGCTTGTATCTAGCCCAGCACTTAGTATGGTGCCTTTCACAGAGAAAGCACTTAATCAATCAATCATATTTATTGAGCACTTACTGTGTGCAGAGCACTGTACTAAGCGCTTGGGAATTACAAGATGGCAACATAAGGCAGCTTAAGGCAGTTTAAGACAGTAAGCTCATGGTGGGCAGGGAATGTATCTGTTTATTGCTGTATTGTACTCCTCCAAGTGCTTAGTACAGTGCTCTGCACACAGTAAGCGCTCAATAAATATGACTGGATGAATGAATGAATACCATATAATGCCACCGACGATGAGCTTTGCTCCATCAGTAAGAGAAATTGTTTGAGAATCTCCCAATTTGTAATTGCAGTAGCTCAGAAATAGTCTGGGCCGTTGGTAAAGAGACAGTGATGCTAGAGATGAGCCTGCCTGTTCCAGAGCTGGATACCGGGATGAAGCATTAGATGCATTTTCATTAAGTTTATGACTAAATGAAAGAGTGATGTGGCTGGAGATCAATCAATCAATCAATCAATCGTATTTATTGAGCCCTTAATGTGTGCAAAGCACTGTATTAAGTGCTTGGAAGAGTACAATATAACAGAGTTGGTAAACGTGTTCCCTGCCCACAGTGAGTTTACAGTCTGTAGGGGGGCTTATAGTCTATTGAAGCAGCATGGCATAGTGGATAGAGCACGGCGCTGGGAGTCAGAAGGTCATGGGTTCTAATCCTGACTCCACCACTTATCTGCTGTGTGACCTGGGGCTAGCCACTTCACTTCTCTGGGCCTCCGTTACCTCATCTGGAAATTGAGGATTGAGACTGTGACAGGGACCATATCCAACCCGATTTGCCTGTATCCACCCCGGCGCTTAGTACAGTGCCTGGCACATAGTACTTAACAAATACCATCTTTATAGTCAATCCACGAGAAAGAGCAAAACCTCGTAGACATGGCCGTTTCTGTCTTCCTGGTGCCAGCCCAAGAGCGTAAGCAACTACGTCCTGAAAACAAAACTCCTCATGAATGATAATGAAAGTCATTGGCGAGGCAAGACTTAAGTTTTAGAAATTTGAGGTTAACATAACTTCAACAAAATGAGGCCTTAACCTTAAAGCCCTTCCCAGGCAAGAGACAGGTGGTGTAGGATGTTTTAAAACCAGTCAAGAAGAATCAAACGGAAATTTCTGGTCAACCAGTGCGCTCTAATGAGAATTCTAGTCCATCTTGCAACTGAAGCAATTATTCAAACTCCAAATCAAATCAATTTAAATAAAGTCCTCATGTTCCATTGATTGAGCCATCATTAAACACCGATAAGCTCATTAGGGATCGACCATCCGCTCTCTCATTCACCCCTCACATCCAAGTCGTCACCAAAACCTGCTGGTCTCAGCTTCGCAACATTGCCAAGATCCGCCCTTTCCTCTCCATCCAAACCGCTACCCTGCTCATTCAAGCTCTCATCCTATCCTGTCTTGACTACTGCATCAGCCTTCTCTCTGATCTCCCGTCCTCGTGTCTCTCCCCACTTCAATCCATACTTCACGCTGCTGCCCGGATTGTCTTTGTCCAGAAACACTCTGGGCATGTTACTCCCGTCCTCAAAAATCTCCAGTGGCTACCAATCTGCGCATCAGGCAGAAACTCCTCACCCTGGGCTTCCAGGCTGTCCATCCATCCCCTCGCCCCCTCCTAACTCACCTCCCTTCTGTCCTTCTCCAGCCCAGCCCGCACCCTCCGCTCCTCTGCCGCTAATCTCCTCACCGTGCCTCGTTCTCACCTGTCCCACCATCGAGCCCCGGCCCACGTCATCCCCCGGGCCTGGAATGCCCTCCCTCTGCCCATCCGCCAAGCTAGCTCTCTTCCTCCCTTCAAGGTCCTACTGAGAGCTCGCCTCCTCCAGGAGGCCTTCCCAGACTGAGCCCCTTTCTTCCTCTCCCCCTCGTCCCCCTCTCCATCCCCCCATCTTACCTCCTTCCCTTTCCCATAGCACCTGTAGATATGTATATATGTTTGTACATATTTATTACTCTATTTATTAATTTATTTTACTTGTACATATCTATTCTATTTATTTTATTTTGTTAGTATGTTTGGTTTTGTTCTCTGTCTCCCCCTTCTAGACTGTGAGCCCACTGTTGGGTAGGGACTGTCTCTATATGTTGACAACTTGTACTTCCCAAGCGCTTAGTACAGTGCTCTGCACACAGTAAGTGCTCAATAAATATGATTGATGATGATGATGATGATGATGATTGACTGAATGATTGATTGACCATACTCGGATCACAGTTCCCCCAGTCAATCAAATGAGAGTCTTTATTTGACATCTACAGTGTGCACAGCCCCGTTCTGAGCACTTGGGAGAAGAATAGAAATCATAATAACAAAAATGGTATTTAATAATGATGGCTTTTGTTAAGTGCTTACTATGTGCCAAGCACTGTTCTAAGCCCTGGGGCGGGATACAAGGTAATCAGGTTGTCCCACAAGGGGCTCCCAGTCTTAATCCCTATTTTACAGATGAGGTAACTGAGGCACAGAGAAGTTAAGTGACTTGCCCAAAGTCACACAGCTAAGTGGCAGAGCTGGGATTTGAACCCATGACCTCTGACTCCAAAGCCCATGCTCTTTATGTGCTTACTATGTGTCAAGCACTGCTCTAAGCGCTGGGGTAGATACAGGCTAACCAGGTTGGACTCAGTCCCTGTCCTACCTGGGGCTCGCAGTCTTAATCCCCATTTTACAGATGAGGGAAATGAGGCCCAGAGAAGTGAAGTGACTTGCCCAAGGTCACACAGCAGACAAGTGGTGGAGCCGGGATTAGAACTCACGACCTTCTGATCCCCAGGTCTGTACTCTATCCAATACATCATGCTGCTTCTCATGTGCCCAAGGAGGACATAGGCAAGTGATTGGCAATGAGAAAGAGTGAATTGTACAATTGTTGAATTGTACTTTCCAAGCACTTAGTATAGTACTCTGCACACGTGAAGCGTTCAATAAATACAATTAAATGAATGAGAGAAGACAAGATGAAGTTACAGAGAGTAGTTTGGTGTTACAGGAGGGAAGCGGGCAGGTTGAATTGAAGCAAGGTACTGCAGAAAGGAGAGAGCTGATTGAGTCCTTAAAGCTGATGGAAAGGAGCGTCTATTTAATGCAGAGGTGGATGGGTAACCACTGGAGGTTTTTGAAGAGTGGGGACAGATAGACTGTGCAGTTTTTAGGGAATAATAGTTGTAATTATAATTGTGGTATTTGTTAAGCACTTACTATGTTATCAAGCATTGTTATAAGCACTGGGGAAGATGCAAGATAATCAAGTCAGACACAGTGCCCATCCCACACAGGGCTCACAATCTAAATAAAATGATCCAGGTAGCAGAGTGAAGTAAAAAGTGGGGAGAGACAGGAGGCAGAGAGGTCAGCAAGGAGGCTGATGCAGAAGTCATGGTGTGTTGTCTGTCTCTCCCTTCTAGACTGTGAGCCCGTTGTTGGGTAGGGACTGTCTCTATATGTTGCCAACTTGTACTTCCCAAGCACTTAGTCCAGTGCTCTGCACACAGTAAGCGCTCAATAAATACAATTGAATGAATGAATGGTTGGAAAGGTGCTTGGATCAGCATAGTAGCAGTTTGGATGAAGAGGAAAGGGAGGATTTCAGCAATGTTGTGAAGGTAGAACAAACAGGATTAGGTGACAGGTTAAATACGTGGGTTGAAAGAGAGGGATGAGTCGAGGATAATGCCGAAGTTACGTGCTTGTGAGACAGGAAGGAGGATGGTGTCTACATTATGGGAAAGTCAGGGGGAGGGCAGGATTTGGTTGAGGTTTCTTGCTTGTGAAGTTTGAGGTGTCGGCAGGAATCCAAGCTGAGTTGTCCTGAAAGCAGGAGGAAATGTGAGACTGCAGAGGAAAGAGATCAGGGCTGGAGAGGGAGATTCGGGAATCATCTGTGTAGAGATGGTAATTGAAACTGTGGACGTGAATGAGTTCTCCACAGGAGTGGGTGTAGATGGAGAAGAGCAGGGGACCTACAACTGAGTCTCGAGGGACTCCCGCAGTTAGGGGGTGGGAGGCAGAGGAGGAGGCGGAGAAAGACACTGAGAAGGAATGGCCAGAGACATGACACCATAACAGTAATCTAAATTTGACAAAGACTAGAACACTCTCACATGAGAAATAAATAACACCACATAACGACCAAGCAAATGCAGTCAGTTCTTTCATAATATGTGCTTCACTATGTTTTAGGTAGGGTGCTGTTAGGAAATTAGGTGACCGTTGTCAGAAAATTTGTTCCTATCCTGGTAGAACAGAGTCAGAAAAAATGTTTGTGAATATGTACACTTTTTCAGTTAAGACACATGTACCCTATCCTGTGTTTTCCTTAAATCAGGGTTCACTGGGAAGGAAACCCCTATGTCGTTGGAGAACTGACTGTACCTGTATTTACTAACTACTTCATGGCAGCAAACAAAACACAAGAAATACAATTAAGAGGCATTCTTAATTCCATTTTTTTAATTGAGAAGCAGCAAGGCCTAGTGGAAAAAGCACGAACCTGGGAGTTAGAGAACCTGGATTCTAATCTCAGCTCGGCCTGTTGCTTGTGGTGTGACTTTGGGCAAGTCACTTAAGTTCTTTGTACTTCAGTTTCCTCAGCCAGAAATTGAGGATTAAAAGCCTTTTCTCCCTTCTACTTGGACTATGAGCTCCATGTGGGACAGGGACTATGTCCAGCCTGATTAACTTGTATCTAGCCCAGTGCTTAGAGCAGTGCTTGACACATAGTAAGTGATTAATAATAATAATAATAACAATAATAATAATAATTCATGAGGCACTAGAACTGGAGACAGTAGACCCAGGTTTTAGTTCTGGCCTATGGTGTGACTTTGAACAAGTCATTTAATCTCCCTGGGCCTTGGTTTTCTGATCCGTAAAATAGGGACAAATAGACTTGTTCTCAACCTCCTAGTTTGTAAATCTCATATGGTACAAAGACTGTGTCTGATTTGATTAGTTCATATTTACCCCAGTGCTTAATCCAGTGCCTGGCATCTAAAAACCAACATCTTCCTCATTTTCCAACTCTGTTGTATTGTCCCAAGTGCTTAGTACGGTGCTCTGCTCTCAGTAATTACCATTGATTGATTGATTGATCTCCCAACTATTATTACTATTATGGTATTTGTTAAATGCTCACTATGTATCAGGCACTGTTCTAAGCACTGAATTCCTTATAAACCTTGAGAGATCAAAAGACCTTGGCAAATGTTTCAGAAAACTGCAACTGAAAACAAAATAATTAGATTAGATTAGGTTCTTAGCTGCTGTTAAATTTGCCAGGTGATGTTTCTGTTGTTTAAAAATTCCCTTTCTTCCAAAGAAGCTTGAGGCACTTGACAAAGTCTTACAGAACAGATATTAATACTCAATACCCTGAAAAGAAACTGTCACTAAATTCAGTAATTGTAACAACCTACTTGTCATCCTATACATCCCCACACCTAGACCAAAATATAAATGCCAGTACAGTACCATGGCTAGCATGCTAATCTTCCTTAAGGCACTTCATATTCCAATTTTTTAAAAATATGTCACGGAGGGATGCAATTTCAAAACAACCTACCGCCAGCTATTGTGAGATTACTAAGGGAATTCAAGCAGCGGCAACCAGGTAATGAGGCATTCGGAGCTGCAGAATTTTGGAAATTAACAGGAAAGAATCTTCAGCAGGTGATTCCAGAAAATAGAAAATTCAAACAACCAGCATTGCTTTTTATGTATTAGGGGATTTTGAGAGAATATTAAAAAGATGCCACTGATTGAGAGCAACTTGGGCTAGCTGGATCCTTTATCAGCTGATGTCATTTGGGCATAAAAAAGTGAATTTATACCATGCCATTAAATGAACACATGAACATATCCTTATTTTATTTATGTCTTCCCCTCTAGACTGCCTTGTGGACAGGGAAGGTGACTACCAACTCTGTTATTCTGTACTCTCCAAAACGCTTAGTACAGGGCTCTGCACACAATATTATTATTATTAGTAAGTGCCGAGTTGTTTCCGATTCATAGCAACTCCATGGATATACTTTCTCCAGAGCATCCTGTCCTCTACCGTAATCCACAACCTTCCTGATCGTTCTTCCGTTATCGTTGTTATGGTCTCTCTCCATCTAGCTGCTGGTCTGCCTCTTCCACGTTTTCCCTGGACTTTTCCTAGCATTAGTGTCCTCTCCAGAGAATTAGGCCAGCACTAAGTAAATACAATTATAGCCTCTCCCTCATCCGCACATCCAAAAGGTCACAGTTCTCCCCAAGTTCAAATCCTTCCTAAAACTCTTCCTTCAATCAGCTTTCTCCTGGTCATTTCCCTGCCCCCTGAGCTGTAACATCCCTTTAGCCAACACCAATCTTTGTGGAACCTAATTACACTCTCCTTAGCACTCATGCATGTATTCATGTATTCAAATCTTTTTTTTTTGACCTCTCCAGGTGTAAATATTTTTAGTTTATATCTCTTACATTAGGGAGAAAACTGCTTGTGGGAAGAGAACATATCAATTCTTTATTCTGTACTTCTCAAGCACCTAGTACATTGGTATCATACCAAGTGGGTTCTCGATAAATGCTACTACAACTATGATTGTTGCTGTTGTTCTTCTTGTTGATGTTGCTGCGCAGCATGGCATAGTGGATAAACCACAGGCCTAGGAGTCAGAAGGTCATGGGTTCTAATCCCGCCTCCGCCACTTGTCTATTGTGTGACCTTGGACAAGTCTCTTCACTTCTCTGGGCCTCAGTTACCTCATCTGTATAATGGGAATTGAGACTGTGAGCCCCACATGGGACAGGGGCTGTGTCTAACCCAATTTGCTCATAACAACCCCAGCACTTAGTACAGTGCTGGGCACATAGTAAGAGCTTAGCAAATACCATTATTATTACTACTAGAAAAGGAGCGTGGCCTAGTGGAAAGAGCAGGGGCTTGGGCGTCAGAGGTCGTGGATTCTAATCACCACGTCGCCACTTGTCAGCTGTGTGACTTTAGGCAGGTCACTTCACTTCTCTGTGCCTCAGTTACCTCATCGGTAAAATGGGGGTTAAAAGTGTGAGCCCCACTGGGACAACCTGATTACCTGGTATCTACCCCAGTGCTTAGAACAATGCTTGGCACATAGTAAGCACTTAACTAATACCATCATTATTATTACTACTACTACTACTACTATTACCACTACTACTTCTTGAATTGAGGCTTCCCTAGTCCCCAGTCAATACAGCAGTCACTGGACTATTTGACCTCTCTGATGGATCAACAACTCCAAGGTAGGAAATATAAAGATTCACTCATTTCTCCTAATATATAGGATTTTGTAAATAGGCACTGGTGTAGACATGCTCTGACCAACACCACATTTCTTCTGACACCACAAGGAATTCTATCCAGCCACATGGCCCAGTGGATAGAGCACAGGCTCGGGAGTCAAAAAGACCTGGTTTTAATGGTGGGTCCATCACTTGTCTGCTGTGTGACCTTGGACAAGTCACTTCACTTCTCTATGACACAGTTCCCTAACCTTAGAGAAGCAGCGTGGCTCAGTGGAAAGAGCCCGGGCTTGGGAGTCAGAGGTCATGGGTTCCAATCCCAGCTCCACCACTTGTCAGCTGTGTGTGACTTTGGGCAAGTCACTTCACTTCTCTGTGCCTCAGTAACCTCATCTGTAAAATAGGGATTAAGACTGTGAGCCCCCCATGGGACTACCTGATCACCTTGTAATCTCCCCAGTGCTTAGAACAGTGCTTTGCACATAGTAAGTGCTTAATAAATGCCATTATTATTATTATGTGCCAAGCACTGCTCTAAGCGCTGAGGTAAGTACAAAGTAATCCCATGTGGAACAGGGACTCTGTCCAACCTGAATATCTTTATATCTACTCCAGCACTTAGAGAAGCAGCGTGGCTCAGAGGAAAGAGCATGGGCTTTGGAGTCAGCAGTCATGAGTTCAAATCCCAGCTCTGCCAATTGTCAGCTGTATGACCTTGGGCAAGTCACTTCACTTCTCTGCACCTCAATTACCTCATCTGTAAGATGGGGATTAAGACTGTGAGCCCCCGGTGGGACAACCTGATCATCTTGTAACCTTCCCAGCGCTTAGAACAGTGCTTTGCACATAGTAACTGCTTAACAAATGCCATCATCATTATTATTATTATTACCGGGCACTTAGCATATCACTTCTTTATTCTGTACTTCTCAAGCACCTAGTACAGTGCACCACACCAAATGGGTTCTCAATAAATGCTACTATAACTATGATTGTTGCTGTTACTGCTGCTGCTGCTGCTGTGAAGCAGCTTGGAAGTGTGGACAGAGCATGGGTTTATGAGTCAGAAGGTCTTGGGTTCTAATCCTAGCTCTGCCACCTGTCTGTTGTGTGACCTTGAGCAGGTCACATCACTTCTCTGGGCCTCAGGTACCTCTTCTGTAAATTGGGGGTTGAGACCGTTAGCCCTACATGGGACAGGGCTCTAAGGACTGTAAGGGCTTAACTAATACCATTGTTATCACTATTATTTCTTAATTCCCTTACAGTTCTATCAATAAATCAATGGTACTTAATAAGTGCTTACTCTGTGCCTGAACTGTTTGGGGGATTTTTTTGTCTTTTTCAATGGCAGATGTTAAGTGCTAACTGTGTGCCAACCACTGTACTAGGCACGAAGGTAGATAGAGGATAATCATTCATTTATTCATTCATTCAATCGTGTTTATTGAGCACTTACTGTGTGCAGAACACTGTACTAAGCACTTGGGAAGTACAAGTCGGCAACATACGGAGACGGTCCCTACCCAACAATGGGCTCACAGTCTAGAAGTGGGGAGTAGGATTTAATCCCTATTTTACAGATGAATAAACTGAGACTCAGAGAAGTTAAGTGACTTGCCCAAGGTCACACAACAGACATATGGCAGAGTAGGCAGAAGAACCCAGGTCCTCTGACTCCTGGGCCCTGCTGTTTCCACGAGGCCACGCCATCTATTTATTTTGTTAATATGTTTTGTTTTGTTCTCTGTCTCCCCCTTCTAGACTGTGAGCCCACTGTTGGGTAGGGACTGTCTCTATATGTTGCCAACTTATACTTCCCAAGCGCTTAGTACAGTGCTCTGCACACAGTAAGCGCTCAATAAATACGATTGATTAATTGATAGATTGATTGATTTCCCCAGTACCATCCAGGAGAGTCGGTTGACATATGATCCCGGCCCCAAAGGAGCTTACGGTCTGGTGGGGTAAATCCTAGATACTTGAATTCCTACCTATTCTTCAGTTTAGATCGCAATTATAATTTTATTCATTTTCTTATAGGGTGGAAAGGTCAGGACTGCATTTCTGAAATATTAAAGTCTACACGAGTCCCGAGACTAGATCAATCTCTTGTGAGCTTGGGATATTAGTTTAAAGTAGAGTTTATGCAAGTTTTGTCATAATTCAATATTAACTTCTCCATGTAGTACGTGACATATGAAAACTGATCAGCCGTTGAATAGAGGATTCCAGAGCATCAGTCAAGGAACACGCCTACCAACTCTGCCGTATTGTTCTCTCCCAAGGGCTTACTACAGTGCTTTGCACAGAGTGAGGGTTCAATAAAATACCATTGATGATGATGATGATCAATCTAAATAAATAAAAATAGCGTTATTAAATATCAGTTATTGGAGATAACTTAGTAGTGACCCAGAGTGAATTAATGCAAAAGTAATTCAGAATGCATAAGACAAATCCATTATGGAAGAACTCAGGATATAATAAACATGAGTCAGGGAGTATGACAAATATAATTATAATTATAATTAATATAATAATATAATAATAATATAATTATAATTATATTATAAGCTTATAATTGCCAGTGCCAACTCCTGGCCAATGAAACAAGAGATAGATCTTAAGGGAAGCAGTGTGGGCTAGTGGAAAGAGCCCGGGCCTGGAATTTAGACGACCTGGGTTCTAATCCTGGCTCTGCCAATTGTATGACCTTGGGCAAATCATTAACTTCTCTGTGCCTCAGATTCCTCAACTGTAAAACAGGGATTAAACTCTACTCCCTCCTACTTTGACTGAGAGCCCAATGCGGGACGAGAACTGCGTCCGGCCGGCTCAACTTGTATCTACCCCAGCACTTAGAACAATGCTCGACACACAGTGAGCGCTTAACAAATACCACAAAAAAGAGCTAAATGACAATGACTCTTTCACGGGCAGGGTACAAGTGAGCAATGGAGTCTTTGTGCCCCACACCCAAGGATGCCACCTCAGTCAGCAGCATCACCTCTAAACCAAGGGATAACTCCGAAAGGCCTTTTCTTTCCTCTTCTCCCTCTCCTTTCTGCATCACCCTGAATTGCTCCCTTCAATCAATCAATCATATTTATTGAGCGCTTACTGTGTGCAGAGCACTGTACTAAGCGCTTGGGAAGTACAAGTTGGCAACATATAGAGACGGTCCCTACCCAACAGTGGGCTCACAGTCTAGAAGACTTTCATTCCCCCCTCCCAGCTCCACAGCATGTATGTACATATCTGTAATTTATTTATTTATATTAATGTCTGTCTCCCCCTCTAGACTGTAAGCTTGTCGTGGGCAGGGAATGTGTCTGTTATATTGTACTCTGCCAAGCGCTTAGTACAATGCTCTGTAGACAGTGAGTGCTCAATAAATACAATTCACTGACTGGCTGATTGATAACTCTGCGGCTCAATGGCTCATCATCTGACCTTAGGTGATAAAAGATGCTCAGATGAACAAGTCACTGCAGCCATGGGAAGTATAAAGTGTCAGAGTTTGGTCTAGTGGAAAGAGAATCAGAGGACGTGGGTTCTAATCCCTGCTCCGCCACTTGTCCGCTGTGTGACCTTGGACAAGCCACTTCACTTCTCTGTGCTTCAGTTCCCTCATCTGTAAAATGGGGATTAAGACTGTAAGCCCTATGTGGGATAGGGACTGTGTCCAACCTGATTATCCTGTGTCTATTACTGTGCTTAGTACAGTGCCTGACACATAGTAAGTGCTTAACAAATACTATTAAAAAAAAATGAAAGGTCCTTAGCTCAGAGGATTGTCTCCTTTCTCCTTGGCCTTCCAGAAGCGGAAAAATCCAGGAATATGGCAACTGTTTCTGCTGTAGAAGTTATCCTCACTCTCCTTAGGGGAACAATAGAACCTTCATTGGGAAACAATAAAACTGATACTAATAATAAATAAATAATATGGCATTTATTAAGTGCTTACTATGTGCAAAGCACTGTTCAGGTTACAAGGTGATCAGATTGTCCCACGGGGGGTTCACAGTCTTAATCCCCATTTTACAGATGAGGGAACTGAGGCACAGAGAAGTGAAGTGACTTGCCCAAAGTCACACAGCTGACAACTGGTGGAGCCGGGAGTTGAACCCATGACCTCTGACTCCAAAGCCCGTGCTCTTTCCACTGAGCCACGCTGCTTCTCTGCTTTACTATGATGAGACTCACAGTAAAGCCATAGAACAAAGCGTGGGGAAGGGGAGTAAAAGAATGTAGAGATGAAAAGCCAATATTTCCGGGAGACAATATCATTCAGTGAAGGTGTAAATATACAGCCCTTCCATTCAACTGACTGGCACTGAGAATCTGACTGCCAAACAGACCCCGAAAGTCTTTTCTCTGCACAGGGGACAAGGGAAATTCGACCCCGCAGATCATGTAAGTACCCTCCCATTGTCACTGCCCCAGAAGACGCTCAAAATGCTTCCAACACCCAACATCTCCACCGTGACGTTTGATATGATTTAATGAAATGTGGCCTCCGCTGGCAGCCACCCTCTTCCACTACCCCTTATTCTCTCCCCTGAGGAGTCCCCGGCTCTCAAAGCAGGTGGGGACCATTCCAGGGACATTTATCATGCTGGAAATCACAGGCACCCCATAGCTCCTCTGAAATGGACACCAGAAGAACTGATATCTGAGAGTGTGGGAGTCAGAAGGACCTGAGTTCTAATCCCGACTCCACCACATATCTGCTCTGTGACCTTAGGCAAGTCATTTTGCTTCTCTGGGCCTCAGTTACCTCATCTGTAAAATGGGAATCAAGAGTATGAACCTCATGTGGGACAGGGACTGTATCCAACCTGATTAACTTGTATCTAGCCCAGTGCTTAGAACGGTGCTTGGCCCATAGTAAATGCTTAACGAGTACCATTCTAATTATTATTATCATTATTACGACAGATTCAAGTAGTATAAACTCTCCACTACAGAGGAAGCTCCTTGTGGACTGAGAATGTGTCCTGGGCTTCTGCTCTACTTTCCCAAGCATTCAGTGTGGAACATTGTTCATTCATTCATTCATTCAATCGTATTTATTGAGCGCTTACTGTGTGCAGAGCACTGGACTAAGCACTTGGGAAGTACAAGTTGGCAACATATTCATTCATTCATTCATTCAATTGTATTTACTGAGCGCTTACTGTGTGCAGAGCACTGTACTAAGCGCTTGGGAAGTACAAGTTAGCAACATATAGAGACAGTCCCTACCCAACAGTGGGCTCACAGTCTAGAAGGGGGAGACAGACAACAAAACAGAAATGTGAACAGGTGTCAGGTCATCAGAACAAATAGAATTAAAGCTAAATGCACAATATTAACCAAATAAATAGAATAGTAAATATGTACAAGTAAAATAAATAGAATAATAAATCTGTACAAACATCTATACAGGTGCTGTGGGGAGGGGAAGGAGGTAGGGCAGGGGGATGGGGAGGAGGAGACGGAAAAGGGGGTTCAATCTGGGAAGGCCTCTTGGAGGAGGTGAGCTCTCACTTTTAGAGAAGCACCTTGGCCTAGTGGAAAAAGCACGGGCTAGGGAGTCAGAGGACCTGGGTTCTAATCCTGACTCGGGCCATTTATGGGCTGTGTGACCTTGGGCAAATCACTTTACTCCTCTGTGCCTCAGTCACCTCATCTGTCAAATGGGGATTAAGACTGACAGCCCTCTGTGGGACAGGGACTGTGTCTGACCCAATTGTCTTGTATCTAACCCAGCACTTAGTACAGTGTCGGACATATAGTAAGTGCTTAACAACCACAATTACTATTACTTAAAGTCTTAGTACAGTGCCCTGCACACAGAAAGTGTTCATTGAATGTCATTGATTTATTTCAGTACAGGGCTTAGGGCTGGTTAGGGATTGTCTACTAATTCTATTTATTCTCCCAAGGGGTTCATATAGTGCCCTGTGTAGAGTAGATGCTCAATAAATACTATTATTAGCTTATCCCTTGTCTTTGCATGTAAAAATGTCACGTATTTATTTTCATGTAGGTCAGTCAATTTTTACCAAAATTGATCATGAATTACTAATTATAGTTTTGTAAGAAAAAATGGTTACAATGGCTTGGAGAACATAGCTTCAACTACATCTAGAGAAGCAGCATGGTTTAGTCGATTGAGCAGGGGCTTGACAGTCAAAAGGACATAGGTTCTAATCCTGGCGCTGCCACTTGTCTGCTGTGTGACCTTGGATAAGTCACTTCACTTCTCTGTGTTTCAGTCACCTCATCTGTAAAATGGGGATGAAGACTGTGAGGGCTGTGTGGGACAAGAACTGTTGCCCACCTAACTCGTAACTTAGTTTGGTGTCTGGTGCATAGTAAGTGCTTAATATTATGCTTAGAGTAACTTATTACTCTATTTATTCATTTATCTTATTTGTACATATTTATTCTATTTATTTTATTTTGTTAATATGCTTTGTTTTGTTGTCTGTCTCCCCCTTCTAGACTGTGAGCCCGCTGTTGGGTAGGGACCGTCTCTAGATGTTGCCAATTTGTACTTCCCAAGCGCTTAGTACAGTGCTCTGCACACAGTAAGCGCTCAATAAATGCAATTGAATGAATGAATGAATCCCAGTGGCGCTGCAGGGTCTGGGAGCAAGAGGGACAAATGTTTCCTTGGCCGCATTCTCCCTGGTTATCAAAGACGGATGAGGCAGTATGGTCCAGTGGATAGAGCAGGGGAATCAGAAGGATCTGTACTCTAATCCTGGCTCTGCCACTTGTCTTTCGTGTGAACTTGGGCGAGTCATCACTTCTCTGTGCTGTAGTTACCTCACCTGCAAAATGGGGATGAAGACTGTGAGCCCCATGTGGGCCATGGACTGGGTCCAACCTGATTACTTGGTATCTCCCCCAGTGCTTCAAACAGCGTCTGGCGCATAGTTAGTGCTTAACAAATACCATAAAAAAGTGTTTGCTTTGAGACCTCGGAATAGTCATTTAACTTTTCTTTGCCTCAGTTTCCTCAACTGTAAAAAGGGGATGAAATCCTACTCCCTCTTTCATAGCCTCTGAGCCCCATATGGGACAGGGACTGTGTCCAACCTGATTACTTCGTATCTCCCCCGGTGCTTCAAACAGCGTCTGGCACATAGTTAGCGCTTAACAAATACCATAAAAAAGTGTTTGCTTTGAGACCTCGGAATAGTCATTTAACTTTTCTTTGCCTCAGTTTCCTCAACCATAAAAAGGGGATAAAATCCTACTCCCTCTTTCATAGCCTGTGAGCCCCATGTGGGACAGGGACTGTGTCCAACCTGATTACTTTGTATCTCCCCCAGTGCTTCAAACAGCATCTGGCGCATAGTTAGTGCTTAACAAATACCATAAAAAAGTGTTTGCTTTGAGACCTCGGAATAGTCATTCAACTTTTCTTTGCCTCAGTTTCCTCAATTGTAAAAAGGGGATGAAATCCTACTCCCTCTTTCGTAGCCTGTGAGCCTCATGTGGGACAGGGACTGTGTCCAACCTGATAAGCCTGTATCTACCCGTGCACAAGAAGTAGCATGGCTCGGTGGAAAGACCACGGGCTTTGGAGTCAGAAGTCATGAGTTCAAACCCCTGCTCTGCCAGTTGTCAGCTGTGTGACTTTGGGCAAGTCACTTAACTTCTCTGTGCCTCAGCTACCCCATCTGTAAAATGGAGATTAAGACTGTGAGCCTCATGTGGGACAACCTGATGACCTTGTATCTACCACAGCGCTTAGAATAGGAGGCCCACACTGAGCCCCCTCCTTCCTCTCTCCCTCATCCCCCTCCCCATCCCCCCCCACCATACCTCCTTCCCCTCCCCACAGCACCTGTATATATGTATATATGTTTGTACGGATTTATTACTCTATTTATTTTATTTGTACATGTTTATTCTATTTATTTTATTTTGTTAATATGTTTTGTTTTGTTCTCTGTCTCCCCCTTCTAGACTGTGAGCCCACTGTTGGGTAGGGACCGTCTCTATATGTTGCCAACTTGTACTTCCCAAGCGCTTAGTACAGTGCTCTGCACACAGTAAGCGCTCAATAAATACGATTGAATGAATGAATGCTTGGCACATAGTAAGCGCTTAACAAATACCAACATTATTATGATTATTATTAACAGTGCTTGGCACATAGTTCTAAGTTCAAATACCATAACAAAAAGGGAGGTCAAGTTTTTTCTAGCGCTTAGATTGTGAGCCCCAAGTGGGACAGTGTCTCACCTGAATATCTTGTATCTCTCCCAGCTCTTAGCTCAGTGCTCAGCACAGAGTAAATGCTTCACAGAAACTCCCACAGTTGTTATTAGTTAGGGGTGTCACATTCACACAGACTGTCATACATTGGATCTGAAGGTTAGAGTAGAGCAACTGCAAACCTGGATGTCTGTGATGTTCAAACAGTTGCAAACTGTAAAATCCTTAAGAAGCAGTGTTGTCTAACGGCAAGAACACGGGCCTGGGAGTTAGAGGACCTGGGTTCTAATCCCGGCTCTGCCACTTGTCTGCTGTGTGACCTTGGGCAAGCCACTTAACTTCCCTGTGCCTCAGTTTCCTCATCTGTAAAATGGGGACTAAATCTTATTACCTCCTACTTGGACTGTGAGCCGCATGGGGGCAGGGACTATGTCCAAACTGATTGTCTTGTATTTACCCCAGTGCTCAGAAAAGTGCTTGGCACCCAGTAAGTGCTTAGCAAATACCTCCATTATTATTATCAGAGAAGCAGCGCGGCTCAGTGGAAAGAGCCCGGGCTTTGGAGTCAGAGGTCATGGGTTCGAATCCCGGCTCCACCACTTGTCTGCTGTGTGACCTTGGGCAAGTCACTTAACTTCTCTGAGCCTCAGTGACCACATCTGTAAAATGGGGATTAAGACTGTGAGCCCCACGTGGGACAACCTGATCACTTGGTATCCCCCCAAGCGCTTAGAACAGTGCTTTGCACATAGTAAGGGCTTAACAAATGCCAACATTATTATTATTATTATTATTATTATCAGAGAAGCAGTGTGGCTCAGTGGAAAGAGCCCGGGCTTTGGAGTCAGAGGTAATGGGTTCTAACCCCGGCTCCGCTGCTTGTCAGCTGTGTGACTCAGGGCAAGTCACTTAACTTCTCTGTGCCCCAATTCCCTCATCTGTAAAATGGGGATGAAGACTGTGAGCCCCCCGTGGGACAACCTGATCGCCTTATAACCTCCCCAGTGCTTCAAACAGTGCTTTGCACAGAGTAAGTGCTTAACAAATACCATTATTGTTATTATTATTATTATAACAATTATTAATAATAATAAACTAGGTGGGCTTGGGTTAACTCACACCAGAACCTCTTTGTTTTCTATTGTTCTGGGACCATGACCTGAGAAATTGTTTTGCGAAGTTGTCTGTGGTACTACAATTACTGCAAGATGGATGTACCCTGCAGAAACTTTTCATTTAGCCCCCAATTTTAATCCAGCCTAGTTTTACATTTCCCCCACTGATGGTGGGGAAAAGAACATGCCAACTCTATTTAGCTCCGTGATGAAGACACCATAACAAATCAAAACTCATAGGAAGTCGGAAAGACAGGCCCTGGAATCCTAATTTAAAATGGAAATACTGAGCTGAGGAAATTTTTTAAAATTCACTCAGGAGGCATTATTTAAGTTATGGAAGCTTCTATCGTTCACCTTAAAAAGAAATCACTAATTATGTGATTTATTTACTCAGTCACTTAGCCCAACTACTGGTTAACTTTTCAGAAGGCAAAAAAACCCAACAACTTCAGGCCACCATTCACTCATTCATTCATTCAATCGTATTTATTGAGTGCTTACTGTGTGCAGAGCACTGTACTAAGCACTTGGGAAGTACAAGTCAGAGACAGCCCCTACCCAACAACAGGCTCACAGTCTAGAAGGGGGAGACAGACAACAAAACAAAACACGCAGACAGGTGTCAAAATCGTCAGAATAAATAGAATTATAGCTATATGCACATCATTAACAAAATAAATAGAATAGTAAATATGTGCAAGTAAAATAATATATTATTTGGTAATATATATATTATTTGGTAATATATATATATTGGTGATTACCAAATAACCAGGCAGCCATTCAAACCTTGGGCAGGCCCCCTAGATCAGTGCGAAATCTCTACAACTGAGTGCTTACTGTGGGCAGGGCACTTTCCTAAGCCCTTGGGAGAGTACAGTACAACAGATACATTTCCTGCCTATAATGAGTTTACAATCTAGAGTCAAAAGACATACAGAGAATCACTCAATCAATTGATGGCATTTATTGAGCAATTACTGGGTGCAGACCACTGTACTAAGCAGTTGGGAAAGTAATAATAATAATAATAATAATAATGGCATTTGTTAAGTGCTTACTATGTGCAAAGCACTGTTCTAAGCGTTGGGGGGATACAAGGTGATCAAGTTGTCCCATGTGGGGCTCACAGTCTTCATCCCCATTTTACAGATGAGGTAACTGAGGCTCAGAGAAGTTAAGTGACTTGCCCAAGGTCACACAGCAGACGTGTGGCGGAGTCGGGATTCAAACCCGTGACCTCTGACTCCAAAGCCCATGCTCTTTCCACTGAGCCACGCTGCTTCTCCACAGTGCAATAGAGTTGGTTGATGCCTTCCTTGACCCACAAAGAGATTACAGTTTACAGGAAGATTTTACATTTAATTCACAACAACCTTGTTAACCCATCCCAGTGGCTAACATTCAATGCTAGGAAATATTCCCCAATTATTAATTCTATATCTTCCATACATTCTGTAGCTTCATTCATTCATTCAACTTAGCACTTACTGTGTGCAGAGCACTGTACTAAGCTTCTGGAAAGTACAATTCGGCAACAGATAGAGACAATCCCTACCCAACAATGGGCTCCCAGTCTAGAAGGGGGAGACAGAAACCTTAAGCCCTTTGTTCTACCTTCATTAAATATTGAGAGTTGAACGCCATCTTCTGTACTCTCAGAACAGGAACCTGTCTCATTCTTAAAGATAATAATTAAGATGCCCTAATCTTTTTTGCTCCGGGATAGAAAATCCAGGTTCCATTAGCCCTTTGCTATTAAACCCCTCCCCCTGCTCCCTGGAGATTCTCTAGTCCCTTTTAAGTCATGGAATCCAAAACTGAATTGCAAATTCTAAAATGGATCTAATCAGTGCTGAATACACTGGGATGATTACTTAATGGTTCCAAATGCTAAACTCCTATTTATGAATCCCAGTACCTCAGGCTCTTACACTATTGTTACGTTACTGATGCAGGAGAGGGAGAAAACTTTCCACTTCTTGTCCTTCCTTTTCTTTCCTTCCTTCCTTCCTTCCTTCCTTCCTTCCTTCCTTCCTTCCTTCCTCCCTTCCTTCCTTCCTCCCTCCCTTCCTCCCTCCCTTCCATCCTTCCTTCTTTCCATCTGTCCATGCTTCCTTCCTTCCTTCCTTCCTTCCTTCCTTCCTTCCTTCCTTCCTTCCTTCCTGCCTGCCTGCCTTCCTTCCTTCCATCTGTCCATGCTGGCTTGCTTGCTTCCTTCCTTCCTTCCTTCCTTCCATCTATCCCTGCTTGCTTGCTTGCTTGCTTCCTTCCTTCCTTCCTTCCATCTGTCCATGCTTGCTTCCTTCTTTCCTTCCTTCCTGCCTGCCTTCCCTCCTTCCTGCCTTCCTTTCTTCCTTCCTTCCTTCCTTCCTTCCTTCCTTCCTTCCTTCCATCTGTCCATGCTTGCTTGCTCGCTTCCACCTTCCTTCCTTCCTTCCTTCCTTCCTTCCTTCCATCTGTCCATGCTTGCTTCCTTCCTTCCTTCCTTCCTTGTCTGTCCATGCTTGCTTGCTTGCTTGCTTCTCTCCTTCCTTCCTTCCTTCCGTCTGTCCATGCTTGCTTCCTTCCTTCCTTCCTTCCTTCTTCCCTTCCTTCCTTCCTTCCTTTTCCTTCCTTCCTTCCTTCCTTCCTTCCTTCCGTCTGTCCATGCTTCCTTCCTTCCTTCCTTCCTTCTTCCCTTCCTTCCTTCCTTCCTTCCTTCCTTCCTTCCTTCCTTCCTTCCTTCCTTCCTTCCTTCCTTCCTTCCTTCCATCCTTTCTTCCTTCCTTTTTCTTCCTTCCTTCTTTCCTTCCTTCCCTGGACTCCTTTCACTAGGTTACACCTTGCTACCTCAGAGAAGGCTGAATGGAACTGCACATCCTATCAAATAGAGCACATGCCTAGGAGTCAGAAGGACCTGGGTTCTAATCCTGGCTCTGCCCCTTGTCTGCTGTGTGATCTTGGGCAAGTCACTTAACTTTTCTGTTTGGATGGAGAGGAAAGGGCGGATCTTGGCGATGTTAGTGGTGATTGTGATGATAATAATAATAATTATGGTATTTGTTAAGCACTTACTATTGTGCCAAGCACTATACTAACCGCTGGGGTCAATACAAGCAAATCGGGGTAGACAGTCCCTCTCCCACATGGGACTCGCAGTCTTAATCCCTATTTTACAGATGAGGGAACTGAGGCCCACAGAAGTGAAGCGACTTGCCCTAGGTCACACAGCAGACGAGCGGCGGAGGTGGGATTAGAACCCATGGCCTTCTGCCTCCTAGGCCTGAGTTCTATTCACTACGCCCTGCTGCTGCTGCTGATGATGATAATAATGGTGACAGTGACAGTGATAGAATGTGTGCTCACACGTATGTGAGTGCACTTGAGTGTTTGTGTGTGTGAGTGTGTGTGCTTGTGTTCAGAGATGAGGAAACTCTGTGTGAGTGACTGTGGGAAACAAAGATGAACTCTTTCAGCCTAATGACAACATTAAAGGACGACGTTTTCTTAGAGGCCAAAGATTACTTAAAATGTACTACAAGGCTTGGAAGAGAAGCCAAAAAGAAGACCAGTCATGAAGCAACCTCTGCTTAGCCTGACCCGATTTATACTACTTAGCAAGAGGCGATTCCACCGGACAGTTGATAGCCATCTGCCTTCTGTACACTTGGCTGCTGTGGGACTTTGGGCAAATACCTTAACTTCTTTAACCTCGTGTGAATGTGTCTGTTTTATCATTGTGTTGTACTCTCTCCAGCACACAGAACAGTGCCCGGCACACAGTAAGCACTCAATAAATTTGATTGATTGAGTAATTATAGACATGGGGTAATCCAAGGCTCTCCTCAACACCGCTACCTCAACCTTATTTGCAGATTTGAACACCAAGGGGTAAGGTAAATAGATGAAAAAGTTCTCCTCACCTAGGGTCCTCAGCATCCCACCCCACCTTGTCTTGTCGTACGCTGTCGAGTCGTCTCCGACCAACAGCGACGCCAAGGACACATTTCTCCCGGAATGGCCCACCTCCATCTGAAATTGTTCTGGTAGTGTATCCATTGAGTTTTCTTGGTAAAAATATGGAAGTGGTTTACCATTGCCTCTTTTCATGCAGTAATCATGAGTCTCCACCCTCAACTTTCTTCCATGCCACTGCTGCCCAGCACAGGTGAGTTCTGACTCACAGCAGATTGCTTCCACTTCCTAGCCACTGGCCAAGCTAGGAATGGAATGGGTCTGCCTCTTCTTGACTCTCCCTCCTATAGTCAAGACTGGTAGAGTACTGGAAACTCTCCAGGTGCGACCCTGAGAGGGGAGCATCCCTCCTCCGACCCCCTGCCAAATTGGATATTTTATGTCTGACCCAAAACGGGCAACTCCCACTGGTCAGTAGAGAGGTCAGTATGTGTCGTACAGTGTCATCGATCCAACCTCAGGTACACAGCCAAACCAAGAGGCCCCAGGAGTGATGAGTTAATTTTTCAACCCACCACGCCTTTCGGCCACATCGCAGAGCCCAAAATTGCTGAGATAAAACGAATAGGGAAACAGTCGCTTCCCAGTCATCTATTATCCTAAAAAGAAATAAGTAAATTTTTCAGAAAGCTTTCATCTTCTTACTCCCCCGAGTGCCCTCCGCTCGTTTTGCATTCCAAAGCTCTTGAATCTTCAGCTGAAGGGAAGGTGTGGTCGCGGTTTATCGCCCGGGCACATTTTTGCTGATTTTAAAAAATGACTTCCAGCGTCTTCCGTTCCTGTGTTCCTGGGCCCTCTGCAGTTTCTGCTTACAAATTCAACGTCCACCCATGATGATCAAGAAGGCTTTTCATTGAAAACATCGTGCGGTGATTACATTCCATTTGTGTATGCAGCTCGATACATTATTAACAACTTTGGGTCTTTGCCCATCGATCCTTCCGGAGCCAGAAAATATATTTCAATGCATCCAGCACCAAGTGGGCCGTGAGCTTTCAAGGGCAGCTCTTGAGGTAAGGCTGAAAGCAAAAATGACGGGAGCCATCACAAACAATTATCTAGGGTGTCAGTCTCTCTACTACTCTTGAGCTGCCCCTGCTGTGGAACTGAGGACATCTTGGTTCATTCATTCATTCAATCGTATTTATTGAGTGCTTACTGTGTGCAGAGCACTGTACTAAGCGCTTGGGAAGTACAAGGTGGCAACGTATAGAGACAGTCCCTACCCAACAGTGGGCTCACAGTCTAGAGGGTCCTGTCCAGTATCATGTGCTAATAAGGATAAGGATGAGCCTTGTTAAGCATTTACTATGTGTCAAGCATTGTTCATTCATTTATTCAATTGCATTTATTGAGCACTTACTGTGCACAGAGCACTGTACAAGTCGCTTGGGAAGTACAAGTCGACAACATATAGAGACGGTCCCTACCCAGCAACGGGCTCACATTGTCCTAAGCGCTGAGGTGGATTCAAGCTGTTGGGTAGGGACTGTCTCTATGTGTTGCCAACTTGTACTTCCCAAGCGCTTAGTACAGTGCTGTGCACACAGTAAGCACTCAATAAATATGATTGATTGATTGATTGATGGATTGAAGCTAATCAGGTTGGACACAGTCCCTGTCCCCAGTGTGGCTCACCATCTCAATCCCCATTTTACAAGTGAGGTATAGGAGGTACAGAAAAGTTAAGTGACTTGCCCAAGAACACACAGCAGACAAGGGGCAGAGCCAGGATTAGAACCCAGGTCCTTCTGACTCCAAGGCACGTGCTCTATTTGATAGGATGTGCAGTTCCCTTCAGCCTTCTCTGAGGTAGCAAGGTGTATCCTTGAAGAGAAGCAGTGTGGCTCAGTGGAAAGAGCCCGGGCTTTGGAGTCAGAGGTCATGGGTTCAAATCCCGGCTCTGCCACTTGTCAGCTGTGTGACTTTGGGCCAGTCACTTCACTTCTCTGGGCCTCAGTTACCTCATCTGGAAAATGGGGATTAAGACTGTGAGCCCCATGTGGGACAACCTGATCACCTTGCATCCTCCCCAGCGCTTAGAACAGTGCTTTGCACATAATAAGCACTTAATAAATGCCATCATATTATATTATATTATTATTATCCAAGAGCTTAGAACAGTGCTCTGCACATAGTAAGCGCTTAATAAATGTCATCATTAACTTAGTGAAATGAGTCCAGGCCTGGAAGTCTGACCTTGGGCATGTCACTTAATTTTTCTGTGCCTCAGTTACCTTATCTGTACAATAGGGCTCCATGTGGGCCATGGACTGTGTCCAGCCGATTACCTTGTATCTACCCCAGAGCTTAGTACAGGGCCTGTCACATCGTAAGCACTTAACAAATACCACCGTTATTGTGATTATCATTATTATTACTATTTCCTAGTATCTGAGTTCTAATGCTGGCTCTGCTGCTTTCCTGCTGTGTGACCTCGGGTCAATCACTTACCTTCCCTGGACTTCAGTTTCCTCCTCTGTAAAATGGGGATTCAATACTGAAACTTCATCATCATGGGTCGGTTGTTATAGTGTACTCTCCCAAGTGCGTAGTACAGCGCTTTGCACATGGTAAGCACTCTGTAAATATGATTGAATGAATTAATCATCATCATCATTGTCATCAATGCTATTTATTGAGCGCTTACTGTGACTTGAGCACTGTACTAAGGCTTGGGAGAATACAATACAACAGAGGTGGTAGACATATTCCCTGCCCACATAAGCGCTCTGCACACAGTAAGCGCTCAATAAATACGATTGAATGAATGAATAAGACCTTACCAGTTCTCCCTCAGACTTAGACTGAGAGCCCCATGTGGAACCAGGACTCCGATTCTACCCCAGTGCCTAGAAGTAATAGAAGAAGTGCCTAGAGCCCCCCACCGTGGGACAACCTGATCACCTTGTAACCTCCCCAGTGCTTAGAACAGTGCTTTGCACAAAGTAAGCGCTTAATAAATGCCATTATTATTATTATTATTATTATTATTATAAGTGCTTGGGAGAATACAATAGAACAGATTTGGTAGACACACTCCCTGCCTGCAACAATCTAGAAGCAGCGAAAGGAACGAACCTTCCATCTCCCCACTCCTCAAGAACCTTGGAGATGACTTTTCCACAAGAAATGGAGAAAAGCAAGCCGTTCGGTAAGTCCGGTATCGATCAAATTATTCTAATTTGAAACTCCCTTAAAGGAGGCAAGCGGTAGGAAAATAAAGTTCCACAGTCTTGTTCTACCGACCATGAGACGATGACTAAAGTAGGGAAAATCAATGTGCCAGCCCGTTCTGGCTCTTTCAGCGGTGTTTCTTCTTCTGATCATCATCAATCGTATTTATTGAGCACTTACTGTGTGCAGAGCACTGTACTAAGCGCTTGGGAAGTACAAGTTGGCAACATATGGAGACAGTCCCTACCCAACAGTGGGCTCACTGATCACTCTGGTTTAATTCTACTCCATCGGCCTCCCTTCCTATATTCCTGAGGACTGGGGGATTATTTCATCATCATCATCAATCGTATTTATTGAGCGCTTACTATGTGCAGAGCACTGTACTAAGCGCTTGGGAAGTACAAATTGGCAACATATAGAGACAGTCCCTACCCAACAGTGGGCTCACAGTCTAAAAATGCTTTTAGTACTTTTAGTACTTTTGATATCTTTGGGATCAATTGCGGCGTTGCCAGCACTCACACAAGCACACAAACATGCACACGTGTGCGCGCACACACACACAGACACACAACAGCAGCTGTGCCCATTCAATACAGAGTTGTCCCTGTGTCAGGGTTTTGCTGGATTTTGCCTCTGCCCGGATGCTACACCCCAATCAATCAATCAATCGCATTTATTGAGAGCTTACTGCGTGCAGAGCACTGTACTAAGCGCTTGGGAAGTACAAGTTGGCAACATATAGAGACCCAACAGTGGGCTCACTGATCACTCTGGTTTAATTCTACTCCATCGGCCTCCCTTCCTATATTCCTGAGGACTGGGGGATTATTTCAAACGCTTTTAGTACTTTTGATATCTTTGGAATCAAATGCGGCGTTGCCAGCACTCACACATGCACACAAACATGCACACGTGTGCGCGCACACACACACAGACACACAACAGCAGCTGTGCCCATTCAATACAGAGTTGTCCCTGTGTCAGGCTTTTGCTGGATTTTGCCTCTGCCCGGATGCTACACCCCAATCAATCAATCGTATTTATTGAGCGCTTACTGCGTGCAGAGCACTGTACTAAGCGCTTGGGAAGTACAAGTCGGCAACACATAGAGACAGTCCCTACCCAACAGCGGGCTCACAGTCTAGAAGGGGGAGACAGACAACCAAACCAAACATACTAACAAACCCCATCATCATCATCAATCATATTTATTGAGCGCTTACTATGTGCAGAGCACTGTACTAAGCGCTTGGGAAGTACAAATTGGCAACATATAGAGACAGTCCCTATCCAACAGTGGGTTCACAGTCTAAAAGGGGGAGACAGAGAACAAAACCAAACATACTAACAAAATAAAATAAATAAAATAGATATACTAACAAACCCCAGTGCTGAAGACTCCACCTCACCTTACAGATATTCTCCCCTAACCTCAATGTCTGCCTGGGTGTTGAGGTTGAACTTCTTTTCTGTGATTTCGTTGATAACGGGGAAGCAGCGTGGCTCAGTGGAAAGAGCCCGGGCTTTGGAGTCAGAGGTCACGGGTTCAAATCCCGGCCCCGCCGCTTGTCAGCTGTGTGACTTTGGGCGAGTCACTTCACTTCTCTGTGCCTCAGTCACCTCATCTGTAAAATGGGGATTAAGACTGTGAGCCCCCGCCGTGGGACAACCTGATCACCTTGTAACCTCTCCAGCGCTTATTAGAACAGTGCTTTGCACATGGTAAGCACTTAATAAATGCCATTATTATTCTTATTCTTATTATTATTGAGTGCTTACTGTGTGCAGAGCACCCTAGTAAGTGCTTGGGAGAATACAATATAACAATATAATTCAATTCAATAATATTTATTGAGCACTTACTCTGTGCAGAGCACTGTACTAAGTGCTTGGGAGAATACAATATAACAATATAATTCAATTCAATCATATTTATTGAGCACTTACTCTGTGCAGAGCACCGTACTAAGTGCTTGGGAGAGTACAATATAACAATATAATTCAATTCAATCATATTTATTGAGCACTTACTCTGTGCAGAGCAATATAACAATATAATTCAATTCAATCATATTTATTGAGCACTTACTCGGTGCAGAGCACCGTACTAAGTGCTTGGGAGAGTACAATATAACAATATAATTCAATTCAATCATATTTATTGAGCACTGACTCTGTGCAGAGCACCGTACTAAGTGCTTGGGAGAGTACAATATGACAATATAATTCAATTCAATCATATTTATTGAGCACTTACTCTGTGCAGAGCACTGTACTAAGTGCTTGGGAGAGTACAATATAACAATATAATTCAATTCAATCATATTTATTGAGCACTTACTCTGTGCAGAGCACTGTACTAAGTGCTTGGGAGAGTACAATATAACAATATAATTCAATTCAATCATATTTATTGAGCACTTACTCTGTGCAGAGCACTGTACTAAGTGCTTGGGAGAGTATAATATAACAATAAATAGACACATTCCCTACAGTAATATAACATGGTCTGTCCTAAATAACAGAATAACAATAAATAAAATTACAGATATATAGCAATAGTAATTATTATGGTATTTGTTAAGTGCTTACCATATACCGGGCACTGTACTAAGTGCTGGGGTGGATACAAGCAAATCAGGTTGGACATAGTCCCCATCCCAGATGGGGCCTCACGGTGTCGATCCCCATTTTACAGATGAGCTGACTGAGGCCCAGAGAAGTGACTTGCCCAAGGTCACACAGTAGACAAGTGGCAGAGCCAGGATTAGAACCCATGACCTTCTGACTCCCAGCTTGTGCTCCCTCTACTACATCTTAAGTGCTTTGGGGCTAGGAGGGGGGATGAATAAAGGGAGCAAGTTTCCAATTGTCCCCAGACAGAGAATGATTCCAAAACTCAGTGGCAGCCCATCGGGCAGGATTTCTGTTAGGGACAATAATAATAATAATAATAATGGCATTTATTAAGTGCTTACTATGTGCAAAGCACTGTTCTAAGCGCCAGGGAGGTTACAAGGTAATCAGGTTGTCCCACGGGGGGCTCTCAGTCTTAAACCCCATTTTACAGATGAGGTAACTGAGGCTCAGAGAGGTTAAGTGACTTGCCCAAAGTCACACAGCTGACAATTGGCAGAGCCGAAGGCACCAGGCTTTGGTGGGAGGGGAACAGGTGCATTTGTTGGTGACCTCTTTCCCTCCATTACATCAGAGATCCTGGACTTTTAGACTGTGAGCCCACTGTTGGGTAGGGACCATCTCTATATGTTGCCAATTCGTACTTCCCAAGCGCTTAGTACAGTGCTCTGCACATAGTAAGCGCTCAATAAATGCGATTGATGATGATGATAATGATGGACTGAGGCTTGGTAGGGCTTTGCAGCCTGCGAGCAAGGACCCTTCAGCCCGGCACATCTTAAAAATAGCCCACGAGCTGGGGCTCGTCCTCTTTTCCGTAAAAACTCTCCAGTTGCATGATATTAAGTGTTAAATAATGCAACCGAGTAATCTGGTGGTACTAAAAGCGGAGCGGGCACCATTCATTTTTAAAGAGAGCAGTCAGGCCGGAGCTCGCTCCTGTTATTAAGTGGAACATTTTGCAAAACACACCAAACCATCCGCACGTGCAGTCTTCCCGCTGCTATGAATAAACAGTTTAGGAACTGGCCTACTTTGGCGGGGGGGGCGGGGGGGGGTTAAGTGGCGGCTGATAGTGAGGACCAGGGACCGTGCTGTTCCAACTCATCCTCGAGAAGACGGTCATCATCATCATCATCATCAATCGTATTTATTGAGTGCTTACTATGTGCAGAGCACTGTACTAAGCGCTTGGGAAGTACAAATTGGCAACATATAGAGACAGTCCCTACCCAACAGTGGGCTCACAGTCTAAAAGGGGGAGACAGAGAACAAAACCAAACATACTAACAAAATAAAATAGAATAGATATGTAGAAATAAATTAAATAAATAAATGAGTAAAAAAATATGTACAAACATATATACATATATACAGGTGCTGTGGGGAAGGGAGGGAGGTAAGATGGGGGGATGGAGAGGGGGACGAGGGGGAGAGGAAGGAAGGGGCTCAGTCTGGGAAGGCCTCCTGGAGGAGGTGAGCTCTCAGCAGGGCCTTGAAGGGAGGAAGAGAGCTAGCTTGGCGGATGGGCAGAGGGAGGGCATTCCAGGCCCGGGGGAGGACGTGGGCCGGGGGTCGATGGCGGGACAGGCGAGAGCGAGGTACGGTGAGGAGATCAGCGGTGGAGGAGCGGAGGGTGCGGGCTGGGCTGGAGAAGGAGAGAAGGGAGGTGAGGTAGGAGGGGGCGAGGGGATGGACAGCCTTGAAGCCCAGGGTGAGGAGTTTCTGCCTGATGCGCAGATTGACTGGTAGCCACTGGAGATTTTTGAGGAGGGGAGTGATATGCCCAGAGCGTTTCTGGACAAAGATAATCTGGGCAGCAGCATGAAGTATGGATTGAAGTGGAGAGAGACACGAGGATGGGAGATCAGAGAGAAGGCTGGTGCAGTAGTCCAGACGGGATAGGATGAGAGCTTGAATGAGCAGGGTAGCGGTTGGGATGGAGAGGAAAGGGCGGATCCTGGCAATGTTGCGGAGCTGAGACCGGCAGGTTTTGGTGACGGCTTGGATGTGAGGGGTGAAGGAGAGAGCGGAGTCGAGGATGACACCAAGGTTGCGGGCTTGTGAGACGGGAAGGGTGGTAGTGCCGTCAACAGAGATGGGAAAGTCAGGGAGAGGGCAAGGTTTGGGAGGGAAGACAAGGAGTTCAGTCTTCGACATGTCTGAAGTCGCACTTGGAAATGCTGCTTGGATAGAGCAATGGGCCTGGGAGCCAGAAGGAACTGGGTTCTAATTCCACTCCACCACTTGTCTGCTGTGTGACCTTGGGCAAATCACTTCACCTCTCTGTGCCTCAGTTACCTCGCCTGAAAAATGTGGAATTTAGACTGTGAGCCCCATATGGGACAGGGACTGTGTCCAACCTGATTACTTTGTATCTACCTCAGCGCTTAGAGCAGTTCTTGGCACATAATAATAATAATGGCATGTATTAAGCGCTTACTATGTGCAAAGCACTGTTCTAAGCGCTGGGGAGGTTACAAGGCGATCAGGTTGTCCCACGTGGGGCTCACGGTCTTAATCCCCATTTTGCAGCTGAGGTAACTGAGGCACAGAGAAGTGAAGTGACTTGCCCAAAGTCACACAGCTGACAAGTGGCAGAGTCGGGATTTGAACCCATAGTGAGCACTTAACAAATACCACAGTTATTATTACCCTGTTACTCTGGGGAAGAAAGTATTCATAGCAGTGTGGCCTAGTGGAAAGAGTTCGGGGCTGGGAGTCAGAGGACCCGGGTTCTAATCATGGTTCTGCCGTTCGTAATAAAAGAATAATAATGATGGCATTTGTTAAGTGCTTACTATGTGCAAAGCACTGTTCTAAGCTCTGGGGGGAGATACAAGGTGATCAGGTTGTCCCATGTGGGGCTCAGTCTTTATCCCCATTTTACAGATGAGGTAACTGAGGCTCCGAGAAGTTAAATGAATTGCCCAAGGTCACACAGCAGATATGTGGTGGAGCTGGGATTTGACCCCATGACCTCTGACTCCAAAGCCCATGCTCTTTCCACTGAGCCACACTATTTCTCTGCTGTGGACCTTGGGCAAGTCACTTCACTTCTTGGTGCCTCAGTTCCCTCATCTGCAAAATGAGGATTCAATTCCCCCTTCCAAACTGCGAGCCCCATGTGGGACCTGATTATCTTGAATCTATTCCAGTGCTTAATAATAATAATAATAATGGCATTTATTAAGCACTTACTATGAGCAAAGCACTGTTCTAAGTGCTGGAGAGGTTACAAGGTGATCAGGTTGTCCCACGGCGGGGGGGGGGTCACAGTCTTAATCCCCATTTTACAGATGAGGTAACTGAGGCCCAGAGAAGTTAAGTGACTTGGCCAAAGTCACACAGCTGACAATTGGCAGAGACGGGATTTGAAACCATGACCTCAGACTCCAAAGCCCGGGCTCTTTTCCACTAAGCCACGCTGCTTCTAATAACAGTAATAGTTGTGGTATTTGTTAAAGTGCTTATTATGTTGCAGGCACTGTACTGAGCACTGGGATGGATACAAGCAAATTGGGTTAGTCCCAAGTGGGACTAACAATCTCAATCCCATTCCCTCGTCTGTGAAATGGGGATTGAGGCTGTGAGCCTCACGTGGGACCTGGACTCTGTCCGACTCAGTTACCTCTTACCTACCCCAGTGCTTGGCACATAGTAAGCGCTTAACCAATACCACAATTATCACTGATTGATGGCAGGGGTTCAACTTATATTGCTGTCTTATTTACTTACATTGATGTCTGTCTCCCCGCCCCCTAGACTGTGAGCTCATTGTGAGCAGGGATTGTCTCTTTTTCTTACTGAATTGTACTTTTCCAAGAGCTTAGTACAGTGCTCTGCACAAAGTAGGTGCTGAATAAATATGATATAATAAATGAATCAATCCCACTGATTGATTAATCAGTTGATGGATGTTGAGAGTCCTTCAGGGGACAAGCATCTGAGGGCCGAGAGAGCTATTTCTGGTCTTGCAGGGCGCTGAGGGAGGGATGGTCGGCAGGACCGGCCAGCGATTCAGCAGTTCCTGCAGCTGTGTGGCATCTGCCCCCTCTCTCCCTGGCAACATCTCCATAGCACGGCCTTAAATGGCCGCGTTGGGAAGGAGTGGGTGGCAACACCAGCAGGAACAGCCGGGATTTGGACAATTTTCCCCCAAACAAGCAGGGAGCGTGAGGATGGAGGAAGCTCTCCCCCCACCCCGCCATCCCCGATTACTCAGGGGGCACAGCTGCGTCCTTAGGCACCGTGGGTGGATAGGTCGGCGGCAACACGGATAGCTTGTAGGATGGATGGGTGACGTGACTTTCTCCTCAAGAACTCAGAGTCCTGACACTTATTTCATATAGTTTCGTATTTGCAGATTTAAACCAAAATACACCAGGGCTTCACTCATTTAAATAATAGAGATGTTCTTTAAAGCAGAAACCCACTCTACTTCTGCTCCCTAAGCGCCACCGTATTGATCACTTTTCCAGGCTTAAGTTTCCTCATCTGAAAAATGGGAATTAAGACTGTGAGCCCTATATGGAACAGGGACTGGGTCCGACCCGGTTATCTTATAACTATCTTAATAACAATAATAATAATAATGGCATTTCTTAAGTGCTTACTATGTGCAAAGCTCTGTTCTAAGCACTGGGGAGGTTACAAGGTGATCAGGTTGTCCCACGTGAGGCTTACAGTCTTAATCCCCATTTGACAGATGAGGTAACTGAGGCACAGAGAAGTTAAGTGACTTGCCCAAAGTCACACAGCTAAGTGGCGGAGCTGGGATTTGAGGCCATGATCTCCGACTCCAAAGCCCGTGCTCTCTCCACTGAGCCACGCTGCTTAGCGTTTAGTATGGTGCCTGGCACATAGTAAGCACTTAAAGAATACCACAATTTTTATTATTATTATCAATCTTGCGGTGGTGTTTATTCAGCAACTTACTATATACGGAACACTGCACTGTTTGGAAAGTAAAATACAATAAATAGAGTTAGTAGTCACAGTATCAGCCCACAAGAAGTTTACAGTCTGGAGGGGGAGAAAGACATGCAAATAAATTACAGAAAAGGGAGATGGCAGAATGCAAGGATATGTGCCGAAGTGCTGTGGGGTTGAGGGTGGGAGAATATCAAGTGCTTAAGGGGTTTAGATACAAGTGCATTGGTGAATCAGAAGGGAGGATATGTTGGAGAAAAGAAAGTCAAGGAAGGCCTCTTGGAGGAGGTGTGATTTTAGGAGTGTTTTGAGGGTTGGGAGAGTGACCATCTGTTGGTTATGAACAGAGAAGTAGCCTGACTTAATGGACAGAGCATGGGCCCGCGAATCAGAAGGACCTGCGTTCTAATCCCAGCCTCACCACATGTCTGCTATGCACACAGTAAATGCTCAGTCCCGGCTCTGCCGCTTGTCTGCTGTGTGACTTTGGGCAAGTCACTTCACTTCTCTGGGCCTCAGTTACCACATCCGTAAAATGGAGATTGAGACTCTGTCCAACTCGATTTGCTTGGACCCACCCCAGTGCTTAGTACATCATCATCATCAATCATATTTATTGAGCGCTTACTATGTGCAAAGCACCATACTAAGCGCTTGGGAAGTACAAATTGGCAACATATAGAGACAGTCCCTACCCAACAGTGGGCTCACAGTCTAAAAGTACAGTGCCTAGAACATAGTAAGCACTTAACGAGTACCATTATTATTAATATTATTATTACTAATTGATTAATCATCAACCAACAGCTCCTTATGGGCAGGGAATGTGTCTGCTTATTGTTGCATTTTATTATCCCAAGCGCTTAGTCCAGTGCTCTGCAAACAGTAAGCATTCAATAAATACGAATGAATGACAGTCATCTCTAGCGGTTGCGTATTCATTCATTCATTCAATCGTATTTATTGAGCACTTACTGTGTGCAGAGCACTGGACTAAGCGCTTGGGAAGTACAAGTTATCAATCAATCAATTGTATTTATTGAGCACTTACTGTGTACAGAGCACTGGACTAAGCGCTTGGGAAGTACAAGTTGGCAACATAGAGACGGTCCCTACCCAACAGTGGGCTCACAGTCTAAAAGGGGGAGACAATCAATCAATCAATCAATCGTATTTATTGAGTGCTTACTGTGTGCAGAGCACTGTACTAAGCGCTTGGGAAGTACAAGTTGGCAACATATAGAGATGGTCCCTACCCAACAGTGGGCTCACAGTCTGGAAGGGGGAGACAGAGAACAAAACCAAACATACTAACAAAATAAAATAAATAGAATAGAATACTTATACCCATCCTCAGTTCTTGTGTACATGTGTATATTCAAAGGTTCATCCAGTTATTTATTCTGAACATGAGATGCAAGTATTTTTATGTCTGTCTCCCCTTTCAGAATGTAATTAGTCAATCAGTGATATTTCTTGAGCATTTACTCTGTGCAGAGCACTGTTCTAAACACTTGGGAATACAACAAGTTCCTTGTGGGCAGAGAAGGTTTCTCATGCGTCCTTTGGACTTTCCCAACTGCTTAGTACAGTGCATTGCATCCAGGAGATGCTCAATAAATACCATTTGGTTTAGTGGATAGAGCATGAGCGTGGGAGTCAGAGGGTCTTGGGTTCTAATCCCAGCTCCACCATTTGTCTGCTATATAACCTTGGGCAATTCACTTTACTTTTCTGTGCCTCAGTTACCTCATCTGTAAAAAACGGGGAGTAAAAGTGTGAGCTCAATGTGGGATAAGGACTGTGCCCAACCTGGTTAACTTGTATCTACCCCAGAGGTTAGAACAGTGTTTGGCACATAGTAAGCGCTTAGCAAGTACCATTATTACCATTATTATTGCTATTATTACTACTTCTACTACTCACTCTGGGCAGGGAATGTTTCAATTATTATATTGTACTCTCCCAAGCATTTAGCAGTGCTTTGCACACAGTAAGCGGCTCAATAAATGTCTGAATTGAATCAGTACCACTCCTACCATTTAAAACACTCACTAAAGAATTTGGATTATACAGGGAAGGGGGGGCTGAGTCTTACTGACTTTTAAATCCTAGTAGGGAAAGGGGGAGCCATTTTTGAGGGAGATTAGAAGGACCCTAGTCAGAAAAGGAACACGGCACCTGGATGAGAAGCAGAAGAAGCATACTGCTTCGCTACTGGGCTCCTCGAGTGAAGATGGAGAAATCAGTCTGGTATTGGCAGGAGTCACTAGACCCCTGGTATCGATTCTTAAATGGAATAATTAAAAAAAAAAGAGCAACGATCCGTGTTGATATGGTCAATTGACCGTAATTGCTGGAAAAAGATCAAACTGTTGTAGATCAATAGTGCAAACCAGGGCTTATTTCTGCTTGCAGAGGTAGTCTGAAATCTGGTCTTACCTTTTGGTGTTGACGGTGGCACTCTTCACGATGGAACTCTCCATGAAATTGGATATGATTTGGGTGATTAGCAGCAGTGAAAGAAGCAGCATGGCGTAATGGATAGAGCATGAGCCCGGAGACAGAAGGTCATGGATTCTAGTCCCAGCCCTGCCATTTGTCTGCTGTGTGACCTCGGGCAAGTCACTTCACTTCCCTGTGCCTCAGTTACCTCATCTGTAAAATGGGGATTAAGACTGTGAGCCTCGTGTGTGATGGGGTGGTGTCCAACCTGATTTGCTTGCTTAGTACAGTGCCTGGCATATACCAAATGTCATAATAACAAGATAGATGCAGGAGTCACCACCATATAGAAGCATGGACAGAACTACATCTCCATAAAACTTTAATTTGGCCTGATGCTTGACATCACCCAAAGGACAAGGTGACCTTCTTAATTCATTTTTCTACTTCCTTTACTATCAGTGCATCACTGGGCAATGAGTTCTGTAGATAGAAGAATCACATCGCTGAACTCACCCCTACATTACTGATAAAGATCTTTGGAATGGGGTAGGGTTTCTCCACGACAGCTGAATCACTACCTTCATTCTCTTTGGGCTTATCACCTGTCCATACTGTTGGGATGATTCTGTAAAGTAGCTCATAATCATTTGTATGTCTCCAAGGTTTGAAACGATAGCCTGCAGGCTCTCACTAAAAAATGGAATACTGCAACTGAATCAAGTTCCATCCCACTTCTTCCCTTCAGGTTCGCCCCACCCTCCCGCCTCCATTAGTATTCTTTTCTGCCCCATTAACCAGGAGTTCAGGGGGCTGACAACTCTTACCTCCCCACGCACAAATACAGGAATCTTTGGGCAGGGCTTGCGGGGTTGAAGCATCTGAATAGAAGAGGTAGCAGCTGACTTCATTCTCCTTTTATTAGCAATTTACAAGTGCCATTTCCAGACCACAAGATCAGGCAGTGCAGGATTTAGGCTAACGATATTAAATCTTTGAAAGTTGTCTATTAAGTTCAAGTGCTGAATTTTCTTTACTAAGAGCGTGGGCGATGGTTTCTGTCATTTTTCCGTTGCTTTTGAATGTGCCATTTAGGTAACTACTCCATCAGTCTCAGCTTCATGTCTTTTAGTCATTTCTGTATTGTGTTCTGAAATAAACTAGTGATTTCACCCCCATGAAACTGGTCCCCTGTCTTTGAGGGCTTGAATTGGTGTTTATGTGGGAGAAGAAGTTAATAAGCAATTGAGAAGAGATGGTAGCTATACTACTAAGTGATTTCTTGCCCAAGAACACCCAAAAGCCCAGAGGAAGATATTTTATAATTTCTCTTTCATTAGAGGGTAAAGCATCTTGTGGGCAACCAATGTGCCTCAGACTTCTATTAATGCATTGTATCCAGTAGGCGCTAAATCAGTGATTGCCTATATGTTCAAAATAATTTTTTAATGATTTTATAATAATAATCATCATCATCAATTGTATTTATTGAGCACTTACTGTGTGTAGAGCACTGTACTAAGCGCTTGGAAAGTACAATTTGGCAACATATAGAGACAGTTCCTACCCAATAGTGGGCTCACAGTCTAAAAGAGTGGGCTCACAGTCTAAAAGAGTGGGCTCACAGTCTAAAGTCTATAATAATAATAATAATAATAACGGTATTTGTTAAACGCTTATTATTTATTCAATCATTTATTGAGCACTTACTGTGTGCAGAGCACGATACTAAATGCTTGGGAAGTACAAGTCGGCAACATGTAGAGATGGTCCCTATGCAACAATGGGATCACAGTCTAGAAGGGGGAGACAGACAAAAAAACAAAACATGTAGACAGGTGTCGAAACCGTCAGAATAAATAGAATTATAGCTATATGCACATCATTAACAAAATAAATAGAATAGTAAATATGTACAAGTAAAATAAATAGAGTAATAAATCTGCACAAATATATACAAGTGCTGTGGGGAGGGGAAGGAGGTAGGGCTGGGGGGGTGGGGAGGAGGAGGGGGAAAAGGGGGCTCAGTGTGGGAAGGCCTCCTGGAGGAGGTGAGCTCTCAGTAGGGCTTTGAAGGGAGGAAGAGAGCTAGCTTGGCGGATGTGTGGAGGCCAGGGGAAGGACATGGGCCGGGGGTCAACGGCGGAGCACTGTTCTAAGTGCTGGGGTAGATACAAGGTAAGCAGGTTGTCCCACGTGGGGCCCACAATCTTCATCCTCATTTTACAAATGAGGTAACTGAGGCCCAGGGAAGTTAAGTAGCTTGCCCAAAGTCACACAGTGGCCAAGTGGCAGAGCCAGGATTAGAACCCATGACTTCTGATTCCCAAGCCCATGCTCTTTCCACTAAGCCACGCTGCTTCTCTAATAATAATTGCGGTATTTGTTCAGCACTTACTATGTGCCAGGTACTGTCCTAAGCACTGGGGTGGATATGGGCAAATCAGGTTGGACACAGCCCCTATCCCATGGGGGGCTCACAGTCTCAATCCCCATTTTACAGATGAGGGAACTGAGGCCCAGAGAAGTGAAGTGACTTGCCCAAGGTCACACGGCGGACAAGGGGCAGAGTCGGGATTAGAACCCACGGCCTTCTGGTTCCCAGGCCCGTGCATTAGGCACTACACCATTATCCTTTATCCAAGTAGTTCTAGAAACAGAGTGCAGGGTAAGAATAGAGGATCTATAATTGGTTTTGGTGATAAAGTTCCTGAAAATACTGTTTAGGTTTCTCCTTGCTAGGTAGGGGAATCAATCAATCGTATTTATTGAGCGCTTACTGTGTGCAGAGCACTGTACTAAGCGCTTGGGAAGTACAAGTCGGCAACACATAGAGACAGTCCCTACCCAACAGCGGGCTCACAGTCTAGAAGGGTGAGACGGAGAACAAAACCAAACATACTAACAAAATAAAATAAATACAATAGATATGTACAAGATAAATAGAGTAATAAATATGTACAAACATATATACATATATACAGGTATATATATATATGTATTCCCACAAGTATTCCCACAAGTGAATCTAGCGAGAATGTGGTGTGAACGATGAGGGAGGTCAATACAATTCTTAAGGAGCTCTAAAAGGGGTAGCATTCTTTCATTCCATTGTATTTATTGAGCGCTCACTGTGTGCAAAGCACTATACTAGGCGTCTGATGCAGTGTGGCCAAATGGACAGAGCACGGGCCTGCGAGTCAGAGGAGTGGGATTCTAATCCCGACTGCTCCCCTCATCTGCTGTGTGACCTTGGGCAAGTCGTTCAACTTCTCTGTACCTCAACTGTAAAATGGGGATTAAGATTGTGACCCCTCATGTGGAACGTGGACTGTGTACCACCTGTTTAGCTTGTACCTACCGCAGCGCTTACTACAGTGCCTGGAGCATTCATTCATTCAATCGTATTTACTGAGCGCTTACTGTGTGCAGAGCACTGCACTAAGCGCTTGGGAAGTACAAATTGGCAACATGTAGAGACGGTCCCTACCCAACAACGGGCTCACAGTCTAGAAGGGGGGGGATAGAAAGCGCTTAACAAATACCGTAAAAAAGGTCCATTAAGGAAAATACTGAGCCCAAAATAGGGATCTAATTAGAAGAAACCATTTAATACTTTGTTGCAACTGATCTGATTGCTAGAGAATAAATAAGAATCTCAGAGGAGTCTCAGGGGGAGGGAACATATAGGAACATATTGGCAACATATAGAGACGGTCCCTACCCAACAACAGGCTCACAATCTAGAAGGGGAGATAGAAAGTGCTTAACAAATACCATAAAAAAGGTCCATTAAGGAAAATACTGAGCCCAAAATAGGGATCTAATTAGAAGAAACCATTTAATACTTTGTTGCAACTGATCTGATTGCTAGAGAATAAATAAGAATCTCAGAGGAGTCTCAGGGGGAGGGAAGTTCCACTAAATCATCTCTAATAAGACACTACTTATTAAGCATTTAAAACCTGTCAGACTGTACAAAACCTAGCCACAACATATTCCTCCCTCCTTGGAGCTTAAATTCTAAGAGAAGCAGCATGGCTCAGTGGAAAGAGCACGGGCTTGGGAGTCAGAGGTCATGGGTTCTAATCCCGGCTGCACCACTTCTGCTGTGTGACCTTGGGCAAGTCATTTAACTTCTCTGAGCGCAGTTCCCTCATCTGTAAAATGGGGATTAAGACTGTAAGCCCCACGTGGGACAACCTGATCACCTTGTATTCCCCCCCCCCCCCCCCCCCAGCGCTTAGAACAGTGCTTGGCACATAGTAAGCGCTTAACAAATGCCATCATTATTATTAAGACAGCAGGCAACCCATCAGTTCTGGAAATACCATTTCACTGATTTGGAAACAGCTCACCTACCTGCTGATAGGAACTAAAAATAACTCAGCCAACTGAGTAATCCCTTGGCTGAAGAGATGCACAATTATGGGCTAGAGATAGCGTCTGACCTGATTATCCTGTATCTATCCCAGAGCTTAGTACACTGCTTGACACATAGTAAGTGCTTAATAAATTGTTGTCTGTCTCCCCCTTCTAGACTGTGAGCCCATGTTGGGTAGAGACCGTCTCTATATATTGCCAACTTGTACTTCCCAAGCACTTAATACAGTGCTCTGCACACAGTAAGTGCTCAATAAATACAATTGAATGAATGAATGAATGAATACCATAATTATAATTACAGAATCAATCAATCAATGGTTTATATTGAGTGCTTACTATATGCAGAGCACTATAGTAAGTGCTCCGGACGGTATGACAGAATTTGTAGACTAGTTCTCTTCCCGCAAGGAATTTACAGTCTAGAAGGGGAGACTGGCATGAAAATAAATTATGGATCTGTACATAAGTGCTACAGGGCTAGGGGTAGGTGAAAAATCAAGTGCTTAGAGGGTACAGATAATCCAAGGGAATCGACAAGATGTAGTAAATGTGCAAGTTCAAGGAGGGAGATAAGCCAAGAATAATGCCAAGGTGATGGGTTTGTGAGACAGGACAGGTAGGATGGTGATTTCATTGACGTTTGTGGGAAAGTGATCAGGAGGACAGAGTTTGGGGGGGAAGATGAGTTCAGTTTTGAGCCGAGGAGATGTCAGGATCCAGATAGAGATGTTCTGAGGCAAGGTGGAAGCAGTGTGGCTTAGTGGCTAGAGCACGGGCCTAGCAATCAGAAGGACCTGGGTTCTAATTCCGGCTCTGCCACTTCTCTGCCGAGTGACCTTGGGCAAGGCACTTCACTTCTCTGGGTCTCAGTGACCTCACCTGTAAAATGGGGATTAAGGCTTTTAGACTGTGAGCCCACTGTTGGGTAGGGACTGTCTCTATGTGTTGCCAACTTGTACTTCCCAAGCACTTAGTACAGTGCTCTGCACACAGTAAGCGCTCAATAAATATGATTGATGATGATGACTGTGAGCCCCATGTGGGACAGGCACTGTGTCCAACCTGGTGCGCTTCTATCTACCCCAGCAATTAGAAAAGTGCTTGACACATAGTAAGCGCTTTACGAATACCATCATCATCAACATCATCAGTGGGAAATAAGTAATACTTATGATACCTTTTAAGTGCTACGTGCCAAGTATTGTAAAAGAGCTGGGGCAGAAACAAGATAATCAAGTCAGACTCAGGACTTGCGTCACATGGGGCTCATAGTCTAACTAGGAGGGAGAACAGGTATTTAGTCTCCGTTTTACAGACGAAGAAATTGAAGCCCAGAGAAGTGAAGTGACTTGCCCAAGGTCACACAGCAGGCGCGTGGCAAAGTTGGGATCAGAACCCAAGTTCTGGTTCCCAGACCCATGCTCTTTCCACTAGGCCAAGCTGCTTAGTGAGATTGCAGAAAGATGGGGAGGTCAGGGCTGGAGAGGTAGATTTGGGAATCAATCATGGAGAAGAAGCATGGCTCAGTGGAAAGAGCCGAGCTTTGGAGTCAGGGGTCATGGGTTCAAATCCCTGCTCTGCCACTTGTCAGCTGTGTGACTTTGGGCAAGTCACTTAACTTCTCTGGGCCTCAGTTACCTCATCTGTAAAATGGGGATTAAGACTGTGAGCACCCTGTGGGACAACCTGATCACCTTGTAACCTCCCCAGCACTTAGAGCAAGTGCTTTGCACATAGTAAGTGCTTAATAAATGCCATTATCATTATTATTATTATTCAATCATATTTATTGAGCCCTTACTGTGTGCAGTACACCGTACTAAACACTTGGGAGAGTACAATATAACAGAGGTACAGTGCTCTGCACACAGTAAGTGCTCAATAAATATGATTGAATGAATGAACAGAGTTGATGAACACGTTCCCAGCCAACAATGAACTTAACAGTCTAGAGGGGGAGACAGACAGCGATATAAATAAATAAATTATGGATCTGTGCGGAAGTACTGTGAACTGAGAGAGGGGTGGATAAAGGGTGCCAATCCAACTGCAAGGGCGATGCAGAAGGTAATGGGAGAAGAGGAAATGAGGGTTTAGTCAGGGAAGGCCTCTTGGAGATGTGCTTTTAAGAAGGTTGTGAAGGTGGGGACAGTGATTGTCTGCCGGATATGAAGAGGGAGGGTGTTCCAGGCCAGAGGGAGGACGTGGGTGAGAGGTCAGCGGTGAGCTAGACGAGAGCACGGTATAGTGAGAAGGTTGGCATTAGAGTCATCAGGAATCATCGATCTACAAGTGATGGTTGAAGCCATGTGAGTGGATGAGCTTCCCAAGGGAGTGGGTATAGAGAACAGGTGATTCAGAGCTGAGCACTGAGGGACCACTTCAGTCATGGGAAGGTAGGCAGAGGAGGAACCACTAAAAGAAACTGATACGGAGAGGCCAGAAATGTAGGAGAAAATCCAGGAGCGGACAGTTTCGGTGAAACTGGGTTTTGATGATGTCTCTAGAAGGAAGTATTCATTCGCAATGCTATAAGAGGCCGATATTCTAACCGAAAAGATACTCTACCTCACGTACATCAGTTTGTATTCTAATGCGGTGGATGGGTTCTTCGGATTTGAGCAATGGAAATCTGGAGCAAGGTCAACTGATTTTTACTCCATTTGAAATGCTGGAAGAAACGACGAAATATTCGCTGATAGGTGAAGACTTCTAAAGGGTGTAAATTGTGCGAAAGAAAGAAACCGTCAACAAGTACAATGTGGTCTTTTATTTCTAAGTCAAAACTCATTTTTTTTTCAAAAGTTCAGATAGAAGAATAAGTGGAATATCTTTTAAGACACATAAGGCAGCATAACTGAAAGGTAACCGGTTTATATCCAAATAAAGGTGTGAAATACCAAACTATACATAGGTTATGCCATGTCTTCACACTCTTCTGTCACTGCAATATAGACCTTTACTTGCTACTGTCATCAGTAATTAGTAAAGCCAACGCATGAATATTGAGATGGAATATGACACCATTTTTGGCAGATTTCTACAGGAAGTAATTTGGGGCCATAATTCAGGGGCTTTTTGTGACCAAACACAATAAGAAGCCAAAGACAGTTACAGATTAAGAAAGGAAAGAGGGAAATCAAGTCTCACACAGTGCATAGCGCTCTATAACTTCCCAGATTAGGAAGAAACCTAACAGGGTTTAGTTACAATTTACCTCTACAGACCCGGGGTATGAAACAGATAAAAGGAGGATAGAGGTATTTAAAGATGAAAACATATGGGAAAGAAGGTTGAGAAGTTAAAAATAAATTTACCAATAAAGCAGGAGGTGTTAAAAAAAAACACATTTTTGAAATTAAGTACTGCACCATAAACATTCAGAAAACATTAGAGCAGTGGTGAAAGCATATGAAAAGAAACATCAAAGGATTTGAGGTAAAGGGTGAAAAGGATGGAGAATGAACATATTTGAAAAATTGATTTGTGGAATAGCTAGAAAGAGAAAAGATGTGAATTGCTTTAGGCAGTGCTCTTTCTCATTCTCCAACTGAAATCTGTGAAACTAAGTTAAAAGGAAAGCAGAATTACAGGCAAGAGTGAAAATGTAGATTAATTTTCCACTGACCCCTCTACAACTTTGTTTTTCCTTGTTTGACACATGACCCATTAGAAAATGCATATGGTTACAGCTAAATCTTCAACTCCATTTCAAACCTGTAGCAATGTCAGTGTATTCCACAATGAGGTAAATCTTTAAATTGGCTAGGGCAATTTTACCCTTTATTTAAAGGGACACCCATTCACATGCACATCAAAAGGGTAATTTTCCCTTCAAATCAATAAGGACTTTATCTCTAAGAGGGGCATTTGATTTAGCTAGACACAGCCCCAGACCACTTCAAGGAGATGGAAGGTCTAAAATGTGGGTTTGAAAATGGAAAAGCACTTTAAGAGACCATTTCAATTTTGAAAGGAATAGTTGGGAAAAGTGTTACTTTCAAACCCTAAATCAGACTGCCTAAATTGGAACAGAGGTGGGTATCCTCACTGGGTCAGAGACTAGGGACGATAAGCAATCGAGAGTATTTCTTCTTAGAACGTCAAAGGATCTCTCACGCGGCTAACACGACTTCCCCATTCATTGGTTGAGCAGTAAAGACTCCACTGGCATTTTAAGAAAAATCTCATTGAACACTTGCAGCGAAACTCACCACCCATCAAGCACAATAGCTTCCCCATTTACTCACGTAGAATACGCAGAAGAAAAATTGCCTAGAGAGTTGGGGATTTTAAATACTGGAAAAATGGCAGTGAGCCATTAATGGCAAAAATGTTGGCAATTTATTCTGTACTGAATCCAGTATAATGATCAACATCAGGAAGGAAGCAGTGTGCAGTGATTTAATGATTTAACTTCTATCAACAGTTGCCCCAATATGTATTCTTCTGAAGGCAGTAAAGTCCCTGAAATCCTCTGGGTGCTGCCTTAAAAAGCCACATAAATAAACATGAGTTACAACTCAGTGAATATGTTGCCCTTTCTCAAATCTTCTACTCCTAACTAAATACACCGGTTAATACAGCTTCAAGGATATAGGCTTCAATTGACATTTTGGTACAAATTCCCCAACAACAGATTTAGGATTGTTTCTCCAAATCATTTTGCTTTAAATATTTATCATTTTGGTGTGGATACTCATTTTTATCTTCTTTTCTAATACATTCTCTACCTGAGGGGAAGGAATGAAAATTACTGACTCGGAGAATCGTAACTCCCAAGCTTGGACGTATAGTGCCTGCCCAGTATGGGTTCATCTCCTGTTCCTTTTACTGACCACTGACCTATACTGACCCTTGTAAACTGCCCAAAATAATGGCAGTTTTGGAAGTCCTTCCTTGGTATCTTATCTGTTCCTTCCATACTAACCACCAAGCTCACTTCCACTACTTTACTACTCTTTGGTTCCAACGAATATCGTTTCACTTTTAATACACTTAAACCCCCGTAAACCTGGGCTGTGTATTTCTACTCCACCATAAATGTTAGCAGCTTTTTACTTTGATTTGTTTATCTATTTTCGTACTGTTCCAATCCATTTTAAGATGCAACTGATTTCCGTTCCCCTTTTAGTCTTTGAGCATTACTAGATAAGGTTTCCAAATAGTCAGTCGTAAGGAAGATACCCAAAGATCAATGAGTTTAGTCATCTAAACATCCTCAAAACCGCAAGTTTTTGAGAGACTCAGCCTTGCCCTTGGACTACCTCTTAAAAAAATAGTAGAGTTAGTTTTCATACTGGTACTAAAAGAAAATATATCATTATTTCATTTATTACTTAAATATAGTCAGTCTTTATTTTAAAAATTCACCCTGATGAAGAGTCCTATTCACATAGAAGAACATGCACACATGATTTTACATTTCATGGCCCAAATCCAGTGTCACTTACTAGAGCTAATTAGGAGTTCCAAGGAATAACTCTGAATATAACATCATTGGGCTAGAATAGAGTTTAATATTTATGTGGCTCAAAGTCCAGTTCTGGATTACTAAAGTGGTTTTATATATATATTTCTTTACCCAATAGCCTGGGAATTGTATTTGCTAGCAATACATCTCATATAGTACGAGTTTTGCTTTAAAAAGCCTTCCTCTAAAATCTGATTAAGGCATTAACACTGAAATATCAAAAAGCATCTTGACAAATGGGAAACCTCCAATTCTCAATGGCATTCATTTGCCGTAATTTTTTTTTTCATTTGGATGCTTGGGTAAGAGACATCTGTCTGAAAATGCGGTTGTTGCAAATTAATAATACGTTTGGCTAAATTTAAGTTAGGCGTCAGCATGAATTACATATGAGAGAACTGTCTGCTAGAAACAGTTGTTAAAACACTGGAATGGGATCCCAAGAGAAGTTGTGGAATCTGTCTCAAGGATTTTACAAGGAGGACAGAGTTACATCTATCTAGGTATGAGATTACAGCTCTCCCGAAGGCAGGGGGATGCATTAGTTCACCTCTTAACTCACTCCTCAAGGCCCATAATGGAACAATATTGCACTTCCATTTAGTGTTGATTGTGGCAATATTCTATTGACTTTTACCTAAAAAGAATTCATGATATTCTCCACGTAAACACACACACACACACACACACACCCCAACATTCACACTTGTATTTAAAATTTGCTATCAATCAGTTGACTGGCTGATAAATTCTGAGAGCATTTCCTGTTTTGGTATGTTTGTTGATTTTCTTTTTTATATTCTGTAATTACAACATGAGGGCAGAAATGGGGAGTGACTCATAGATTGAATCCAAGTGGGACAACCTTTTTGGAGGGGGGGGCAGATTTGTATGACAATCTAATTGAGATGGCATCAGTTTGTTTTTTTTTCTGCAGAAAAGGTCGGGTGGAAGGGGGAAGAGTGCATTGAAGACTAGAAAATAGGGCCCTATGTGCTAAATCGAAACAAATACAAAACTTGTAAAACAACATTTTAGCAAAAACAGTGCAATGTGTAATGTTCCCATATCTCGGATGCGAGACTGAGTTGTCATTTGTACTAGCTTATCAGGTTCAAACTCATTCTAGTAGAGGTTCTGAAGTCTCAAAGACTTGCTGCAAAAACCTCAGGTCACATTCTCTTTCGTCACTGTAACCCCAGCCATTGGCAAGGTAAGGTTTTGGTTAGTGGCAGGTGAACGGTCTCCCAGGAGAGTAAGTTAAACTTCCCAAAACAGGGAGAGTAACTTTTCTTCTAGAAACTCAACTTTCCCGGTTGGGGAGAATACTATCATCACCGCTCACTTCCCACTTGGTCATTTTGGAAGATTTCCACTCGGATCGCTTCCGGGCAGAACTTGCTGGGTTTTTCAGCTGCCTTTCGGCCACACATGAAGTGTCCGTAGAATTAGGAAATGCTTTCTTGAGCCTCTTCCTCCTTTTCAGTTTTTTGACATCAAGTTTCTCCTTCTTAAGGTGCTTTTCTATGACAGTTTTTCCAGATTGATGGCCACCAGGAGAGAAGGCAGTTGACTTTGGAGTTGAAGAGGGAGTTTTTTTCATTTCTTTCATCTGTTTACTCCTGGTTTGGGGTATCTGTTTTCTAGAAATCCTTGGGCTGAGAGACGTGGGTCCAGAGGATTTTTTAGAATAACTCGGCTCCTTACCGGTTCCCTCTTTCCTCGTTCTTAATTGCTTTGGATTTGCCCTCTGCAACCCTGCTTTTCTGAAGGGTCGCTTCGACGTATTGGCAGCACTTTGATTAAAGGTGGTTAATTTGAAATCACTTTCTGTTTGGGCCTGGCTAGAATTTAAAGGTGAGAGGGTAAAGTGCTGGTAAGACTTCTCTGAATGACCAGAAATCACCATCTCCGGTCCTTCTGTAGAAACTGAAGATCCATCGGCGTCTGGACTTGAAAGGAAATCGCCTCCTTTAACAGAATCTGGCAGGAAAGATGCTGAAGTGGAGCTACAGAAGGTTGACCACTCGAAAGGCTGGCTGGGTGGGGTGCGTTCCTTCTCCGAACCATTGCCTTTCTTCAGGTTAGCATCCAGGCTGAGACTCCTGAATAACTGTCGAACGTGGGCGGGCTTTTTGGCCTTTTCTCGTGCTGGGCTCTTGGGAGGCCTTTTCAGAATTCGATTGGTCAGAGGGTCATAATACTTAAAAGAGCACTGTTTATACTTGTATTTTACAGAGTCCTTGCTATCTGAGGAGTTGTGGCTGCGCCTCGCTTTCAAACGGTTGGTAGGTTTACCCCTTCCCGGCTTGGCCTCCGGGCAAGAGAGAACATAGACAACTGTCTTGGGTTGCACGGGGCTCAAAATTTTGGAGTAGGATTCGGGGAGTTTAAGCGCGCAAAGTCTGGTTTTCATATTTGGCGTCCTGTCATTCTCCAACCAAAGATCCGTCTTTTCTGCCGGCGGATCCTGCTGTTTGCGGATCGTTTTTCGTTGGACCACTGGGCAATTCACTAGACTGGTTTGAGTGCCGTGGCTGACTTTAACCACTTGACATCGCGAAGCCAGGCGCCACGTTCTTTTCAGAGGATGCCTGGCAGGTGGAGGAGGAGGAGGAGGAGGATTGCATAGCACGTCTGAGGCCGCCGGCGGGTTATCACCATCAGAACTACCACTTACGGCATCAGGAAAGTCAGGCAGGGCAGAAGCTGTGGCAGTCTCTAATGTGAGGTCTTTCTGAGTCTCTCTTTTTCTTTCATCTTTCTGCTTATCTTTTCTAGCTCTTGTGGTCCCATATCTCATCACACGTTCGTTGTCAAAGTAGCAGTGGAAACGGCCCTCCCTGAAATCCCGCACCAGAGCTTCAATTTTCAAATCGTCTTCATACATTACCTGGGACCATGTTTTTCCCACAAAGGACGGAGGCACGTGAGGCAAATCCGGAAGAACAGCTTCACTGCAGCAATCCCCTGCCTTCAGTTTGGAGTCTTCTTTCTCCTCAAGTGAACCCATGTTGAGCAGCACAGAGCTAAGCTGGGATTCATAGTTCTTATCGTCCAGTTTCACCTGTTCCTCCTTCAAAAGGCCTATTTCTTTAACCGTCGCTATGGACTGACCAGTGATTGACCGAAGAGGCACATCAAAATCAAAACTCATTTCAGAATCCTCTGAATTCTGATACTCTGGAAAGGCCAACCTATTCGAAAAGGAATGCCTCTCCTCTTGGCTGGGTTCTACAGTAGTCTGAATTTCATAGCAGTGTTTCCGAATGACTTCTTCGATAATTTCGTCCACTGAGGTGGCACCACCGCTACCTGGCTTCATTTCCGAATCTGCTGCTGGTTCGAGGGGTGACCCGAAGCTTCGGGCACCTCCAGGACCCAAGTGCTCCCTGAGATGGAGGTCAGCCTCTACAGTTTTACCCTGAGATTGTAAACCATCTTGCTTCAACAAAGATTTACCTGAGTTCCTAAATAAAGTGTTCCCTCGGCTAAAGACAGAGCTCCGGTGGGAAACTGAAAGGGTTTCTGGGTGGAGTGACGAGGCCAGGGGACTAGGCCTAATTTTGCATATATTCACCTGGTTTGGTTTTTGCTTGTTTTCTGAGATCAAAACGGAGCCTAACGAGGTCCCAGTAGCTTCGGTCCCGGCTAAGCTAAGAGGCGAACGGTGAGGTACAGGACTAACAGGAGAACTGAGATGTCCTGGAATGGCCAGTTTAAAAAGGACTTTATGGCTACTGGGTGTGGTCTGAGCACCTTCAGCTGGAATGCACTTCTTTACTCCCCTCCAGCTGCACACCATTTCTTGGGGAAGTCTCGCAGAGGATCGCTGTCCGTTTTCCAGCCTTTGGGAGCCGGGCGGCTGAAGGAAAGTTCCTTTCAGGGCCTCCTGGGATGTACACGGAGGAGAGGGGTGGGACTGTGCAGCAGACTTTAAGTCTTTGGTGGGCATCTCCCATTTAGTACCAAGAGGCTCCTTCGCTGCCCTCTCCTCTGCAAGCAAGCCACCGTCACACTGAGCCTCCTCAGAAGGAAACTGGTGGCTGTTAAGTGGTATGTCATCATAAGTTGGCCTGAAACAGGGAAGAAAGAACATTGATACAAAAATATTACAAAACTCACTTAAAAAGGGCAGACCTTTCCATGTGAAAACTTGAAAGATGAAAAAAACAACCACCAAATCCTCTGCTGTTTTCGGGAGAAAAAAAAGAAAAGCTTTGTATAAAACACTGCGGGATGATGAATAAAAGGCATGAAGAATCAGCTACCAAGGATACCACTGCTACCCACTTCAGAAGCACCTAGAATGGGTGGCAAATGATCGGAATGATAGTTTTCACTAATGAAAGGGTGGTGGGGGAAGACAAATGCATTTTTTCCTTCTACTTGGACCTTATTAAATGAAAGCTAGAGACAATTTTCAAACTTGAAGGAAAAAAATCTTACCTAGAAAGTCTGATTCCTCCCAAGAGAGTAACGCCAGTAAGCTAGGGTTCCATTGGGAGGTTTTGGAGGACAAGGTCTTATCTTTTAGACTGTGAGCCCACTGTTGGGTAGGGACTGTTTCTATATGTTGCCAATTTGTACTTCCCAAGCGCTTAGTACAGTGCTCTGCACATAGTAAGCGCTCAATAAATACAATTGATGATGATGATGATGATGATCTCGCCCAGACCTATCAGTCCTCCCTCTGCCATACTACCTGATCACCGAGCCAGGCACTCACAAGGGAAACCTGAATCTGGTTTTCATTTTCTGACTCTGGAGTGGGAGGAGATTCCTGGTGGGAAACTGAGGCCAGGGAGTTTCCTGGAGAGTTTCTAGGGAGTTTCCTCTTCAGGGCCGGAAAACCGGACGTGGTCGTCCTTGCTCCTTCTCAGCCCTGTACTCAGAGAATGAAATTATGCAGAGTGGAGACTCCTAGGCAAGGGGGAGATGCAGGATGGCGCCTGAAACTCTTCTCCCGGGCCAGAAATGGGGAACATAGGTCTCCCCTTCAGTGTATCTATTTAGAGAGGAAGCGTGGCCTGGTGGTTATAGTTTGGGATTGAGAAGGACCTGGTTTCTAATCCCGGCTCTGCCATTTGTCCGCTATGTGTGACCTTAGACAAGTCACTTAACTTCTCTGTGCCTCAGTTATCTCATCTGTAAAATGGGGATTAAGATCGTGAGCCCTATGTGGGGCATGAACTTTGTCCAATCTGATTAGTTAATATCTGTCCCAGAGTTAGTACAGTGCCTGGCACTTAGTAAGTGCTTAGAAAATACCATTAAACAAACAAACCACTAAACCATAATTCTGAATCTGCCGCATTACCGATGACCAAGGAACCACAGTTTCCCATACTTCCTTTTTGATATCTTTGGGCCCTACTCTCCCACTGGAAAGTTCTAATCAGGGGCAGACTGGGCCGCTGGTCTCCTGGGAAAACCCCAGTGGCTCAAAGCCCACATGGGCTAGTCGAGGTTGCTGTGAGTTGCATCAGGGGCCAAGGGTCCCCTTACTTGATCAGAGCTTGGGGCTGCTCAAAGCCTGTTGGAAGAATGGCAGAGGAATTAGAAGAACTCCCACAACTTAAACCACTTTCCCCATCCTAAGCATTTATGCCAGGACTTCCTGGTAATTATTTTGGAACCAATCCAGCCCAGCTTCAAAGGGTGCAGAAGTACACCCTCAGGAGTGGTAGAGGGAAAATCAACCTCCCTCTGTTCCCTCTCCAAAGAAAACGGGCATAAATGTGCTCCAGGGGAGAGTTACTCCATGGGCAGCAGCTACTCATAGTTACCTCTCTGAGGAAATGTGGAAAAAGAGGAGGAGGAGAAGGAAGAGGAGGAAGCGCAGCAGCAAATCACTGCAAGCATCCGACCTCTAGGACACTCCAAATTCCATATCCAGCCCCATCTCTAGCATGTCCTATTTAAAACATCCCCTAACATCTTTCCACTGTGTGCTGGCTGAATGAGAGGGACAGTGTCCTCTTGGGTGAACACAGGCATCCCGCCCCACACATAAGATATCCAATCTCCCCCTCCATAAGGGGTAAAACAGGATCAATAATGCTTTTAGGTCACTCAGGTGTGATTTGGTAGATCAGCAAATAAAGTTCTGTATTGCTATTCATGCATCCAAAGATCTCAAAGCAGTTACTTTCCTCTGACCCACCCTTTTGAACCCAGAAACAGCTCAACTTGAAGCTTCTCTTTGTTCTCCATTGCTTGGGCTTTCCAAAAGTGAAGAAGTTCTCCAGCGGAATAGCTCGCCTGGAAAAATCCAGCCATCTGAGCAGCTTCTTCATGTCTAGACTATGCCAACGTGGCAAAAGCTACAGAGCAGATGTAAAAATTGATTATATTATGCCAGATTCAATTTTCTGCAAGGTAATTACACACTGGCTTTTATTTTCTTTTTCTAATGATAAAACCAGATCCACTGCCAAAAACCCTGCAGCTCTGTTGCATGAATATGAATACAGTATATGCATCAACTGGATTCCATTTTGTATTAACGCACACAAGTCTATTTAAAAGGAATTCAACAGGACTAATAATGGCCTGTCAAACTCAAAGAATCGTCCAGAATCATTCGCAGGTGGCCCGGTTCTGATTTGGAAGCTTCACAGAGGACTTGGCGAGATTAAGGGCCAATGTGGTGCTTTTCCTTTTTTATAGCATTTCTTAAGCATTTTTACTATGTGCCAGGCACTGTACTAAGCACTGGGGTAGATATTGGGATCATCAGCAAGGACACAGTCCATGCCCCACATGGACTTGTTTTTCTTGATAAAAAAGGCAAGAGGCAGGTACAACTTTGTATATTAACACTCGAGTGACCAGTAGAGCATTGAAAATATACGCCTCAGCATTAAACATTTCAAGGAGCAAAGAGCCTAGGAGATCTGGGGAGATCAAGAACAACTTGACTGTTGATCTTTGCTGTTGATTGTTGAAGAAGCAGCATGGCTCAGTGGAAAGAGCCCGGGCTTTGGAGTCAGAGGTCATGGGTTCAAATCCCAGCTCCGCCAATTGTCAGCTGTGTGACTTTGGGCAAGTCGCTTAACTTCTCTGGGCCTCAGTTACCTCGTCTGTAAAATGGGGATTAAGACTGTGAGCCCCCCCATGGGACAACCTGATCACCTTGTAACTTCCCCAGCTCTTATAACAGTGCTTTGCACATAATAAGTGCTTAATAAATGCCATTATTATTATCATTATTATTATTATTATTATTATCTACCTGCCTTACCCCACATCACTTGGGAAAAAGCCCGTCCCACAGGATCAGGGGGGCAGACACCTTTGGACAACTGTGTCCGGAAGACATCTATCAATAAATCAATCATGGTATTTATCGAGCGCTTACTATGTGCACAGCACTGCACTGGGAGGATACAATACATCAGAATTAGCAGACACATTCCCTGCCCATAATGAGCTTAAAGTCTAGATAATAGTGATAATAATGGTACTCGTTAAGCACTTACTATGTGCCAGGCAATGTTCTAAGCGCTGGTAACCATTTCTAGGCGGCAGGAAGGTAGTCTGTTGGAGTCTTTGGGGCCCTACCTGGGGCGTAGAAGGGTCCGGAGGTGATATAGGGCAGCAAGGGATGGCGTGGCTACACCAGTCCATTATATGAGAAACATAAGTTTAAAATAAACAGCCATCACATAACGACTGGAAATTTTATACTTAATAAACTAGGGTGACAGTCAGATTGCAGTCAACTGATGAAATCTGCCTCTGTAGGGCAAGGAATCCAACTGGCCCCCAGGAGTTATGTTCTACCAACTGCAGGGCACAGTGGCAATGTGGTTCCCAGGGCCAGATCAAGTGGTGCTTTGGGTCTGAAACATTAGGTTTTCTGCCCGCCCCAAATAATAATAACAATAATAATGGCACTTATTAAGCGCTTACTATGTGCAAAGCACCGTTCTAAGCACTGGGGAGTTTACAAGGTGATCAGGTTGTCCCATGGGGGGCTCACAGTCTTAATCCCCATTTTACAGATGAGGGAACTGAGGCCCAGAGAAGTGAAGTGACTTGCCCAAAGTCACACAGCTGACAATTGGCGGAGCCGGGATTTGAACCCATGAACTCTGACTCCAAAGCCCGGGCTCTTTCTATTGAGCCACGCTGCTTCTCAAATCTTTGACCCTAGGGACTAGATTTGGTTCGAGGACAATAAAACACATTTAGTTAACAAGAAAAGGTTACGGTGATGAGAAGGGTAAGGGTACAAACTGATGCTTCTAGTTAGAAGTTAAGTCTACAAAATTAGCTTCTTAGAATAGTTATGGGGGAGGAAATGCTGTACTGAATACTCTGTGACTCCTGTTCCAAATGCCTCTCACCTTTTCATAACCAGAGATTTTGAGGAAAATTCAATAATTCATTCATTCATTCAATCAATCGTATTTATTGAGCACTTACTGTGTGCAAGGCACTGTACTAAGTGCTTGGGAAGTACAAGTTGGCAACATATACAGATGGTCCCTACCCAACAGTCTAGAAGGGGTAGACAGACAACAAAACAAAACATGTGGGCAGGTGTCAAGTCTTCAGAATAAACAGAAGTAAAGCTAGATGCACATCATTAACAAAATAAATAGAATAGTAACTATGTACAAGTAAAATAAATAGAGCAATAAATCTGTACAGACATATATACAGGTGCCGTGGGGAGGGTAAGGAGGTAGGGCCAGGATGGGGAGGAGGAGAGGAAAAAGGGGGTTCTAGAGGAGATAATAATAATAATGGCATTTATTAAGTGCTTACTATGTGCAAAGCACTGTTCTAAGCACTGGAGATTAGCCTAAACTCTCTTATATGAGAGACAGTAGCACTGCGACACCTAAGCATCTATATACTTAGCTGGACAAAACACTTATTAAAAAAAAAAATACCCCAAATAGGATGCACTACCAAAGGTTTCTTTAAAAATAAGCCACAGGTTTTTTATTAATGCATGCAATGAGATGTGAGGAGACTGTGCCGTACAAGTGTACTTTCTTTTTTCACTATTATTGTAAGAGCCCTAAGAAATCCTGCAGGAGAATCTGACTATTCCAGAAATACATCCAAAAGAGATGCTTTGTAATATTACATTACTATTCACACAATTGTAAATTAACAATAAGAGAGACCCAAGTTCATTCATTCACTCATTCAATCGTATTTATTGAGAGCTTACAGGGTGCAGAGCACTGTACCAAGTGCTTGGGAAAAGATTTCTTTTTGATCAATTTATACCTTCCCTTTGTTTCTAAATGATGTGATTTCAGACTGGAGCTCAGCCTCAAGTGTGCATTTTGGGCATCTGAGGCAATGTACAGCTAACCTCAGTTTTCAGGCTGGGCAACGAAGTAGAGGGAGCTGCTTCTTCGTTCTGCTGTATCCCAGGGATTGCAGTGTTATTCCCCGAACCACCGTTTCTGCCAAAAGTCTCAATCACTATGATTAACAGGGCTCTGAGTATCCAGGCGGGTTCGGGGAGGATTCTTTATAGAGAGTTATTTTGGGGAGAGCAGTGACGAAAGAGTGACTCTGACCCTTTGTGAGCTAGTGAGCCAGCTCCCCTGCATGCCATTGGTAGTGCTGTGCTGCAGGGAAGCTTTAAGAAAATATTGCAGCTCTGCAGCCTCCGGTACTTTGTGGTCATCATACCAAATCCTAATGCAGAGGAATCTAGCACTTCCATTCACTACTTTAAGTTCCGCACACTTAAACTAAATATTGACATAGATAGACATACTACATTTACAGAGCTCTAGATATAGAACACGTTGACGTATATATCTAGCTTGTATATGCCTATCAGTAAGTGTATATCAGCACAGGGGGACACTTGCATAAACAAAAACACTGAATATTTTTAAAAATCACCAATGTCTCAATAAAATACTGGAAAATCACCATCAAAATGTTCATCTATATCTCACATACATATATATATATATATATATATGAACATTTTAGTGGCGATTTTCCCATGTGAATATACACACACACACAAACACACATATTTGTCTTTCAAGACACTGTTTACACATCAGAACAGTCTTCTATAAAACGTATCCCCAGTTTCTATTGAAGAGCATGACCCAGAAAGGAAACCTAATGGTGCAGACACAAAACGATGCAATGAAAGAAAATGTTCAGACTATTTTGCTTGCTGCGTACTGTGCATTGTTTATTCTTAGCCTGTGAAGTCAGTGACTCAGGCCTAATGCATAGAAAATTGTTTATAGAAACATGGTTTAGTAGAAAACATATTTGTCAGGGTGGATGGACATGGGCGTAAATGTGCGTTCCATCTGATGGTCTGTCATCACCGCCCAGGACGTTTTTCATTTTGGAAAGATATCATGTAATAATATATCTTTGAAGCAATGATATACTACATGAAATTTAAACATAAATGGACTCAATCCATCGATATAAACAATTGGACATTTTCATCTTTTTCTCTCTTTTTTTATATGACTTTAATTCACTTCTGGAAGTCAGAGTTCACATCAAGCCTCGTTCGGCTTCTCGTGGTGGGGAAGAACAGGAGGCCTTAAGTGGAGTATGTGGTGAGGGGAAAAGAAGACGTCTTCCCTACTTAGTCACATAGCAGAAAGGCTCAAAATGTGAGGCATTCTGAGGCAGGGTCTAAGGCTGTAAGCTCATCCAGGGCAGGAGCTGGTCTTTGACTTTTCTTGTATGTTCCCAAGTGCCCAGTACAATCCCCCGACACACGTCATAATCAATCAAAGCTGTCCAAGATGGTGTAAAATCTTGTGGGAGGGGAATGCCATTGTTTATTGCTGTAGTGTACTCTTCCAAACACTTAGTACAGTGCTCTGGACACGGTAAGTGCTCAATAAATACGATTTATCGAATGAATGACTGATACCTAGCTCTGAGTTCAGGACCAGGGCAGTGGAAAAACACTCCTGGGAATTTTAACGTCAATGTGATCGCTGCCCTGCTGTTCTCCTTTCAGCAGTTCCATAGTGTTGAAATTGGTACAGGAAAGAAAAGTGGAACAAGCTGTTACCCCTTAGGGAGTGTGTCTCTGCCGGAAGCAGGTACGATCGTGCTTCCAGCAAAGAAAAAGCAAAGAGACAGAGGGAAATGGTTTAACCCTCCGAAGCATGGGGGGTAACTACTGAAACCTCAGGACCTCTGCCCTGAAGTAGAAGTTCAATAGTTTTAATCTGCTTTTGCAATAAAAATAAGGGGTTTTTGTTAATGTCCTTAAAAAAAAATATAACGTGGCTAAACCTCCATTTCAATTTTTATATAAGGAACATGTTAGAGCGTCTCCCACATCAATCAATCAATCGTATTTATTGAGCGCTTACTGTGTGCACAGCACTGTACTAAGCGCTTGGGAAGTACAAGTTGGCAACATATAGAGACAGTCCCTACCCAACAGTGGGCTTACAGTCTAGAAGGGGGAGACAGAGAACAAAACCAAACATACTAACAAAATAAAATAAATAGAATAGATATGTACAAGTAAAATAAATAAATAGAGTAATAAATATGTACAAACATATATACATCTATACAGGTGCTGTGGGGAAGGGAAGGAGGGAAGATGGGGGGGATGGAGAGGGGGACGAGGGGGAGAGGAAGGAAGGGGCTCAGTCTGGGAAGGCCTCCTGGAAGAGGTGAGCTTTTATCTGGGGAGAAAAATCCAAATATTTCAGAGATGTTTAGGTCTGTCCCTTTCTTTTTGTTGGCGACTCTGCATTCTGTGGAGAATTTCCCTTTCTGTCATTCTGACCCTTCTGATTTTTCAAGAGACTTGCAGTATTTGTACCTGCAATGCATCTGGCTAACAGTGAAGTAGGTGAGTCAGTGTCTTCTGAAATCTCCCTTGAAACTTTAATACAATTAACTCGTAAAGTAATCTCCGTCAACATGGATGAAGCACTGACTGAAAGGCTATTCAGCAGGTCAAGGGACAGGCCTGCCTGAAACCACAGTAGCACTTGATAACAATAACAATAATAACAATGATGGCACTTGTTAAGTGCTTACTAGTTACTTGTTAGAAGCAGCGTGGCTCGGTGGAAAGAGCCCGGGCTTGGGAGTCGGAGGTCATGGGTTCTAACCCTGGCTCTGCCACATGTCTGCTGTGTGACCTTGGGCAAGTCACTTAACTTCTCTGGGCCTCAGTTACCTCATCTGTAAAATGGGGATGAAGACTGTGAGACCCACACGGGACAACCTGATCACCTTGTATCCCCCCAGCGCTTAGAACAGTGCTTGGCACATAGTAAGCACTTAACAAATGCTATCATTATTATTATTATTACTATGTGCCAAGCACTGTTCTAAGCACTGATCTAGGCTCTATTGTCTTCCTCTCCTTCAGTTCCCACATCACATCAACCTTTTATCCCCGTGTACCGACCCTAGTTTTACACACTCGTAAACCGCTGATCCATTAACATCCTGCTACGGAACTACTTTCATCCCAGAAAATGGACTTAGGGAGCTGTTAGCTAGAGCAGAAGAGTATGTCTTTCAGTGCTGCTGATGCTTGCAAGATGCGGCTAATTTTGCACGTACTTGCTGATAACCTCATCTTCTCCTAGTGCCAACTAGCTGAGATGCTGTGGGATCTCTGGAGATTTCGAAAGAAGGAAAGAGCTTTTTTCCAACCGATTTACGAAGCTGACCATGCAACCTGAAGCCCAAGATGGTGTCAAAATCCATATTGCTTTCCTCAGAGAAGGTGCCACTGATGATGAAATTTGCCTATGAGTGTGTAACTTAAAAGGCCAATTGGGGAGGTGCGGGGGAGGCACTTTTATAGGCTACACTGGGTGTACTCACGAGTACACACACACATACACCACATACACAAACTTCTTATAAATGTTCTGTTAGATAAGGGCACTACCATTCTTGATTGAATTACACCTGTGTCCACTGACCACCCCCAGTTTTCCATTGAGAAACAGCCCTGGCAGAAGCCTTGTTCTACTATATCCTTAAAATGTTCTCTTTCTTGTCTTTGATCAATCAATGGTACTTGGTGAGCACCTACTGGGCGCAGAGCACTGTACTAGGCTCCTGGGAGAGTAAACTAAAATTAATAGATATGCTCCCTGCCCTTGAGGATCTCACAATCTACCAGGGAAGCAGACAATAAAATATAGATAAGAGAAGGTAAGAGAGCATAAAGATATGTTCATAAATATTGTTGATAAATGTTGTATATATGTATATATGTTTGTACATATTTATTACTCTATTTATTTATTTATTTTACTTGTACATATCTATTATATTTATTTTATTTTGTTAGTATGTTTAGTTTTGTTCTCTGTCTCCCTCTTTCAGACTGTGAGCCCACTGTTGGGTAGGGACTGTCTCTATACGTTGCCAACTTGTACTTCCCAAGTGCTTAGTACAGTGCTCTGCACACAGTAAGCACTCAATAAATACAATTGATGATGATGATGATAAATGGTATGCGGAGTTATTAGTACTCAAGTGCTTTGGTGGTTCAGAAGTGCTGAAATTGTATTATACTCTGCCAAGTGCTTAGTACAGTGCTCAGCATATGGTAAGTGTACAATAAACACCATCGAGGATGGTGGCAGATGAGAGGATGTGAGGCGGGGAGTTTAATTGGGGAATCAATCCCAGAGGGGTTTTGGAGATGGGGAGAGGAGGTGTCTGTCACCTGTGAAGAGGGAAGGAGCTCCACAAGGAAGGAGGGTGGAGCAAGAGGTTGGCCACAAGACAGGATAGAATGAAACAGAATAAGCAGGTGGGCATGAGGGGAATGAAGTTGTTAGGTGTTTGGGTTTTTTTTAATATATATATATATATATATTATATTAATATATATATATATATATATATATATATATATGCAAAACCTCATATATAGGGCTGAAAGGTGGCCTGGACTACTCTAACAGATGAGCTTCCCTTTACCTGCTGTCCTGATACCGATGAGGATGATGCTGCAAAACATCCTGCAGGAAACGCTCCATCAAACTAGATGTGCTCATCCGGCGCCTGCAGTACGTGGCGAAGCATCTATGCTGAGGGCTGAAAATGTGCTGCAGAGACAAAGGGGCTTTGGTCATTTCATTAGCTTGACTCCGGAGGGGATCAACTCTTTACAAAAATATAAAATACAAGGGAGAAGAAAGAAGTTGTTAAATTTTCTTACAAATTCTCTAGAGAGGTGGGAAAAGGCTCCCCCCTTAGTCACTCCTGTTCAACTCCTGCTAGGACCTGCCTGATGATAAAATTTCATCACGCTGCTTCTCAGTGGTGCTGGGTGCTATTATTTATACAATTCAATACTCCTGTCTTGAATGTAGAAACTCTCTGTTCTCAACTTTCCTACCTCTGAGGCACACTTAAGGAATTTGCCCCAACCTGCAATGTCCCTCCTCTCTTGTAAAGCTCTCAATCAATCAATCGTATTTATTGAGCACTTGTTGTGTACAGAGCACTGTACTAAGCGTTTGGGAGAGTGGAGAAGCAGCGTGGCTCAGTGGAAAGAGCCCGGGCTTTGGAGTCAGAGGTCATGGGTTCAAATCCCGGCTCTGGCAATTGTCAGCTGTGTGACTTTGGGCAAGTCACTTAACAACTTAACTTCTCTGTGCCTCAGTTACCTCATCTGTAAAATGGGGATTAAGACTGTGAGCCCCCCCGTGGGACAACCTTATGATGATAATGGCATTTGGTAAGCGCTTACTATGTGCAGAGCACTGTTCTAAGCGCTGAGGGGGAATACAAGGTGATCAAGTTGTCCCACGTGGGGCTCACAGTCTTAATCCCCATTTTGCAGATGAGGTAACTGAGGCTCAGAGAAGTTAAGTGACTTGCCCAAGGTCACACACACCAGACATGTGGCAGAGTCACATTCGAACCCATGACCTCCGACTCCAAAGCCCGTGCTCTTTCCACTGAGCCACGCTGCTTCTCTAATCACCTTGTAACCTCCCCAGCGCTTAGAACAGTGCACATAGTAAGCACTTAATAAATGCCATTATTATTATTATTATTACAATATAAGAGAATTTTTAGACCCATTTCCTGCCCATAAAAAGCTTACCCTCACATGCCACCTCCTCCAAGAAGGCTTCATTATCTTATTGCATGACTTGCACATAGTAGGTGTTCAATAAATACCACTGATCGATTGGTTGGTTCTATTTTCTCACTCTTAGCTACTGCCTGTTCAGTTTACATCTATAATTGCCTCTAGAAGACAAAGACATTGCCTATCCATTTTCCCCAACCCTGAGGAGAGTGCTGCATACTCCAGACCTTCAATAAACACTATTTGAATTCATGACACCACTGGGAAACATAAAAGAGTCCTTTGGTTGGCATGGAAAATTCCATAGGGCCAAAATGATTAGAATTTCCAACCATTCCAAGTCTAGTCTTATATCTTCATCCGTGAAATGGTATGGCCACTCAAGACACTAAGCAGAGTTGTTTCATTGTCAGCATTCATCCAGATCTTACATATCCAACCGATGAGCCATCAAATATGAAACAAATATTAAAATATCAAATATGAAAACATTGAGGTAAAATTTCCTTTTTAACATTCACCTACACTTCCGCTTGATGTTTAGCAGACTTTCTCCAAAGGGACGGATAATAAACAACCCTAACAATTCCTGTTTTCTCAATTATTTATTTTTGAAAGAGAAAAGATGATCACTTCCCAGCAAATGAGCTAGCGAATTAGACTGGACAACTGCTGTAGCTGTCCAGGCTTGAAGGGGAAAGCACAGATCAAAGATAGCTCCTACCCTTAACTTCTTTTATGAGTCTCAGATCTCACCTGTTGCAGGTTATTGTAATGCACATGACAACAGTTGCAATACCCTCTCCTGCTACTGGACACGCTAAGGTCAGACTGCTCCTGATTCAGCACCATCACACTAAAAGGGGGAAAAAAAATGACAAGCATCACAGAACGTCTTGCTCATATTTAGCAGTTCTCTTGAATCAATATTAGAGGACAGGAACTCACTCCAGCTCCTCCACCTCCCCGTCCCCACGCTCCAAGAAGTCAGAGCTGGAGCTGATGGGGCCGCCGTGAGTCATCTGTCCCGTCATCAACAGTAGTTGCAGTGACTTCCAGAGGAGGAGGGTCTGTTGAAAAGAAAGTTAGTCACCGGAACTTTCAGCTCTGACAACGACGAGGCCATCGAGTCGGCCGGGAATTGGTGACTAGTTTGCTGTCAGGGAGGGAGTGGGGGAGAGGGTCGTAAGGGGAAAAGGACATGTGAGTGTGTGTGCACTTGTGCGCAACTTCCTTCTTGGTGAATTCCCCCATGGAATTGCCACCCAGAGGAAAATATACAATGAAAATCCCTAAGAAACAAAACTTGCACTTTATCCCTAAGACGGTGGAAATCCATAGTTTCCTCCTCTGAGTTCACCCTAAACCAGGAGTTAGGACTTCATGTCCTCTCTTCCTGGAAGCAAGTTATCTCAGCCCTCTAATCAATTGTGTAACGGAGCAGCCACTACATACAGGGTACTACATTAAACAATCCGGTAAATTATGAGTGGAATCTTGAGACTCGGGGGCTTAAAAGTTTAAAGGAGAGGCAGGTCAAACTCAAAAACACACACAAATACAGATACATAAAAACCCAAACAACAAAAACAGGGAAACAATGTAAGCACAAAAATATGTATAGGGTGAATATATATAAAATGAGTTGGCCATATATATATTTATTTGGTCAACTCATTTTACCAAGACACTCTGTTAATAGGATGCTACAATGCCTGTGGGGTGTGTGGAGGGGGGGAGATCAGGTGTACTTGATGGGAAGACCTCACAAAATTCCCAGGAAAATCTTAAGGATGTGGGGCAATTCTTTTACAGAATAGGGCATTCCAGGGAGGGAGGAATGGCATTCACAATGGTTTAGGATGTCCAAGACGGATGGTAAGTAGATGTGTTTAGTACAGTGCTCTGCACACAGTAAGCGCTCAATAAATACGACTGATGATGATGATGTGTTAGGCTGGAGAGGAGTGTATTGAATGAGGTAAAGTAGTAAACGAAGATACTTGGGAAAGATCAGGCCAGTTGGTGGAAGGCCTTAAATTGGATCATCAGGCATTTAATTAAATAGCAAACGAGCTGCCATAGGCTTCTAAGAAAGGAGCATTACAAAATACATAAACAAAATGACCATCGAGGAGGAGGATTCCTGAAGCAGTGGCTGGAATGGGGTTGAAGAATGGGAGATGCTGGAGTAGCAGTAGTAGCAATAATAATTTTGAAGCACTTAACTGTGTGCAAAGCCCTGTAGTAAGCGCTGGGAGAGAATACCCAGGTGGGAATTGGACACAATCACTGTCCTTCGTGGGGCTTGCCGTCTGAGAAAGGGAGGCCTAAAAGGAGGCTACTGATGGAATCCACATGTGAAGTAACTCGGGCCCGGAGGAGGGGCAGAGAGTCATTTAGACTTGGTGATAGGATGAATACAGAATGAGCTCCAAATCCTCTAAGCTTATGAGGGCAACTGAAAGAAGTACTGCTGATGGGGAGCTAGGGAAGGGGGGAAGGTTGGCAGGGGCTTTAATTTTAGATAAACAAGGGGACACCCAAGAGGAAATTTCCCAGAGTTAAGAGGAAAAATCAGTCTTTGAGGAAGAGAGGAGCAGCAGATGAAGGTGAAAAATGTCAATCTGAAAGTCGGGAGCAAATCAGGAACAACTGAAACCCGCAGACTGAAGCACTCTCCAAGTTCACGACTGGAGAGGGAAAGAGCAGAAGGCCCAGAACTGGGAGTCTTTTGTACCTCAGTACCACCATTCTTCCCGACTCATGTCAGGTATGCTATGCCCACTATTCTAAGGCTTTCTGCTTGCATCTCTTCTATGGGGAAGAACAAAAGACTAACATCATTGCCCTTCTGCTCTCATCAAATCCCAGCTTCATTGGCTGGATAAAGAAATAATGGAACTTTTAGGTCATTGTGGGAAGTCACTTAACTTCTCTGCGCCTCAGTTACCTCATCTGTAAAATGGGGATTAAGACTGGGAGCCCCCCATGGGACAACCTCATCACCTTGTAACCTCCCCAGTGCTTAGAACAGTGCTCTGTACATAGTAAGCGCTCAATAAATGCTATCATTATGAGAAAGTGTAAGTAGCACATTCTCTTAGTGTAATCGTACTGACGCAACATCGGGTGATTTGGGATTCTGCATTCTAATGGTTTCACTTTCTAAGGAAAACTTTGTTATCCGAGGAATTTCTTCAGCACAGTTTTCTGTGCTCCTCCACTTTACAACTACCCCCACAGAATGTCAGTTTATGAAAAGTAGACACACAGCGTGGCCTAATGAATACAGCCTAGGCCTGGGAGTTAGAAGGACATGGGTTCTAATCCTAGCTCCACGTCTTGTCTGTGTGACCTTGGGCAAGTCACTACACTTCTCTGCCTCAGTTTCCTCATCTGTAAAATGGGCCCATGAGAGACATGGACTGTGCCCAACCTGATGGCCCTGTATCTACCCCAGCATTTAGTACAGTGCCTAGCACGTAGTAAGTCCTTGAACAAATACTAATAACAAAAATAGAGTGTGATCCTGTAATTTTGTGTGTCATGATGCAGGCAGAGCATGTGGGCTATCATTCGACCATTGAAAACACACTTATTGAGCTCCTTCACGAGGGAAAAAAAAATCACAGCGGGTCCATTACTTCAATAGTTGAAACGGGCCACTATCACGGGCAGTAACTCTCTCACCTGCTGTCACACTCAACTCCCGAAGAACTTTCAACCCCTTGCCTCCCAGCACCTATAAGAAAACAATCAGTGAGACAAAACTGGAACTAAAACGGTAGGACCGAATCAACTTGATCTTTCTCTCTGCATCCTGCTGTTGCCGCCACCAACAAAACAAAACAAATGCATCTCCTTTTATTTTAACAGAGGATTCTGAATTACAAAGGTGTAACCGCTTTTAAACTGCTAAAATTCAAAGGGCTTTAAAAAATAAGGTTGAGTTCCTGTAAATGCTTACTTTGCAGTATATGCAGAGAGCGCCTTTGATGAAAATGAACCTACAAGAGCTCCTCTGAATGACTTCAGAAAATAGCCGAGATTGGGAAAATGGTACAGGGAGGTCACGTCACATTTGCAGACAAGTCCCTGAGTCTGAGGCCTGCAAACACTGTTACCAGCCCACAAAATTTTAAATAGCTCTTCCCAACTTACCACCGTGCAGATACAAATTTGAAAGCAGCGGGCAACGCACTGGAAAACAACAGCCAATACTAGAGGTCATAATTTCCCATTTTCTATAAATTCTTTCCTATAAGGCATAGTGTTTAGTTGAGCATTGGGCTTCTAATTCCAGCAGTGGATCTCTATAGGCTTCCCACTACTCTTGTCAGGTGAGATACACTATTTCGAAAAGTTAGCAAGCATCAGCGCTTAGTACAGTGCTTTGCATATAGTAAGCACTTAATAAATGCCATTATTATTATTATTATTATCTTACCTAGTGCTGAAGAAGCAGGGGTCTCTTTAGCTGCCTTAGTTTTCTTAAACATCTGCAAATCAAAATAAAACTGTAAAAATACTATAACCAAGGACATAATATAAAACATAATTGTTTCATGTTCATATGTTTTCACTGTGCAAGCATGACTTCTCCTGTTTTATGTATTACTTTTCCCAATTTAGACTAAGCATCCCTCATGGGCCACAGACAATGTCTTAATTTGATCTTCTTCTATTCAAACAGTAAAGTGCCTTTTACACATGTCTAATAAACGATGCTACTACAATGATGATAATCATAGCTCACTATTAATATGAACCCTAAGCACATAATACTGTTCCAAATAATAAAGAAGGCAACTTAAAGAAAGCAGCTTAACTGGACTTTTCAATATCCGAAGGGGGCAGAATTTTAGTCTAGGTGATAAAAGCATATAAAATTCCCTAACATCACAAACCACTTCACAAATAAAAATTCACTAAATCTACCAAGTTGACTTAACAAGGACACTACAATCATTGCTGAAAGGCTATTTGGATCTCATATCTCTAATCATCGACCACTTGCTCACTGTCTCTTGCATGCAATCCCCTCCCTCTTTGTATCTGATAGATCATGGCTATCCCCAACTTCAAAGCCCTACTAAAATCATACCTCCTCTCAGAAGCCTTCCTTAACTATCCTCTCCTCTCCAATCCTTATTTTCCTGCCCTTCTGCATTTCCTATGACTAACATCACCTATTCAGTTAAGTCCATAACCCCTAAGTACTTTGATATTCATCCCAACCACAGCACTTATGTTTGTATGCTTATATTCTATTTGCAATTTATTTTACTGTCTGTCTGTCCCAACAGGATTGTAAGCTCCTCAATGGCAGGGATATGTCTACCAACTATACTGTCCTCTCCTGAGTGCACAATACTCTGCACACAGTAAGTGTTAAATAAATATCACTGATTGATTGATAAAAAGATGGGGAAGATTGCAATAAGGAACAGAACACAGAAAAGTAGCTTGGGAGAAATTAGATTCAGGAACAGAGATTAACTGCCATATCGTAGTAAAGATGGCAGGAAGTCAAGGGTGGTTTTGCTAAACATCTTATTTTTTAAAAGGCCCATTTAGGAACCCAGGGCCCCAACACCCCTCTGGTTTGTTACTGACTCCAACTCTTTCTCATCATCACCAACATCAACAGGATTTATTGCTCAACTATGAGAAATAACTTCCATGTCATCTCTGCAGCACCGAGTTCTTTAGCAAGACAGAGCTGGCGTACAGCCTTATTATAATGAAAATTAATTTATGTTGTAGAGAGGTTGCACAGCATGCATTTTGTGGGTAAGGCTCCAGAACGAGGTTGTGCATTCATTCATTCATTCAACTGTATTTATTGAGCACTTACTGTGTGCAGAGCACTGTATTAAGCGCTTGGGAGGTACAAATTGGCAACATATAGAGAATGTGTGTGTACCTAGGCATATACACACTTACTAGAAAAAAAATCATTCATTCAATTGTATTTCTTGAGTGCTTGCTGTGTGCAGAGCACTGTACTAAGAGCTTGGGCATAGATCCCCTATTTGTGCTGTTGCCTTAAAAGGTAATGTTATTATTATTATTGTATTTGTTAAGCGCTTACTATGTGCCAGGCACTGTACTAAGCACTGGGGTGGATATGAGCAAATCAGGTTGGACACAGTCCCTGTCCCACATGGGGCTCACAGTCTCAATCCCCATTTTACCTCAGATGAGGTAACTGACACCCAGAGAAGTGAAGTGACTTGCCCAAGGTCACACAGCCGACAAGTGGCGGAGCCGGGATTAGAACCCAGGTCCTTCTAACTCCCAGGCCTGGGCTCCAGCACCACGCTGTTTATCAGATCGTATTTGCTAAATTTTAATAATGCTAGAATTCTATTCACTAACATTAGCTAGCGTATCTGGATATTCACTTGGAAAATCTTAAAATAAAGGGTAAATACAAAATACAAAATCACTTTGTCTAAATTTGAACTGAAGCTTGGGACGTTTGCCTTCTCTCATACGTACCAAGAACACACTCAGCACTAATATTCAATATACCTCATCCTATTTTGAAGCATTCAAAACTTTTAACTGGGGCAAACTGGGCCAGGTTTCTATTTGGGGCGTTTAAGTTTAAAGCCTAACTTCAAAGAGTCACTGCGGGAAACCAACCTTGGCATTACCCTTCAAGGATTTCAGATGCTGGACATCTTCCTTCTCGATGAGCCCAGTCTCTGCAGGCATCTAGGTTGGCAACCTAGCAACCACCAAAAACAGCTTGGTAACTGGGCATATATCCATTGTCCATATTCCAGGAAAGATATGGTTTACTTTTGAAATTCAGCAGTCCTTTCCATTTCGGTGGGGAAAAAAATGTTTCCATTGTCCATTTTCCAGGAAAGATATGGTTTACTTTTGCAATTCATCAGTCCCCTCCATTTCGGTGGGGAAAAAGTGTTTCCGATTGAATGGGCTCTCATATATTTAATAGGACATGCTTGGTTTTAACAACGAGGACGTTACTGCCTTCCCATTTCACAGGCGATCAGAATCCCTTTGGGTCTTTAATGCTGATGGTGTGAGAATATGGTGTCCTCCTTCGGCCAGACCAGAAACCAGGGGAACTGAGAAGCCCATGGCTAAGAACAGCATTAGCCAAATCTCTGGGCCACGAACGGATCCTTAAGGACCCTAAGACTTCAGACTATGTGGGGGGAAGAGAGGGAGGAGGGAAGCTGAGAAGACGGAGGGGAGGGGAGGTGCCCCACTGACCATGCAATACCTTTCTGACTCACTCCTCCCCCAGCCCTACCAGCATACCCCAAGATCCACCACCTTTTCCCTCCTCCGAATTCCCCCTGAAAACTTACTTCTCTTGCAAAACCTTCCAGTGGCAGTCTCTCAAAGAAGAACTCTCCTTAGAGGAAAACAAGAAAAATAATTAACAATACTTCCAAACCTCTTCTATTGTTTGAATTATTCTTTCTGGCCTAAACTGCGCATTATCTCTCAATATCATTCAGTCAGGCGTGCTTGCATAATGGTGGTCACTAACTCACTAGCTCATAATTTATTTGGAGATTTTGAGGGATTTTTTAAAAATTTACTTGTTAGTAATAATAATTCTGGTATTTATTAAGCGCATACGGTGTGCCCGGTACTGTACTAAGCCTGGGGTGGATACAAGCAAATCAGGTCCCTGTCCTGCATGGTGTTCACAGTCTCAATCCCTATTTTATAGAAGAGGAAACCGACGCACAGAGAAGTGAAGTGACTTGCCCAAAGTCACACAGCAGACAAGTGGCAGAGCCGGGATTACAATTTACAACCTTCTGACGCACAGGCCCGTGCTTTATCCACTATGCCATGCTGCTTTCCTAGAACTTACTCTGCCAGTGTGGCCTAGATACCAAATACTCTGACAGCACACAGTCCCTATCCCCTATGGGACTCACACTATAAATCAGGAGGAGGTTTTAATCTCTATTATACAGATGAGGTAACTGACACCCAGAGAAGTTAAGTAACTTGCCCAACATCACACAGCAAGCAAGTGGCAGAGTCAGGAGTAGAACCCAAGTCTCCAGACTCCCAGGCCTACGGTCTTTCCACTAGACCATGTTGTTTTCCACAAGCTCGTTGATTTTTCATTCTTACTGTAACACAGAACTTATCTCTAGAGTTGGCTTTATTGAGTTAAACAGAACAGGGCAGTCTGAAATCAACCACCAGTCAATGAGAACTAAGTGAAGGATAAGAAAGAAAGCAGAAGATAATAAAAGAACAGTCCGTTTTGCCACAGCATGGCCTTCCTTATGCGCTTTGGACAGAATGCTATTGCAGAACTGAGGAACGTTACTGAGACTACATGCTTCTATCTCGATACAATGTGACGCGCTGTCAGAAGAAACTGTTTTGCTCATGGGTGCAGTGTTATCAAACATAGCATGAGAACCCCAATAAGGAGACAATCACTGCACTTCTAGTCTAAATTCTGCTAACCACAAAAATTCCCACACCTAAGATTACAATTTAAAGGCCTGCAGTATCGTGCTAATATTTTCCACTACAATAGGCCATTTGCTTCAGTGAAAAAGCACGGGTCTGGGCATCAGAGAATTTGGGGTTCTAAAAAACTTGCCTACCGTGTGACCTTGGGCAAGTTATTTAACTTCTCTGGGCCTCAACCTCCTCATTTGAAAAATGGGGATTAAACATCTGTTCTCCCTCCTATCTAGACTGTGAGCAACATATGGAACAGAGACTGAGTTCCACCTATCTCATATCTACCCCAGCATTTAGCTCAGGACTTGGCACATAGGAAGCATTTAACAAATCAATCAATCAATCAATTATACTCACTGAGCACTTAATGGATGTAGAGCACTGTACTAAATGTTTGGGAGAGTACAATGTAACAGTTGGTAGACATGTCCAATACCAAGGTTATTATTCACGAGGGGTACTAGTCAAGGGGAGAAGAATCTTTAAAGTCAGGGCACCAAACCATGCATTCCATGCGGTCTTATCGTCTCATCTTAGATCAATCAGTCAATCAATCAATCGTATTTATTGAGTGCTTACTGTGTGCAGAGCACTGGACTAAGCGCTTGGGAAGTACAAGTTGGCAACATATAGAGACGGTCCCTACCCAACAGTGGGCTCACAGTCTAGAAGGGGGAGACAGAGAACAAAACAAAACATATTAACAAAATAAAATAGAGTAGATATGTACAAGTAAAATAGAGTAATATAAATAAATAGAGTAATAGATCTTTGTTAATTTACACTTATATTTTATTCCTACATCCTTCATAGTATTGAGTGGGTCTCTACAAAGTAAGCAAGTTTCAGGGCGGAAATTTTTCCTTCAAAAATTGTACCGAACATGTTTCTACCCTGGGCACTAAAAATTTAGCAACAACCGCCTCCGTGTAAGACATAAGGAAAATATATAGCACTAGTTTATCTCTAAGCTCCTTGTGGGCAGGGGACATTATCTACCAACTCTGCCGTATTGTAATAATAATAATGATAATAGTGGCATTTGTTAAGCACTTACTATGTGCCAGGCACAGTACTAAGCGCTGGGGTGGATACAATTACATTGGGTTGGACACGGTCAATCAATCAATCAATCAATCGTATTTATTGAGCGCTTACTTTGTGCAGAGCACTGTACTAAGTGCTTGGGAAGTACAAGTTGGCAACATATAGAGACAGTCCCTACCCAACAGTGGGCTCACAGTCTAGAAGGGGGAGACAGAGAACAAAACCAAACATACTAACAAAATAAAATAAATAGAATAGATAGGTACAAGTAAAATAAATAATATGCACAGGATAAAGTGATCAATAAATACCAGTGATTGATGGATTGACTGCAGCATTTCTGCCAAACTGTCAGAGTACCTTTCGATTTGTCCCTATTCCTCAATTCCACCTTCCGACCCCTGCCTGTCTTCCTAAATGGCCTTGGAACAATTCCTAGAGTTTACATTCATTCAATCGCATTTATTGAGCACTTATTGTGTGCAGAGCTTGGGAAGTACAAATCGGCAACATATAGAGACAGTCCCTACCCAACAACGGGCTCACAGTCTAGAAGGGGGAGTAAGATAAGATAAATTACTACCTTACTACATTAAGATTTAATAAAACACCCTTAACTAGGTTAAGTGAAATGTGGGTATTTGTGCATTTGTAAATGTTTTAGAAATAGCTCATTGTGGCCAGGGAATGTGTCTGTTTACTGTTACAGTGTACGCTCCAAAGTGCTTAACAAAATGTTCTGTACACAGCAGGCACTCAATAAATATGACTGAATGAATTGTATGGATGTTGTGAGCGGGACAGGAAAAAGAAATGGACATAATCTAATGTACAATCTGGCATACTTATTGCGTGCTCCCAAGAATCCAGTACAGAGCTTTGCACAAAGAAGGTGCTCATTAAATACTGATGACACCATAGTGATGAGGATTATAGCAGCAGGATGAGAGAAGGGAAAATTGCCCTGGGTAATAGCTATGGATAAAGCAGAGTCCTGGGACAATCGCAACGTGCATGACAAAGTAACCTTACCAATGCCATTCATTCATTCATTCAATCATATTTATTGAGCGCTTACTGTGTGCAGAGCACTGTACTAAGCGCTTGGGAAGTACAAGTTAGCAACAGAGAGACGGTCTCTACCCAACGATGGGCTCACAGTCTAGAAGGGGGGAGACAGACAACAAAACAAAACATGTGGACAGGTGTCAAGTCATCAGAATAAACAGAAGTAAAGCCAGATGCACATCGTTAACAAAATAAATAGAATAGTAAAGATGTACAAGTAAACTAAACAGAGTAATAAACCTGTACAAACTTATATACAGGTGCTGTGGGGAGGGGAAGGAGGTAGGGTGGGCGGGATGGGGAGGGGGAGAGGAAAAAGTCACCTCAGAGAGGGAGCAACGTAAGGACAGTTGTTGCCAACTTGTACTTCCCAAGCGCTTAGTACAGTGCTCTGCACACAGTAAGCGCTCAATAAATACGATTGAATGAATGAATGAATGCGAAGGATTATTGGAGGGGAAGGTAAATCCACTCTCTAAACCTATCTGTCCTTCCTCCACTTCTGGGCTGCAAAATACTGGCTTGCCCCAGGGCTACCAAACCACTAGTGCTGATCTTCAAACATGAATCGTACAACTGGAAGGGAGTCCAAAAGATCACCCAATTCTAGCACCTAATAATGAATCTGCTAACGCTGTTATTGTCTTTCAAACTGCTGATTACCTTGCCTCAGGTAAAAACTTCCTGTATATTGAAGTGCTGGTGAATCATAAAAATAATACTGATGATAACGGTGCAGAGCATTCTAGGCACTCTAACTTATAGAGTGCCCCCTCCTCCCCCTCTCCATCCCCCCCATCTTACCTCCTTCCCTTCCCCACAGCACCTGTATATATGTATATATGTTTGTACATATTTATTACTCTATTTATTTATTTTACTTGTGCATATCTATTCTATTTTATTTTGTTGGTATGTTTGGTTTTGTTCTCTTTCTCCCCCTTTTAGACTGTGAGCCCACTGTTGGGTAGGGACCGTCTCTATATGTTGCCAACTTGTACTTCCCAGGCGCTTAGTACAGTGCTCTGCACAAAGTAAGCGCTCAATAAATACGATTGATTGATTGATTGATTGATTATAGGTTTTCCAAATGGGGGGATGGAAAGAATCGTGGACGAGTTCCTTGGGAGTTACAGAACTGCAGGACTCGTCAACAGCCATTTGGTGGTGGCAATGGCAAAGTTTGAGGACCTATGTGAAACGGAATCAACATATCTTCTTGTGCCTCTTATTCTCTCTCTCTCTTCCCCATCTCCCATGACCTTTAAATATGCTACCAGGGCAGGAGAAACATAAATTGTGGTCTTTTGGGATCGAGATGATATTGGGAGGGAGAGATGGAGGAATGAGGGTCCTTGGAGGGTACAGGGGCTTGAAAAGTTTGAAGGGCATTTACCAGGACTCCATCGCTCAAGTACGAGTTATCTTTGGAAGAAAAGCAGTTTGTACAGTGGCTCCGCAGGTACCCAGGAAACGATTCCTCTTGAAGTGAGGGGTACGTCATTTCCCCTACAAAACTGAGGGATAACTATGCTTTTCCTCTAGGAGTTCGGGGCCGATTTTTGGCCACATACAAAGGATTCAAAAACAGGATTCTGGTAGTCTGCTCTCATTTTTCCAAAGTGCTTCCATACTCCTTATCTCAAACTACCCTCACATCCCGGTATTTCAACCCCCATTTTTAAACGGCCACACAGCAGCAGTCCAAGGGAAAAGCTGGCAACAGACTCCAGACTGTGACTCCCAAACCTCCACACTTCCCACTAAATCACCCTGCCTCACCACCATTCATTCAATCGTATTTATTGAGCGCTTACTATGTGCAGAGCACCGCACTAAGCGCTTGGGAAGTACAAATCGGCAACATATAGAGACGGTTTACCTAACAGGCTCACAGTCTAAAATTGACACCCACAAATGGACTTGGGCACTGGAGCATCTGAGCTCCTTCTGGGCAGGGCACTTCATCGATGCTCAAAGTACAAGATTTTTCCCACCTAAATGGGTATGTGGACGACAATGAGGGAGTGCCATCAAGTCAGTTTCTGCTCAGGGGAAAGAATGTGGTACTCAATGGGGAAAGCAGCCTCTTCAGGGCTGGGAGAAGGGGACTAGGATACTATGATCCAAGATACCTTATCACCCCAAAGGCTGAAGCCGAGGAGCAAATCCTAAATCCCTGGTAAACCCGAGACATAAGAAGAACAATGAGACCTGAAGCGGGTGAAAAAGGAGATACCGCGGAGGGAGCCACCATTGGGTTGGAGGGAGGAGCAGTGCGGCCTAGTGATCGGAGCACTGAACAACACGGCTCGTCCGAAGGGCCTGGGTTCTAATCCTGCTACTGTGTGACCTGGGGCAAGTCCCAGAACAGAAGCGGTGTGGCTCAGCGGAAAGAGCCCGGGCTTTGGAGTCAGTCGTGGGTTCAAATCCCACCTCCGCCAACTGTCAGCTGGGTGATTTTGGGCAAGTCACTTAACTTCTTTGGGCCTCCGTTCCCTCATCTGTAAAATGGGGTTTAAGACTGTGAGCCCCCCCCCCGCCCCCCCACCCAGTGGGACAACCTGATCACCCTGTAACCTCCCCAGCGCTTAGAACATCATCATCATCAATCGTATTTATTGAGTGCTTACTATGTGCAGAGCACTGTACTAAGTGCTTGGGAAGTACAAATTGGCAACATATAGAGACAGTCCCTACCCAACAGTGGGCTCACAGTCTAAAAGGGGGAGACAGAGAACAAAACAGTGCTTTGTACATAGTAAGCACTAAATAAATGCCATCATTAAGTCACTTCACATCCTCTGGGCCTCGGTTACCTCATCTGGAAGACGGGGATTACGACTGCGAGCCCTATATGGGACGGGGCCTGGGTCCAACCCGATTTCCTCGCGTCTATCCCACCGCTATCCCGGCTCGGCCCCCTGTCTGCTGCGTGTCCTTGCACAAGTCACTGGACTTCTAATAATAATAATAATGATGGCATTTATTAAGCGCTTACTATGTGCCAAGCACTGTTCTAAGCGCTGGGGAGGTTACAAGGTGATGAGGTTGTCCCACGGGGGTGGGGGGCTCACAGTCTTAATCCCCATTTTACAGATGAGGTAACTGAGGCCCAGAGAAGTGAAGTGGCTTGCCCAAAGTCACCCAGCTGACAGTTGGTGGAGGCGGGATTTGAACCGCCCGGGCTCTTTCCACTGAGCCACGCTGCTTCCCTGAGTCCCGTCGACCGTAAAACGGTGACGAAACACCCGCTCTCCGTCTCAGACTGTGACCTCCGTGTGGGACAGGGACAATGCCCGGGTTTATGGATCTACCTCAGCACCGGGTACGTAAGAAACGCCGAACGCCGCAGTTATTACGATTATCGTTGTGAGGGGACAGAGGAGGAGGGATCCCCACAAGCTGGGAGAGATGCTTTGGGGCTCAACCGCCAGCAAATGGGGCAAATGGCGGCCCACGTTGGCCAAGGCCTCGGCCCACATCTTAACAGCCACTTCGACGTCTGAGGAGATTTTCCCGCCCTCGCCCAGTCACGTGGGCGTGCATTCATTCATTCAATCGTATTTATTGAGCGCTTACTTTCATTCATTCATTCATTCAATCGTATTTATTCACTGTAGAAGGCACTAACATCCTTCCTGTCTCACAAGCCCATAACCTTGGTGTTAACCTTGACTTCTCCCTCTCATTCATTCATTCAATTTATTTATTTTATTTGTACACATTTATTCTATTTTTATTTTGTTCATAATAATAATAATTCATTCAATCGTATTTATTGAGCGCTTACTGTGTGCAGAGCACTGTACTAAGCACTTGGGAAGTACAAGTTGGCAACATATAGAGACGGTCCCTACCCAACAGTGGGCTCACAGTCTAGAAGATAATAATGATGGCATTTATTAAGCGCTTACTATGCGCAAAGCACTGTTCTAAGCGCTGGGGAGGTTACAAGGTGATCAGGTTGTCCCACAGGGGGCTCACAGTCTTCATCCCCATTTTACAGATGAGGGAATTGAGACACAGAGAAGTGAAGTGACTTACCCAAAGTCACACAGCTGACAAGTGGAGGAGCCGGGATTAGAACCCACGACCTCTGACTCCAAAGCCCGTGCTCTTTCCACTGAGCCACACTGCTTTCATTCATTCATTCAATCGTATTTATTCACTGTAGAAGGCACTAACATCCTTCCTGTCTCACAAGCCCATAACCTTGGTGTTAACCTTGACTTCTCCCTCTCATTCATTCATTCAATCTATTTATTTATTTTATTTGTACATATTTATTCTATTTATTTTATTTTGTTAATATGTTTTGTTTTGTTGTCTGTCTCCCCCTTCAAGACTGTGAGCCCGCTGTTGGGTAGGGACCGTCTCTATATGTTGCCAACTTATGCTTCCCAAGCGCTTATTCCAGTGCTCCGCACACAGTAAGCGCTCAATAAATACGATCGAATGAATGAATGAATGAATTTATTGGGCGCTTACTGTGTGCGGAGCACTGTACTAAGCGCTTGGGAAGTACAAGTTGGCAACATATAGAGACGGTCCCTACCCAACAGCGGGCTCACAGTATAGAAGACTGTCATTCAACACACAGATTCAATCCATCACTGAATCCTGTCATTCATTCATTTCATTCTATCGTGTTTATTGAGCGCTTACTATGTGCAGAGTGTTGTAATAATAATAATGGCATTTATTAAGGGCTTACTATGTGCAAAGCACTGTTCTAAGCGCTGGGGAGGTTACAAGGTGATCAGTTTGTCCCACGGGGGGATCACAGTCAATCCCTATTTTTACAGATGAGGTCACTGAGGCACAGAGAAATGAAGTGACTTGCCCAAAGTCACACAGCTGACAAGTGGCGGAGCCAAGATTTGAACCCATGACCTCTGACTCCAAAGCCCATGCTGTTTCCACTGAGCCACGCTGCTTTTCTAGAAAATAACGACATGTATGTATATGCTAAGGCTGTGAGTACTTACGGGTACTAAGGGCTGGGGAAGTACAAGTCGGCAACAGATAGAAACGGCCCCTAATAATAATAATAATAATGGTATTTGTTAAGCGCTTACTATGTGCAAAGCACTGTTCTAAGCGCTGGGGAGGTTACAAGGTGATCAGTTTGTCCCACGGGGAAGCTCAGTTTTAATCCCCATTTTACAGATCAGGTAACTGAGGCACAGAGAAGTGAAGTCACACAGCTGACAGTTGGCGAAGCCAGGATTTGAACCCATGACCTCTGACTCCAAAGTCCGTGCTCTTTCCACTGAGCCACGCTGCTTCTCCCTACCCCACAACGGGCTCACAGTCTAGAAGGGGGAGACAGACAACAAAACAAAACATGGGGACAGGTGTCATCAGAATAAATAGAAATAAAGCTAGATGCACATCATTAACAAAATTAATAGAATAGTAAATACGCATATGTAAAATAAATAGAGTAATAAAGATATACAACTGCTGTGGGGAGGGGAAGGGGGTAGGGCAGGGGAGATGGGGAGGAGCAGAGGATAAGGGTCGTGGGTTCAAATCCCTGCTCCGCCGCTTGTCAGCCGTGTGACTGTGTGACAACTTCTCTGTGCCTCAGTTACCTCGTCTGGAAAATGGGGATTAAGATTGTTAGCCTCATATGGGACAACCTGATCACCTTGTATCCTCCCCAGGGCTTAGAATGGTGCTTTGCACATAGAAAGCGCTTAACAAATACCCACATTATTATTAATTATTATTATTATTAGGGGGGCCCAATCTGGGAAGGCCTCCTGGAGGAGGTGAGGCCTCAGTAGGGCTTTGAAGGGAGGAAGAGAGCTAGCTTGGCGGATGTGTGGAGGGAGGGCATTCGAGTGCCTGTATATATGTATATATTCATTCAATCGTATTTACTGAGCGCTTACTGTGTGCAGAGCACTGTACTAAGCGATTGGGAAGTCCAAGTTGGCAACATACAGAGACGGTCCCTAGCCAACAGCGGGCTCAACATGTATATATGTTTGTACGTATTTATTACCCTATTTTTTAATTTATTTTACTTGCACATATTTATTCTATTTATTTTATTTTGTTAATATGTTTTGTTTTGTTGTCTGTCTCCCCCTTCTAGACTGTGAGCCCGCTGGGGAAGTATAAGGTGGCAACATATAGAGACGGTCCCTAGCCAACAGCGGGCTCAACATGTATATATGCTTGTACATATTTATTACCCTATTTATTTTACTTGCACATATTTATTCTATTTATTTTATTTTGTTAATATGTCTTGTTTTGTTGTCTGTCTCCCCCTTCTAGACTGTGAGCCCGCTAGGGAAGTATAAAGTGGCAACATATAGAGATGGTCCCTAGCCAACAGCGGGCTCAACATGTATATATGTTTGTACGTATTTATTACTCTATTTTTTAATTTATTTTTCTTGCACATATTTATTCTATTTATTTTATTTTGTTAATATGTCTTGTGTTGTTGCCTGTCTCCCCCTTCTAGACTGTGAGCCCGCTGGGGAAGTCCAAGTTGGCAACATATAGAGACGGTCCCTAGCCAAAAGCGGGCTCAACAGGTTTATATGTTTGTACATATTTATTACCCTATTTATTTTACTTGCACATATTTATTCTATTTATTTTATTTTGTTAATATGTCTTGTTTTGTTGCCTGTCTCCCCCTTCTAGACCGTGGGCCCGCTGCTGGGTAGGGACCGTCTCTATCTGCTGCCAACTTGTCCTTCCCAAGAGGTTAGTCCAGTGGTACACACACAGTAAGTGCTCAATAGGAAACTTGTACTTCCCAAGCGCTTAGTACAGTGCTCTGCACAGTAAGCGCTCAATAAATACGATTGATTGATTGATTGAATGAGTGCCCCACCCTCATGAAGAGACTGTGAGCCCACTGTTGGGTAGGGACTGTCTCTCTATGTTGCCCACTTGGACTTCCCAAGTGCTTAGTCCAGTGCTCTGCACACAATAAGCGCTCAATAAATACTACTGGTTGATTGATAGATTGAATGAGTGACCCGATCCCCTGAAGAGACTGTGAGCCCACTGTTGGGTAGGGACCGTCTCTATATGTTGCCAACTTGTCCTTCCCAAGCGCTTAGTCCAGTGCTCTGCACACAGTAAGCGCTCAATAAATACGATTGAGTGGTTGATTGATTGACTGAATTAGACTGTGAGCCCACTGTTGGATAGGGACCGTCTCTCTATGTTGCCAACTTGTCCTTCCCAAGCGCTTACTGCAGTGCTCTGCACACAGTAAGTGCTCAATAAATACGATTGATTGATTGATTGACTGAATCAATCCTCTCCCCCTCGTCCCCCTCTCCATCCCCCCCCATCTTACCTCCTTCCCTTCCAACAGCACCTGTATATATGTACATATGTTTGTACATATTTATTACTCTATTTATTTACTTATTTATTTTACTTGTACATATCTATTCTATTTATTTTGTTAGTATGTTTGGTTTTGTCTCCCCCTTTTAGACTGTGAGCCCACTGTTGGGTAGGGACCGTCTCTCTATGTTGCCAACTTGTACTTCCCAAGCGCTTAGTCCAGTGCTCTGCACATAGTAAGCGCTCAATAAATACGACTGACTGATTGATTGATTGATTGATTGATTGAAGGTGAGGGCGGCTTCCTGCTAATTTCGTTCTGGGGGTTTTTTCTTTTCCCGCCGGGTGGGAAGGGCCGGGAGAGCCGAGGCCCCGCCCCCAAGCTGCGCGCGCCGGGGCCGCCTGGAAACGGCCGCGAGGCGTCGGGGCCCCCCGCGGCGCGCGTGCCCCCTTTCCCGCGCGGGGCGGGGCGGGGCGGCGCGCGCCGGGGCCGCCTGGAAACGGCCGCGAAGGGTCGGGGCCCCCCGCGGCGCGCGGCCCCCTCTCCCCCTCCCCCCACCACACTCAATCTGCCGCCACTCACCTCCATCGCGGCGCTCGCAGCCATCCCTTCCGGGCCGCCGGCGGGGTCACGGCGGGGTCACGGCGGGGTCAGGGGGCGGGCGCTCCCGTTTCCGCTTCCGGGTCAGCGAGGCCCAGCGCCTGGCGGGCGGCCAAAGGCCCGACCCACGCTCATTCATTCACACCCAGCTAATCATCATCCTCATCAATCGTATTTATAGAGCGCTTACTATGTGCAGAGCACTGTACTAAGCGCTTGGGAAGGACAAATTGGCAACATATGGAGACAGTCCCTACCCAACAGTGGGCTCACAGTCTAAAAATCATCATCATAATAGACTGTGAGCCCACTGTTGGGTAGGGACCGCCTCTATATGTCGCCAACTTGTCCCTCCCAAGCGCTTAGTCCAGTGCTCTGCACACAGGAAGCGCTCAATAAATACGATTGACTGATTGATAATAATGATGGCATTTGTGAAGCGCTTACTATGTGCAAAGCACTGTTTTAAGTGCTGAGGGGGGGATACAAGGTGATCAGGTTGGCCCACGTGGGGCTCACAGTCATCGTCCCCATTTTACAGATGAGGGAACTGAGGCTCTGAGGAGTGAAGTGACTTGCCCAAGGTCACACAGCAGACATGTAGACTGTGAGCCCACTGTTGGGTAGGGACCGTCTCTATATGTTGCCAACTTGTCCCTCCCAAGCGCTTAGTCCAGTGCTCTGCACACAGGAAGCGCTCAATAAATCCGATTGATTGATTGATAATAATGATGGCATTTGTGAAGCGCTTACTATGTGCAAAGCACTGTTCTAAGCACTGGGAGGGGGGATACAAGGTGATCAGGTTGTCCCACGTGGGGCTTACAGTCATCATCCCCATTTTACAGATGAGGGAACTGAGGCTCTGAGGAGTGAAGTGACTTGCCCAAGGTCACACAGCAGACATGTAGACTGTGAGCCCACTGTTGGGTAGGGACCGCCTCTGTATGTTGCCAACTAGTCCTTCCCAAGCGCTTAGTCCAGTGCTCTGCACACAGGAAGCGCTCCATAAATACGATTGATTGATAATAATGATGGCATTTGTGAAGCGCTTACTATGTGCAAGCAGTGTTCTAAGCGCTGGGGGTGATACAAGGTGATCAGGTTGTCCCACGTGGGGCTTACAGTCATCGTCCCCATTTTACGGATGAGGGAACTGAGGCTCTGAGAAGTGAAGTGACTTGCCCAAGGTCACACAGCAGACATGTAGACTGTGAGCCCACTGTTGGGTAGGGACTGTCTCTATATGTTGCCATCTTGTACTTGTACATATCTGTTTATTTTATTTTGTTAGTGTGTTTGGTTTTGTTCTCTGTCTCCCCCTTTTAGACTGTGAGCCCACTGTTGGGTAGGGACTGTCTCTATGTGTTGCCAACTTGTACTCCCAAGCGCTTAGTACAGTGCTTTGCACACAGTAAGCGCTCAATAAATACAATTGATTCCCAAGCGCTTAGTACAGTGCTCTGCACACAGTAAGCGCTCAATAAATATGATTGATTGATTCCCAAGCGCTTACTACAGTGCTCTGCACACAGCAAGTGCTCAATAAATACGACTGATTGATGTGGCGGAGCTGGCACTCAAACCCATGACCTCTGACCCCAAAGCCTGTGCTCTTTCCACTGAGCCACGCTGCTTCTCTAGCGCGGCTTCTCTGCCATTTAATCATAACGGCATTTATTAATAATAATAATAATTTTGGTATTTGTTAAGCGCTTACTATGTGCAAAGCACTGTTCTAAGCGCTGGGGAGGATGCAAGGTGATCAGGTTGTCCCATGTGGGGCTCACAATCCCCATTTTCCAGATGAGGTAACTGAGGCCCAGAGAAGTGAGGTGACTCGCCCAAAGTCACACAGCTGACAAGTGGCCGAGCCGGGACTTGAACCCATGACCTCTGACTCCCAAGCCCGGGCTCTTTCCACTGAGCCACGCTGCATTAAGCGCTTACTATGTGCCAAGCACTGTTCTAAGCACTGGGGAGGTTACAAGGTGTTCAGGTTGCCCCACGGGGGGCCTCACAGTCTTCATCCCCATTTTACAGATGAGGCAACTGAGGCCCAGAGAAGTGAAGTGACTTGACCAAAGTCATTCATTCATTCAATTGTATTTATTGAGCGCTTACTGTGTGCAGAGCACTGTACTAAGCGCTTGGGAAGTCCAAGTTGGTAACATAGAGACAGTCCCTATCCAACAGTGGGCTCACAGTCTAGAAGGGGGAGACAGACAACAAAACAAAACATATTGGCAAAATAAAATAAATAGAATAAATATGTACAAATAAAATAAATAAATAGAGTAAGTCACACAGCTGACAACTGGTGGAGCCGGGATTTGAACCCAAGACCTCTGACTTGTACTTGTACAACTTGTACTTTCCAAGCGCTTAGTACAGTGCTCTGCACACAGTAAGCGCTCAATAAATACGATTGATGATGAGACTCCAAAGCCCGCGCTCCTTCCATTGAGCCACGCTGCTTCTCCTTCATCCAAATTGGGACGTCCTGAAGGCAGGAGGAAATACAAGATTGCAGAAAAGAGAAGTCAGGACTGGAGATGTAGATTTGGGAATCATCTCCATAGAGATGGTAGTTGAATCTATAGGGGCAAATAATAGTATAACAATAATGATAGAAGTATTTATGTGATTACTATGTGCTTGGCATCATACTAGTTATTTTATTTTGTTAGTATGTTTGGTTTTGTTCTCTGTCTCCCCCTTTTAGACTGTGAGCCCACTGTTGGGTAGGGACTGTCTCTATATGTTGCCAATTTGTACTGCCCAAGCGCTTAGTACAGTGCTCTGCACATAGTAAGCGCTCAATAAATACGATTGATGATGATGATCATCATACTAAGCGCTGGGGTGAATACAGGCAAAGCGGGTTGAATAAATGAGTTCTTCAAGGGAGTGGATGGAGGTGGAGAATCAGAGAGGACTTAGAACTGAACAGTGCTTTGCACATAGTAAGCGCTTAATAAATGCCATTATTATTATTGAGAGACCCTCATCGTCAGAGAGTGGGAGGCCGAGGAGGAGGCCGGAAAAGAGACCGAGAAGGAGCAGTCAGAGAGATGGGAGGATTATGACTAGCACCGGCCTGGGAGACACAATGACCTTGGTTCTAATTCCAGCTCCACCCACGCCTGCTGTGTGGCCTTGGACAAGTCACTTAACTACTCTGTGCCTCAGTTAACTCATCTTTAAAATAGGGATGAAGACTGTGAGCCCCATGTGGGACATGGATTGGGTTCAACCTGATTAGCTTATATCTACCCCAGCGCTTAGTACAGTGCCTGGCAAATAGTAAGTGCTTAACAAGTACCATAAAATGAAACAAAACGAAACAACAACAACAAAGAAATGAGAGGGCAGTGTCGGTGAAAACAAGGTTAGGTAATGTTTCAAGGAAAAGGAGGTGGTCCACAGTGTCAAAGGCAGCTGAGATGTCAAAAAGAGCTAGGATGTATGTAATAGAGGTTGTTGAATTTTCCAAGAAGTCATTGGTGACAGGTTATATTTACTTACTTATAACCCTTCCTCTTCTCTATGCATATATATATATGTATATATATATAATAATGGCATTTATTAAGCACTTACTATGTACAAAGCACTGTTCTAAGCACTGTGGAGGATGCAAGGTGATCAGGTTGTCCCACGTGGGGCTCACAGTCTTAATTCCCATTTTACAGATGAGGTAACGGAGGCACAGAGACGTTAAGTGACTTGCCCAAAGTCACATGGCTGACAAGTGGCGGAGCCAGGATTTGAACCCTTGACCTCCGACTCCAAAGCCCATGCTCTTTCCACTGAGCCACGCTGTATATGTAGTGAAGAGGAAGGGTTATATATACGTATATATATATATATACATGTGTATATATATATATATATTCACACATGTATATAGATACAGATATATATCATATACTATATCATAGTAAGCGCTCAATAAATACGATTGATGATGATATCACACACATATATATATATATCACACACATATAGATAGATATATATCTTGACATATATATATATATATACATAGTGAAGAGGAAGGGTTATATATGTGTGAATAATCAATGGTACAATTAATTTATTCTGATAACTCTGTTAATAAATATCACGCCTCTTTTCTCCTTGTAGACTATATGCTCCTTTTGGATGGGAAATACATCTCATGCTCCTGTTGTACTTTGCCAAGCACTTAAAAAACACATGAAAAACTACTTTAGGTTAGGTCTAGGGTTACACGGCATGCTGGAGTACAGTCATTTATTTTAATGTCTGTCTTCCCCTGTTAACTATAAGCTCCTTGTGGGCAGGAATTGTGTCTATCAACTCTATTATATTATACGAAGTAAAGAGTGTTTCCCCTCTGAGGATGGCACCCGGAGAGTTTCCGGGACTCCCGTCTCGGCTACGGGAGGGAGAGTCAAGCAGAGGTATGCCCATTTCATCTTTAGACTGTGAGCCCACTGTTGGGTAGGGACTGTCTCTATATGTTGCCAACTTGTACTTCCCAAGCGCTTAGTACAGTTCTCTGCACACAGTAAGCGCTCAATAAATACGATTGATGATGATGATTCCTAGCTTGGCCAGTAGCTAGCGAGTGGAGGGGCAAACTGCTACATGTCAAAACTCACCTGTGCAGGGCAGCCGAGGTATGGAAGAGAGTTTAGAGCGGAGAGTCAAGTTTACTGCACGAAAGAAGGCAATGGTAAACCATTTTTGTATTTTTACCAAGAAAACCCTACGGATACGCTACCAGAACGATTGCCGATGGAGGTGGGACGGTCTGGAAGAGATGTGTCCATGGCGTCGCTATGGGTCAGAGATGATTTGACGGTATAAGACAAGACAGAGATGTTTAAAACAGTATTCTGGACACAGTAACTGCTCAATAAATACCACTGACTAATTGATATTCAATAAATACCTTGGGTGCTGCTGCCACTACCACTATTATTGGACAGGGAATGTGTCTATTTATTGTTATTTTGTATTTTCCTAAGCGCTTCGTACACTGCTCTGCACACAGTAAGCGTTCAATAAATACAACTGAATGAACCTGTATATATGTATATATGTTTGTACATATTTGTTACTCTATTTATTTATTTATTTTACTTGTACATATCTATCCTATTTATTTTATTTTGTTAGTATGTCTGGTTTTGTTCTCTGTCTCCCCCTTTTAGACTGTGAGCCCACTGTTGTGTAGGGACTGTCTCTATATGTTGCAATTTTGTACTTCCCAAGTGCTTAGTACAGTGCTCTGCACATAGTAAGCGCTCAATAAATACGATTGATGATGATGATGATGATGATGATGACTGTCTCTATATGTTGCCATTTTGTACTTCCCAAGCTCTTAGTACAGTGCTCTGCACATAGTAAGCGCTCAATAAATACGATTGATGATGATGATGATGATGATGTATATATGTTTGTACATATTTGTTACTGTATTCATTTTACTTGTACATATCTATTCTATTTATTTTATTTTGTTAGTATGTTTGGTTTTGTTCTCTGTCTCCCCCTTTTAGACTGTGAGCCCGCTGTTGGGTAGGGACTGTCTCTATATGTTGCCAACTTGTACTTCCCAACCGCTTAGTACAGTGCTCTGCACCCAGTAAGCGCTCAATAAATACGATTGATGATGATGATGATGATGATGAACACTATTACTACTACTACAGTTACTACTACGCTGTAGAGAAGCAGTGTGACTCAGTGGAAAGAGTATGGGCTTGGGAGTCAGAGGTCATGGGTTCTAATCCCAGCTCTGCTACTTGTCAGCTGTGTGACTTTGGGCAAGTCACTTAACTTCCCTGTGTCTCAGTTACCTCATCTGTAAAATGGGGATTCAGACTGTGAGCTCCATGTGGGACAACCTGATCACCTTGTATCCCCCCCAGTCCTTAGAACAGTGCTTGGTACATAGTAAGTGCTTAACAATGCCATTATTATTATTATGCTTTGTCCAGGTGTGAAAATAGTAGAGGAAATTGAGATTATGGACTTCATGAAACAATATTAATAATAACAATTATGGTATTTGTTAAACACTTATGTGCCAGGCACTGTTCTAAGCACTGGAACAGACAGGGAAAATAATCATAATAATAATGGAGAAGCAGCATGGCTCAGTGGAAAGAACACGGGCTTGGGAGTCAGAGGTCATGGGTTCAAATTCTGGCTCTGCCAATTGTCAGCTGTGTGACTTTGGGCAAGACACTTAATTTCTCTGTGCCTCAGTGACCTCATCTGTAAAATGGGGATTAAGACTGTTAGCCCCCCTGTGGGACATCTACTCACCTTGTAACCTCCCCAGCGCTTAGAACAGTGCATTGCACACAGTAAGCGCTCCATAAATACGATTGCTTGATTGATTGTTTTTCTAGCCTTCTTCTTACAGAGACCCCGTTCCTGCATGTAAATCAATGTTTGTTGAATCTGGGGCCATAGGGGAAAAAACTCATAATTTTCTCTCCTCCTCTGGAATTAGTTTACCCAAGCTGGGAGTTGAACTGACCAAAGCTGGTGGAAAAATGTAAATGAGATGGCTCTCATGGCTGTTTTACTCACTTTTTTATGGTATTTGTTAAGTGCTTCCATGTGTCAAGCATTCTGTTTCCCCCTTCTAGACTGTGAGCCGCCGTTGGGTAGGGACCATCTCTCTTTGTTGCCAACTTGGACTGCCCAAGCCCTTAGTACGGTGCTCTGAACACAATCAGCGCTCAATAAATACGATTGAATGAATGAATCCAAGGTAATCAGGCCAGTTACAGTCCCTGTCCCACACAGGGCTTACAATCAAGTAGGAGGGAGAACAGGTATTGAATCACCATTTTGCAACTGAGGAAACTGAGGCACAGAGAAGTTAAGTGACTTGCCCAAGGTCTCACAGTAGGTAAGTGGTGGAGTCGGGATTGGAACCCAAATCCTCTGGCTCCCAGGCACATACTTTATCCATTAGACCATCCTGCTTCCCATAAAATGTTTTTTAATTCCCTAGCAACATTTTAGTCAAAACAAGTAGTCCTAACACTCATTAATGGAAGGATTGAGTGGATTGATGTGAACACATATATAAAGGACATTTAGACTATGAACACTAACCAATAATCTGCAAACCAGATGAAATACTAATCTGGAAGATTGTTAATATCACAACAGTAGAGATGAGATTTTCAAATCAAAGAACTTTGGTGCCACTATTTATAAACTATATTTTGAAACAGTAATTGCTGCCCGAGTAAACATTTCCAGGAGCTCCGACATTATTATTATTATTATGCTTTGTCCAGGTGTGAAAATAGTAAAAGAAATTGAGATTATGGACTTCATCAAACAATATTAATAATAAATGGTATTTGTTAAATGCTTATTATGTGCCAGGCACTGTTCTAAGCACTGGAACAGACAGGGAAAATAATCATAATAATAATAGAGAATCAGAGAGTCACAAAAACTATCTTTACATAGAGAGAGGGAGACCTCAAGCAAAACTAACATTCAGTGTCCTAGTATAAACTTTACAATCCTTCAGCCCACCCTGCACACACAAAACACGTATGCCTGCAATGATAATGGACAGACAAGGAATGAGCCCGGACAGTGGAATACAAGGCCAGATGGTTGGGGGTTTTTTGTTTTTGTTTTTTGTTTTTACGGTACTTCTTAAGCTCTTACTATGTGCCAAACACTGAACTAAGCACCAGGGCAGATACAAGCTAATCAGATTGGACACAGCCCATGTCCCACAAGTAGTTCCCCGTCTTAATCCCCATTTTACAGCTAAGGCTCAGAGAAGTGAAGTGACTTGTCCAAGGTCACACAGCAGGCAAGTGGCGGAGCCGGGATTAGAACCACCGAGGTCCTTCTGACTTCTAGGCCCTCACTTTATCCATTAGGCCGTGCTGATTTTGGATGTTTCCCCCATCTGGTACTGACATAGGTACTTCCCAAGCACTTAGTACAGTGCTCTGCACACAGTAAACGCTCAATAAATACGATTGATTGATTGATTGATTGATATAGCAGTGGACAACTTTATGTGCATATTTTTCCAGTGGATCCCAATCTCTCTCTGCCTCCGCTCCCATCATCAGGTCTATGGCTTGGAAGCAATGACAGCATTTTTTTAGATCAATCAACACGCCAGACTTTGTCTGATAAGCAACTATTATTAATAATATTATTAGCAGCAGTAGTATTGTACTTGTTAAGTGCTTACTCTATTATGTGTTTTGTAAGCACATATAAGAGCCCGTTGTTGGGTAGGAACCGTCTCTATATGTTGCCGACTTGTACTTCCCAAGCGCTTAGTACAGTGCTCTGCACACAGTAAGTGCTCAATAAATACAATTGAATGAATGAATAAATAGTAAGGTAGATATAAAGTAATCAGCTTGGACACAGTAATGCATCTCTGTTTCCTGGTCTTGAAGACCTACCCAGAGACCTCCAAAAATGAATGTGGTGTCATCCTCGACTCCGCTCTCTCATTCACCCCTCACATCCAAGCCGTCACCAAAACCAGCCGGTCTCAGCTCCGCAACATTGCCAAGATCCACCCTTTCCTCTCCATCCGTATCGCTACCCTGCTCATTCAAGCTCTCGTCCTATCCCGTCTGGACTACTGCATCAGCCTTCTCTCTGATCTCCCATCCTCATGTCTCTTCCCACTTCAATCCATACTTCATGCTGTTGCCCGGATTATCTTTGTCCAGAAACGCTCTGGGCATATTACTCCCCTCCTCAAAAATCTCCAGTGGCTCCCAATCAATCTGCGCATCAGGCAGAAACTCCTCACTCTCGGCTTCAAGGCTGTCCATCACCTCGCTCCCTCCTACCTCACCTCCCTTCTCTCCTTCTCCAGCCCACCCCGCACTCTCCGCTCCTCTGCCGCTAATCTCCTCACCGTTAGGCCTCGTTCTCGCCTGTCCCGCCATTGACCCCCGGCCCACGTCCTCCCCCGGGCCTGGAATGCCCTCCCTCTGCCCATCCGCCAAGCTCGCTCTATTCCTCCCTTCAAGGCCCTACTGAGAGCTCACCTCCTCCAGGAGGCCTTCCCAGACTGAGCCCCTTCCTTCCTCTCCCCCTCGTCCCCCTCTCCATCCCCCCCATCTTACCTCCTTCCCTTCCCCACAGCACCTGTATATATGTATATATGTTTGTACATATTTATTACTCTATTTATTTATTTATTTATTATACTTGTACATATCTATTCTATTTATTTTATTTTGTTAGTATGTTTGGTTTTGTCTCCCCCTTTTAGACTGTGAGCCCACTGTTGGGTAGGGACTGTCTCTATATGTTGCCAATTTGTACTTCCCAAATGCTTAGTACAGTGCTCTGCACACAGTAAGTGCTCAATAAATACGATTGATGATGATGATGATGATGAATGACTTTGTCTAATCTGGCAGAAATCACTTTTTAAAGTTTCACAATTTATTTCATTCTTTTATTTTGTTCTTTTGATTCCCTTTCAGTATAGATTGATACAGATTTCCACCTTTCCACTCCCAACAGCCCAGAGCTCTTGCAATTTAACTGAAAAAGATTGAGGTCTTGGTGCCTTAACTTCATAAATTTCTAGCCTGGCTTAAGTCAAGTCCCTTTGGTAACCATTCCTCCTTCTCATGGAACCCTAATAGTATCATTATGAAATAAATGAAGGACATTTGGCTGCCAAATAGATGCCTCTCCCTCTATTTCCCTAGGGCAAAACTCAAACAGTCTCGGAAGTAGCTGCAAGAGAGCGGAAGCTGATGGATCCTTGGAAACAACTGCAACTTCCATGCCCTAAAGTGCTGAAGATGAATACTCCATTTGCATCATTTCAAAAAATACATTTCAGTTTGAATGAAGACACTGCTGACCTTCCCGGTAGTTCTTGAGACTTAGAACTCCATTAATTTAAAAAATACACCGGAATCCACAAGAACTTGGGTGACAGCAATGTTTTCGAATTAAAAATCTTGAAAGATCTCTTCCTTTAAAAAAATGATCTCAATAACAATCTTTTGTCCTGTGTTATCCTTGGGATATCAGGTGCTAGCAGACAGGATGTTCAAGGTGAAACCTAATTCTGCTCTCAAAAGATCTATTCTTCTTCTCCTCGGTCTCTACATCTCTCATAATCCCCCACATTTCATTTACACAGCCTGCTGGGGATCTAAGTCTCTGCTTGCTAAACTCTTTCAAATCTAAATCAAATCTAAATGGGTCAGTTAGGGGACATGTCTCATATCGCCCTAGCTCCCTTCTATCATTCCTCTCCAATCTCCTTGAGCGAGTTGTCTACACATCCTAGCTCAAGTTCCTCTCCTCCAATTCTCTCCTTGACCCCCTCTCTCCAGTGTGAACTCTACCTCCATCTCCACATCAAACAGAAATGTCTGACCATTGCCTTTAAAGCCACTGAGAAGTAGGGAAGCCTAGTGGATAGAGCACAGGCCTGGGAGTTAGAAGGACCTGGGTTCTAATCCCGGTTCCACAATTTGTCTACTGGTGTGACCTTGGGCAAGTCGCTTCTCTATGCCTCAGTTACCTCATCTGTCAAATGGGCATGAAGACTGTGAGCCCCACGTGGGACAGGGACTGTGTCTAATCTGAATATCTTGTATCTACCCCAGTGCTTAGAACAGTGCCTGGCACGTAGTAAGCACTTAGCAAATACCATTTTTTTTTAAAAAGTGCTTAAAGGGCACTATACTATAGATTAATAAGCAGAAACAGAATGGCTTAGTGGCAAGAGAACAGGCTTGAGAGTCAGAGGATGTGGGTTCTAATCCCCACTGCACCTGTATATATGTTTGTACAGATTTATTACTCTATTTATTTGACTTGTACATATTTACTAATCTACTTTGTTAATGATGTACATCTAGCTTTACTTCTATTTGTTCTGATGACTTGACACCTGTCCACATGCTTTGTTTTGTCGTCTGTCTCCCCCTTCTAGACTGTGAGCCCGTTGTCAGGTAGGGACCGTCTCTATATGTTGCCGACTTGTACTTCCCAAGTGCAAAGTATAGTGCTCTACACACAGTAAGCGCTCAATAAATACGATTGAATGAATGAATGAATAATCCAGGCTCTGCCACTCGTCTGCTGCGTGACCCTGGGCAAGTCACTTTACTTCTGTGTGCCTCAGTTACCTCATCTGTAGAATGGGGATTGAGACTGTGAGCCCCATATGGGACAGGGACTGTGTCCAACCTGATTACCTTGTATCTACCCCAGGGCTTAGAACAATGCCTGATACATAGTAAGCGCTTAACACATATCATTATTATTATTATTATTATTGATTTGCACAATTAATGTTGCACCCTAATGCATTCATTATGGATCTGTTGGCAAAAATGGAAAAGACAGCCCAACTGGCACAGCAATGGTCGTTACCCTTCTACTGGCTGTGAGCCCGTTGTTGAGTAGGGACCGTCTCTATATGTTGCCAACTTGTACTTCCCAAGCGCTTAGTACAGTGCTCTGCACACAGTAAGCCCTCAATAAATATGATTGAATGAATGAAAATACTGGCATTGCTAGCTGCTCCAGGGGAAATGAGCGATGTATATTTGTGTTTGCTGTAATGTGGAAATGAAGCTGGGCCATGGAAGTTGAGCTGTGTGGAGCTAAACGTTTCTGCATTTACAAATAGTTTCCGTTCCCAGTAATCTATCTAGAACACTTAGTACATTCACGTACAGCGCCTCAGTGCTTAGTACAGTGTCTGGCACATAGTAAGTGCTTAATAAATACCATGATTATTACTATTCAGTCATTCATCAATCATATTTATTGAGCACTTACTGTGTGCGCAGCACTGTACTAAGCACTTTAGAGAGTACGGTACAACAATCAAAACCCTACCCATAACGAGTGCTAGATTGTAAACTCGCTGTGGGCAGGGAACATCAACTCTGTTACGCTGTTATCTTGTACTCTCCCGAGCGCTTAATACAGTTTTCTGCACACAGTAAGCACTCTATAAATAGGATTGGTTAGTTAATTGGTTGAATCCCCACTGTTGGGTAGGGACTGTCTCTATATGTTGCCAACTTGTACTTCCCAAGCGCTTAGTACAGTGCTCTGCACACAGTAAGCGCTCAATAAATACGATTGATGATGATGATTGATTGATTGATCGACTCCCAGGCCCACCCAAACTCTTTCCACTAGGCCCTGGAGCAAAACGACTCTGTGGATTGGGAATGATTCAATCAGTCAACCATGGATCGACCAAACACCTATTGCATGCCGAGCAGGGCAAAAGGGACTTGGGAAAGCAAAGATAAGGCCCCTGCCTTCAAGTGGGTTACATTTCAAGAGGAGAGACTGGTGCCGAAACTATCAACCCAGGTTAAATTCATTCATTCAATCGTATTTATTGAGCGCTTACTGTGTGCAGAGCACTGTACTAACGGTGACAGTTTTTCCTCTTCCACCATCAGACACGCATTAGGCAGTCTTTCAGTTAATAAATTGGGCAATTTCGGGAAGAGCAGTAGAACCACTCAAACGTTCCCAACTTGGCTTGAACAGCTCATCAAATCCTGTGAAGTCCACATCTGTGAAAATCAACACTTTCTCTTTAATAGCAGTGACTGTAATAAACAAATTGAGTCACACTCCTTGTCCTTGCAAGGGTCAGACTTGCCTGAACCCTCTGGAAACAGCCACATCTCCACCCTGACCCCTGGACACGTAGGGAAGCAGCACGGTGTAATGGGTAGAGTGCAGGCCTGGAGGCAGAAGGTCATGGGTTCTAATCCTGCTCTGCCACTTGACTGGGCAAGTCCCTTCACTTCACTGGGCCTCAGTTACCTCATCTGTAAAATGGGGATTGAGACTGCGAGCCCCACATGGGACAGGGACTGTCTCCAATCCTATCTGCTTGTATCCACCCCTGTGCTTAATACACTGCTTGGCACAAAGTAAGTGCTTAACAAATACCATTATTATTATTATTATTATTATTATTATTATTATTATTAAATTCAAGCCAGGAGAAAGAGAACATTTCCAAGCGAGCAATGCTTTCAAAGTTGTTGTTCCACAAGGCTTTTCATTATTGTCGACACCTGTCAGACAAGTAAAGAATCATGTGGAAAATAAAATCAATCAATTAATGGTATTTATTGAGCACTTACTACGCACAGAGCACTGTACTAAACGCTTGGGAGAGTACAACACAACAGGATTCGCAGACACATTTTCTGCCCATAACGAGCTTTCCATCCTGAGAGGAAGATAGAAATTAATATCAGTAAGTAGTTCATGGTATATCATTTTTTAAAAAGAGAAGTTTGAATTGGTGAAAGCCTTCATCATCCATCACTTGTTTATTGGAGAAAATATTTCCTGTGACAAGTCCAGGCGTATTTTTATGGCGAGCCGACGTGTGAGATCACGTGCGGCCTTCTGCCAGGTTGAAGTTGGAGTGGGACCGTTGACAAGAATAAGATTGCAAGATGATGAGCCGGATCACTGGCCAAAAACCCAGATGTTTCCCAAGTCGGGGTCCGACATAATTACCCTGTGTCCTACGTTCTTCCTTGCGGATGATCTAAAAAGAGAAACTGCGTCCAGTTTCCAAAGGATGTTTTAAAATGTTCACAAGATGTAAACACATGAGTTGAGCTCAAAACATTTTATATTCAGCAAGGGACTCAATCTCCCCCAGATCCCTCCCATTCTGATTAGTACTGGCGAACCTGCTTGAGATGAGAGCTAAGCTCTGTCATTCCTCCCTGCTGGGTCTCCGTGAATTCCCGTAGAACCTAATGGAATCTCATCTTGGATCCCAAGGCCCTCCTCGAAAGCTGTCATTGCGGCTCCGGATTATGTAGGATCTATGTCTACAGAGGGCCGAGAGAGGAAAGAGAGAGGAAGAAGCGGAAGTTTTGTGCCCAGTTCGCTGAAAATTCCATTTAACCTTTCAATTATCCATTCGGCGAGGGAATTCTGTTACTAGGGGAAGGGGTGGAATGGTCAAAAACATACAGTTTAGTATTTTTATTTTCTTTAAAGCATTCTTCCATGTTGTAACGGAGGTTACTGAGGAAAACTCATTTTCACCACTGTGGTCACACAAGGGATCCAACACTTTGGTTATTGTGTTGCAATGTCTGTAGATAGTTCGTAGGATGCAAACTGAAATGGGAGAGAGAGTGTGTTCTCGTTATCCTGGAAGATTTAATTTTTGGATTTTTCTTTTTCCTGAATAATTAGGATGCCCCATCTTCACGTTTTCCTCCGCACCCCCCAACCCCTAAATTTGCCACTCCAGGCTGGGGAACCAGCTGGGGGATGTGCCATCAACTCTGTTTTCCTGTACTCTCCCGAGTGCTTAGTTAAGTGTTCTGTACACAATCAGTGCTCAGTAAATACCATCGATTGTTGCCACCACCCGGGGGGAAGAGAAGAGTCGACTGTGTGGTTCGGAGAGGTAGAAAAATGGGGAAGGGCAGAGAGTGGGGAGAGAGAGAGAGAAAGAAGAAAGAGAAAGGGTGGTGTTTCCCCCTTGCTTTTCTCCTGGGACTCCTGTCCCCCATCTGTGGGTCCTGGGAGTGGAGATGTCAGGAGCAGAGGGTCGAGGGGTGGCTGAAGGAATGGGGGGGTTGAAGATAGAGGAGGAGGGGGCTGAGGGAGGCCTTCCCAGACTGAGCCCCTTCTTTCCTCTCCCCCTCGTCCCCCTCTCCATCCCCCCGTCTTACCTCCTTCCCTTCCCCACAGCACCTGTATATATGTATATATGGTTGTACATATTTATTACTCTATTTATTTATTTTACTTGTACATTTCTATCCTACTTATTTTATTTTGTTGGTATGTTTGGTTCTGTTCTCTGTCTCCCCCTTTTAGACTGTGAGCCCACTGTTGGGTAGGGACTGTCTCTATGTGATGCCAATTTGTACTTCCCAAGCGCTTAGTACAGTGCTCTGCACATAGTAAGCGCTCAATAAATATGATTGATTGATTGATTGATTGATTGATTGAGGGCCTCAGAGTCTGGGGAACAGAAAGGCTGGGGCGGCCAGTGTCTAGAGTAGTCAGGGGGTCAGGGATCGAGGGGCTACGGGTGGAGAGGTTGGGGCTGGGAGTCCAGGGAGTGGAGGAGCCAGGGGAGCAGGGTGAGCACTGATGGGCTGGGAGGCCGGGGGCTGAGGAGCTGGGGGTGTGGGCTAGGTGGGCTTGGGAGAAATGAGACCCTGATCCCACCCAGAGTTGAAAGGCAGCAGCCTCCACTCCAACGTGGGGAGGGGGATTGTCTCTCTTAATTGCTACATTGGACTTCCCAAGTACTTAGGACAGTGCTCTGCACACAGCAAGCGCTCAATAAATACAACTGTATGAATGAATGAATGAGCCTGCTACCAGAAACCAAGGCGTGCTGGGGCTCCCTTCCTAAGTCCCCACTTGTGAGGAACCATCTGGTTCTCCCCCCTCACTCACCCAGGGATGGTTGCGGGGGGGTGGGGGTCCCCCCCCCACCCTCCCCATCCGTCAGGGCTCCTGACTGCCTACAAGGCTGGGGATTCATCTCCCTTCACTCCACCACGGGGCTGGGGAAGGAGCTGGCTATTTCCATCTCTCCACTGCCAGGTTCCCCTAATTAATTGTGGTTGAGCACTTTCATATCCGAAATTTCTTCATTTCCTCCTGACACCGAGACACCTTCACAAGGATCTCCCGCCGGCATCCTAAGCTCAATACATTCAAATCCATATTCTTCAGCTTCCCTCCCAAACCCACTCCTACACCTAACGTTCTTGGCATATTCCACAATCCCGCTATTCTCTTAGTCCCAGAATCCCACAATCCTCAACTCCTTACTCTCTTTGAACTTTCACATTCAATCTGTCACTAAACCCTGCCAATAATTCTTCCACAACATTTTCCTTATCTGCCCCTTGCTCTTCATTTATCTACCTCCTGCTAGGTGCTGTATCAGCCCCTTCACTGGTCTCTCTGTTCTCAGGCTCTCTCCTCACCAGTCCATACTTCACTGTGCCCCCCCCCACATTATTTTCCTACAATGTCACAACCTGAACCTCTCACTCTCTCTGCTCCTCAAAAACCTCCAATGAGAGAAGCACCGTGACTCAGTGAAAAGAGCCCGGGCTTTGGAGTCAGAGGTCATGGGTTCAAATTCCGGCTCTGCCAATTGTCAGCTGTGTGACTTTGGACAAGTCACTTAACGTCTCTGTGCCTCAGTTACCTCATCTGTAAAACGTTTACAGATTAAGACCGTGAGCCCCACGTGGGACAACCTGATCACCTGGTAACCTCCCCAGCTCTTAGAACAGTGCTTTGCACAGAGTAAGCGCTTAATAAATGCCATCATTATTACTATTATTACCCATTTCTCTATTCATCCAGCAGAAATTCTTGACCATGGGCTTCTCCAGCAGCTCGGAGAAGCAGCGTGGCCTAATGGATAGAGCCCAGGCCTGAGAGTCAGAAGGATGTGGGTTCTAGACCCGCCTCTGCCACTTGTCTGCCGTGTGACTTTGGGCAAGTCACTTCACTTCTCTAGGCCTCAGTTACCTCATCTGTAAAATGGGGATTGGGACTGAGAACCCCACCTGGGACAGGGACTGTCTCCAACCCGATTTGCTTGTATCCAGCCCTGAGCTTAGTAATAATAATCATAATAATAATAATAATAATAATAATGGCATTTATTAAGCACTTACTATGTGCAAAGCACTGTTCTAAGTGCTGGGGTGGTTACAAGGAGATCAGGTTGTCCCACTGAGGGGACAATGCTTGGCACATAGTAAATGCTTAACAAATACCATTATTATTATTATAATGCACTGAGGAAGATTATGGCCTATTGGAATGAAAACGGGACTGGGAATCAGAGGACCTGGGTTCTAATCCTAGCACTGCCACTTATAATAATAATAATAATAATAATGACATTTATTAAGCGCTTACTATGTGCAAAGCACTGTTCTAAGCGCTGGGGAGGTTACAAGGTGATCAGGTTGTCCCACTGGGGGCTCACAGTCTTAATCCCCGTTTTACAGATGAGGTAACTGAGGCACAGAGAAGTGAAGTGACTTGCCCAAAGTCACACAGCTGACAATTGGCGGAGCTGGGATTTGAACCGATGACCTCTGACTCCAAAGCCCAGGCTCTTTCCACTGAGCCAAGCTGCTTGTCTGCAGTGTGACCTTGGGCAAGTTACTTCACTTCTGTGGGCCTCATTTTCCTCATCTGCATAGTGGTGATTAAATCCTACTCCTTTCTACCTAGACTGTGAGCCCCATAAGGACAAAGACTGTGTCCAATCTGATAACCTTGTAGCTACCCCAGTTTTTAGAACAGTATTTGGCATATAGTTAATAATTATTATTATTATGGTACTGATTAAGTGCTTACCATGTGCCAAGCACCATTCTAAGCGCTGGGGTAGATACAAGATAATCAGGTTGTCCCACATGGGGCTCACAGTTTTAATCCTCATTTTACAGATGAGGTAACTGAGGCACAGAGAAGTTAAGTGGCTTGCCCAAGATCACACAGCAGACAAGTGGCAGAGCCGGGATTAGAACCCATGCCCTCTGACTCCCAAGCCCGTGCTCTTTCCACTAAGCCATGCTGCTTCTCTGCTTAGCAAATACCACAAAAACTACATACATAAATGCTGTGGGGCTGACTCTTCTCCAGGCTAGACAACCCCAATTCTTTTAATCTTTCCACACGGGTCTGCTTTACCAACCCTTTAAAAATGTCTAAAACTGGACACAGCATTCACAAAGAACCTGATCAGTTTAGAGAACAGTAATATTCATTGCATTCATTCATTCAATCGTATTTATTGAGTGCTTACTGTGTGCAGAGCACTGTACCAAGTGCTTGGGAAGTACAAGTTGGCAACACATAGAGACGGTCCCTACCCAACAGTGGGAAATGATTGATTTCCCTAGCCTGTATTCTTAGTCATTTATTTGGCTTTAATAAATCAATCATATTTATTGAGCATTTACTGTGGGAAGAACATGGTACTAAGCACTTGGGAATGTCCAATATAACAATAAAGCAGTCTAGAAGGGGGAGACAGACAACACGACAAAACATATTAACAAAATAAAATAAATAGAATAAATATGTACAAATAAAATAAATAGAGTAATAAATACGTACATATATATACAGGGCCTAATAATTTGGGAGTAATAATAATTCTGGGAAGATTAAGAGTTTACTGTGTGCCGAGCACTGAGGCAAATACAATAAGATCAGAAACAGTGTCTGCTCCACACAGAATTTACCATCTAAAGGGGAGAGAGAACGGGTAATTAATCCTCATTTTACAGATAAGGAAACCGAGGCTCAGAGAAGCTAAGTGACTTGCCCAAGGTCACACAGCGGGCAAGGTCCTCTCCCCCTCGTCCCCCTCTCCATCCCCCCCTTCTTACCTCCTTCCCTTCCCCACAGCACCTGTATACATGTATATATGTTTGTACATATTTATTATTCTATTTATTTATTTATTTATTTTACTTGTACATATCTATTCTATTTATTTTATTTTGCTAGTATGTTTGGTTTTGTTCTCTGTCTTCCCTTTTTAGACTGTGAGCCCTCTGTTGGATAGGGACTGTCTCTATATGTTGCCAATTTGTACTTCCCAAGCACTTAGTACAGTGCTCTGCACACAGTAAGCGCTCAATAAATACGATTGATGATGATGATGAAGGTCACATGGCAGACTCAAGATTAGAACACAGGTCTTCTGACTTCCAGCCCTGGGCTCTAACCATTAGGACATGCCGCTTCACAGACAAGTGGAAGTAATTCTGTTTGGCCCAGGTGTGATAGCCCCTTGTTCACACAACCGTAGCAGTCACAGCCCAAATTTTGTTATCTCCCATTCAGCGGGTAGGCGGTCCTCCATAGACCTCTCTTCCCCAACTCATCCCCAAGTCTATTTGGCTCTTTTGTGCTAAACCAGTCTTGTAAGCTCCTTGTGGACAGGGGATATGTCTACCAACACTGGCAAACTGTATTCTCCCAAGTGCTCAATTGTGCTCAAATTGTTGCCAATTTGTACTTCCCAAGCGCTTAGTACAGTGCTCTGCACATAGTAAGCGCTCAATAAATACGATTGATGATGATGATGATGATGCTCACTCAGTACACTACTAAATAAGATGAAATGATTGATTTCCCTAGCCTGTATTCTTAGTCATTTGTTTGGCTTTAATAAATCAGTCATATTTATTGAGCATTTACTGTGGGAAGAACATGGTACTAAGCACTTGGGAAAGTCCAATATAACAATATAACAGAATCGTACTTCCCAAGCACTTAGTACAGTGCTCTGCACACAGTAAATCATCATCATCATCAATTGTATTTATTGAGCGCTTACTGTGTGCAGAGCACTGTACTAAGTACAGTGTAAGCTCAGCATGTGTGAGACAGTGGTCCATCTCAACTTTGGCTCCACGTAGGGCGGTTGCGATCTGAAAGTCTTCTGAGCCTTTTGCCTCACTGTGATGCAGATTCAATGCACTGCACCACAGGCCTGGGAAGTTTAAAGCAAAGAAGAGGCACATTTCACATTAATGGAAGAGACAGAGATACAAATATTTACAAAGAAATTAATCGAAATAAATGATTGTACGTTCAGATGAATAAACACCAGAAGATCAGGAGACATGGATCGATAATAAATCTAATGTGGCTCTTCTGTTCTGTCACAAATAAAGCACGATATGCTCTGTGACCTTGGGCAAGTTACTTAACATCTCTGGGCCTCAGCTTCCTCCTCTGTAAAATGGAGATTAAAGACCGTGAGCCCATGTGAGACGTGGACAGTGTTCAACCTGATTAGCTTGTATCTACCCCGGCACTTAGTACAGTGCCTGTCACATAGTAAGTGATTAACAAATACCATAAATAAAAAAGCATTTACAACTGTGAACAATAAAGATGGCTGGTGCTTCTGTGCCTCATTCTGTGCCCTCCTCGATGCTTACTATCTTATTCCAGAATATAATTCTCCCCAAATAATAGTAATAATAATGATGATGATAACTGTGGTAATTGTTAAGTGTTTACTGTGTGCTAAGCACGGTACCAAGCACTGGGGTAGATATAAGATAATCAGGCCTCATGTGGGGTTCGGGGCCTGAGTAGGAGGGAGAACAGGTATTGAATCCCTATTTTGAAAATGAGGGAATTGAGGCCAGAGAAGTTAAATGATTTGCCCAAGGGCACGCAGCAGACAAGTGGCAAGTTGGGATTGTCCTCTGATTTGTGCTTGTACTCTTTCCTCTGTGTATATGCAGAATCTTTTCTGTTCTGCCCATTTTTCCATATCTGATCCTCTGAAGCTGTCGTCCCTTTTGGTTGACCGAATCTTCCCCAGTGTCCCAAGCCCCTCTCTCTTCCCCATGTCCTAGGTCCTTTCCCTCTTCACTTTCTGACTCCAAACCAGAGCAGGAACAGGTGTTTCTCCTGAACCACTGTCTCATTACCAATCCCTCTCTGGGCTCTCACCGGTTTACCAGTGTACCACCAATTCCTCCCCGCCCCTTGCCCCCAAGGTAGAAAATATAAAGGGAAAGTCCCCTCCTCTGTTCTCAAGCCAAGCACCTGGCAGACTCTCAAACCTCCTCTCCCTGCCCTACCTTTGTAGATGGAGAAATGAGTTTTCTAAATTCTGAATACTAAATCATCCTAGATCTCCACAGGAGGGAATAGGCCTCTAGAAGGTTTTCAAAGTGATCCCAGCTGCTCCAAGAAACTAGCATAAATTGAAGATAGGGACAACATGACCCAACGGCCGCTTAATTGTTGCTTGGTTGAAATCATCTGCTGTGTCAGCAGTGAGCTGTTCCCAAGATTCAGCAATGTGGGAAAATAAGCAAACAAAAATAAAAAATGAGATGGCTTTTCCTATACACTAGAAGGTACTTCTGCTGAGAGAGAAATCTTTCTTTGTTTTTGTTTAAGCTATAAGTGAGAATCCAGTCCATCCTTCCGAGGTAGAAAAAGCTGATAGGAATCTTATATTCTTGGCTTCCTAACATATCAGTGGTAATAATAATAATAATGATAGCATTTATTAAGCGCTTACTATGTGCAAAGCACTGTTCTAAGTGCTGGAGAGGTGATCAGGTTGTCCCATGCGGGGCTCACAGTCTTCATCCCCATTTTACAGATGAGGTAACTGAGGCACAGAGAAGTGAAGTGACTTGCCCAAAGTGCCATAGCTGACAATTGGCAGAGCTGGGATTTGAACCTATGACCTCTGACTCCAAAGTCCGGGCTCTTTCCACTAGCCACGCATTGAATGCTTATTGTGTTCTAAGCACTTAGCACCTTACTAAACAATTAGTGGTATTTATTGAGCACCTATCATGTACAGAGAACACTGTCCTAACTGCTTGAGAGAGTACGGTAGAATGAGTGAACATGATCCTTCTCCTGAAGGAGCTTACGATCTTCTGTCACAACACCCCTGAACCACCACAGACGTGTAAATCCTTTCAGAAAAGGAGAGTCTGCACTATTCCTTAGGAAACCATTCTATAAGTTAACAAATCTCACCGCCAAGAAAGTTTTCCTTTTCTCTAACCTAAATCCCTCACACTGTGTGTGAAGTCCATTTCCTTGGGTTCTATCTTTAGCAGCGATGAGCAATTAGTCATTCTTTGCCTCACATTCTTGTAGGACTGTAATTAAGTCCCCACTCCATCTTCTGTTCTTCAGGCTAAATAATTCAAATACTTTTAATCTTCTCTCCCATGGGTTCTTTTTTCTATCTCTTTAATCATGTGAGTGATCCTCATCTCCAGATTCTCCAAATCCGTCTCAAGCGGCAGTGCCCAGCTCTGGACAGAATAGCCAAATATAGAGGGAGGATGACCTTGATAGGTTCCTTGTCTTGTCTTATGCTGTCGAGTCATTTCCAGACCATAGCGATGCCACGGGCTCGTCTCTCTCAGAATGCCCCGCTCTCCATCTGCAATCGTTCTGGTAGTGTACCCATTGAGTTTTCTTGGTCAAAATCCTTCCGCGCGGTAAACTCGAGTCTCCACCCTCGACTCTCTCCTGTGCCGCTGCTGCCCAGCATGGGTGAGTTTTGGCTTGTAGCAGATTGCCTAGCCACTGGCCAACCTAGGAATGGAATGGGTAGGCCTCTGCTTGGCTCAACCTCCCATAGTCGAGACTGGTAGAGTACTGGAAACTCTCCAGCTGCCACCCTGAGAGGGGAGATAGGTTCCTACATAAGCATTGTAGATTCCTATTCATCTTTCACCTTGCCGCCTCACTTCAGAGGGTCTCTAGCACCAGTCATAGCCGACTAATACTGTCTTAACTGGGGGCTCTGAAATATTCCACTGCTTGTCAGTCAGTCAGTCAGTCGTATTTACTGAGACTTACTGTGTGCAGAGCACTGTACAAAGCCCTTGGGAGAGTACGATACAACAACAAACAGACACGTTCCCTTCCCACAATGAGCTTACAATCTAGAGGAAGGGGTCACATTGTTTACCACATTTGTTCTCTTGTCAGTGTAGCCAATTATCCAGTTTTGAACTGGACTGTTCCCTGCACGGTAGACTGTGAGCCCGTGGTTGGGTAGGGACCATCTCTGTATGTTGCCAACTTGTACTTCCCAAGTGCTTAGTACAGTGCTCTGCACACAGTAAGCGCTCACTAAATACGATTGAATGAATGAATGGTAGTGATATGGCATCAGGTACCTTTCTGCCCACTGTTTTTTACTTTAAACCTTCAGCTTCCCTCCACCTTGGCTCCTGTTGCTGAATCCCGTTGTCAGCAGGTCTCCCCCGGCTCCATGTTGAGGGGTTTAAGAGTCGAGACCGGCTTGCCGGGGGCCAGGGGTGTTAACTTGGAGGAGATGGTTGCCGCTCCAAGATTGGCTCTGTTGGGAATGACCAGCTGCTCTGCTCCCACAGCTTTCTGTGTCCCGAGGGCAGCCAGAACTAACCCCCTCCCCGTCTACCTGCTGGCTGAGCGATGAAGTAGAAGCAGAAAGTGCCAAACTAGGCCCACCTCACCCCTACTAGGGCCACTGATAGCTCAATTCTGCCCCTCCCCAGGGCCAAAAATGGCCCGATCCGTAACTCCGGCTCCCAGGCTGCCTCAGCATGAGGAGCAGAGAGAGCCACACTCCAGGAAGAAGAGCGGATGAGTTTGTCTTTTTTCTCTCATCTCTCTGCTTTTCTCCATACCTCCTTTGCCCTGGCTAGATGATGATGATGATGGTATTTGTTAAGCGCTTACTATGTGCAAGGCACTGTTCTAAGCGCTGGGGAGTTTACAAGATGATCAGGTTGTCCCACAGGGGGCTCCCAGTTTTAATCCCCATTTTACAGATGAGGTAACTGAGGCCCAGAGAAGTTAAGTGACTTGGCCAAAGTCACACAGCTGACAGTTGGCGGAGACGGGATTTGAACCCATGACCTCAGACTCCAAAGCCCGGGCTCTTTCCACTGAGCCATGATCTCTGACTTCTATTTAATTATAGTATTTGTTCATAGTAATAATAGTAATAATGTTGGTATTTGTTCAGCATTTACTATGTGCCAAGCACTGTTCTAAGTGCTGGGGTTAAGTGCTTACTATGTCCCAGCCACTGTAAGCAGCATAACATTCATTCATTCATTCAATCGTATTTATTGAGTGCTTACTGTGTGCAGAGCACTGTACTAAGCACTTGGGAAGTACAAGTTGGCAACATATAGAGACGGTCCCTACCCAACAACGGGCTCGCAGTCCAGAAGAATAGCATTTGTTAAGCGCTTACTATGTGTCAAGCACTGTTCTAAGCGCTGGGGGAGATACAAGGTAACCAGGTTGTCCCACATGGGGCTCACAGTCAATCAATCAATCAATCAATCGTATTTATTGAGCACTTACTGTGTGCAGAGCACTGTACTAAGCGCTTGGGAAGTACAAATTGGCAACATATAGAGACAGTCCCTACCCAACAGTGGGCTCACAGTCTAAAAGGGGGAGACAGAGAACAAAACCAAACATATTAACAAAATAAAATAAATAGAATAGATATGTACAAGTAAAATAAATAAATAGAGTAATAAATATGTACAAACATATATATATATATATACAGGTGCTGTGGGGAAGGGAAGGAGGTAAGATGAGGGGGATGGAGAGGGGCACGAGGGGGAGAGGAAGGAAGGAAGGCAGTCTTCATCCCTATTTTACAGATGAGGTAACTGAGGCCCAGAGAAGTTAAGTGACTAGCCCAAAATCACACAGCTGACAAGTGGACGAACTGGGATTAGAACCCATGACCTGTGACTCCCAAGTCCGCGCTCTTTCCACTGAGCCACGCTGCTTCTCGGACATAGTGGATACAGCACAGGCCAAGAAGTCAGAAGGTCATGGGTTCTAATCCCAGATCTGCCACTAGTCTGTTGTGTGACCTTGGGCAAGTCACTTCACTTCTCTGTGCCTCAGTTCTCTTATCTGAAAAATGGGGATTGAGACCATGAGCCCCACGTGGGACAGGTGACTTTGTCCAACCCAATTTGCTTGTATCCACCCCAGCACTTAGTACAGTGCCTGGCACATAGTAAGTGCTTAACAAATACCATCATCATTATTATTATTATTATTACAAGTAAAATAGGTTGGACACCAGTCCCTGTCCCACGTGGGGCTCATAGTCTCGAGCCCCACTTTACAGATAAGGAAACTGAGGGACAGAAAGATGAAGTGACTTGCCCAAGGTCACACAGAAGACAAGTGGCAGAGCCGGGATCTCTGGGATCACTGGCTGGAGTCTCTTATTCTGGATGCACTTGGAATCAATCAGTCAATCAATGGTATTTATTGAGCGCTTACTATGTGCAGAGCACTGTACTAAGTGCTTGGGAGAGGACAATACAATAGTCAGCAGATAAGTTCCCTGCCCACAAGGAGATTACATTTTTTTTTTTTGTCCAAAATACAATTCACCGTATTTCTGGCTGCAGGTAAAACCAATTCTGGCCTAGAGTGGGTCTCCTGGCTTTACTACTACTAATTTGTTAAGCGCTTACTGTGTGCAAAGCACTGTTCTAAGCACTGACTGCAATTCAGGAGACCCAAAGAGTATTCTTGTTCTCATCACAATGCCTCTACATATTGGGGGGTGGGGGGGGGGAGGGCAAATTTTCACCCACTTATCCTTTCCTTGGAGAAAGGGAGTCAATGGATCTTTAAACGGTCCTTAATCGAAAAACGATGGGGCACCAGGGTTAGTTTATGACTTGAGAAGGCTTCAAAGCACAAAATGAAACACACCCAAGATTATTCCACATCCCCAACAGCTATCATCCTGTAGTCAATGAAGTTTTTGTCCTTTTTTCAGTTCCTTGCCCCCCTTCAATGGTATCCTTTTCTAAATCGTGCAGATTATCACTTCTGACAGGTTTCATTAAGGCGGCGTACAGATTTTCATCGATCTATTCATGGTGGAAAGCCAACAATTACCCCAAAAAGGAAGTTTCATCACTTAGTGGAGAGAGCAGAGGCCTGGGTTCTACTCTCATCTGTGTGACCTCGGGTAAGTCATTTAATTTTTCTGTGCCTCAATTTCCTCGGCTGCAAAATAGGGATGAAATACTCATTCTCCCTCCAATTTTGACTGTGGGCCCCATGGGACAGGAATGCTATGCAACCTGATGATTAACTGGTATCTTCCTCGGCACGAGGCCTCTGGCATTCTCAGGCTGTGTCTCTGCCTGCATTTCGGGGTGTTTAATTGGATCTCCTTCTCCTGTCCATTTTATCCCCAGAAACCTTTTCTCCAACCTTGCCCAACCCTTCACCCCCGTCCCGAAACCTCGCCCACCCCGACGACCCTGAGAATAAAATGTTGGCACCTGTCCCATTGGAAGCAGTGACCCTCTTCAGGAGCTGGATTCTGGGCAGCTAGCAAGTGGCCAAGAATATCTAACAACCCCCAAAACTAGCACGCTAACTAATGGACCCTGCACCGGAGAAGCATTTTGTTTCCACGATTCTCTCCAGCTTTTTTAAGGACTCTTCTCAGCCCCCCACCCTGCTGATATACTGAGCATCAGCGCAGACTTCAGAAAACATTTGATCTTTGGCAGGAGAATGGAACAAAAGACCTCTGCAGGAAGTGGGCCCCATCTGTAATAAATCACAAATTTTATCCCAAACTACTCTTTCTGGGAAAGAGAACTGAATAGGATCTAGAAGTATTTGAATATGCTTTTGTTAAAGGAGACTTGAAAGCAGTAGAAAACCGCAGTTAGTCAGTGGTATTTACTGAGTGCATATTTATTGAGTGCATGCTGCGTGCAAAGCATTGTACTAAGCTTTCAGAGGAGTAACAGTGAATGGTATTTATTAAGAGCTTATTGTGCACAAAGTACTGTACAAGGCATGTGGGAAAGCACAATACAACAGAGTTGGCAGACACGTTCCCTGGACACAATTAGCTTACATTCTACTGGGGAGACAGACATTAATATAAATAAATAGATTATGGATATGTACATAACAGCTGTGGGATTGAGAATGGGGTGAAGACTAAGTGCTAAAAGAGTATGGATCCAACACAATGGAGTTGGCAGGCTTGATCCCTAGCTCATTCATTGTCAAGGCTCATTGAAAGGAGCCAGAATATTTGTCAAAAGGAGTTTAGCCCTTTGAAAAAAAAATAGTACTGGGGACAGAAAGGGCACTTCCTATCATTTCAACATCAAATTCCCATAACCACTGTCAAAGATTTAGTAATTTCCTATTAAACCCCAGAAACCTGTGAAACAATAGCTTTTCCAAAGAAGAGAAGAATAGAAGGATGAGTGATGGAGAAGTGAAAATGCCCACATTCTTCAGCAAGTGAGCAGAGTGGCCTAGTGGATAGAGCACGGGCCTGAGAGTAAGAAAGAACTGGGTTCTAATCCTGGCTCCACCACTTGCCTGCTCTGTGACCAGGGGCAAGTCACTTCACTTCTCTGTGCCTCAGTTTCCTTACCTGTAAAATGGGAATTAAGACTGTGGGACAGGGACAGGGACTATGTTCAACCTGATTAACTCATATCTACCCCAGCACTTAATACAGTGCCTGGCTCATAGTAAGTGCTTAACAAATCCCACAGTTATTATTCTTAAGCGGAGGATATCACTCAAATTACAGCTTATTTCCTAAATGACAGAAAGCACAGTTTTTCACTCCTTACTTCCTGCATTATACATGTCCCAGTTCATTGTCATTTGTATGCAGGCTAATTACTTCCAAGCAAATTTCTCGAGTATTTTTAATTTATTGCTTTGGTCAGGGCCCACCATCGGAGGGATGGTGGACACAGCAGGGAGGCAGCAGGGGTGGAGGGCCAGTGGTTAACATTTTTAAAGTACCAACTCATCGGAAGCAGCGTCTGTGGGAACAGGGATAAGGGAAAAGGGGGCAGCTCAACGGATTGACAATGCCGAGGGAAGGCGAGAAGAGCAGGTTGAGGGAACACTCAAGGGACATGGAGGTCGGGTCAAGAATGAAAAAACGGAAATTCTAGGGATCGTAGCCAAATTTTATAAGGCTCCAGTCAGGAAGGAAGCGGGAGATAAGCTAAAGATGGATATGGAAAGACTCTTTAAACAGCTCCTCCTCTGCCTCTCACCCTCTAACTTTGCCTGTGCCTCAAGGCTCTGTTCAGGGTCCTTTTTTATTCTCATTCATTATTATGGTATTTGTTATGCCCTTATTATGTGCCAGGAACTGTTCTAAGTGCTGGGGTGGATGCAAGGTACTTGGGTTGGACGCAGTCCCTATCCCGCATAGGGCTCACAGTCTTAATCCCCATTTTACAGATGAGTGAAGTGGGGCACAGAGAAGTGAAGTGGCTTGCCTAAGATTACACAGCAGACGAGTGGCAAAGCCGGGATTAGAACCCATGACTTTCTGACTCTCAGGGCTGCGCTCTATCCACTAGGCCATGCTGCTATTCTCCATGTATACCCACTCCCTTGGAGAACTCGTTTACTCCTATGTCTTCAACTTCCATCTCTAAGAGGATGATGCCCAAATCTACCTCTCCAGCCCTGACCTCTCTACTTCTCTGCAGTCTCACACTTCCTTCTGTCTCCAGGACATCTCTACTTGGATTTCCTGCTGATCCCTCAAACTTAACACAAATCCTCATCTTCCCACCCAAACCCTCTCCTCCCCTAAGCTTTCCCATTACTGTAGAGAACGCCAACCTCTCTGTCTCACAATCCCGTAACTTTAGCATTATCCTTGATTTGTCTCTTTCATTCTATCCACATATTCAGTCTGTCACCAAATCCTGTTGGTTCTCTTCATCCCTAGAATTCACCCCTTCCTCTCTCTCTCTCTCTCAACTGCTGCCACAAACATCCAAAAACTTGTCATATCCTGTCTCAACTATTGCATCAGCCTGTGTGCAGAGCACTGTACTAAGCACTCGGGAGAGTACAACATAGTAGATAATAATAGTAATAATAATGATGGCATTTATTAAGTGCTTACTATATGCAAAGCACTGTTCTAAGCTCTGGGGAGCTTACAAGGTGATCAGGTTGTCCCACGGGGGGCTCACATCTTCATCCCCATTTTTACAGATGAGGTAACTGAGGCCCAGAGAAGTTAAGTGACTTGCCCAAAGTCACACAGCTGACAAGTGATGGAGCCAGGATTTGAACCCATGACCTCTAACTCCCAAGCCCGGGCTTTTTCCACTGAGCCACGCTGCTTCTCTGCTTCTCTGCTTCTCTTTGTGCTTTGACCTTATTTTTTTCTTCATCAAACCCTTGCTCTCGTCCTCCCCCTGGCATGGAACTCCCTCCCTCGCTCAGTCAATTATATTTATTAAGCGCTTACTGTGTGCAGAGCACTGTACTAAGATCTTGGGAGAGTGCAATATAACAATAAACAGACACATTCCTTGCCCACATTGAACTTATAACCTAGAAGATAAAATCAGAGCTACACAGGTCGCAGCAAGATTTGAACTCACGACCCCTGGTTTACAAGATCGGTGCTCGCCTCTTCATATCCAGTGGGTTACCACTCTGCCCATCTTCAAAGCCCTACTAAAATCTCTTCCCTGACTAACCTCTCAATCAATCAATCAATCAATTGTATTTATTGAGCGCTTACTGTGTGCAGAGCACTGTACTAAGCACTTGGGAAGTACAAGTTGGCAACATATAGAGACAGTCCCTACCCAACAGTGGGCTCACAGTCTAAAAGGGGGAGACAGAGAACAAAACCAAACATACTAACAAAATAAAATAAATAGAATAGATATGTACAGGTAAAATAAATAAATAAATAAATAGAGTAATAAATATGTACAAACATATATACATCCCTATTTACTTTCCCTTCTGTGTCACCTATGCACTTGGGTCTGTATCGTCATGCACTTTGATACTGCTCCCAAACCCCACAGCACTTATGCTCTGGATATATACATAAAAATAATAATGATGATGGCGTTTGTTAAGTGCTTACTACGTGCAAAGCACTGTTCTAAGCGCTGGAGGGATACAAGGTGATCAGGTTGTCCCACGCGGGGCTCACAGTCTTAATCCCCATTTTACAGATGAGGTAACTGAGGCACAGAGAAGTTAAGTGACTTGCCCAAGGTGATAAATGTTGTAAGAACGAGGGTGGGGTTAACATCAGGTGTGTAAACAATAGTGTGGCTTAGTGGAAAGAGCACGGGCTTTGGAGTCAGAGGTCATGGGTTCAAATCCCAGCTCCTCCAATTGTCAGCTTTGTGACTTTGGGCAAGTCACTTAACTTCTCTGGGCCTCGGTTCCCTCATCTGTAAAATGGGGATTAAGACTGTGAGTGCCCCGTGGGATAACCTGATCACCTTGTAACATCCCCAGAGCTTAGAACAGTGCTTTGCACATAGTAAGTGCTTGATAAATGCCATCATTATTATTATTATTATTATTCAAGTGCATGCTGCTTACCCTATCTGTAATTTCATTCATTCAATCATTCATTCATTCAATCATATTTATTGAGCGCTTACTGTGTGCAGAGCACTGTACTAAGTGCTTGGAAAGTACAATGGAGCAATAAAGAGAGGCAATCCCTGCCCACAACGAGCTCACAGTCTGGGGGGCCGGGGGGGGGGGAGAGAGAGAGACATCAACATAAGGAAATAGGCATCTATATAAATAAATAGAATACTACATTCATTCATTCAATCGTATTTATTGAGCTCTTACTGTGTGCAGAGCACTGTACTAAGCGCTTGGGAAGTACAAGTTGGCAACATATAGAGACAGTCCCTACCCAGTCTATATGTTGCCAACTTGTACTTCCCAAGCGCTTAGTACAGTGCTCTGCACACTGTAAGCGCTCAATAAATACGATTGAATGAATATATATTGTGTATATTATATATGTACATATATTCTACATAGAAGTAGAAGTAGAGAAGCAGCGTGGCTCCGTGGAAAGAACAGGGGCTTGGAAGTCAGAGGGCATAGGTTCTAATCCCGGCTCCGTCACTTGTCAGCTGTGTGACTTTGGGCAAGTCACTTAACTTCTCTGAGCCTCAGTTCCCTCATCTGTAAAATGGGGATGAAGACTGTGAGCCCCACGTGGGGCAACCTGATCACCTTGCATCCCCCCAGCACTTAGAACAGTGCCTTGCACATAGTAAGCACTTAGCAAATGCCATTATTATTATTATTATTATTATTATATATTATATAAATATATAGGTGTTATGGGGTGGGGAGAAGAGGAAAGAGCAAAGTGAGCGAGCTGTGGTGATGCAGAAGGGAATGGGAGCTGAGGAAAAGTGGGGATTAGTCTGGGATATTTATTTTAATGGGACATTTTATTTCAATTTATTTAAATTTTAAACAGATATGTATTTTAATGTCTGCCTCCCCACTAGACAGTAAGTACCTTGAGGGCAGGAGACATGTCTACCAACTCTATTGTTTCGTAATCTCCCAAGTGCTTCCTAACATTCTCTGCATACGCATAAACGCTCAACAAATACCAATCAATCAGTGGAATTTATTGAGTGCTTACTATGTACAGAGCATAATACCATGGATTGTTGACTGATGGATTGATTGACTGATGTACCAAAGATAAGACTGAGAGACAAATAGGTGCCGATTCAGAGGGTTTTGTGGTTAGTCAGAAAATTATTAAAAAACGGAAACGCTTGGAACACAGACAGTCCGACTGAGCAGTTTAATAAGGATTCACTAGGTTTGCTCCTTAGAGCCTTAGCTAAACTTTTTAATAAAATCTATGTCTTGTCTTATGCCGTCGAGTCGTTTCCGACCCATAGCGACATCACGGACACATTTCTCCCGGAACAACCCTCTCTCCATGTGCAATCGTTCTGCTAGTGTAGCCATAGAATTTGGGTAGAGGAAAATGCTTAATTGACCTAATTTGTACTTATTCCAGTGCTTTGCCCAGTGCTCAGCACACAGTTAGTGCTTAATAAATAGCATAATCAATCAGTCAATCAATCAATTAATCACTTCAACTCTATGTGTTTTGAACAGTCTAGCAACTCTTTCCAGGGACAGGAAGAGAAGCTTTTATTTTTAAAATGCAATCTGCCCATAATTTGACACAAATTTCTCAGCATTCTGCTTATCGGATCTGGCCAAAATTCTGCTTTTAAAAGGAAAATATTAGACACCCTAATAGCAGAGCAACAGAAAATAGCTCTTCTTAGCATGACTTCTAAATTTTGAATGCTGCTTCTCATTATTTTTAATGTCTCATTACTGTAATTATAGTCCATCAAATGGGGTTTTATATTCACCTCACACATCATTATCTGATTTTATGGCAAAGGCTTTCTGAAATGATTTCCATGCTGACAGATGACATCAGAGTCTATTTCTATGTCCCTAACTCTATATATTATGTGGCAAGAGTTAATGAATCCTAAATGGTTCTGCTTCAATCTTGAATTTAAGTTTGAGATGCCTCATCGTGTACTTGTCTCATCTGCTTATTTGAAATCTGGTGAATTCCATAATAGCCGGCCCCATTTCAGCCCCTATTTCAGATTTTGTACCTTTGTGAGGCAAATATGTTTTATCCTGGTAGATTAGAACCAGGTCCTCTGAATTCCAGGCCTGTGCTCTTTAGCTTAGGCCACGCTTCTTATTTCTAAAGTCCCAATCCCTCTAAGTATATGCAGAGTGAGAATCTGGTGGAGAATCTAGGGGAAGCGGCATGGAGTAGCAGACAGAGCACGGGCCTTGGAGTTAGAAGATCATGCGTCCTAATCCTGGCTCCACAACTTGTCTGCCGTGTGGCCACGGGCAAATTGCTTCACCTCTCTGGGCCTCATTTACCCCATCTGTAAAATGGGGATCAAGATTGTGAGCCTCAAGAGTGACAGGGACTGTGTCCAACCCGATTTGCTTGTATCCACCCCAGCCACTGCTTGGCACATAGTAAGCGCTTAAGTGCCACAATCATTATTATTATAAACAAAATCAAATTCCCGACTTTTTTGTGGTATTTGTTTCACATTTAGTATGTTTGAGGCACTGTTCTAAGTGCTGCGGTAGATACAATGTAATCAGGTTGGACACAGTCCATGTCCCCCATGAAACTCACGGTTTTAATCCCCATTTTACAGATGTAATAACTGAGGCCCAGAGAAGTGAAGTGACTTGCCCAGGGTCACACAAGCAGACAAGTGGCGGAGTCAGGATCAGAACCCAGGTTCTTCTGATTTCCCGGCCCATGCTCTGTCCATTAGGCCATGCTGCTTCTTTCCTTCTGTTCTTATAATAATAATGATAATGACATTTATTAAGTGCTTACTATGTGCAAAGCACTGTTCTAAGCGCTGGGGAGGTTACAAGGTGATCAGGTTGTCCCACATGGGGCTCACAGTCTTAATCCCCATTTTACAGATGAGGTCACTGAGGCACGGAGAAGTTAAGTGACTTGCCCAAGTCACACAGCTGACAATTGGTGGAGTTGGGATTTGAACCCATGACCTCTGCCTCCAAAGCCCGTGCTCTTTCCACTGAGCCACGCTGCTTCTCTGCTGCTTTTCTTCTCTTTCCTTTTCTCAACCTTTTCTGCCCTTCCTTCTTTTTGGTCATGAATCCTTTCTCAAACGCACTCTATCCCACCTCAAGTCCCTCCCCAGACTGATTGCCTTAGACCAGGTGCTTCCTTTGATTCATTTCCACTCCCTTGGCAGAGCTGGGATTGGACCCAAGGATGAGTCAGAAGAGTCCCTCTTTCTCTCTCCTTCTCCCTCTCCTGGGAATTACAGAGCTGTCATTATGGCCCGGTTCCAACTGAATCCAGGCTGAGCTAAGGAATGGGGAGTCTCCAACTTCTTCCTCTCCCTGGCCCTCAGATTTTCCCTCATTTGGCCCCTACTAATTTTTCCCATGACCCTGCATGTTCAGTAGTTTTTCCTGCATTGGTCCTAGTAGCCCTTGATAGCAAGGGTAGAAGCTTGGCATAAATGTCTTTCCTTGTCCTCCCTTCTCTCAGGTATATCCACCCCAGTTCGATCAATCCCTTCGACGGGAGCCTAATTGGAAGTTCAGGGGTAAAACCAGGGATTATCTTCTTCCCAGACATTTGGAATACATGCAGCAGTCAGAAGGAATGTCCTCAAGCAAATCTACTCACTGGGCCTCATTCTCATATAATAATAATAATGATGGTATTTGTAAAGCATTTGCTATGTGCAAAGCACTGTTCAGGTTACAAGGTGATCAGGTTGCCCCACGGGGGGCTCACAGTTTTAATCCCCTTTTACAGATGAGGGAACTGAGGCACAGAGAAGTTAAATGACTTGCCCAAAGTCACACAGCTGACAGCTCACAGTTGAGTGACTTGCCCAAAGTCACACAGCTGACAGTTGGCAGAGCCGGGATTTGAACCCATGACCTCTTGCTCCAAAGCCCGTGCTCTTTCCACTGAGCCATGCTGCTTCTCATATGTCTCACCATTCACTCAATCAATCATATTTATTGAGGTCTTACGCGTGCAAATCACTGTACTAAGCGCTTGGGAGAATACAATATGACAACAAACAGACACATTCCTGTCCACTACCAGCTCTTCCTCCCACACTCCTTATTCATTCATTCATTCAATCATATTTATTGAGTGCTTACTGTGTGCGGAGCACTGTACTAGGCGCTTGGGAAGGACAAGTTGGCAACATATAGAGATGGTCCCCACCCAACAGCGGCCTCACAGTCTAGAAGGGGGAGACAGACAACAAAACATATTAACAAAATAAAATAAACAGAATAAATATGTACAAGTAAAATAAATAGAGTAATAAATATGTACAAACATATATACATATATACAGGTGCTGTGGGGAGGGGAAGGAGGTAAGGTAGGGGATGGAAAGGGGGAGGAGGGAACATCCTTACTGTTCTTACTGTCTGGAACTCCCTCCCACTTCACATCTGGAAAACCACTTTTCTCCTGATCTTCGAGACCCTTTTGAAATCACATCTACAGGAATCATCCCGGAGAATAATCTCATTTTTCTACCCTCTTTCCCTTTCTATTGCCACTTCAATCAATCAAATCAAATCAATCAATCAATCATATTTATTGAATGCTTACTGTATGTACAGCACTGTACTAAACACTTGGAGGAGGAGATCGATAAGATAATAGACATGATCCAAAGCCTTAGGGAGTTTACAAACTCTTGGGGGAAACAGATATTAAAATAAATTACAGGTAGGGAAAGCAACAGAGTATTAGGATATAAGCATTTGTGCTGTGGGTGTGGGGAGAGTAAGAAAGTGCTCAGAGGATATGGACTTACATATATAGGTGATGCAAAAGGGAGGGAATCAATCATCAGTGGTATTTATTGAGTACTTATTGTGTGCAGAGCACTGTACTAAATGCTTGGAAGAGTACAATATAACCTCATTGGTTGACACGTTTCCTGCCCACAGTAAGCTTTGCAGTCTAGAGGGAAAATAGGATGGGGGAGATGAGGAGCAGCATGGCCTAGGGGAAAGAACACCGGCCTGGGTCAAAGGATGTGAGTTCTAATCCTGGCTCAGCCAAATGTCTCCTGTGTGACCTTGAGCAAGTCATTTCACTCCTCTGGGCCTCAGTTACCTCATCCGTTAAAGGGGGATTATGACCGTGAGCCCCGTGTGGGACAGGGGCTGTGTCCAACCCGATTATCTTGTATCTACCCCAGTGCTTAGAACAGTGCTTAGCACATAGTTAACGCTTAACAAATACCACGATTATTATCATTCTAATCAATCAATCATATTTACTGAGCGCTTACTGTGTGCAGAGCACTGTACTAAGCACTTGGGAAGTACAAGTTGGCAACATATAGAGACAGTCCCTACCCAACAGTGGGCTCACAGTCTAAAAGGGGGAGACGGAGAACAAAACAAAACATATTAACAAAATAAAATAAATAGAATAGATATGTACAAGTAAAATAAATAAATAAATAGAGTAATAAATATGTACTAACATATATACATATATACAGGTGATCCGTTGGATATTAAGGAGGAAGGAATTCTAAGCAGGAGGGAGGAAGAGATCAAGGGGCCAACGGCAAGAGAAATGAGATCGAGACACAGGGAGCAAGTTGGTGTTAGAGAAGCAAAGTTGGTGGACTTAAAGCTGATGCTGAAGGGTTTCTGCTTGATCCAGTAATGGACTGACAGGCATGGGAGATTTTTGAAGAGCGGGGAGACATGCAATCTTTTTGGAAATAAGATTTTTGGAAATATCGACGCCTGTTTACTTGTTTTGATGTCTGTCTCCCCCCTTCTAGACTGCAAACCCGATATGAGCAGGGATTGTCTCTCTTTATTGCAGAATTGTACTGTTCAAGCGATTAGTACAGTGTTCTGCACACAGTAAGTGCTCAATAAATACAATCGAATGAATGATCTGGGCGGCAGAACGGACAGGAGAGGGGAAAGACAGGAGGCAAGAAGGTCAGAGGGGAGGCTGATGCCGCAATCAAGACAGGTTTTGACAAGTGCTTTGACCAGCTCGGCGGCTGTAAGGAGGGAGCAGACGTGGCAGACACCAGAGACGTTGTGAAGGTAGGCCCACTGGATATTTTTTTTTTGAAGGAATGACTGAATAGGTGGTCAGAATGAGGGAAATGAACTAAGGAGAATTTGCCAAAGTTACAAACTGTGACACAGGGAGGATGGTGGGAAAGTTAAGGGGAGGAGAGAATTAGGGTGCAAAGAGGAGTTCAGTTTTGGACACTTCAACACTTCCAAGTTACATAAGCAATGTGTACCCCGCCTCCTGCCCTCTGGTAGCTCTTACCTACATATCCTTATACTCAGTTGCTTCTCCTACCTGTAATTCTTTTTAATTTCTGACTGCCCTGCTAGATTGCAATAATAATAATTCATTCATTTATAAATACAATTCATTCAGTCGTATTTATTGAGCACTTACTATATGCAGAGCACTGTACTAACCACTTAATAATAATAATGATGATGATGATTGTATTTGTTAAGTGCTTACTATGTGCACTGGGGTAGATACAAGGTGATCAGGTGGTTTTTTTATATTTTTTAAGCGTTTACTATGTGCCAAGCACTGTTCTAAGTGCTGGATTAGTTACAAGGTAATGAGGTTGTCCCACACAGGGCTCACAGTCTTAATCCCCATTTTACGGATGAAGTACCTGAGGCACAGAGAAGTTAAGTGACTTGTCCAAAGTCACACAGCTGATAAGTGGAGGAGGCGGAATTAGAACCCACAACCTCTGACTTCCAAGCCCGTGCTCTTTCCAAGGATGTCCCACGTGGGGCTCACAGTCTTAATCCCCATTTTACTGATGTGGAAATTGAGGCCCAGGGCAGTTTTGTGACTTGCCCGAGGTCACGTAATGGACCGGCACCATAGGTGGGACCCAGGACTCCAGACTCTCTGCCTCACTCTCTCCCCATTAAGCCATGGATTAGAGAAACCTTGAATTGAAAGTGTTGCTGTATTATTATCATGGTCTTTGTTAAGTGCTGACCATGTGTCAAGCGCTATGCTAGGCACTGGGGCAGATGCGAGTTAATTGGGTAGGACACAGTCCCTGTTCCCCATGGAGCTCGGGGTCTAAGTGAGAGAGAGAACAGGTATTGAATCCCCATTTCACATGGATGAGGAAACTGTGGCACAGAGAGAAGTTGTGACTTGCCCAAGGTCACACAACAGGCACAGAGGCATGGCTGGGATTAGAAACCAGGTTCTCCACCTTCCAGGCCCCAGCGCTTTCCCCTGGGTCTCCTCCTAAACCACGTAGCAGTGAGGAAACTTTGGGGGATCTCTGAATCTGTCAGCCTTGGATTTCTCTTTCTTCATTCATTCAATCACATTTATTGAGCGCTTACTGTGTGCAGAACACTGTACTAAGCGCTTGGGAAGTACAAGTCGGCAACATACGGAGACGGTCCCTACCCAACAACGGCTCACAGTCTAGAAGGGGGAGACAGACAACAATTATTACTCTATTTATTTGTTTATTTTACTTGTACATATTTATTCTACATATTTTATTTTGTTAATATGTTTTGTTTTGTTCTCTGTCTCCCCCTTCTAGACTGTGAGCCCACTGTTGGGTAGGGACCATCTCTATATGTTGCCCACTTGTACTTCCCAAGTGCTTAGTACAGCGCTCTGCACACAGTAAGCGCTCAATAAATATGATTGAATGAATGAATGAATGAATGAACAAAACAAAACATGTAGACAGGTGTCAAAACCATCAGAAAAAATAGAATTATAGCTATATGCACATCATTAACAAAATAGAGTAGTAAATATGTACAAGTAAAATAAATAGAGTAGTAAATATGTACCAATATATACAAGTGCTATGGGGAGGGGAGGGAGATTGGGTGGCAGGGATGGGGAGGAGGAGAGGTAAAAGGGGGCTCAGTCTGGGAAGGCCTCCTGGAGGAGGTGAGCTCTCAGTAGGGCTTTGAAGGGAGGAAGAGAGCTAGCTTGACGGATGTGCGGAGGGAGGGCATTCCGGGACAGGGGGATGATGTGGGCCGGGGGTAGACAGAGGGACAGGCGAGAACGAGGCACAGTGAGGAGATTAGTGGCAGAGGAGCGGAGGGTGCCGGCTGGGCTGGAGAAGGAGAGAAGGGAGGTGAGGTAGGAGGGGGCGAGGTGATGAACAGCCTTGGAGCCCAGGGTGAGAAGTTTTATGAAGACGGAACATCTGGTGGGGCAACGTCAGAGGCAGTAACATCACAAACAGAATTATCTAAATCTTGCCCTGAACTCGGGATTTTTAAAATGTGCTATTTTGAAATTTTAAGAGTTGGATGGGAGTGGACATGCCTTAATATCCTACAACGCATCAGATGATTCCAATTAAATCTGCCATTACACAGTGCCTAGATGGTGTCACCCAAATGTCTTCTGAGTCAGAAGACGATATATAATAGACACACAACTGTCAGCATACAGTGCTTCTGTGTCCCATGCAATAAGTTGGAATAGGGAAATGTTATTAATTTGTGCTAGTAACTTGGAGGAAATGGTCTTTTTCCTGACATCAAGATAGCTGAAGCCCATTCTTGCAGAGTAATTATTAAGCCACCAATATTAAGACTGTTTGACTGCAAAGTCCTGAAAAACTCCTCCCAAAATCACCTCAAGAGCTGGACCGCGGACAGAATTTTCAGAGGTGAGTGTTCGTTTTTCTTTCAGATAAGGTCCCATTCTTACACAGATGAAGTGAATCCTTGGCCTTTTTAGCCTAAAAATCTGGTGCGAGTTTTGCATACAGTGTTTCCAAATGTGTGCTCGTCAGCAGAAAGTATTCACTTAAATTAAGCTTGAACTGTTCCCTGGGTGCTTAGAGGTTGTGCTACTTGGTCATTACAATTAGAAAGATGTCAAATGCTGAAACAGTTTGTTCATCTAGCTCATATTTTGAGGAACAGCATGGCCTAGTCAAAAGTCCAGAGCCTTGGGAGTCAGAGGAACTTAATTTTTATCCTGTCTGTCATTTTAAAAAAAATGGTATTTGTCAAGTGCTTACTATGTGTCAGACACTGTACTAAGCACTGGAGTAGATACAAGATAATCAGGTGGGATATAGTCCATGTTCCACATGGGGCTCATAGTCTTCATCCCCATTTTTCAGAAGAGGGAACTGAGGCATAGAGAAATTTAGCGACTTGCCCAAGGCCACACAGCAGACAAAGGGCGGAGCTGGGATTAGAACTCAGATCCTTCCGACTCTCAAGCCCGTGCCCTATCCACTTCATCATGCTGCTTCTCTACTTGTGACTTTGGATAAGTCGCAATAATAATCATTATTATTATGGTATCTGTTAAGCAGTTATGTGCCAAGCACTGTTCTAGGCGCTGGGGTAGATACAAGGTAATCAAGCTGTCCCACGTGGGGCACACAGTCTTAATCTCCATTTTACAGATGAGGTTACTGAGAAGTGAAGTGACTTTTCCAAGGTCACGCAGCAGTGAAGTGGCAGAGCCGGGATTAGAACGCATGTCATCTGACTTCCAAGCCTGTGCTCTTTCCACTAAACCACACAACTTCTCTGTGCGTCAGTCTACTCGGCTGTAAAATGGGGATGTGAAACCTCTTTCCCCTTAGACTATGAGTTCCTCGTGGGACAGGACCTGTGCCCAACCTTGTATCTACCCCACGAACAAATACCGTCATTCATTCATTCAATTGTATTTATTGAGCGCTTACTGTGTGCAGAGCACTGTACTAAGAGCTTGGAAAGTACACGTCGGCAACATATAGAGACGGTCCCTACCCAACAACGGGCTTGCAGTCTAGAAGGGGGAGACAGACAACAGAACAAAATATGTAAACAGGTGTCAAATAATAATAATAATGGCATTTATTAAGCACTTACTATGTGCAAAGCACCGGTCTAAGCGCTGGGGAGGTCACAAGGTGATCAGATTGTCCCACGGGGGTGCTCACAGTCTTAATCCCCATTTTACAGATGAGGGAACTGAGGCACAGAGAAGTTAAGTGATTTGCCCGAAGTCACACAGCTGACAATTGGCGGAGCCTGGATTTGAACCCCTTACCTCTGACTCCAAAGCCCGGGCTTTTTCTACTGAGCCACGCTGCTTCCCCAAATGGGGAAGAAATGGTCAAAATGGTCAGAACAAATAGAATTATAGCTATATGCAAATCATTAACAAAATAAATAGAATAGTAAATATGTACAAGTAAAATAGAGTAGTAAATCTGTACAAATATATACAAGTGCTGTGGGGAGGGGAAGGAGGTAGGGCAGAGGGGGGTTGGGGAGGAGAGGAAAAAGAGGGCTCAGTGTGGGAAGGCCTCCTGGAGGAGGTGAGCTCTCAGTAGGGCTTTGAAGGGAGGAAGAGAGCTAGTTTGGCGGATGTGAGGAGGGAGGGCATTCCGGGCCAGGGGAAGGACGTGGGCCGGGGGTCGACGGCAGGACAGGCGAGAACGAGGCACAGTGAGGAGGTGAGTGGCAGAGGAGTGGAGGGTGCGGGCTGGGCTGGAGAAGGACAGAAGGGAGGTGAGGTAGGAGGGGGAGAGGGGATGGACAGCCTTGAAGCCAAGAGTGATGAGTTTTTGTTTGTGCTCATTATACTTTACTCCTAGCTCCTGCGCTGCTTTTACAGTATGTTTGTGTGTTGTGCGATATTCAACACAACCACAAGATTGGTAAAGCCCTTGAACTCATTAGCTTCCAGGAAGAGCTTTGCTTTCCTCAATATTGGTTGTAGTCATGGCCGAGTGGTTAAGGCGATGGCCTAGAAATCCATTGGGGTTTCCCCGCGCAGGTTCAAATCCTTCCGAATACGTGCCTCCTTCTTAGATTAGCAGCGTGGCTCAGTGAAAAAAGCACGGGCTTTGGAGTCAGTGGTCATGGGCTCAGACAACAAAACAAACAAGAGAAGCAGCGTGGCTCAGTGGAAAGAGCCCGGGCTTTGGAGTCAGAGGTCATGGGTTCAAATCCTGGCTCCACCAATCGTCATCTGTGTGACTTTGGGCAAGTCTCTTCACTGGGGCTCAGTTACCCCGTCTAGTAAAATGGGGATTAAGACTGTGAGCCCCCCGTGGAACAACCTGATCACCTTGTAACCTCCCCAGCGCTTAGAACAGTGCTTTGCACATAGTAAGTGCTTAATAAATGCCATTATTATTATTATTATTATTATTATTATTATTATTATTAAATCCCGGCTCCACAATTGTCAGCTGTGCGACTTTGGGCAAGTCACTTAACTTCTCTGTGCCTCATTTACCTCATCTGTAAAATGGGGATTGACTGTGAGCCACCCATGGGACAACATGATCACCTTGTAACCTCCCCAGTGCTTAGAACAGTGCTTTGCACATAGCGCTTAATAAATGCCATCATCATCATCATCATATCCTAGAAGGTGGAATCGACCAATGGGACTTATTGAGCACTTCCTGTGTGCAGAGCACTGTACTGAACTTGGGAGAGTACAATACAACAGAGTTGGTAGACATGTTCCCCGAACACAAGAGTTTAAAGTCTAGAGGGATGGTTTCAAGACCACTTTTGGGAGATCAGGACCAGCTCTCCCCAAAACACCCTCACATTAATTAGTTTATTTTAGTCCTCCTATCAACTCTGTGAGCTAGGTAGAGAAGGCAGGTTTATTATCCCCATTTTGCAGATGAGGAAACTGAGGTACAGGGGAGGTAAGTGACCCGCTGACAGTCGCAAGGCATTCAATCATTCATTCATTCATTCAATCGTATTTATTGAGCACTTACTGTGTGCAGAGCACTGTACAGGAGAAGCAGCATGGCTTAGTGGATATTAAGTGAATACACGGGCCTGAGAGTCAGAAGGTCTTGGGTTCTAATCCTGGCTCTCTCACTTGTCTGCTGTGTGACCTCGGGCAAGTCTCTTTGCTTCTCTGTGCCTCAGTTTCCTCATCTGTAAGATGAGAATTGAGACTGTGAGCCTCATGTGGGACAGGGACTGTTTCCAACTTGATTTGCTTGTATCCACCCCAGTGCTTAGCACAGTGCCTGGCACATAGTAAACACTTAACAAATACCATAGCTAACTAACGTCACTTCTCTATGCCTCAGTTACTTCATCTGTAAAATGAGAATTGAGACTGTGAGCCTTATGTGGGACAGGGACTATTTCCAACTTGATTTGCTTGTATCCACCCCAGTGCTTAGTACAGTGCCTGGCACATAGTAAGTGCTTAACAAATACCGTAGCTAATTAGCTTCACTTCTCTATGCCTCAGTTTCCTCATCTGTAAAATGAGAATTGAGACTGTGAGCCTTACGTGGGACAGGGACTGTTTCCAACCCGATTTGCTTGTATCCACCCCAGTGCCTAGTACAGTGCCTGGCACATAGTAAATGCTTAACAAATACCATAGCTAACTAACTTCACTTCTCTATGCCTCAGTTACCTCATCTGCAAAATGAGAATTGAGACTGTGTGTCTCACGTGGGACAGGGACTGTCTCCAACCCAATTTGCTTGTAACCACCCCAGTGCTTAGTACAGTGCCTGTAACATAGTAAGCACTTAACAAATACCAGTATTGTTATTATTTTTATTTCTAAGCACTTGGAAAGTACAATTTGGCAACAGATAAAGACAATTCCTACCCAACGATGGGCTCACATTCTAGAAAGGCAGGTTAGAGGCCCAGCTCAGACTCGAACCTGTGTCCTCCAGCTCCTAAATCAGTGCTGGGCTACTTAGCCATGATGGATAAAAAGCTACCATTATTATTGAAAGAAGAAGAGAGTTACCTAACTTCAGTGATGAACAGAGAGGCAATATACTTGAGATCAGACACAATCCCTATCCTCAACAGGAGTCACAATCTACCTTCTCCCCATTTTACAGATGAGGAAACTGAGGGCCAGAGAGCCTAAGTGACTTCTTTAAGCCAACCAGTAGGCCAGTGAAGTACTGGGACTTCAACCTCGGTCACTAGGAGAAGCAGCGAGGTCAGGGGTTCAAATCCCGGCTCCACCAGTTGTCAGCTGTGTGACTTTGGGCAAGTCATTTAACTTCTCTGTGCCTCAGTTCTCTCATCTGTAAAATGGGGATTGACTGTGAGCCCCCTGTGGGACAACCTGATCACCTTGTAACCTCCCCAGCGCTTAGAATAGTGCTTTGCACATAGTAAGCGCTTAATAAATGCCATTATTATTATTATTATTAAGAAGCCACATGGCATAGAGGATCATCATCAATTGTATTTATTGAGCGCTTACTGTGTGCAGAGCACTGTACTAAACGCTTGGGAAGCACAAATTGGCAACATATAGAGACAGTCCCTGCCCAACAGTGGGCTCACAGTCTAAAAGGGGGAGACAGAGAACAAAACCAAACATACTAACAAAATAAAGATTCAGGTCATGGGTTCTAATTCTGACTCTGCCACTCATCTGCTGTGCAACACTGGGCAAACCACTTTACTTCTCTGTGCCTCAGTTACCTCATCTCATAAAATGGGGATGGAGACCTTGAGCCCCACATGGGACAGGGACTTTGTCCAACCCGATTTGCTAGTATCCACCCCAGCACTTAGTATAGTGCTTGGCGCATAGTAAGCGCTTAACAAATACCAGAGTTCTTATTATATGCCCCTCAGTCCCATGATTTTTCTAATGGGCCATGCTGCTTCTGATTTCATGTCATATTCCTCAGCACCGTGGCTTAGTGGCAAGAGCCCAGGCTTGGGAGTCAGAGGTCATGGGTTCTAATGCTGCCTCCCTCACTTGCCTGCTGTGTGACTTTGGGCAAGTCACTTTATTTCTCTGGGCCTCAGTTACCTCATCTGTAAAGTAGGGATTAAGACTGTGAGCCCCACGTGGGACAACCTGATTACCTTGTATCTACCCAGCGCTTAGAACAGTGCTTGGCACATAGTAAGTGCATAACAAATGCCATCATCATCATCATTATTTCTTTGGAAATGCAAGAATAAGTTCTCCTCTGAAATGCAGGACAGAAGAAGTATGGGGCTGATGTTGTTGATGTCCTGCTTTTTTTTTTTCCTGAGATTATAGGGCATCTGAGAATAGTTTACAATGGCCTGTTTTGCTCATTCCACCCCTTGACAGAGTGATCCTCCCTATCTGTTGAACAAATGAATCATTTCTCCTAAGTGTCTTGAAGACTTTGGACCGAAGATGATACGGAAAACAGTGATCACCACAGCTCCTCTATGTTTCCCCAACCCCTCCCCCCAACAATTGTTTCTGAGTACAATTAAAGCTGGTGATGTAATAATAATAACAATAATCGCATTTATTAAGTGCTTGCTACGTGCAAAGCACTATTCTAAGCACTGGGGAGGTTACAAGGTGATGGGGTTGTCCCACTGGGGGCTCACAGTCTTAATCCCCGTTTTACCTATGAGGTAACTGGGGCACAGAGAAGTTAAGTGACTTGCTCAAAGTCACACAGCTGACAGTTGGCGGAGCTGGGATTTGAACGCACGACCTCTGACTCCAAAGCCCGGGCTCTTTCCACTGAGCCACGCTGCTTCTTCTCCTTCCTCTCCCCCTCGTCCCCCTCTCCATTCCCCCCATCTTACCTCCTTCCCTTCCCCACAGCACCTGTATATATGTATATATGTTTGTACAGATTTATTACTCTATTTATTTATTTATTCTACTTGTACATATCTATTCTATTTATTTTATTTTGTTGGTATGTTTGGCTTTGTTCTCTGTCTCCCCCTTTTAGACTGTGAGCCCGCTGTTGGGTAGGGACTGTCTCTATGTGTTGCCAATTTGTACTTCCCAAGCGCTTAGTACAGTGCTCTGCACATAGTAAGCGCTCAATAAATACGATTGATGATGATGATGATGATATAGTTTGGCTGGGAAACCATTCATTCATTCATTCATTCATTCATTCAATTGTATTTATTGAGCGCTTACTGTGTGCAAACTGAAAGGCTCCCGAAACCAGCAATCCTCAGGGGGTCAGATGGGAGAGTGGGTCTGGGTGCAGATCTGGTTTGTCTGGGTCCAACTGGGGCGGTGAGCACCTCTGGTTAATGAAGGCGGAGAGGGACTCTGGTTTTCATTGGAGGGAGGGAGGGAGGGAGGGAGGGAAGGAAGGAAGGCAGGAAGGCAGGAAGGCAGGAAGGCAGGAAGGCAGGAAGGAAGGAAGGAAGGAAAGAAGGAAAGAAGGAAAGAAGGAAAGGAAGGAAAGGAAGGAAAGGAAGGAAAGGAAGGAAAGGAAGGAAGGAAGGAAGGAAGGAAGGAAGGAAGGAAGGAAGGAAGGAAGGAAGGAAGGAAGGAAGGAAGGAAGGAAGGAAGGAAGAAAGAAAGAAAGAAAGAAAGAAAGAAAGAAAGAAAGAAAGAAAGAAAGAAAGAAAGAAAGAAAGAAAGAAAGAAAGAAAGAAAGAAAGAAAGAAAGAAAGAAAGAAAGAAAGAAAGAAACAAAGAGCATTTCTTTTAAAGAAATGCCCTCCCTCTGCCCATCCACCCAGCTCGCTCTCTTCCTCCCTTCAAGGCCCTACTGAGAGCTCACCTCCTCCAGGAGGCCTTCCCAGACTGAGCCCCATCCTTCCTCTCCCCCTCATTCCCCTCTCCATGCCCCCCATCTTACCTCCTTCCCTTCCCCACAGCACCTGTATATATGTATATATGTTTGTACATATTTATTACTCTATTAATTTATTTATTTATCTTACTTGTACATATCTATTCTATTTATTTTATTTTGTTAGTATGTTTGGTTTTGTTCTCTGTCTCCCCCTCCTAGACTGTGAGCCCGCTGTTGGGTAGGGACTGTCTCTATGTGTTGCCGACTTGTACTTCCCAAGCGCTTAGTACAGTGCTCTGCACACAGTAAGTGCTCAATAAATACAATTGATTGATTGATTGATTGATTAAAGAAGGATGTTTTGTCTTTATAAAACATCCCCCTGTGTAGCACTGTGTTTCATATTTGGCTTGGGCTTGAGAGGGGGTTTTCAACATTTTTGTTCTTTTTTATTTTTGGTTCTACTTTTAATTACTGACTTCCCCTGAATTCTTGACTTCTTGTACTCTCCCAAGCACTTAGTACAGTGCTCTGCACCTAGTAAGTACTCAATAAATCCCACTGATTGATTGATCCCTGCCTAAAAGGTTCTTACATAATAATAATGATGGTATTTGTTAAGCGCTTACTATGTGCAAAGCACTGTTCTAAGCGTTGGGGGAATACAAGGTGATCAGGTTGTCCCACGTGGGGCTCGCAGTGTTAATCCCCATTTTACAGATGAGATAACTGAGGCACAGAGAAGTTAATTGGCTTGCCCAGGTTCACACAGCTGACAAGTGGCTGAGGCAGGATTCAAACCCATGACCTCTGATTCCCAAGCCCGTGCTCTTTCCACTGAGCCACGCTGCTTCTCTATATCTTCTAGACTGTGAGCCCACTGTTGGGTAGGGACCGTCTCTATATGTTGCCAACTTGCACTTCCCAAGTGCTTAGTACAGTGCTCTGCACACAGTAAGTGCTCAATAAATACGATTGAATGACTGAATGAATCAACAGGTACTCAATAAATGCTGTTGATGACCATAGTTATCTTTCTACAGATGATTTGAAACTTTGTGGGTCTTAACTCTAACTAGAGTGCCATTGATCATCCTCCATGCACGGTTTGTGAGTCTAGGACTATGGTCTCCGGAAAGGTCCTTGCTCCACAGGCAGGGGACTGGACTTATTGACCTCTCCCAGACCAATAATTGCCATAAGAATTATAAAAATTATTTCTCTATCAAATGGGGATTCAACACTTTTTCTCATCCTCCCTTAGACAGTAAGCCGCGTGTGGGACAGGGACAGTATCTGATCCGATTACTTTTTAATCTACCATGGTGTAGAGGCTAAAGCGAGGCCTGGGTGTCAGAAGGCTGTGGATTCTAATCCCAGCTCTGCCACTTATCTGCTGTGTGACCTTGGGCAAGTCACTTCACTTCTCTGGGCCTCAGTTACCTCATCTGTAAAATGGGGGTTGAGACTGTGAGCCCCACGTGGAACAGGGACTGTGTCCAACCAGATTTGCTTGTATCCACCCCAGAGTTTAGTATAGTGCTCAGCACACAGTAAGCGCTTATCAAATACCACTATTAGTAGTAGTAGTAGTAGTAGTAGTATAGTGCTTGGCGCATAATAACAATAATAATAATAATAATAATAATGGTATTTGTTAAGCGCTTACTATATGCAGAGCACTGTTCTAAGCGCTGGGGGGGATACAAGGTGATCAGGTTGTCCCATGTGGTGCTCACAGTCTTCAACCCCATTTTACAGATGAGGTAACTGAGGCTCCAAGAAGTTAAGTGATTTGCCCAAGGTCACATAGCAGACATGTGGCAGAGCCTGGATTCGAACCCATGACCTCTGACTCCAAAGCCCATGCTCTTTCCACTGAGCCACGCTGCATAGTTAGGGTTTAGCAAATACCACGGTTATTCTTATTAGAATTTGCATGAATTAATTAGTTAATTAAATAATAATAGTGCTGTAGTCTCCCATCATAAAATGATAGGTGTGTCTCAGCCAAGGCTCCCGGGACTGAGGCCCAGCCCAACGGAATCATGTGTGGAATATAAGAGGGTCTTGCACAGTGCAACTCACACCTTCCCATCAATCAATCAATATTTTTTTTGAGAGCTTACTGTGTGCCGAACACTGTACTAAGTGCTTGGGAGAGAAGCAGCATGGCTATGTGGGTAGATCAAGGTCATGGTAATCAGAAGGACTTGGGTTCTAATAGCAGCTCCGCCACATGTCTGTTGTGTGATCTTGGACAAGTCACTTCAATCAATCAATCAATCGTATTTATTGAGCGCTTATGTGTGCAGAGCACTGGACTAAGCGCTTGGGAAGTACAAGTTGGCAACATATAGAGACAGTCCCTACCCAACAGTGGGCTCACAGTCTAAAAAGGTGGAGACAGAGGACAAAACCAAAACATACCAACAAAATAAAATAAATAGAATAGATATGTACAAGTAAAATAAATAGAGTAATAAATATGTACAAACATATATACATATATACAGGTGCTGTGGGCCTCAGTTACCTCATCTGTAAAATGGTGATTAAGACTGTGAGCCCCATGTGGGACAAGAACCGTTGTGTCCTATCTAATGAACTTGTTTCAATACCAGGGCTTAGTATGGTGCTTGGTGCATAGAAAGCACTTAACAAATACCATTTCCACTATTATTATTATCGTTCTGAAGCCTATGCACAAAACCCACATGTACCCAAAACCCACATGTGGCCAAAGTCACAGCAACATAATGCCAATATTGTATTATTTACAACATACTTCATTCTTAAGGCATCTGACACTTAAAGCATATGCCACTTAAGAGGGACTTTTGAAACTAAAAGTCATGGATGTTCCAGTCCCTTTCTCTACCCAGGATAATAATAATCATAATAATTGGCATTTAAGCGCTTACTATGTGCAAAGAACTGTTCTAAGTGCTGGAGAGGATACAGGGTGATCAGGCTGTCCCATGTGGGGCTCACAGTCTTAATCCCCATTTTACAGATGAGGTAACTGAGGCCCAGAGAAGTTAAGTGACTTGCCCAAGATCACACAGCAGACATGCGACGGAGGTGGGATTCGAACCCATGACTTCTGACTCCAAAGCCCGTGCTCTTTCCACTGAGCCACGCTGCTTCTCTAATCACCCTCTCTCCAATCTTTCCCTTTCCATTTCCCCTCCCCTCCTCACTGAATCCCATATTTTCTAGACTCCCCGCCTTGTCTCAGGAAGACATATGGGCATGCCGGGATTCCAGCTGCAAACAAAATAAGTCAGGACAAAAACCAAAGCTTCAGGGTTTTTCTAGCCACCCAGCCGTTCTTTGTTCATTCGGAAATCTAGAAACTGCACCGAGGGAGAGGCATCCTCTCAGGCAGCGTGACACTGAAATCCTGGACTTAGTTCAGAGAGTCTGTACACTGGAAAAGTAAAATTAAAATGTTTGTGGAGAACTGAAGAGATTGGAAGAATTCTGAAACAGTACCCAGAGTAGGTCTGACAGTGAGCAGACTAAACCCAAGAAAAGTCCTCCTTTGGACGTATCCAAAACCCATTTCCACCCGGTTGCTTTTTGCTTTTTCTTAAGTTTGGTATGAACAAAAACACAATTCCAACAGTGTGACTGTTTAGCCCATTCCCCATTCTCCTACTCCTTCTCCTCCCTCCCCTCCCCACTGCACAGCTTTCAGCAGTGTGCCTTTAACAGATCTATTTCCATTCAACGGCGAACTTCTGTTCCAGGCGTTCGCTGACCAAAATGATTCATTCTTTCAGTATGTTTACCGCTTAGTTTACTTCAGGGGAAGCTCTGGATCTGCAAAAGGGGCAAAAGCGCCCACGTGGTCAAAACAGGTTCCAGGATTTAAAAGGCCAAAATCAGGCATTTCCCCCTAGACAATGTCATTTCCAAAGCCGGATAAAAGCCGCCTAAGGCATCTGGGAAATCCTCATATACTGTCCTTCTGAAATCCTAACTCCACTCCATTCCTGCATCCGGGATCACAATAGCTTCTCGCTTGACAGAAAATTAACTGGTAAGTGATTCGTTTGGGGATTTTTCAGTTTCCTTCTCTCTAACTAACCAATTTGCAGTAACAATTTTTGCGGGTGATTTATTCCCTCAACAGGCTTTCGATGTTTAGCAGCTGGCGAAAAAAGATCGCTAATGGTAAAATTATCTCTCTGTGCAGACTCGCAGTTTTTACCCTAAGTCACAATGGTTTAGAGCACACAGCGCATTTGTTCCAACTAGGCGTTAACTCTAAAATATCTGCAAGCAAGAGGAGCTGAGGTTTTCAAGGAAAAAAAGAGGAACAAAAACTTTGAAAAAATCCTACTGCCTTTACCCAACTAGTAACAGTTTATAAGTCTAAATGCACGACTGTCAACCTAGAAGAGCAAAATGAGAATAAAGCCCTTATGGTGAGTCGCTGGATGAATGCGATCCATCGTCACTGAAATCATCATCCTGATTAGATCCCTAATCCAAATGAGGGAGAGGCCCTGAGTCCAATTACAATGCTTTTAAAAGATATCAATCAGTCAATTAATCGTATTTACTGAGCACTCACTTTATGCAGAGCACTGCTAAGAACTTGAGAAAGTACACTACAGTTGGTAGACACGATCCTGTCTCTAAATCAGTTTACAGTCTAGTGAGGGAGACAGATGTTACAATAAATTCCAGGTAAAGACAGCAACCGAGTATAATAACATGAACATCAGTGTCGTGGGGATGCTTTTAGGATGCCTGCGTTTTTTTTTTTATTTTTTACTTTTTATTCTTTGCAAGGGGGAAGTAATCCTATAGTTGTACTTAACTTCTCTGGGCCTCAGTTCCCTCACCTGTAAAATGAGGATTAAGACTGTGAGCCCCCTTTGGGACAACCTGATCACCTTGTACCTCCCCAGCACTTAGAACAGTGCTTTGCACATAGTAAGCACTTAATAAATGCCATCATTATTATTATTATGTAGGTTGAAGTGAACAGGGATGAAAATGATAACAGACTCTCAGCTTGCCCACTTGGGCTCTTAGAATGAAGGGCAAGAGGTCGGATTTATGGGCAATATAATCTCGTCCCTCTAGACTGTAAGCTTGTTGTGGACAGGGGATGCGTCTATTGTTGGACTACTCTCCCAAGCACTTAGTGTGGTACTCTGCACACATTAAGAGCTCAAAAAATACGACTGACTGACTGAATGACTGACTGAATGAATGAATGAGTGAATGAATGAATAAATGAATGAAAGAGTGGTCTACTGAGAATTTACAGGCACAGACAACTCGAGACCACAAAATGGAATCTTCTTGGGGTAGAGGAGTTGGAGAGGGTGGTGAGAGTAACCTGTTCAACATCTAACCCTTCAAAGACAGTGGTAGTAGTAGCTGTCGTTATCATGACTGCAGTGGTTTGGCTTTAATTCTATTTATTCTGACGACTTGACACCTCTCCACATGTTTTGTTTTGTTGTCTGTCTCCCCCTTCTAGAATGTGAGCCCGTTGTTGGGTAGGGACTGTCTCTATATGTTGCCAACTTGTACTTCCCAAGCGCTTAGTACAGTGCTCTGCACACAGTAAGCGCTCAATAAATACAATTGAATGAATGAATCATTGTAGTAATAGTAATATCAGTAGTAGTATTCATTCATTTATTCAATCGTATTTACTGATCGCTTACTGTGTGCAGAGCAGTGTACTAAGCGCTTGGAAAGTACAGTTCAGCAATAATGAGAGACAATCCCTGCCCACAACGGGTTTACAGTCTAGAAGCGGGGAGACAGACATCAAAACAACTCAACAGGCATCGTTATAAATAGGTAGAATTATAGATATGTTATGTACTCATCAAAACAAGTCAACAGGCATCAATGAAAATAAATAGAATTATAGATATGTACATATATACATAAGTGCTATGGGGCGGAGAGGGGGGTAGAGCAAAGGGAGAGAGTTGGGTGACAAGGAGGGGAGGGGGAGCTGAGGAAAAGGGGGGCTTAGTCTGGGAAGTAGTCATAGTAGAAGTAGTAGCAGCAGTAGTCTTACTAGTAGTATTCACAGTCATAGTAGTAGTATAGAGAAGCAGCGTGGCTCAGTGGCAAGGGCCTGGGCTTGGGAGTCAGAGGTCATGGGTTCTAATCCCACCTCCGCCACCTGTCAGCTGTGTGATTTTGGGCAAATCACTTACCTTCTCTGGGCCTCAGTTCCCTCATCTGTAAAATGGGGATCAAGACTGTGAGCCCTTCGTGGGGCAACCTTGATTAACTTGTATCACCCCCAGTGCTTAGAACAGTGCTTGGCACTTAGTAAGTGCTTAACAAATATCAACATTATTATTAGTAGTAGTAGTAGTAGTAGTAGTAGTAGTAGTATTCATAGCTGTAGTATCTCCTCTCAGGGGCACACCTGGAGAGTTTCCAGAACTCTACCAGTCTCTACTACAGGAGGGAGAGTCAAGCAGAGGCAGCGTGGCTCAGTGGAAAGAGCCCGGGCTTTGGAGTCAGAGGTCATGTGTTCGAATCCCAGCTCCGCCACATGTCTGCTGTGTGACCTTGGGCAAGTTACTTCACTTCTCTGAGCCTCAGTTACCTCATCTGTAAAATGGGGATTAAGACTGTGAGCCCCACGTGGGACAACTTAATCACCTTGTATCCCCCCAGTGCTTAGAACAGTGCTTTGCACATAGTAAGCACTTAACAAATGCCATCATCATCATCATCATCATCAGAGGCATAACGATTCCGTTCCTAGCTTGGGCAGTGACTAGTGAAGAGAAGGCAATCTGCCACAAGTCAAAACTCACCTGAGCTGAGCAGCAGCAGCATGGGAGAGAGTCAAAGGCGGAGACTTGAATTTACTGCCTGGAAGGAGTAAAGCACTTCTGGATTTTTACGAAGAAAACTCTATGAATACACTTCCAGAATGATTTGAGGTAGAGGTAGGGTGCTCTGGGAGAGATGTGTCCATGGCATCGCTATGGGTCGGAGACGACTCGACAGCATAAGATAAGACAGTAATAATAATAATAATGGCATTTATAAGTGCATACTATGTGCAAAGCACTGTTCTAAGCGCTGGGGAAGTTACAAGGTGATCAGGTTGTCCCACGTGGGGCTCACAGTCTTCATCCCCATTTTACAGATGAGGTAACTGAGGCAGAGAGAAGTGAAGTGACTTGCCCAAAGTCACACAGCTGACAATTGGCAGAGCTGGGATCAGAACCCATGACCAGTGACTCCCAAGCCTGTGCTCTTTCCACTGAGCCATGCTGCTTATAATTAGTAGCAATAATAATAATAATGATGGCATTTGTTAAGCACTTACTATGTGCCAAGCACTGTTCTAAGCGCTGGGGTAGATACAAGGTAATCAGGTTGTCCCACGTGGGGCTCAAAATCTTAATCCCCATTTTACAGATGAAGTAACTGAGGCACAGAGAAGGTAAGTGACTTGCCCAAAGTCACACAGCTGACAAGCGGCAGAGGTGGGATTAGAACCCACGATCTCTGACTCCTTAGCTCTTTCCACTAAGCCATGCTGCTTTTCCATTAGCAATAGTAGTAGTAGTAGCAGTAGTGGTATTTTTGTGCACCTACTAGGTGCAGTGTCATATAATAAGCACTTAAAAAGATACACAACACATGTTCCCTGTTCCCTGATCAAAAAGAGCTTCCATTGTAAGGGTGGGAAAAGACCGTAAATATATACATATCAAGTAATCCTAATGAACAATAGGTTGTGCAAATGATTACCTTCATATATTCCCAAGTGCTGACAAAGAAGGGTATACATAAATATGTAAGTGCTAAAATGGCTAAGTTGAAGTATTTGATGCAACTTGTGGCTCAGTGGAAATAGAATGGGCTTTGGAGTCAGAGGTCACGGGTTCAAATCCCGGCTCCGCCAACTGTAAGCTGGGTGACTTTGGGCAACTCACTTCTCTGTGCCTCAGTTCCCTCATCTGTAAAATGGGGGTTAAAACTGTGAGCCCCCGTGGGACAACCTGATCACCTTGTAACCTCCCCAGCACTTAGAACAGTGCTTTGCACATAGTAAGCGCTTAACAAATACCATCATTATTATTATTACTAAATAAAAGCTACAAATTTCAGATTTCTATCCCTGGGGTCCCTTGAATACCCCATCCATTCTTTTTTCTTGAAGATAATCCCCATTATTTAATGACTACTTAGTGAAAGGAGATGAGAAGCAGCATGGCCTAGTGAAAACAGTCTAGGCTGGGAGTTGAGGAACCTGAGTTCTAATTCCGGCTCTACCACTTGTCTGTTGTATGACTTGGAGCAAGTCATTTACCTTTGCCTCATTTCCCTTATCTGTAAAATGGGGAAGAAAAATCCATTCTCTTTTCTTCCAATCGTGAGCCCCATGTGGGATGGGTACTATGTTTGATCTGGTCGGATTTTTTCTACCCCAGCATTTAGTACAGTGCTTTGTGTGTAGTCAGGTGCTTAACAGATACCACAATCATGATTAACATTATTTCACACAGAAAGCTAAAACCTCTTGCTAATATCTCTATGCCTGAAAGAGACCCTCCCAATTGCAATGCCAGCCTATGGGAACATGTCTACTAACTCTGTTGCACTATACTCTCTCAAGCGCTTAGTACAGTGCTCTGTACAGAGTAAGCACTCAGTAAATATGATTGACTGATTGATTTTTGTCAAAGTAAGCCAGAAAGGATCAACATCCTTTCCTCCCCGTCTCTCTACCCCTTCCTTTTTCTCTCCCTCCCGCCCTCCCTCCCTCAGACCTCATGATAACTCATACAAGAAATTCACCATGCTGAATAACACCCAAACTATTTGTTCAGCTTTAGGCAGTGAATGGTTTTAAAATTCTCAATGATTCTCTAATATCTCAGGTTCTTCACACCATATAAGGAGACTTTGCTAAGGTATAGTTCTTCAAATAGCTTAATTTATTTTCTTGCAGGCAGGTATTTCATCTCCTTTTTCTAGTCCCTATTCATTAATTCAATCATACTTATTAAGCGCTTACTGTGTGCAGAGCACTGTACTAAGTGCTTGGGAAGTCTAGGTGCCTCACCACTCACTTTTCAAATCAATCAATCAATCAATCAATTGTATTTATTGAGCGCTTACTGTGTGCAGAGCACTGTACTAAGAGCTTGGGAAGTACAAGTTGGCAACATAATCTGTTCATCCAATTTGTTTTCTCCATTGCTGAAGCCATACCTGCAAGTAATACAAATATTAATAATAGTAATTATGGTACTTATTAAGCACTTACTACATGCAAATCACTGTCTAAGCACTGGGTTAAAGACAAGTTAATCAGGTTAGACACAGTCCCTGTCCCACATGAGGCTCACAGTCTTAATCCCCATTTTACAGATGAGGTAACTGAGGCCCAGAGAAGTGATGTGACTTGCCCAAGGTCACACAGCAGACAATCGGCAGAGACGGGATTAGAACCCAGGTCCTTCTGGCTCTATCCACCAAGCCATGTTGCTTAATGGAACGTCCCCCATGGATTCTGCTGCCAATATTCATTAAGATCAAATCTTACAAATCTTCGGACCCCTGCAGAAATCCACCATCTCCTTTTTTCAGATTTTTTCGGATGTATTTTATTCAGTAAACTTTTCCGCCTCCTAAAATGAGAAAAAAAATCCAAAGTACTCATAGGGCTTTAGCATCCAAGAGGAGGAGGGCAGGAAGAGATCGAGTTCAGTAGGGTTTCAAGTGTGCTTTGCAATTGGGTCATTCAAGGAGACATAAGGAATAGTGATTAACATTAGTCAGTGAAGGGATTTAGTTTCTTGAAATCTAAGAAGAGAAAACTCAACTAAAACTGTGATTAGCCAAGAAGGCAAAAAACTTGGCCGTCTGGGGTAGGGAGAGTTGAACTTGTTACATGAAAGTTGTACTTATTAGTAGTGTTACGTTAAATAGGAGTCTAGTCTTTAACCTTATTAGATTAATATACAAAATAATATGACTGTTCCTTAGGCTGCATCTATTTAGTAATCTCAGTAATTTGGGGTATGTGAGTGAGGCCCAGTGTCAAAGTACAACCTTCTCAGGAGAAGCAGTGTGGTCTAGTGAATAGGACACAGACCGGGAGTCAGCAAGTTCTGGGCTCTAGTCCCAGCTCTGCCACCTGTCTGCTGTGTGACCTTGGGCAAGTCATTTAACTTCTCTGTGCCTGTTACCTCATCTGTAAAATGGGGATTAAACTGTGAGCCCTGTGTGGGCCAAAGCAATTAGCTTATAACTACGCCAGTGCTTAGAACAGTAACCGGCACATAGTAAGCACTTAGCAAGTACCACAATTATTATTATTATTATAGAAAAACCTCAAAAAACACCACTAAACATAAGGTCATCTCAGAAAGCACTCAAAAGGGCAACCAAGGCAGTCAAGGGAATTGAGTGGTTTTCTTAGGAAGGCAAATTGAAAAGCAGGAAACTGAGCGAAGGGAACATGCCTGAATTCTATCAAAGCATGATGATTGCGAGCACAGTCAACTTGGAAACGTCGTTCGCAAAGTCTCACGATTGGAAGAGGCAACATTCATTGAAACTTGAAGGGAAAAGGTTCAAAGCAAACAGAAGGAAACACTTCTTCATGCAGCAGATAGTAAGCATGTGAATTCGTCTGCACAGAAAGTTGTGCAGGCAGAATATATCAACAGATTCAAGAAGAGTTTAGGTAAATTCTAATACTAAAACACCCTTAAATTAAGAAAAATTCCAAATTGTTTTCTTCTTTGCCTTTCTCCAGTGTGTGTATTCAACTAAAATTCGTATTCTCCTAATTCCTAAAATATACCACAGTGCTTTAATAGACTTGTTAACTGTGTTATGAAATTTGGAAAATTCAGCCAGTCTTTGTTCTTTTTCCCCCACTGCCCAAAGATTATGTCATGCTCTCATTCTTCAAGTATATTCAGCCTTGCAAAATACTGCTTGTTCATTCACCCGGAAAAGGATAAAATACTTGCTCTTCAGAGCAGGATTATAGGTCAATCAACAGTGCTTGACACACAGTAAGTGCTTAACAATGTCATAATTATTACTAATCAATCAATTAATTTTTTTTAGCATTTACTGTGTGCCAGGCTCCATTCAAAGAGCTTGGGAGAGTGTGATACAACAGGTCCTCTAATGCTAACCTTCTCAGCGTAACTCTATCTTGTCAATCTCACCACCAACCTCTTGCCCATCTCCCGCTTCTGGCCTGGAACTCCTTCCCTCTTCATATCCGACAGACAATTCCTCTCCCCGGCTTCAAAGCCTTGTTGAAGACGCATCTCCTCCAAGAAGCCTTCCCTGACTAAGCCCTCCTTTCCTCTTCTCCCATTCCCTTGCATCACCCTGATTTGCTCCCTTTATTCATCCCCCAACTCAGCCTCGCAGCACTTAGCTATCTGTAATTTTATTTATTTATATTAATATCTGTCTTCCCCTCTAGACTGTAAGCTCATTGTGGGCAGGGAACGTACTCTCCCAAGCACTTGGTATAGTGCTCTGCACAGAGTAAACTCTCAATAAATACAATTGACTGACTAGGTAGGTAGACTTAATCCCTGTCCACAAGGAATTTACAGACTAGAGGAGGAGACAGACATTAAAATACAGTTGGATATGTACATAAGTGCTGTGGGGTTGGGAGTGGAGTGAATTTCAAATCCTTAAAGCGTTCAGACCTAGATTAAGCCCCCTTTTTCCTTTGCTCCTCCACCTCTCCCCATTGCCCCGACCCGCTCCCTATATTTTACCCCCCACCACCAGCTCCACAGCACTTGTGTATATATGTACATATTTAGTATTATAATTCTATTTATTTTTATTACTGATGCATATATACCTATAATTCTATTCATTTATAATGATGCTACTGATGCCTGTTGACTTGTTTTGATGTCTGTCTCCCCCCTTCTAGACTGTGAGGCTGTTGTGGGCAGGGATTGTCTCTATTTGTTGCCAAATTGTAGTTCCCAAGTGCTTAGTACAGTGCTCTGCATACAGTAAGTGCTCAATAAATATGATTGAATGAATGAATGAATGAATGAATACAGAAGGGAGGGCTAATAAGGTTTTGAAAGTGGGGAGAGGGGTGGTCTGTCCGGTATGAAGGGAGGGAGGGCCAGGCCAGAGGGAGAATGGGGACAAGGGATCAAAAGCAAGACAGAGAAGATGGATTTACACCGAGCAGGTTGGCATCAGAGGAGCCAAGTGGTGTGGGTTGGACTGTAGAAGATCTGTTATTAAGATAGGAGAGGGAGAGTCGATTGATTACCTGGAAGCCCCTAATGAGGAATTTCTTTTAGACTGTGAGCCCACTGTTGGGTAGGGACTGTCTCTATATGTTGCCAACTTGTACTTCCCAAGCACTTAGTACAGTGCTCTGCACACAGTAAGCGCTCAATAAATACGATTGATGATGATGATGATGATAATTTCTATTTAATGAGGCAGTGGACGGGAAACCACTGGAGGTTCTTGAGGAGCTGTGAAATAGGAACTGGATGGTTTTGTAGAAAAATGATCCGGGTAACAGGGTGAAGCACGGACTCTAGCGAATAGAGACAGGAGGCAAGGAGCTCAGCAAGGAGGCTGATGCAGTAATTGAGGCGGGATAAGCATGGATGCAGTTTGGATGAAGAGGAAAGGGAGGATTCTAGAGATGTTGTGAAGGTAGAACCGACAGGACTTGGTGACAAAAGGAATATATTTTTCCTGAATGAGAGATATGTGTCAAAGATAAAACTAATAATTATCATCATCATCATCTGTAAAATAGGGTCTCATCTGTAAAATAGGGATTAAGATTGTGAACCCCACGTGGGACAACCTGATCCCAGCACTTAGAATGGTGCTTTGCACATAGTAAGTGCTTAATAAATGCCATTATCATTATTATTATTATTAAGGATAAAGCCTTGTGAGACAGGGAGGATGATAGTGTTGTCCAGTTAATCAGTGGTATTTATTGAGCACTACACTAAGCACTTGGGAGAGTACATCAGAATTGGTAGACATGGTCCCTGCCCACAATGAGCTTACAGTGTAGAGGGGGAGACAATATTAATATACATAAATTACTGATATGTACATAAGTGCTGTGGGGCTGAGGGGGAAGTGAATATCAAGTGTTTAAAAGCTACAAGGGAAAAGAGGGCTAAAGAAGGAAAGCCTCTTGTCTCAATCCCTTTTTCCTCTCCTCCTCCCCATTCCCCCGCCCTACCTCCTTCCCCTCCCCACAGCACCTGTATATATGTTTGTACAGATTTATTACTCTATTCATTTTACTTGTACATATTTACTATTCTTTTTATTTTATTAATGATGTCCATCTAGCTCTATTTCTATTTATTCTGATGACTTGACAGCTGTCCACATATTTTGTTTTGTTGTCTGTCTCCCCCTTCTAGACTGTGAGCCCAATGTTGGGTAGGGACCGTCTCTATATGTTGCCAACTTGTACTTCCCAAGTGCTTAGTACAGTGCTCTGCACACAGTAAGCGCTCAATAAATACGATTGAATGAATGAATGAGATGTGATTTTAATAAAATTTTGAAGGTGGGGAAAGTAGTGGTCTGTTGTATTTGAATGGGGAGGGAGTTCAGGGTCAGAAGGGTGAGGTCTATTAATATCAGTTAATATCAATTTATGCTCTTGATGCCTGTCCACTTGCTTTGTTTTGTTTTGTTGTCTGTCTCCCCACTTCTAGACTGTGAGCCCGTTGGGTAGGGATTGTCTCTGTTGCCGAATTGTACTTTTCAAGCGCTTAGTATAGTGCTCTGCACACAGTAAGTGCTTAATAAATACGATTGAATAAATGAATGAATGAATGATGTGGGAAAGTAATCTACAGTGATGGGAAAAATAGAGGGAGGATAGGGTTTGGGGGGAAATAAGTTCTGTTTTGGACGTGTTAAGTTTGAGTTATCGGCAGTACGTCCAAGTAGGGATATCCTGAAGGCAGGAGGAAGTGTGAGATTTCAGCAAAGGAGAGAGGTCAGGGCTAGAGACATAGATTTAGCAATTATTCACGTCGAGGTGATGGTTGAAGCCGTGGGAGAAATGAGTTCTCCAAGGGAGTGAATGTAGCTGAAGAATAGAAAGGGACCCAGAACTGAGCCTGGAGGGACTTCAAAAGTTAGGGGGTGGGAGATGAAGGAAGAGACTGGGAACCCCAGAATTGCTTTTCAAAGATTACATTTCATTCATTCATTGATTCAATCATTTATTGAGCGCTTACTGTGTGCAGACCACTGTACTAAGCACTTGGGAAGTACAAGTTGGCAACATACAGAGAACGTCCCTACCCAACAATGGGCTCCCATTTCTAACCTCTATTTTCTCATTCATTTTTCCTACCGTATAGAAGACAGACTTCAACTTTTAAAAATGTATCTTCAGTCTTTGGCCTGTCCAGCTAATCACTCATCCTTACTTGAACCTCGATCGCTGATAAAATGGGGGAGAAGAGAGGCAGTGTAGTGTAATGGACAGGAAAGCAGGAGAAGCAACGTTGCCTAGTGGATAGAGCATGGGTGTGGGAGTTAGAAAGCCCTGGGTTCTAATCCCTGTTCCACCACCTGTCTGCTGTGTGACCTTGGCCAAGTCACTTCTCTTCTCCAGGCCTCAGTTCCCTCACCTGTAAAATAGGGATTAAGACAGTAAGCCCCATGTGGGACATGGACGGCGTCCTACCTGATGAGCTTGTATCTACCCCAGCGCTCAGTACAGTGCCTGGCACATAGTCAGTGCTCAACAAATACCATTAAAAAAAGGGTATGGATTTGGGAGTCAGAGGATTTAGGTTCTAGTCCTGACTCTGTAGTTGGCCTGCTGTGTGACTTCAGGCAAATCATTCCAGCTCTCTGCACTATGAGTTTCCTTTTCTATAAAACAGGGAGCGGCAGCTATTATTATCCCGATCTCGCAGAGATGTTATGAGGACAAATTGAGAGAAGTACCGTGGAAGGGTTTTGCAAATAAAAAAGGTCTCTGCAAATTCAGGGTATCAAGTTCAGCTGCTGCTCTTGCAGGTGGTGGTATGAGAAGCACTGTGGTTCAGTGGAAAGAGCCCGGGCTTTGGAGTCAGAGGTCATGGGTTCAAATCCTGGCTCCGCCACTTGTCAGCTGTGTGACTTTGGGCAAGTCAGTTAACTTCTCTGGGCCTCAGTTACCTCATCTGTAAAGTGGGGATTAAGACTGTGAGCCCCACATGGGACAATCTGATCACCTTGTATCCCCCCAGTGCTTCGAACAGTGCTTTGCACATAGTAAGCGCTTAATAAATGTCATTATTATTATTATTATTATTATTATTATTATTATTATTATTATTAAAGAATTCCCAACCAGAGGACTCTCGTTTTGGTACATCCTTAGGGGGATTCTGGACCATGTAGGACTAGGAACTGCATCCCTTTAGTGCATGTATCACGGGCTCTCCATCTTCATGCGGTTTCCTCTGTGATGCCCCAAGTGTTGGAGCCCACGGATTCCTTCTGGTGATGACGAGGAATACCAATGCATCTCCCTGTGCATCTGCTTGACTCCAAGTTTTGAAAGTTTCAAACTAAAGGGAAATAATGAATTAATGACGTTTATTTATCCCCTCCCTCCCTCTGCCCTACCCCCTTCCCCTCCCCACAGCACTCGTATCTATTTCTACATATTTATTACTCTATTTTATTTGTACATATTTACTATATTTATTTTATTAATGATGTGCATATAGCTATAATTCTATTTATTCTGCTAGTATTGACACCTGTCTACTTGTTTTGTTTTGTTGTCTGTCTCCCCCTTCTACACTGTGAACCAGTTGTTGGGTAGAGACCGTCTCTATATGTTGCTGATTTGTACTTCGCAAGCGTTAAGTACGGTGCTCTGCACACATTTAGTGCTCGATAAATACGATTGACTGAATGAATATTTATAACAGTAAGAACTGTGGTATTTGCAAAACACTTACTATGGCCAAGCGCCATCCCAATCGCTGGGGCAGAGACCATATAATCATATTTGATACAGTCCGTGTCTCACAGAGGGTTCACAGTCTAATTAGAAGGGAGAACAGGTATTAAATCTCCATTATACCAATCTATAAATATCCATTATACATATAAATACATACATATAAATATATATGTATATATTTATACATTATACATATAATGTACATATATTGTACATATTGTATATTGTACATATTGTATATTGTATGTATAATGTACATACATTATACATATACATTTATACATTGTACATATAAATATATACATATAAATATATATAATATATATACATACATATAAATATAAATATACATTATACCAATTATACCAATCATTATACCAATCTCCATATATTATGAGAAGCAGCGTGGCTCAGTGGAAAGAGCCCGGGCTTTGGAGTCAGAGGTCATGAGTTCAAATTCCGGCTCCGCCAATTGTCAGCTGTGTGACTTTGGGCAAGTCACTTCACTTCTCTGGGCCTCAGTTCCCTCGTCTGTAAAATGGGGATGAAGACTGTGAGCCCCCCACCGTAGGACAATCTGACCACCTTGTAACCCCCCAGCGCTTAGAACAGTGCTTTGCACATAGTAAGCGCTTAACAAATACTATCATTATTACTATACAGATGAGGGAACTGAGGGACAGAGAGTTCATTTGGTTCATTCAGTCAATCGTATTTATTAAGTGCTTACTGTGTGCAGAGCACTGTACTAAGTGCTTGGGAAGTACAAGTGCTTACTGTGTGCAGAGCACTGTACTAAGCGAAGCAGGGTGACCTAGTGGATAGAGCATGGGCTGGAAAGTCAGGAGGACCTGAGTTCTAATCTCTCTTCAACCACTTGGTTGCTGAGTGACCTGGGGCAAGCCACTTCACTGCTCTGTGCTGCAGTTACCTCATCTGTAAAATGGGGATTAAGACTGTGACCTCCATTGTGGACATGGACTGTGTCCTACCTGATTATCCTGTAACTATTCCAGAGCTTAGTATAGTATCTGGAACATACTAAGAGCTTAACAAATATTATTAAAAAAAACCAGTGAAATGACTTCCCCAAGGACACACAGGAGGCATATTTTGGGCAAAATTGGATTACAACCCAAGTCCCCTGGCACTCTGGCCCATACTCTTTCCACTAGGCCATACTGCTCCACTCAATAAATAGTCTTGACTGATTTATTAATTATTGAGCAATTACGTGGCACTAATAATGACAGCTACTGAATAATTTCAGGGTTAGTTACTCTCTATTCTATAGTAGTACTTATGTGCATAGTAAGTGCTTAACAAATACCATTATTCTTAGTACTTCCTCTTCTTTGTAATTTATTTTAGCGTCAATCTCCTCCATTGGATTGTAAACTCCTTAAAGGTAGGGCTCACATCTACTAATTCTACTGGACTCTTTCAAGCGCTTCACACAGTGATTAGTACTCAATAAGCACTCATTAAATAATATTGACGGATTTTTTAATTATTGAGCAATTACATGGCACTAGTAATGACAGCTATTGAATAATTTCAGGGTTAGTTACTCTCTATTCTATAGTAGTACTTATGTACATAGTAAGTGCTTAACAAATACCATTATTTTTAGTACTTCCTCTTCTTTGTAATTTATTTCAGTGTCAATTTCCTCCATTGGATTGTAAACTCCTTAAAGGTAGGGCTCACATCTACTAATTCTACTGGACTCTTTCGAACGCTTCGTACAGTGATTAGTACACAATAAGCACTCATTAAATAATATTGACGGATTTTTTAATTATTGAGCAATTACATGGCACTAGTAATGACAGCTATTGAATAATTTCAGGGTTAGTTACTCTCTATTCTATAGTAGTACTTATGTACATAGTAGTGCTTAACAAATACCATTATTTTTAGTACTTCCTCTTTGTAATTTATTTTAGTGTCAATCTCCTCCATTGGATTGTAAAGTCCTTAAAGGTAGGGCTCACATCTACTAATTCTACTGGACTCTTTCAAATGCTTCGTACAGTGATTAGTACACAATAAGCACTCATTAAATAATATTGACGGATTTTTTATAGTATTTATCAAACGCTTACTATGTACCAGACACTGTTCTAACCAAGGGGGTAGATACAAGATAATGAGGTTGGACACAGTCCCTGTGCCATGTGGGGCTCACAATCTCAATCCCCATTTTTAAGATGAGGTAACTGAGGCCCAGAGAAGTGAGGTGACTCGCCCACGGTCACCCAGCAGACAAGCGGTGGAACCGAAATTAGAATCCAGGTCCTTCTGATTCCCAGGCCCGGGCTCTATCCACTAGGCCATGCTGCTTCTCTACTGATATTGTGTCACCATAGAACATGTCCAAAACGTACCCTGAGAGTAGATTGGATGGAGACTCTCTCAGTCGGTTCAGAGTCTATTAGCTGAACAGAGAAGTTAAGTGACTTGCACCAAGTTACATGGGAAAAGGACTAGGTCCAACCTGAATAACTCGCATCTACTCCAGCACTTCCAGTAGTGCTTGATATATAGTAAGAGCTTAACAAATACAATAATAATTTCACAGACGAAGAAACTGAGGCTCAGGGCTGACTTTTTCTCACGTCTTCTGCCAGTCTTTACCAAACACATTCCTTTTTGGAGGAGATGCACCTCCTTTTTGGAGGAGCAGGAGATGTTGGTTGAGTGCATTTGACAAATATCAATGTCCCTCATTAGGTGTCTGGCAGCTGGAAGCTTACCTATGCCCAGATCTGTCTTCAATGTCTAAACAACCTTGAGAGGCACAGGGACAGATGAATAGGTCTTTGAGGACACAGATCTACATTTCTGACTCTGGCATAGGCAAACCTGTCTTTACAAACATGGCCTAGTGGATAGAGCTCGGGCTTGGGAGTCAGAAGGTCATGAATTCTAATCCTGGTTCCCCCACTTGTCTGCTGTGTGATCTTGAGCAACTCACTTCACCTCTCTGTGCCTCACTTACCTCATCTGTAAAATGGTGATTAAGACCACGAGCCCCAGGTGAGACGGAGACTGTATCCAACCTGATTTCTTTGTATCCACTACACAGTGCCTGGCACACAGTAAGGGCTTAACCAATGCCATCGCCATTAATATTAACGATTTGAGTTAGGTGGTCACCACAGGTAGGACAACAAGCATTGCTCATCCCTCTTCTCCACCCACTTCTCCCCGGAACTCAAAAGTTATCGAACATTTCCACCTGGAAACAGTGAAACAGAAAGGTTTATTTTGGTTTCTGAGACCAAAGAACTCTCTCATTTCTCCTTCTCCCCAGAGAGTGAGCCCACAAGGGGTTTAGCGGGAGGAATTACCTAGTGGGAAAGACCGAGGAGAGATGTGGTCAAGCAACTTGAGCGGCTCACACAGAAGAGCTGAGAGCAACATTGGCTTTTTAAAGCCAGCCTCCTACCTCCAACAGTGATTCCCTCTCCAAAAAGGAATGTGTTTGGTAAAGACTGGCAGAAGATGTGAGAAAAAGTCAGCCCCGAGCCTCAGTTTCCTCGTCTGTGAAATTATTATTGTATTTGTTAAGCTCTTACTATATAACAAGCACTACTGTAAGCGCTGGAGTAGATGCGAGTTATTCAGGTTGGACCGAGTCCTTTTCCCATGTGACTTTGGGCAAGTCACTTAACTTACCTGTGCCTCAGTTCCCTCATCTGTAAAATGAGGGTGAAGACTGTGAGCCCTCCGTGGGACAACCTGATCTCCTTGTAACCCCCCCAGTGCTTAGAACAGTGCTTTGCACATAGCGCTTAATAAATGCCATCATCATTATTATTATATGGCGCTTACAATCTAAGTAGAAAAAAACAGACATTGAATCCCCATTTTACATATGAGAGAACTGAAGCATGGAGAAGTTCAGTGACTTGCCCAAAGACAAAGAGCAGGCCCGTGGCAAAGCTGAGATTAGAACCCAGGTCCTCTGTCTCTCAGGCCTGTGCACTTTCCACTAGTCCACACTGCTTCACATGGGAATAAAATACCTGTTCTCCTTCCCCTTTAGACAGTGGGTCCCGTGAGAGAGTGGAACCGCATCCAGTCTACCCTATCATCTTACCCTAGTGCTTAGTACAGTGCCTGATACACAATAAGCATTTAAGAAATGCAACAATTATTATTTAATCTCTGAGGTAAAAGGGAGAATGTCAAACAACCTGTGAAAGAAGAGGTGAAATTTGGGCCTGAACTGCTGGTCAGCCTTGACTTCACTCCTCATTAGGGTGATCTTTCACTGGGTTTTCCACCAGACAGTTAAGCGTTCATCTGGCCTGTTCCCTTTCCCAAGTGGAGACAGCACCGGATGGCTTTCTGTACAGATGTTTCCCTCCGCCTCAGCATCTGTCACCGAGTCCCGTGGCTGAAGCTATAGCCGTGTCCACGGGAAGCTGGGAAGGAAACCCAATGGCTCTGGACAAGGGGGTCTCAGGTCCCCAGGAGAGACATGCTAGGTGTGGGTGGACTCACTGCTCTCATCCAGTCATCCATTCAATCGCATTTATTGAGCACTTATTGTGTGCACAACACTGTACTAAGTGCTTGGAAAGTACAATTCAGCACTCCAGCCTAACCCGCACCCTTCACCCCTCTAGCTCCAGCTTACTCACTGGGCCCCGATCTCATCTAGCTCACCGCCGACCCCTTTCCCACATCCTCCCCTTCGCCGGTAACTCCCTCCCCCTTCATATATGCCAGACCACCACTCTCTCCACCTTCAAAGCCTTTATTGAGGTCACATTTCCTCCAAGAGACCTTCCCCTACTAAGCCCTCTTTTCCCCTGCTCTCTTTCCCTTCTCTGTCATCAGTGCACTTGGATCTGTGATGTTTGGGCTTTTGATATTAGCCCCACTCCCAACCCCACAACATATCTGTATTGTAAATAACTTATTTAACGTCTATTATATATTTATAATATAATATATAAATATATAATATAATATATATTCATATTAACGTCTGTCTACCCCTCTGGACCCTAAACTCATTGTGGGCAAAGAATGTGTCTGCTAACTCTGTTGTGGCACAGAGAAGGCTGTTTTAAAGCCTCTGACAATGTTCATTAGAATCTCACAGGAGAATGGAGGCAGAGGGAATGGAAGGGACTAGAAACAGCATGGCCAGGTAGACAGAGCACAGCCCTGGGAGTCAAAAGGACCAGGGTTCTAATTCTGCCTCCACCACTTTTCTGCTGCGGGACTTGGGGTAAGTCACTTAACTTCTCTGTGCCTCTGTAAAATGGGGATGAAGACTGGGAGCCCTAGATAGGACAGAGACTTGTCCAAACCGATTAGCTTGTATCTACCCCAGCACTTAGAACGGTGCCTGAGACATAGTAAGAGTTTAACAAATACTGCAGTTATTATTATCATCATCATATTTTCCCAATAATGATGGCATTTATTAAGCACTTACTATGTGCAAAGCACTGTTCTAAGTGCTGGGGAGGTTACAAGGTGATCAGGTTGTCCCACGGGGGGGCTAACAGTCTTAATCCCCATTTTACAGATGAGGTAACTGAGGCCCAGAGAAGTTAAGTGACTTGTCCAAAGTTACACAGCTGACAATTGGTGGAGCCAGTATTTGAACCCATGACCTCTGACTCCAAAGCCCGTGCTCTTTCCACTGAGCCACGTTCCCAAGCACTTAGTACAGTGCTCTGCACATAGTAAGTGCTCAATAAATACCATTAATTGATCGATAGGATTTCCAGAAATGTTCCAGATGACATCATTCCTTTGTGCCGCTTGTCTGGTGTAATGCACAGAACTTCAGGTGCTTCTGGGTGACAGATGCTGGTTCCAAGTGCTATCGATGGGTACATATCTATTCTATTCTATTTATTTATTTATTTTATTTTGTTAGTATGTTTGGTTTTGTCTCCCCCTTTTAGACTGTGAGCCCACCGTTGGGTAGGGACTGTCTCTATATGTTGCCAATTTGTACTTCCCAAGCGCTTAGTACAGTGCTCTGCACACAGTAAGCGCTCAATAAATACGATTGATGATGATGACTTTACACTGCACAGATTAACACGCTTATTGAAGCCAGTTTACACATATAGCGATAGGCCCCAACTTGTCTGTCTCTGTGGAAGCAAATAAGCTTCTTGTGGGCAGGGAATGTACCTTATGCTTCAGATGAACGTTATCAGGTGCTTAGGCTAATCAGGTGCAAGGCTAAGTGCTCAGGAGATTTCATTACTCCTGTCAAAGAACTTAGGTAATTAGGTTGTGAGTCTTATAATAATAATAATAATAATGATGCTCCCTAAGCATTTACTATGTACCAAGCACTGTTCTAAGCTCTGGGGTAGATAAAAGTTGATCAGGTCAGACACAGCCCCTGTCCCACATGGGGCTCACACTCTTAATCCTTAACTCTTAACTGCTTAGAGAGATAGTGTGGTTCAGTGGAAAGAGCACAGGTTTGGGAGTCAGAGGTCATGGGTTCTAATCTCTGCTCCACCACTTAGCTGTGTGACTTTGGGCAAGTTGCTTCACTTCTCTGTGCCTCAGTTCCCTCATCTGGAAAATGAGGATGAAGACTGTGAGCCGCATGTGGGACAACCTGATCACTTTGTATCTTCCCCAGTGCTTAAACCAGTGCTTGGCACATAGTAAGCACTTAACAAATACCAAAACTATTAACTCCATTTTTCAGATGAGGCAACTGAGGCCCAGAGAAGTGAATTGACTTGCTGAAGGTCACACAGCCGACATGGGATGGAGTCAGGATTAGAACCCAGTTCCTTCTGATTCCCAGGCCCGTGCTCTTCTCTACTAAGTCATGCAGCTTCTCTTCACTGTTGGACAAATTAGTTTGGTATTAGTTGAACTAAATCAAGCTATTCGCTCTCATTTGGGGTACTAAATAAGTTTCACATTCAAACGAAGCCCTGACATTTCAATCTGACAGACCTTTTCAGCGTGATTTTTTTCCACAGCAGTTACAGACAATTACCCATCTGTAGGAGGGCATATTAATAGATGTAAACTCTATTTTCAAATTTCTTAAGCACGGCCTAATGGAAAGAGTGTGGGATTGGGAGTCAGGAGACTGAAGTTCTAGTCCCGACTCCTCCACTTACCTGCTGTGGAACTTTGGGAATGTCACTTTGCTTCTCTGTGCCTCAGTTTCTTTATCTGTAAAATGGGGATTAAAAAATACCTCTTAGATTGTGAACCCTGTGAAGGACAGGCATAGTCCCCAGTGTGATCATCTTGTATCATCCCCAGGGCATAGCAGGGTGCTTGATACATATTTATCAAGAGCTTAATAAGTACTGTCATAATTGTTGTTAGAAAACCCAAAGAATGCCTGTGAGATAGGTGGCAGAATATTACCTGTAAGTTATTTAAGAAACTGGGGTCCAGAGTCATTAAATGACTCTCCCAATCATAGGATCGGCGTTCTTGAATTACCAGGATAGTATATACGCAGGTTATTTCTAGAGGACCAATGTTTTCTTCTCCTTGGAAATAGTATTCCTAAAGACCACTTTTACTTCTTACCTCTGTATTAGACCTCAAAGTTTAGAGGGAAAGTTACCCAATGCACTCAGTCGAGATGACTGGAAGCTGGAAGGATATCTGTAGAATAATAATAATAATAGCATTTATTAAGCACTTACTATGTGCAAAGCACTGTTCTAAGTGCTGGGGAGGTTACAAGGTGATCAGGTTGTCCCCCGGGGGGCTCACAGACCTAATCCCCATTTTACAGATGAGGGAACTGAGGCACAGAGAAGTTAAGTGACTTGCCCAAAGTCACGCAGCTGAGAAGTGGTGGAGCCGGGATTTGAACCCATGACCTCTGACTCCACAGCCTGGGCTCTTTCCACTGAGCCACACTGCTTCTCTGATTATGCCACACTGCTCCTCATAATAATACTAATAATCATAGTATATTCTCTGGACGCTTACTATATTCACAGAGCACTGTCCCAGGTCCTTGGGGAGCAAGACATATAATCCCTGCCCTCAGGGACCTTACAATTTACTTATAAAAAAGTGTGCTATAAAGCTATGGCTGTCATAGTAGTTGTGATTTACAGAATTTAATTTCATCTCTGCCTGTAGTAAATGATTGTCTATGTGAATGTTATTTTGGCTTAATATTAATAAACCAAATTCTCCAGAAAATCTAAAATTCCTTAGATCGGTTACTAAACTTGGTGATGTTTAAACTGATATGAATAGAGAGAAAAAAATGAAATTCTTAGAAGTTTCACCTTACGACAAATCAAGGTTTTCAAGAGCTGTGCAAGATTTTTTTTCTTCTTTTAATGAGGAAGAGATAACACCTCAAGCAAGAACTAAACCTTAGCAAATTCCAAAATTGAGTGGGTTTTATTTTTTTGACTAGGAATAATCTCCGCTGTGTACCGTACTGCTCTATGTAATGCAAATGTTCCTTTTTTAACTTAGTTTCTGGGATTCTGGTGCATTATATTTTGTAACTAAAATGCTTATTCGGTATTTTCATTTCTGGTGCCTTGACTTCAATGAACCGATCGTTCCCTTTACCCAAGAGTTTTGTTTCTTGATTAATATTAAACTGTACAAGTTCATTTTGTTGCTAAACCAGGGTCATTCTAAGAGAGAAGTAAAAGGCTACAAAGTTTTCTGTGTTGTCTCTGTTCTTGTGTCCAGACCCATTAAGCACTCTGTTACTCAGCCTACCCCAGAACATTTATGTTTATCTCCCTACACTCTGTTGCTTCCCCTATGAGTAATTTATTTTAATGTCTGTTTCCCCGCCCCCACTAGATTCTAAGTTCCTCATACACAGGGTTCATGCCTACTGACTCTATCGTACTCTCCCAAATGCTTAGGACAGTACTCTTGCTCATAGTAAATGCTCAATAAATAGCACTGAGTGACATGCCCCACCTCTGCTGCCCTCATTTCTTCCTTTTTTATTCTATTTTATGGTATTTGTTAAATACTTACTGTGTGTCAGGCACCATGCTAAGCGCTCACAGTCTTTATCCCCATTTTACAGATAAGATAAGTGAGGCCCAGGAAAGTGAAGTGACTTGTCCAAGGTCACACGGCAGATGAGTCACGGAGCCAGGATTTGAACCCTGGTCTTCCCGACTGCCAGGCCTGTGCTCTGTTCCCTAGGCCACAGTATTTCCTTTCCATTTTAGATGCCCCCCATTTTCCATCAGTGACCCCACTCTAGAGGAAGAGTTTTCCAAGCCACAGAGCTTCCAGAAAATTTCCAAGAAGGAGGGGAGAAAAGGGGAGATCAAGGGATCGATGCCATTTGACAAAAACATGGATCTGGAAATCAGGAAACCTGGGTTCTAATCCCAGATCTGCAACTGGTTTTCTTTGCTTTGGTCAAGTCACTTAACCCCTCTGGGCCTCAGTGTGCTCATCTGTACAATGGGGGTAAGATTTTTGCTCTACCTCATAGATCGTGATCCCCATGTGGAATGGGAACCCCGGCTGATCGGCTCATCTTGTAGCTGCCCCAGTCCTTAGCTCATTGCTTAGCACCTGTGTTTAATAAACACCATAATTAAATGTATTTATTTATTATGGTATTTTTTAAGCATTTACTATGGGTAAGTACTGTCCTAAGCACTGGGGCACATACAGGTTAATCAGATCGGACACAGTCCCTGCCCCACATGAGGCTGGAAGTCTAAGGAGGAGGGAATACACGTATTGAATCCCCATTTTACAGGTGAGGAAACTGAGGCACAGAGAAGTGAATTGACTTGCTCAAGGTCACCTAGCAGACACCTGGCAGAGCCAGGATTAGTATTCAGGTCCTCTTATTCCCAGGCTCGTGTTCTTTCTACTAGCTCTGCAACTGGTTTTCTTTCTTTCTCGTGTTCTTTCGAGAAGCAGCGTGGCTCAGTGGAAAGAGCACAGGCTTTGGAGGCAGAGGTCATGGGTTCAAATCCTGGCTCCACCACATGTCTGCTGTGTGACCTTGGGTGAGTCACCTAACTTCTCTGAGCCTCAGTTACCTCATCTGTAAAATGGGGATTAAGACTGTGAGCCCCACGTGGGACAACCTGATCACTTTGTATCCCCCCAAGCGCTTAGAACAGTGCTTTGCACATAGTAAGCACTTAACAAATGCCAACATTATTATTATTATTATTAGGCCATGCTGCTTTCCTGAACTAATGCATTCGTTCAGGGAATGTGTCTATTGTTATATCGTAGTCTCTCAAGGACTTATTACAGTGCTTCGCACACAGTAAGCGCTCAATAAGTACAACTGAACAAATGGATGAATGTGGCTTACCCTGCTCTTCGCACTCAACTCGGAAACCCTCGCTACAACCGGTGTCTGATTTTCTCCTCCACCTCCCCATGTTCTGTTGCAGGACTATCTCTTCTGCAATCAATCAGTCATATTTATTGAGCTCTTACTGTGTGCAGAGCACTGTACTAAGCACTTGGGAAGTACAAGTTGGCAACCGCAAGTCCATTTGGACCCATTATTTAGTGGAACACTGGCCGTCTCCCATCTGACCGCAGGAAGGGGCTTTCTGGGGGGCTCCACTCTGGGGAGGTGAGACCAGTTGCCCGCATGGCCTTTCCCCCTCCCACTCCTTCCCCATGACAAAAAATGCTCTTTGTAAGTCTGAGCCATTCAGTTGGGAGTCAGGTGATGAGGAAGTTCAATTCAATTCACTCACATGTATTAAGTGCTTACTGTGTACAAAGCACTGTGCTAAGAGCTTGGGAGAGTGCGATAGAACAATAAACGGACACATCCCCTGCCCACAGCGAGCTTACAGTGCAGACCCCTGTCTAGACTGTGAGCTCACTGTGGGCAGGGATTGTCTCTCTTTATTGCTGTATTGTACTTTCCCAAGCTCGTAGTACAGTGCTCTGCATACAGTAAGTGCTCAATAAATGCCATTGAATGAATGCATGGAGGGGGAGATAGACATCAATATGAATAACTAAAATGACAGATATGTACGTAAGTGCTGTGGGGCTAGGAGGGGGGATGAATAAAGGGAGCAAGTCAGGGCAACGCAGAAGGGAGTGGGAGAAGAGGAAAGGAGGGCTTAGTCTGGGAAGGCCTCTTGGAGATGTGCCTTCAATAAAGCTTTAAAGGGGGGGAGAGTAATTGTCTGTGGGATATGAGGAGGGAGGGCGTTCCAGGCCAGAGGTAGGAAGTGAGAGGAGATAAACCCCCTCCCTACCCCTTATAGCACCCAAGGGCAACTGTGATTCCACTAGTCACTGATGTTTTCAAGTTCCCGATTTCCCCTTTAAAATATTTTCAGTCCCACAGCTTGGGTATAAGGGCCCTAATTAAAAAGAGGCGGCTTTGGCCACAGGTCTATTTCTTTAATGGGGCAAATAGAATCTGAACATAGCAACTGGGATGTTGAATTTCCCTCTGACTTCTCAATAACTTATTGCATAAGAAAAAAGAATCCTGCCAGTCAGCAAACAACTTATTCACAGGATTGAAAGAAGTCCAAATTGAACTGGCGTGGATAAATTGGTTTCATTGTGAGGCATACAAATGGCTTCTTCTCTCTCTGGCAGCTGGAATATCAGCAGGTCAGGGATCCTACACACTGAGAGCTTCTCAGCTCCGTTGCACCAACATCCATCCGATGGAATGAATAAATCTTCAAGACTCATTCGGTATAAACCAAATAAACTTCCTTTCATAGACCATTATCGTGGGATCAACGTGTCCTTGGGAAGGAATGAATACATCAATGCTTCATTGCAACAGTAGGGGATGACAATCCTGCTATTTTTCAGCAGTCTCCTTCAGTTGACATTTTCCCTTAAGAATGAGCACAGACCCAAAATGTTATCTAAACTTGTCATGTCAAAATCAAGACCTTAGAGTTGAGTTATTGAGCTTAAGTCAAACTGGATGAGTGAAAAGTTGCTTATCTTTCAACTCAGACATCTATTAAAGGATCCGTGTGTGATTACGGTGGGGGACATTTGTATCAATGTGTCTACTGGACGAAAAGTATCCAGATAAAGTTGAATGAATGACGTTTTTGTCAAGATCTGGCTTTGAGCCATGGGAAATGGATTTTTCTCTAGTTTAAAGCATTAGAATCTGAAGATGGATGGAAACCTTGGCTGCCAGAAGCGCAAGATGATTGTAGTCAAAATCCTAAGGGAAGGGAAGAGAGAAGCTGGCACGATAAAGGAAAGGGAGTTTGAGAAAGCCAACTTTATCAGAAGGAACTCAACTGAAAGAGTTTGGGAGGCCAAGAAAAGCGCAAGAAACCCTGGCTACTATTTAAAAAGACACTGCTGCAAGCTCAGAAACAAGATCTGCCAGTTCACAAAGGGAGGGTATGTACCAAACTACATCACTGGCTAAATCCAGGACTCTTCAGAGACCTGAGAGCCAATGAATAGTTACAGAGGAGGAAATTATGCCAGGAGTCTAAAGAGAAATATAAAGGGAATATCAAGCTTATGTAGCAACAAGATTAGAATAATATCTTGAATTTGGACAGTGCGCTTCCCCCCCACAACCCGAAAGCTTTTAACGTCACTTCTTTTATGCTCACAGCATCCCTATGAGGTAGGGAGCTAACATTATCTCCATTTTACTCATGAGTCCCAGAGAGGTGCAATGACTAGTTTAAGGTCACACAGCAGGCCAAGTAGATGAGGAGGGATTAGAATGTGTTTCTTCCAACTACCGGTTCTGTCCTCCTTCCACTAGACCCTACTTCCTCCCCTCTCACTGTAGAAGAACTGAAGTTAGAAAGAAGCTACCATTGCCCTAGAGCACACATTTCTACTATAGTAGGCAAAAGAGATCACCCATAAAAATGCCGTTGGAATGGGAAATTGGGTAAACAGAGACTGGGAGAATGAAACTTCCAGTGTTCAATTTAATACTCTTTTTTTTTTTTTGACCATCTCTACCCTCTAACCTGTCCCACATGTGGCTCACAGTCTTAATCCCCATTTCACAGATGAGGTACCTGAGGCACAGAGAAGTTAAGCAACTTGTCCCACATCACAGAGCAGACAAGTGACAGACCTAGGATAAGAATACAGGTCCTTCTGACTCTCAGGCCAATGTGCTTTCTACTAAGCTATGCTACTTCTCAAGAGATTGAGTTGAATTTAAGGATGGTCAACGAGCCTATCCTTAGGACAGAAGCAATGAGTCAGCTGCGTCTTGCCTGGTTTTTTAAGGTGGGTTCAGGTGTTGGCTGTTTCTAAGGTGCAAAGACCCTTCTGCTCTTTTGAGGCATTAGTACTTTGGTTCCCCAGAGGATTAGATATTGCTCGTGTCAGAATGCATCCTAATTCTTGGCAGATATCAATCAGCAATTTTGGGTCACTAGGTGAAGGAAGATCAGATGAGGATGCCCAGGCATATCTATAATCTGATAAAGTACCTCTTACTCCTCTTCTTGCCAAACAAGCCTCCTGGCTGGCTAGGAGAAGCAGCATGACTTCACAGATAAAGCACGAGCCTGAAAGTCAGAAGGAGCTGGGTTCTAATCCCAAAGCCACACGATTATGGTGGCAGATATGGCCTCCCCTCACCCAGAGAACAGAGGAGCCAGCATGCAGCACTCTGAGACTCATGGGGATGTGTGAGACCCTCCCGCCCCCACCACCTGTATCAGATCACATCATATGATTGACAGCTAATCCAAGCTAATCAGAGCCTGTCTGCAGGAAACAATCAGACAATACCGATCAACAAATGTGTCATAAATCAACCTCAACAGCTGGGTTGAGGACAATCAGCTAAAAGCTTCAGGCTCACCTTTATCCAATCCTACACAGTTTAGCCAATTCACACTCCTGGGATGAACCCAATCTGGATATTTAGGGGTCAGGAAGTGCCTTGAATCGATTCACACTTTTTGAGACTAGTTGCAGTTTTAGGTGCCAATTTTCCATTTCAGGCAAGGAGTGGAGGGTGTTTAGGAATGGGTCCTGGTGGAAGCATTCTGGGGGACAGGAGAGTAAGAACTCTAGACTTTAAGTGTGTTGTGGGCAGGGAATGTGTCTGTTTATTGTGGTATTGTACTCTCCCAAGCACTTAATACAGTGCTGTGCACACAGTAAGCGCTCAATAAATACGACTGAATGATTGACTGAGAGAGACAGTGAGGCAGGGAGGAGGAAGAAGAGAGTCTTCCCCCATCTCTCTTCCCCTTGGGGCAAAGGGAAGTGGTCCAATCCAGAGTGGGATTTGAAGAACAGTGTTTTGCACATAGTAAGCGCTTAATAAATGCCATCATAATAATAATAATAATGAACAGTCCATGGCCAGAAAAAGAAATCCTCCCCGACAGTCCTGGAGCTGAGCAATCAATCAAGCATATTTATTGAATGTTTAGCACAATGTTTAACACAGAGTAAGCATTTAATGAATATTCATTCATTCAATCATATTTATTGCGTGCCTACTGTGTGCAGAGCACTGTACTAAGCACTTGGGAAAGTACAACACAACAGTGAATGGTGATATTCCCTGCCCACAACAAGCTTACAATAATTATTATCATCATTCCTTTTTAGTCAGTGGTCATCCAGTTCCATGGGGTAATTCTTCCATCCTCCTCCCCTATGCTCTCAAATAATAATACTAATAATAATAATTGTGGTATTTGTTAAGTGCTTATTATGTGCCAAACACCGTTCTGAACCCTGGGATAGACAGAAGGTAAACAGGTTGGACACAATCCCTGTTCCATATGGGATTTACAGTCTTAATCCCCCTTTTACAGATGAGGGAACTGAGACACAGGGAAGTGATGTGACTTTCCCAGAGTCACACAGAAGATAAGTGGCAGAGCTGGGATTAGAACCCAGGTCCTTCTGATTCCCAGGCCCTTGCGCTATCCTCTATGCTCAAATCTAGGGGTCCAAGACCCCCCATGCTCTACCAGAGGTGACAGATGAGCTTAGGTTTGCTCCATTGCTTCTCCTTCCAGAGAGTTGGCCTGAAATTGCCACCTTTCCCATCAGCAACTGTCCTCACTAGACTTATACACCTGCGGAAACTCACCTGTCCAAAGAGAAGTGTGAAGGATCGGGGGGACAGAGAGGAAGGGGAAGAGCTGGAGGTGCCTAGGAATGATAATGATCATTGTGGTATTTATTAAGCACTTACCATGTGCAGGCACTGTACTAAGCACTGGGGTGGGTACAAGCAAATCGGGTTAGACACCATCTCTGTCCCACACGGAGCTCACAGTCATAATCCCCATTTTACAGATGAGGAACCGAGGCACAGAGAAGTGAAGCGACTGGCCCAACGTCACACAGCAGACAAGTGACAGAGCCGGGATTAGGACCCAGGTCCTTCTGACTCCTAAGCCTTTGCTCTATCCACTAGGTTATAATAATAATAATAATGATGGCATTTATTAAGCGCTTACTATGTGCAAAGCACTGTTCTAAGCGCTAGGGGAGGTTACAAGGTGATCAGGTTGTCCCACAGGGGGGCTCACAGTCTTAATCCTCATTTTACAGATGAGGGAACTGAGGCCCAGAGAAGTTAAGTGACTTGCCCAAAGTCACACAGCTGACAATGGGCAGAGTTGGGATTTGAACCCATGACCTCTGACTCCAAATCCCGTGCTCTTCCCACTGAGCCACGCTGTTATGCTGCTTCTTACTGACCCCTACTAAAAGGGATGTAGCCACAGCCCTGGCCTCCCACAATGACCACTGAGGGTCAAACGTGGAGAATGGATTCAGGGGTCCCAGTTTCTATCCCAATTCTACCCACAACATGGGAGTTACTTCCTCTTGGGTCCCTAAAAATGTAGTATTTGCTTGTAATTGTTTCGACAAAAGGAACCCGAAGTCATCATTACAGATCTCATTGTAATTGATACTGCATCAAGTATATCAATTGATTATATTTGATTTCCAGTGGGTCAGGAATCAAGAATCGTTTTCATTTATCTTACTCTTGGAACAGTGCTGGTTGCAGAGCCAAAAGTGATGCTTTTCAATCTGTAGTATGTTTACAATCAATGGCACTTTACAACACGCTAAGTCATTCTCATTTCCAAGGGCAAAGCTCTCAAGTGTTGATTTATAGAGTTGTCCTTCCGGTTCGAAGAATATATCACTGCTGGTGAAGTTTATCTATGAGTGCATCTGTGGCTGTAAAGGCCAAAACAAAATCCACAGCATATTTTACTCTCAAGTACCTAGTACAGTGCTCTGAACAGAGTAAGTGCTCAGTAAATATGATTGACTGACAACCCCAGTAAACCAGGCATATAAAAAGCTTATTCCTAACTGTGTTGTTGTATTTAATTTTTGTAATCCTTGGTTCGGTTTTCTCTTTTACCTCCTGGTTTCTCTTTCCTTTTAAAGAGAGCTACTCCCTTCTCGATGGCAGTGTGCCGTATTGGCTTGTGTCTGTGGCTGTAAAGGCCAAAACAAAATCCACAAAATATTTTACTCTCAAGCGCTTAGTACAGTGCTCTGCCCACAGTAAGCGCTCAATAAATACGATTAACTACTCAGCTATGGACTCTCAGTTTTGGGCTGGGATGCAGCATTGTCTGAGGGAAAGAAAAAAAAGAATTGTATAAGGTTATTGGTTTGCCTTAGATAACTGATCATTGTCTTTAGTGGAAAAGGATTCTTTCCTCTTAAAGTTTGCTTTGCCTCTCTCTGTGTTGTTTTAGTTCTCCATTGTGTGTTTACCTCTACTTCTCCTTCCCAACAAACAGCCTGCTCAGTTGAGAGGGAGAGGGCCAGGACCCAGCTTCCAACAGCTGGTACAATTTAAGAGCTAAATCAATCAATAATTGGTGTTTATTGAGTGCTTGCTGTAAGCGGAGAGCACAGTACTAAACACTTGGGAACATACAGTTAGCAGACATGTTCCCTGCCCATTATGAGCTTACGGTCCAGACGGGGAGACAGACATTGACATAAATAAGTAAATGATAATATAAAATTTCAAGATTTGCACATAAGTGCTATGGGTTGGAAGTGGGGTGGACATCAAATGTCCAGAGGTGACAGATACAAGTGCAGGGATAACGTGGAAGAGAGAGGGAACTGGGACAAAGACACCTTAACTGGGGCTGAAGAATGCTGACCAAGACTTGGGCAGTCAAGCAAAGTACTGTTCCCTGCACTTAAGACAATAATTATTTACACATAGTGGGAGCAGGAGGAAAAAATAGCCTGGAATAGATAGGAGTGCAATTACCTCAGGACAAATCAACTGAATAAACAATTGAATGTACAAATTTGCGTATAATAATGTTGATATTTGTTAAGCGCTTACTATGTGCCAAGCACTGTTATAAGTGCTTAGCGGGGATACAAGGTATACGAGGTAATTAAGGTTGTCCCACGTGGGGCTCACAGTCTTAATCCCCATTTTACAGATGAGGAAACTGAGGCACAGAGAAGGTAAGTGACTTGCCCACCGGGCTTTGGAGTCAGAGGTCAGGGGTTCGAATCCCTGCTCTGTCAATTGTCAGCTGTGTGACTTTGGGCAAGTCACTTCTCTGGGCCTCAGCTACCTCATCTGTAAAATGGGGATTAAGACTGTGAGCCCCACGTGGGATAACCTGATCACCTTGTAACCTCCCCAGCACTTAGAACAGTGCTTTGCACATAGTAAGCGCTTAATAAATGCCATTATTATTATTATTATAAGTGGCGGAGCCAGGATTAGAACCCATGACCTCTGACTCCGTGGTTTCAGAACCCAATGAGGATCAATGGCTATAATATTTTCAACACTTCAGATATAAAAATCACTAAGATATGTATCTATACCTCTTGACAGAACTGCATTTGGAACTATAATCCAGCGAGGGAGACAGACAGACAGTAAGTATTTACAAATAGTGGGAGCAGGAGGAAAAATGAGCCTGGAACAGATAGGCGTGTCATTATGTCTGGACAAATCAACTGAGTAAATAATTGAATGTACAAATTTGTATATGTGTATATGTACATGTACCACATGAATATGCACTTGGGGATTAAGACTATGATCCCTGTGTGAGACAGGGACTGTGTCCAACCTGACCAGCTTTTTTATCTACCCCAGTGCTTAGAACAGTGACTTGCTCCCTTTGCTCTTCCCCAACCTTCCCAGCCCCACAGCATTTATGTATATATCTGTAACTTTATTTATTTGTATTGATGTCTGTCTCTCCGACTCTAGACTGTGAGCTCATTGTGGGCAGGGAATGTCACTGTTTTTTGTTGTATTGTACTTTCCCAAGCGCTTAAACAGTGCTTTGAACACAGTAAGTGCTTAATAAATTCAAATGAACAAATGAATGAATGAATGATGAACAGTTTGACACACAGTAAGCTCTTAATCAATCAATCAATCAATCAATCATATTTATTGAGCGCTTACTGTGTGCAGAGCACTGTACTAAGCACTTGGGAAGTACAAGTTGGCAACATATAGAGACAGTCCCTACCCAACAGTGAGCTCACAGTCTAGAAGGGGGAGACAGAGAACAAAACCAAACATACTAACAAAATAAAATAAATATAATAGATATGTACAAGCAAAATAAATAAATAAATAAATAAATAGAGTAATAAATATGTACAAACATATATACATATCTTAACACTGTCATTATTATTACTAAACACTAAGAAAGAGTATGGAAGCAGCATGGCGCAATGGATAGAGCCCAGGCCTGGGATTCAGAAGGTCATGGGTTCTAATCCTGGCTCGCCACTTATCTGCTGAGTGGCCTTGGGCAAGTCACTTCACTTCTCTGTGCCTCAGTTACCTCATCTGTAAAATGGGGATTAAGATTGTGAGCCCTACGTGGGACAGGGACTGTGTCCAACCTGATTTGCTTGTATCCACCCCAGCGCTTAGTACAGTGACTGGCACGTAGTAAGCGCTTAACAGATGCCATAATTAGTAAAGAGTCTACAGATAGGAATACGGCACGGACCCTATCCCTCCAAGGGCTCATGATCTCCACTACTCAGAAAAGGAAGGAAATCCCGTCTGCCGCCTGGATAGAAAAATGATGATTTCGGCAAGTATCTGCGTGAGCCGGCTAACCTGCGAGGCCTGTCCTACAGGGGTTTGTTAATCCCCGAAGAGGAACCTCCTGTCTAAATAGGGGAGCGGTGGACTGAGAAGACAAGGCTGGAACATTCCTGAAAGACAGGAGTGGTGGCAAAGACAGGGCCGCGACGCCCATTCCCGGATGGGCCGGAAGGCTCCGGGCAGGAAGAGCCTGCGGCCTGCAGAGCCTTGCTGGATATTCAACCTGGACCCGGAGACTGACCCTTCACACGACTCCCCATTTCGGGTCAGCGTCTCCCGCCCCGTTCCTCCACTCGGTCGAGGCAGGTGAAAAGCAGAACGCCGTCGGAGAAGATTGGCGGCCTGGGAAGGATCGGTCCCGTTCCTGCAGGAGAGAGTCACCACTCCCCGGGTGAGGGATAATCGGCTGTCGGCAGGGACAAGGTCGCAGGAAGGAAGTTTGCTCAGCAGGGACCAGCGGGGAGAGGCACATGTCGATCAGTCGATCGATCGGTAGCATTTAATGAGCGCTTACTGCATGCAAAGTGCTATACTGAGCGCTTAGGAGAGTACAGTACAACAATCATTCAGTCAATCGATCTTATTTAGTGAGCGCTTACTGTGTATTTACGATAGTGGGAGTAGGAGGAAAAATGAGCCTGGAACAGATAGGCGTGTCATCATCATCATCAATCGTATTTATTGAGTGCTTACTGTGTGCAGAGCACTGTACTAAGCGCTTGGGAAGTACAAGTTGGTAACATATAGAGACAGTCCCTACCCAGCGGTGGGCTCACAGTCTAAAAGGGGGAGACAGAGAACAAAACCAAACATACTAACAAAATAAAATAAATAAGCCCCATATGGGCCTTAAGGTCTCAATCCCCATTTTACAGATGAGGTAACCGAGGCACAGAGAAGGGAAACGATTTGCCCAAGGTCACACGGCAGACAGTGGAGTCCCTGTCAGTGTCATTATGTCTGGACAAATCAACTGAGTAAATAATTGAATGTTCATATTTGTATATGTGTATATGTACATGTACCGCATGAATATACACATGGGGATTAAGACTATGATCCCTGTGTTATAGGGATTCAGTCAAGTAATCTTATTTAGTGAGCGCTTACTGTGTGCAGAGTACTGTACTAAGCCCTTAGAAGATTATAACATAACCATTAAGTGTACTTAGCAAGTGCTTACTGCCTGCTGAGCACTGTACTAAGTGCTTAGAAGAGTATAATACAATAATCAAGTGCTTCTAGTGAGTGCTTACCGTGTGCAGAGTACTGTACTAAGAGCTTAGGAGAGTATAATATGATAATCAAGTGTATTTAGTGAGCGCTTACTGGGTGTAGAGCACTATACTAAGCACTTAGGAGAGTACAACGCAACAATCAGTCGTATTCAGTGAGGGCTTACTATGTGCAAAGCATTCTACTAAGCAGCATGCGTGGCTCAGTGGAAAGAGCACGGGCTTGGGAGCCAGAAGTCATGGGTTCTAATCCCGGCTCTGCCACATGTCTGCTGTGTGACCTTGGACAAGTCATTTAACTTCTCTGAGCCTCAGTTCCCTCATCTGTAAAATGGGGATGCAGACTGTGAGCCCCACGTGGGACAACCTGATCACCTTGTATCCCCCCAGCATTTAGAACAGTGCTTCGCACAGAGTAAACACTTAACAAATGCCATTATTATTATTATTATTAAGTGCTGGGAGAGTACAATATAACAATCGGTCAACCAATCAATGGTATTTAGTGGGCACTTACTGTGTGTAGAACACTCTGCTAAACGCTTAGGAGAGTACAATACAATAATCAATCAGTCAATCAATGGTATTTAGTGAGGGCTTACTATGTGAAGAGGACCCCCTTCTAGACTGTGAGCCCGTTGTTGGGCAGGGACCATCTCTATATGTTGTCAACTTGTACTTCCCAAGTGCTTAGTACAATGCTCTGCACACAGTAAGCGCTCAATAAATACAACTGAATGAATGACTGTATTTGGCATTTAGGAGAGTACAACACATCAATCAATTAATCATATTTAGTGAACACTTATTGTGTTACTTACAGCCCTTGGGAGATTACAGTATTACAATGTTGGTAGGCATGTTCTCTGCCCACAAGGAGCTTACGGACTCAAGGGAGAGACCGATATTAAAATAAATTACAGATATGCACATAAATGCTGTGGGGCTGAGGGCAGGGTGAATAAAGCGTACAAATCCAAGCGTAAGGACGACACAGAAGGGAGAGAGGGTAGGGGAAATGAGGGCTTAGTGGGAGAAGGCCTCTTGGAGAGGATGTGATTTTAATAAGGCTTTGAAGGTAGAGAGAGGGGTTCTCTCTCTGATGGTAAGGCACTTCTGTTTGATCCGGAGGTGGAAGACAGAGCCCGGGCCTTGGAGTCAGAAAGACCTGGATTCTAATCCCGACTCTGCCACTTATTGGACCTTGAGCAAGTCACTTCACTTCCCTGTGCCTCAGTTCCCTCATCTGGAAAATGGGGATTAAGACTGTGCATTCTAGTTGGGGCAGGGACTTTGTCCAACACGATTAATTTATCTACTCCAGTGCTTAGTGCAGCACTTGGCACATAGTAAGTGCTTAACAAATACCATTAAAGCAACGTGGCTCCGTGGAAAGAGCCCAGGCTTGGGAGTCAGAGGTCATGGGTTCTAATCCCAGCTCCACCACTTGTCAGCTGTGTGACTTTGGGCAAATCACTTCACTTCTCTGAGCCTTAGTTACCTCATCTCTAGAATAGGGATTAAGACTGTGAGCACCACGTAGGACAACCTGATCACCTTGTATTCCCCCCCCCCAGCACTTAGAACAGTGCTTTGCACATAACGTTTAACAAATGCCATTATTATTATTATTATAAACAAAAAACAAACAACAACGGAGGTTTTTGAGGAATGGGGAAGCAAGGACTGAACCTTTTGTAGAAAAATGATCTGGGCAGCAGATTGAAGTACAGACTGGACTCTGTATACAGTAAGTGCTCAGTATAGTGTATGGTAGGGTACCATAAAGTCACTTAACTGCTCTGTGCCTCAGTTACCTCATCTGCAAAATGGGGTTAAGTGGGAATTAAACTGTGTCCATCCTGACTAATTTGCATTATCTACCTCAGCGCTTAGTACAGCACCTAACACAGAGTAAGCACTAAACAAATGCCGTAAAAAAGAATCGTATCTTCTAACTCTCTTCTATTCTCCCAAATGCTAAGTACAGTGCTCTGTATAGAATAAGTGTTCAGTAAATACAACTAATTGATTTTAAACAATTGTTCCAAATAATATTGGTTTCACCTAGATGACACAGTTCTCTCTGGTAGCTGTTTGGAAGGTATTTAAAGAGCATCTACTGTGGGCAGAGCACTGTACTTACTTTGCATTTGGGAGAGTGCCATGGAGTTAATAGACAAAATTCTTTTTTCATGGCATTTGTTAAGCGCTTACTATGTGTCAGGCTCTGTACTAAGCACTGAGGTAAATAATACAGCCCCTCTCAGGGTCACACCTGGAGAGTTTCCAGTACCTTACCAGTCTCGACTACGGGAGGGAGAGTCAAGCAGAGGCCTACCTATTCCATTCGTAGCTTGGGCAGTGGCTAGCGAGTGGAAGGTAATCTGCTACAAGGCAAAACTCCCCTGTGTTGGGCAGCAGCAGCAGCACGGGAGAGAGTTGAGGGTGGAGACTCGAGTTTACCACATGGAAGGAGCAATGGTGAACCACTTCTGGATTTTGACCAAGAAAACTCAATGGATCCACTACCAGAATGATTGCAGGTGGAGGTGGGGCGTTCTGGGAGAGATGCATCCAAGACATCGTAATGGGTCGGAAGCGACTCAACAGCATAAGACAAGACAATATAATACTAGAGAAGCAACGTGGCTCAGTGGAAAAGAGCCCAGGCTTTGGAGTCAGAGGTCATGGGTTCAAATCCTGGCTCTTCCACTTGTCAGCTGTGTGACTTCGGGCAAGTCACTTCACTTCTCTGGGCCTCAGTTCCCTCATCTGTAAAATGGGGATGAAGACTGTGAGCCCCATGTGGGACAACCTGATCACCTTGTATCCACCCCCAGCGCTTAGAACAGTGCTTTGCACATAGTAAGCGCTTAATAAATGCCATTATTATTATAATACAACTAGTCAGATTAGACACAGCTCACGCCCCACATGGGGCCAGCTGTCTCCCCCTTCTAGACTGTGAGCCCGTTGTTGGGTAGGGACTGTTTCTATATGTTGCCTAACTGTACTTTCCAAGCACTTAGTACGGTGCTCTGCACACAGTAAGCGCTCAATAAATACGATTGAATGAATGAACTCCATTTTACAGAGGAGGTAACTGAGGCTTGGAGCAATTAGCTGACTTGCCCAAGGTCACACATCAGACAAGGGGCAATGCTCTTAGGAGAGGTAGAAGAGATGAGGACCACGTTGTCACTGGGACAATTCAGCAACTGATCTAGTTCTTTCTATTTAGTAGGAAAACCGGGATGTTGAGGGGAGGGGCGGTGAGCTGTTTCCACTGGAGCAGCTGCTGGAAATTCCTTTATTTCTACTGCGGTCCTCTCACTGACTGCAATCCAGAGCTGGGGAGTGACAAAGCAGAAGGAAAGGACCGTCCACTTGTGAAACACGCCACTCCACTGCTTTCCGATCCAGACATTCTCTAGCCCACCAGCACCTTAATAATCGCTGTGGTATTAGTTAAACACTTAGTTTGTACTGGGCACTGTACTAAGCACTGGGGTAGATACAAGGTAAAGGGGTTGAACACAGTCCCTGTCCCATGTGGGGCTCTCAGTCTTCATCCCCATTTTACAGATGAGGTAACTGAGGCAAAGAGAATAATAATAATGGTACTTGTTAAGTGCTTACTATGTGCCAAGAACTGTTCTAAGCACTAGGGTAGATACAAGTTATACGGGTTGGATCCAGTCCCTGTACCACGTTGGGCTCCCACTCTTAATCCTCATTTTTTACAGATGAGGTAACTGAGGCACAGGGAAGCCAAGTGACTTGTCCAAAGTCCCACAGCAGACAAGTGGTGTAGCCGGGATTAGAACCCATGAGATTAGAGAAGCAGCGTGGCTCAGTGGAAAGAGCCTGGGCTTGAGAGTCAGAAGTCATGGGTTCAAATCCTGGCTCCGCCACTTGTCAGCTGTGTGACTTCGGGCAAGTCACTTAACTTCTCTGGGCCTCAGTTACCTCATCTGTAAAATGGGGATAAAGACTGTGAGCCCCACGAGGGACGACCTGATCACCTTGTAACCTCCCCAGCGCTTAGAACAGTGCTTTGCACACAATAGGTGCTTAATAAATGCCATCATAATCATCATCATGAACTTCTGACTCCTAGGCCTGCAGTGGGAGTTGCTGAACTGAAGTGAGGGTGGGGGAGTGTATGTTGGCAACCCCAGGTTCCCCTTTCTTGGCTCTGCCACACACCGCATCCATTGTTCCTGGGCCTCCAGGTGCAGGAACTACTTGGAGGGCCCCGCCAACCCAAGGACTGCCGCACAATCAAGTTACATGTTCCTGAGGGGGAGCAAAAGCCTCCTCCAAAACCCACAAGGATATTAAATTTTAACAAAAGGGAACGAGGAAACATGCAAACGTCGGTTACGAGAAAGATGAAAGGAGTCGAAAGAAAGAAACAGACAGATGGGGGCTGCTGATTGTCTGGAGGCTGGTGTAAAGTGCCATCTTGGAGGCCCATAGGAAATGTGGAGACGAGTGGTTCCTTGGTAGACTGTCACCTGGATGAGCGACTACAGAACAGTAAATCCATCGAGAGCTTCTACTGGGGTGTTAGGGACATTGGACACCCCTAACCACCAAGGTGGTAGTTCAGAAGGCAACCTTCATAGCACGGCCTAGTGAAAAGAGCACAGAATTAGGGGCCGGGAGACCAAGGCCCTATTCCCAGCTCTGATACTAGCCTGCTGGGTGACCTTAGGAATGTCTCTTCACCTCTCTGGTTCTCAGTTTCTTCACCTGTAAAATGGGGATAAAATACATGCCTCTTACCCACTCCCTTCTGTATCACCTTGGCACTTGGATTTGCACCCTTTATTCACCCTTCTCACAGCCCCATGGCAATTATGTGTGTATCCATAGTTTGTTTAGTTTTATTACAGTCTGTATCCCCCTGGAGACCCTAAGCTTGTTGTGGGCAGGAAACACGTCTACCAACTCAGGTGTATGTATAATGCTCAATAAATACCATTGACTAATTGGTTACCACCGCCATCCTCTCTATCTCACACCCCCCGGCCTTGCAAAAGTGGGGATGAGGGGGCTCATTGTGGGCGGGGCACATTCATTCATTCATTCATTCAATCGTATTTATTGAGCATTTACTGTGTGCAGAGCACTGTACTAAGCGCTTGGGAAGTACAAATCGATAACATATAGAGATGGTCCCTACCCAACGACGGGCTCACAGTCTAGAAGGGGGAGAGATGTCTACCAATGTCTACCTTGTCTACCAATTCCGTTATATTATACTCTCCCAAGTGCTTAGTACAGTGCTCTGCACACACAGTAAGTGCTCGGTAAATACAATAGATTAGACTGTGAGCCAGGTGGAGGACAGGGACCATATCTGATCTGATTATCTTAGCTCTACTCCGGCACTTAGCACAGATTATTATAGAAAGACCATAATTTTTATTGTCGCATGATTCAACAAATGTAAAGTGGTGAACTAGATGGGCTGATGAGGTGACCCAGGACAGGCCTAGCTTATTATTATTATTATTGTATTTCTTAAGTACTTACTATGTGCCAAGCACTGTACTAAGTGCTGGAGTAGAGCTAAAATAATCAGATTGGATGAAGTCCCTATCGGTTATGTCCGTTTTCTTTAGAATCCTCACCCAAACCCAGAGGAGAGACCATAAAGCTCTGAACTAGAGAGAAGAGATGGGATTGTGGGAGTTAGACAGGAGAAGAGGAAATAGTGATGGAAATGTAATGCTTCCCTCGAACTGGTAAAGTTGACAATATTACTGCAGTGTTGACTTAATTTTTTCCACAAATGACTTGTGTTCTAGCTGGTTGGGGATCCTGTAACTATTTCTCCCCACAAGCTTCCAGGTAAAGACGATGACGGGAAGCAGCATGGCCCAGTGGATAGAGCACAGACCCCGGAGTCAGAAGGACCTGGGTTCTAATCCTGTCTCCTCCACTTGCCTCTGTGTGACCTTGGGCAAATCACTTCACTTCTCTGGGCCTCAGTTACCTCATCTGTAAAATGGGGATTAAGACTGTGAGCCCTATGGCATTTGTTAAGCACTTACTGTGTGCAGAGCACTGTACTAAGCGCTTGGGAAGTACAGGTTGGCAACATATAGAGACAGTCTCTACCCAACAGTGGACTCACAGTCTACAAATGAGGTAACTGAGGCCCGGAGAAGTGAAGTGGTGAAGTGACTTGCCTAAGGACTCAAACAGCAGACTTGGGGTGGAGCTGGGATTAGAACTCAGGTCCTTCTGACTCCCAGGTGAGTACTTACCATGTGCAGAGCACTGTATTAAGCACTTGGGTTGTGCGTGCGTGCGTGCGTGTGTGTGTGTGTGTGTGTGTGTGTGTGTGTGTTGTGGTTCGGCAAACTTGCATACTAAAAGCCGTTTATTTGGCAGATGAGAGCCCTGCTTCATCCAATCTCCTCTCCTAGCCGCTTGGAACCCAACTGCACGTCTCTAACCTTTTGTACCAGATGTTATATTTTATGAAAACTGACTCACAAGGGTGGTTCTGCTATCTGGTACAGCGTGAACTCCTCCGAGGCATGGATGATTGCACAACTAGAATTCCCTCCAAACCTTAAATATTTGGGAGAATTCTTTCCTGGAAAAACAAATTCAACTAGACGTTTCCAGGCATAGAGAGCGGACCAGCTTCAAGTCCTGTCTTAATTTTCTTCTCAGTGGAGAGGAGTGAAAGGGAGTGACTTAGTTTTTCTCATCCATTCATTCAATCGTATTTATTGAGCGCTTACGGTGTGCAGAGCACTGGACTAAGCGCTTGGGAAGTACAAGTCGGCAATGTATAGAGACGGCCCCTACCCAACAACGGGCTCTCTCTCTCTCTCTCTTTCTACTTCTCTTTCTAGTTTTATTTTTAGATTCTTAGAACTCGGGCCCTCAATTCCAACATCCCGCAATATATGCAGTGCTACATAGAAGCAATATATCGGCATTGTATAGAGACGGTCCCTACCCAACAACGGGCTCTCTCTCTCTCTTTCTACTTCTCTTTCTAGTTTTCATTCATTCATTCATTCAATCTTATTTATTGAGCACTTACTGTGAGCAGAGCACTGTATTAAGCGCTTGGGAAGTCCAAGTTGGCAACATATAGAGACGGTCCCTACCCAACAGTGGGCTGACAGTCTAGAAGGGGGAGACAGACAACAAAACAAAACATTGTAACAAAATAAAATAAATAGAATAGTACATCTTTACTAATTGAGTAATTCATTCATTCATTCAATCGTGTTCCTTGAGCGCTTACTGAGGGCAGAGCACTAATTGAGTAACTCATTCATTCATTCATTCAATCGTGTTCCTTGAGCGCTTACTGTGTGCAGAACACTAATTGAGTAATTCATTCATTCATTCAATCGTGTTCCTTGAGCGCTTACTGTGTGCAGAGCACTGTACTAAGCGCTTGGGAAGTACAAGTCAGCAACGTATAGAGACGGGCCCTACCCAACAACGGGCTCTCTCTCTCTTTCTACTTCTCTTTCTAGTTTTATTTTTAGATCCTTACAACTCAGGCCCTCAACTCCAACTTCCCGCAATATATGCAGTGCTGCATAGAAGCAATATATGCAGCCTGATTTTAATAATATATATTGGGCTGGCAAACAGTACATGCTTAATAAATAACATTCTTAATAAGTAGCGGGAAGCAGTGTGGCCTAGTGGATAGAGTGCAGGCCTGGGTGTCCGAAGGTAGTGGGTTCTAATCCCTGCTCCGCCACTTGTCTGCTGTGTGATCTTAGGCAAGTCACTTCACTTCTCTGGGCCTCAGTTACCTCGTCTGTAAAATGGGGATGAAGACTGGAGCCCCATGTGGGGCATAGGCTGTGTCCAACGTGATTAGCTTATATCTACCTTAGTGTTTAATACAGTGCCTTGCACATAGTAAGTTTTTAATAAATACCATAAAACATTATAATAACAATTATTATTATTATTATCAATGTATATTATTTTTATGTTTCCCTGCAGCTCTATATGACCATATACCCAGATCTTAAATTGGATAGGATTGCAATGGGAATGTGTGTTTGTGCTGGGTCTCTTTCCTCACTATGTTACAAGGAAGTCCTTGTTCTGTAAACTTGTTCTCTAGAATGTAAGCTCATTTTTTTGTGGGTTTTTTTAATTGTATTCGTTAAGTGCTTTACTATGTGCCAGGCACTTTACTAAGCGCTGGGATAGATACAAGCTAATCAGTTTGGGCCCAGTCCATGTCCCAGTGCTTTACTATGTGCCAGGCACTTTACTAAGCGCTGGGATAGATACAAGCTAATCAGTTTGGGCCCAGTCCATGTCCCACAGGGGGCTCACAGTCTTCATCCCCATTTTACAGATGAAGTCATCGAGGCCCAGAGAAGTGAAGTGACTTGCCCAAAGTCACGCAGCAGACAAATGGCGGAGCCGGGGTAACCACTCAGGTCCTTCTTACTCCCAGACCCGTTCTCTATCCACTCCCAAGCGCTTAGTACAGTGCTCTACACACAGTAAGCGCTTGATAAATCCCACTGATGATGATATCCTGTATATATGTATATATGTTGGTACATATTTATTACTCTATTTATTTATTTATTTTACTTGTACATAGCTATTCTATTTATTTTATTTTGTTAGTATGTTTGGTTTTGTTCTCTGTCTCCCCCTTTTAGCCTGTGAGCCCACTGTTGGGTAGGGACTGTCTCTATGTGTTGCCAATTTGTACTTCCCAAGCGCTTAGTACAGTGCTCTGCACATAGTAAGCGCTCAATAAATACGATTGATGATGATGATATCCTGTTTTAGGGTCTTGGGATTCCTTTTCCTAAGGGGTTCAGGAAACCAGACTGCTCCCTGAGCTGACGGGCTGCTCAATACAAGAGCGGAGCGTCTTTGCCAGTGGTGCAACCGCAGAAAGAGGTGGGACCCCAAAAGGGTGGGGACCCCCGGACTCCCTCCGCCCATCCCTGGTGTCCCAAGGCAATTCTGAGCTTGATCTGCTTCAGACTGTGAGGCGGGACTCCAGGACCTGACATGGACAAATGTGGTCCATGTCTAGCTCGTACTTTTTATGGAGTGGAAAAAACTTTCTTGCTTATGTGACGGTTTTATGCCTTTCTGTGCTTGTCATTTCTCCAATAGCCTTCCAAGAACAGTTCCTTACCAGACATAACATGGACCAGAAAAGTGCTTGTGTGTGTGTGTGTGTCTGTCTGTGTGTGTATCTGTGTGTGTTTGGCTTTGAACAAGTGTTTGTGTATGATGGGGGAAATATCCTGCGAGTAAATCTATTTAAATCCAGAGTAATCCATTCACTCAGTCGTATTTATTGAATACTTACTGGGTGTAAAAAAATCCCCATTTTACAGATGAGGTAAATGAGGCCCAGAGAAGTGACTTGTCCAAGGACATAGAGCAGACAAGTGATGGAGCTGGGATTTTGAACAAGTGTTTATGTATGATCGGAGAAATATCCTGTGAGTAAAGCTATTTAAATCCAGAGTAAGTCATTCACTCAGTCGTATTTATTGAACACTTACTGGGTGTAAAGCACTGTACTAAGCTCCTGGGAGAGTACAATATGACAGTAAACAGACACATTTCCTGCCCAAAAAGAGTTTACAGTCTAGAGGAATTTACAGTGTTCCCTCTATAGTCAATTTCCAAAGTTAGCGCCTTGCCCGCCTCCAGTTCCCACTTAAATTCTTAAAAATGTTGATGGTTTTTGTTTAGAGCTTACTATGTGTCAAGTACTGTTCTAAGTGCTGGGGTAGATACAAGATCATCAGACTGACATAGTCCCTGTCCCACATGGGTCTTAATCCCCATTTTACAGATGAGGTAAATGAGGCCCAGAGAAGTGACTTGTCTAAGGACATACGGCAGACAAGTGATGGAGCTGGGATTTTAGAACTCACATCCCTCTGACTCTCAGGTCTGTGATCTTCCCCACCAAGCCATTCTGCTTCCCATTCCTTAGATTGTGAGCACCTTGAGGGTCAGGAACCGTGTCCAATTCTCCCCTGGATATTATTTGTACGGATTTATTACTCTATTTATTTTACTTGTACATGTTTACTATTCCACTTATTTTGTTAATGATGCGCATATAGCTTTAATTCTATTTGTTCTGATGATTTTGACACCTGTCCACATTGTTTTGTTTTGTTGTCTGTCTCCCCCTTCTAGACTGTGAGCCCGCTGTTGGGTAGGGACCGTCTCTATATGTTGCCGACTTGTACTTTCCAAGTGCTTAGTACAGTGCTCTGCATACAGTAAGCGCTCAATAAATACGATTGAGTGAATGAGTGAATTTCCCAGTGCTTTATAATGGCATTTGTTAAGCGCTTACTATGTGCAGAGCACTGTTCTAAGCGCTGGGGGGGATACAAGGTGATTAAGTCGTCCCATGTGGGGCTCACAGTCTTAATCCCCATTTTCCAGATGAGGGAACTGAGGCTCAGAGAAGTGAAGTGACTTGCCTAAGGTCACACAGCAGACATGTGGCGGAGTCAGGATTCGAACCCATGACCTCTGACTCCAAAGCCCGGGCTCTTTTCCCCTGAGCCACGCTGCTTCTCTAGCTGCTTCTTCAGTGCTTAAAACATTGTTGGGTAAATAGTGAGTACTTAATAAATACTAGTACTAGTTGGCACAGTGGATAGAGCGCAGGCCTGGGAGTAAGAAGGCTATGAATTCTAATCCTGGCTCTGCCACAGGTCTGCTGGGTGACCTTGGGCAAGTCACTTCACTTCTCTGGGCCTCAGCTACCTCATCTGTAAAATGGGGATTGAGACTGTGAGCCCCGTAGGGGACAGGGACTCTGTCCAACCTGATTTGCTTGTATCCACCCCAGCGCTTAGTACTGTGTCTGGCACATAGTAAGCACTTAACCAATACCGTTATTATTTATTCATTCAGTCATTCATTCAATCGTATTTATTGAGCGTTTACTGTGTGCAGAGCAGTGTACTAAGCGCTTGGGAAGCACAAGTCGGCAACATATAGAGATGGTCCCTACCCATTAATATTAACCTTATTAATATTCATTCCTTCAATTGTATTTACTGGGTGCTTACTGAATGCAGGGCACTGTACTAAAGTCTTGATTGAGTACGATATAACAATAAATAGACATTTTCTGTCCCCACGATGCGCTTGCAGTCTGGAGGTAGTAATTAGTATTTTTTAAGCACTTACCTTGTGTATACCACTCCGCTTAGCGCTAAACGGTGCAAGCGAGTTGGTAGATGTGATCCCTGTACACGGGGAATTTATAATCTAGAGGCTCCCAGAGTTTTGATATTTGGACTGAGATCTCGGCCTTTTAAGACTTTTCATGTAACCACCTTCCTTAGATCATTATCAATCGTATTTATTGAGCGCTTACTATGTGCAGAGCACTGTACTAAGCGCTTGGGAAGTGCAAATTGGCAACATATAGAGACAGTCCCTACCCAACAGTGGGCTCACAGTCTAAAAGGGGGAGACAGAGAACAAAACCAAACATACTAACAAAATAAAATAAATAGAATAGTGGATAGCACATGGGCCTAGAAGTCAAAAAGACCTGGGTTCTAATCCCAGCTCTGCCACTTGTCTTAATAATAATAATAATAATAATGGCATTTATTATGCGCTTCCTATGTGCCAAGCACTGTTCTAAGCATTGGGGAGGTTACAAGGTGATCAGGTTGTCCCACGGGGGGCTTCAGTCTTCATCCCCATTTTACAGATGAGGTAACTGAGGCCCAGAGAAGTGAGGTGACTTGCCCAAAGTCACACAGCTGACAACTGGTGGAGCCGAGATTTGAACCCCTGACCTCTGACTCCAAAGCCCGGGCTCTTTCCTCTGAGCCATGCTGCTTCCAATACTTGGCTGCTACTTGACCTTGGGCAAATCCCTTAACTTCTCTGTGTCTCAGTTTCCTTATCTGTAAAATGGGAATGACATACTTCTTTTCCCTCCCACTTAGACTATGAACCCCATGTGGGCCAGGGACCGTGTCCAACTTGATTATCTTGTATCTGTATTTATATTTATTTGTATTTGTATTTATTTTATTTTGCTAGTATGTTTGGTTTTGTTCTCTGTCTCCCCCTTTTAGACTGTGAGCCCACTGTTGGGTAGGGACTGTCTCTATATGTTGCCAATTTGTACTACCCAAGCGCTTAGTACAGTGCTCTGCACATAGTAAGCGCTCAATAAATACGATTGATGATGATGATCTGCCCCAGCACTTACTACAGTGCTTGGCACAGAGTAAGTGCTTAACAAGAACCATCCTTGTTATCTGAGAAGCAGCTGAGAAGCAGCATGGCTCAGTGGAAAGAGCACGGGCTTTGGAGCCAGAGGTCATGGGTTCAAATCCCGACTCCACCAATTGTCAGCTGTGTGACCTTAGGCAAGTTGCTTACCTTCTCTGTGCCTCAGTTCCCTCATCTGGAAAATGGGGATGAAGACTGTGAGCCCCCCTGTGGGACAACCTGATCACCCTGTAACCTCCCCAGCGCTTAGAACAGTGCTTTGCACATAGTAAGTGCTTAATAAATGCCATCATTATTATCAATAATAATAATAATAATAAATGCCATTGTTATTATTATCTCCCTCCTACTTAGACTGTGAATCCTGCTTCGCCCAAGAGAAGCAGCATGACTCAGTGGAAAGAGCCCGGGCTTTGGAGTCAGAGGTCATGGGTTCAAATCCCGGCTCTGCCAACTGTCAGCTGTGTGACCTTGGGCAAGTCATTTAATTTTTCTGTGCCCCAGTTACCTCATCTGTAAAATGGGGATTAAGACTGTGAGCCCCCCCGTGGGGCAACCTGATCACCTTGTAACCTCCCCAGCGCTTAGAACAGTGCTTTGCACATAATAAGCACTTAATAAATGCCATCATTATTATTATTATTATTATCTCCCTCCTACTTACACTGTGAATCCCATGTGGTACAGGGACTGGGTCCAACCTGATTATCTTGTATCTGTCTCAGCGCTTAGTACAGTGCTTGACACACAGTAAGTACCTGACACATAGTCAGTGTTTAACAAATATCATAAAAATATAAATATATCTATAGCGAGAAATATCATTTTTATTATAATTAATGATTACCATCTCTCAGTAAGCGCTCAGTGAACATTACCGATTGATGTCCAATGCAGAGACCTTGCTGTCCTTTACTCTCAACACTCACCCCCTTCCCTACCAGATAGGGACCCTCTTTTAACGCTCCCCTTGGGGTTTTCCGAGCGCCTCTTAGATTTCGGTTCATTGCTGAAGACTAGTTCCCCTATTATTGCCCCCCAGCAGTTCATCTTCGGCGTGTGATCAGAGCTGAAATGAGGAAACCCAAAGCAAGAAGGTCAGAGGAATTGTTCTAACAAAGCCTCCCGCAATGCCGTGCCCCAGCCGATCGAATCCCGCATCTGCCACTCGTCTACTGGGTGGTTTGGGGCAAGTTTAGTTCACTTCTCTGGGCCTCAGTGACCTCATCCGCAAAATGGGGATGAAGACTGCTAGCCCCGTGTGGGACAGGGACTGCGTCCAACCCGATTTGCTTGTATCTACCCCGGCGTTTAGTAGGCTGAAGACGGGTGTACAGGGTGTGCTGCCATTGAGAGAGGCTCTCTTTGAGCAAAACTTTGTAGGAGAGACAAGGTAGCAAAAGAGAAAACAATGCCGGGCCTTACAAACCTTAAGTACAGCAACACAACTAGGGACACAGTTTTTGTTTGCCCAATGCAGCTGGGTCTTTTCAGTCACCTCTGCACACATAGGTGAACTTCTGATGGTAGTGACACCTGTCTACTTGTTGCGTTTTGTTGTCTCTCTCCCCCTTATAGACTGTGAGCCTGTTGTTGGGTAGGACCGTCTCTATGTGTTGCCAATTTGTACTTCCCAAGCGCTTAGCACAGTGCTCTGCACACAGTAAGTGCTCAGTAAAGACGATTGAATGAATGAATGAATGAATGAATGAAATTGTCACTGGTGCCTTTTTCATCAATCGTATTTATTGACCCTATTTTTCAAATATTTCAAATATTTTCAAATATTTCAAATATTTTTCAAATTATATTTATATAATATTAAAATAATATTAATTAATATAATTTGTATAATATTATATTTATATAATGTATTATATTATAATTTCAAATTATATGAAAGACAATTCTCTCTGTCTATACACACACACACACACACACATTCAGTTATAGGTATATATATTGAACACTTACTGGTGCAAAGCACGGGACTAAGCGCTTTGGAGAGTGCGAGATGACAATAAACAGACACATTTCCTGCCCATAAAGAGCTTACATTCTAGAGGAGTTCAAAGTCTAAATTACGAGTGATCACCTAAATACTCCACCCTATGCAGGAAATGATATTTCTGCTTGAAATAATAATGATATTTCTAGGCTTATGCTCTCTATATATGTGTATGTGTGTGTGCATGCACCCTTACATGTGTGTATTTGTATGTATAGGAATATATGCATATATGTGAGTGTGTGGGTGTGTATATATATATATATATATATGTATGCATATTTATATACATATTTTAGACTGTGAGCCCACTTTTTAGACTGTGAGCCCACTGTTGGGTAGGGACTGTCTCTATATGTTGCCAACTTGTACTTCCCAAGCGCTTAGTACAGTGCTCTGCACACAGTAAGTGCTCAATAAATATGATTGATTGATTGATGCACATTTGTATCTACTCCAAGAAGCCTTCCCTGACTAAGCCCTCCACTCCTCTTCTCCCACTCCCTTCTGTGCTACTTTTACTTGCTCCTTCATTCATCCTCCCTCCCAATCCCCACAGCACATATGCATATTTCTATATTTATCCTGTAATTTATTTATTTGGTCATTTATTTATCTCTTAATTTATTTTAAGTGATAAAAAGAAGATTTTAAAACCCGCATGAATGAGGGGATGGAGGCGAGAGGGTCAAGTGACCAGCAGAAAATTGGACACCCTCCTTCGTGAAAGCTGACGACTGTCCCACCTGGCCTCCACTTCTTCCCCTAATTTTCATCTCTGTATAAAAGTCTTCCATCCAAGGGGCCACTGAGATCAGCAGGGCCCAACATCTTGAGCACATCTTGGAACGATGGGTGGGGAACACGTTTTCTGTTTTTCACCAAGCACAAAAACATTCAATGCTAACCAAGACTTTTTTTTTTAACTAGGTCAAGCAAACTTCCCGAGGAAGACATATCCCTGCCGATACTGGACGACACAAGAGTTTGGCAAGGAGGTCCGTCGAGTGCTTGACTGAGATTCTTTGTCAGTGCACCAAATCTGACGTCCAAGCAGCAGCACATGTGCTTCTCCCTCACACCCGCTCATTTTTTCCACTTGCTTTCGTTCCTCTCCCCGCCACACCTCATTTTTCGCACTCAGAGATGATAAAAATTATCAAAGGCATCCAGCTCAGCAATGTCCTATTGGGCTCTCTCTTCCACTGCCCACCCCTTCATCAAATCAGAAAAAAACATCTAATTTGGTGAAAGGGAGGGGAGCATTTTGCCTTAGAGTCAGGGATGATTAGAGCAGAAAATGACCTCAGAGAGTGGGTTTTTTTGTTTGTTTTGCTTTTATAAGGTATTTGTTAAGCGATTACTACGTTCCAGGCATTATAGTAAGTGCTGGGGTAGATACAAGATGATCAGGTTGGGCTCAGTGCTCGTCTTATATGGAGCTCACAGTTTTAATTCCCGTTTTTCCGATAACAAGTAACTGAGGCACAGAACTTTAGTGACTAGCCCAAGGTCACACAGCAGACAAAAGTGGCAGAGCTGGGATTAGAACCCAGGTCAATCAAGCAATCCACGGTACTTATTGAGTGTTTCCTGTGTGCTGGGCACTGTTCTCGGCTCTTGGGAGAGTACAATATAATCAATCAATCAGAGAAGCAGCGTGGCTCAGTGGAAAGAGCCTGGGCTTTGGAGTCAGAGGTCATGGGTTCAAATCCCGGCTCTGCCAATTGTCAGCTGTGTGACTTTGGGCAAGTCACTTCACTTCTCTGTGCCTCAGTTACCTCATCTGTAAAATGGGGATTAGGACTGTGAGCCCCCTGAGGGACAACCTGATCACCTTGTAACTTCCCCAGCGCTTAGAACAGTGCTTTGCACATAGTAAGCGCTTAATAAATGCCATCAAAAAAAATCAATCAATCAATCAATCGTATTTATTGAGCGCTTACTGTGTGCAGAGCACTGTACTAAGCGCTTGGGAAGTCCAAGTCGGCAACACATAGAGACAGTCCCTACCCAACAGCGGGCTCACAGTCTAGAAGAGGGAGACAGAGAACAAAACCAAACATACTAACAAAATAAAATAAATAGAATAGATATGTACAAGATAAATAAATAAATGAATAGAATAATAAATATGTACAAACATATATACATAACTAAGTCCATAATATAATGGACTTAGTAGACACATTCCTTGTCCTTCTGAATCCCAGGTCTAAGCTCTATTCATTAGGCCACACTGCTTCTCATACTGGGTTGAAAGCTTATTTTTCTTTGTCTACTTTAAGATTCATTTGGGCCTGATGATTGATTGAGATATATATATCTATGTAATGAATGTGTATACTACTATACTACTATATATGTATGTGTGTGTGTATATATACTATATAGCCTATATACATGCTAAGAGGGAGAATTTTTCCATTTTGTGGTGAAGCTTGTAGGAACCATGATATTATTTGTTTAGCTCTTACTACAGTCAAGCAATCTGCTGTGCACTGGGGAGATACAAATTAGTTCAATCAATCAATCAATCAATCGTATTTATTGAGCGCTGTGTGCAGAGCATTGTACTAAGCGCTTGGGAAGTACAAGTTGGCAACATATAGAGACAGTCCCTACCCAACAGTGGGCTCACAGTCTAGAAGGGGGAGACAGAGAACAAAACCAAACGTATTAACAAAATAAAATAAATACAATAGATATGTACAAGTAAAATAAATGCATAAATAAATAAATAAATAAATAAATAGAGTAATAAATATGTACAAACATATATACAACTAAGGTCACTTATGGCAGACAAGTGACAAAGCCAGGATTAGAACCCGAAACCTCTGACCCCGAGACCCATGCTCTTTCCACTAGGCCACGCTGCTCCTTTTGGAATACTTGAAGACTTTTTTCTTTTTACAGCCTAGCATTTCCTTGCTGCCTAAATAGAGGATTGTTTGATGTAAACAATCTATTCTATTTATTTTATTTTGTTAGTATGTTTGGTTTTGTTCTCTGTCTCCCCCTTCTAGACTGTGAGCCCACTGTTGGGTAGGGACTGTCTCTAGATGTTGCCAATTTGTACTTCCCAAGCGCTTAGTACAGTGCTCTGCACACAGTAAGCGCTCAATAAATATGATTGATGATGATGATGTAAAGATAGCATAAAGTCTAGGGAGAAGTTGCATTTTGTAGTACAGGCTCAGAGGATAATAATCATAATTATGGCGCTTGTTAAGCACTTACTATGTGCCAAGCGCTGAATTAAGCACCGGGGTGGGTGCAAGCAAATGGGATTGAACACAGCCCAACCTATAGGTTCAGAGAAGCTTCTGGACTGTAAACTCCTTGTAGGCATGGAATGCATCTATCAACTCTGTTGAATTGTACTCTCCCAAGCGCTTAGCACAGTGCTGTGCAATAGTAAGTGTTCAATAAATACGATTGATTGATTGCTTATAAATTAACTTCCATCCTATTTTGAAGAGCTGTTCAGGGCATACGCACTCTTTCATATGGGTATCCAGATGGCTTTGGGGCCTCATCTTCTAATCAGAGGACAGGACGTGATCGGAACAATTTTCTTTTGTAACCACACCACTAAATCACACGGTGCTCCCTCCCCATACCGGGCATTGTTCACGAGCTTCTGACACACATGGACCAATTTACGCAAGGGTATGTGTGTACAAGGCAAACTCTGCAGTTTCTTGAGGAGTTAGTTGACCATTTTGCCATTGCATGCCCTTATTCTCCTCATTTCTCCTGAGCCCTTTATTCAACTTTCTCCAGCACACAGGGTTTGGGGGCAGAAAGCCATTTCTTTTTCTCAGATTAAGTCCTGGAAAATCCCGGCTTTTCTAGGCTCTGGAGAACTAATCTTGAGAAGCTGCATGGTCTAGTGGAGAGAGCATGAGCCTGGACGTCGGAAGACTCGGTTCTAATCCTGGCTCTGCCACTCGCCTGCTGTGTGACCTTGGGCTAGTCGCTTAACTCCTCTGGGCCTCTTTCCTTATCTGTCAAATGGGGAATAAGACTATGCGCCCAGTGTGGGACAGGGATTATGTCCAACCTGATTACCTCGTATCTACCCCAGGGCTTGGAATGGCAAGCGCTTAACAAATACCATTGTTATCATTATAATAATAATTATTAATAATAATAATAAAACCAGGAATCAGAAGAGGTTAAAAATCACACTGCTTAGCTCCTGAGATTTCCAGAGGTGTGGTTCTCGCATTCCTCAAAACCGATGGTATTTGTCTATTTTTTTTTTCCCACCCTGTCCACATGTGGCTCATTGGAAAGAGCACGGGCTTTGGAGTCAGAGGTCATGGGTTCGAATCCCGGCTCGGCCACATGACTGCCGTGTGACCTTGGGCAAGTCACTTAACTTCTCTGAGCCTCAGTTCCCTCATCTGTAAAATGGGGATTAAGACTGTGAGCCCAGTGTGGGACAGGGATTATGTCCAACCTGATTACCTCGTATCTACCCCAGGGCTTGGAATGGCAAGCGCTTAACAAATACCATTGTTATCATTATAATAATAATTATTATTAATAATAATAAAACCAGGAATCAGAAGAGGTTAAAAATCACACTGCTTAGCTCCTGAGATTTCCAGAGGTGTGGTTCTCGCATTCCTCAAAACCGATGGTATTTGTCTATTTTTTTTTTCCCACCCTGTCCACATGTGGCTCATTGGAAAGAGCCCGGGCTTTGGAGTCAGAGGTCATGGGTTCGAATCCCGGCTCGGCCACATGTCTGCCGTGTGGCCTTGGGCAAGTCACTTACCTTCTCTGAGCCTCAGTTCCCTCATCTGTAAAATGGGGATTAAGACTGTGAGCCCCACGTGGGACAACTTGATCACCTTGTATCCCCCCCAGCGCTTAGAACAGTGCTCTGCACATAGTAAGCGCTTAACAAATGCCATCATCATTATTGTTATTATTCTTTTCCAGGCGCTGAGCCGCCATGGAAGACCTCGAAGCGTTGCTGTTCGAAGACTCGGAGAACTACTCCTACTCGTTAGAGTACTACGCGGAGGTGGACCAAGAAGAGACGGCCCACCTGACGGCCGTTCACTCGGTGTCCCTCGTGCTGTACAGCGTGGCGTTCGTCCTGGGGATCCCGGGGAATGCCGTGGTCATCTGGTTCACGGGGTTCAAGTGGGACAAGACCGTCACCACCCTCTGGTTCCTCAACCTGGCCGTGGCGGATTTCATCTTCGTCCTCTTCCTGCCTCTCTACATCACCTACGTGGCCCTGAACTTCCACTGGCCCTTCGGCGTCTGGCTGTGCAAGGCCAACTCCTTCGTCGGCCTGTTGAACATGTTCGCCAGCGTCTTCTTCCTGACGGCCATCAGCCTGGACCGCTACGTCCACTTGGTCCACCCCGTCTTCTCCCACCGGCGCCGGACCCTGAAGAACACCCTCCTGGTCATCGGCGCCGTCTGGCTCGCGGCCGCCCTGATCGCCGGCCCCGCCTTGTACTTCCGGGACACCCTCGAGTACGACAATCACACCATCTGCTACAACAACTTCCACCAGAGCGACGCGGGCATCGTGTTGCTGAGGCACCACGCCTTGATCTGGCTGAGGTTCGTTTTCGGGTACCTCTTCCCCTTGCTGACCCTGGTCGTCTGCTACTCCTGCCTGGTCCTCCAGGTGAAGCGGAGGAGCGTCCTGACGTCCAGCAGGCACTTCTGGGCCATCCTGGCCGTGGTGGCGGCCTTTCTGGTGTGCTGGACGCCCTACCACATATTTAGCATCCTGGAGCTGTCGATCCACCACGGCGGCCACTTCCACGACGTGCTGCAGGCCGGGATCCCGCTCTCCACGGGCTTCGCGTTCCTCAACAGCTGCTTGAACCCCATCCTCTACGTGCTGATTAGCAAGAAGTTCCAGGTGCGCTTCCGGGCTTCGGTCGCCGAGATCCTGAAGCACACCCTGTGGGAGGTCAGCTGGTCCGGGACGGTGAGCGAACAGTTTAGGAACTCGGAGAACAAAAACCTGTGCCTTCTGGAGACCACACAGTGAGTCGACCGTCTTCTCCTCTAGAGCGGCGTGACTGCCCAGCCCGATTTTCTGGGGTCCCCTCGCCGGGGATACCTCCGGGCCCCCCGGCCGCGTGAGGGGCGCGACCAAGTTGTCTCATCGGTTGAAGAGGGCAGACGGCCCCAGTGCCAACACGAGCCTTGGGAAGGGCGTTCTGTTTCATTCTTACCGGTTAAGACAACTGCAACCGCTGTCGCTTTCTCTGTCTTCAAACACCTCTCCTACTGTCTCTTCAAACATCCGTCGAAAACGCCTTAAAACGCCCCATCCGATTGTTGAAGATCAGACTGATTCATTCCAAAAGATGGGACTTTCCGGGCCTGGAATTCATTTTGGTCTTTAGGTATTACCGCGCAGGCACCGATCCCAGGCATACGCTCGGTATACTGCGGACGCATTTAATCTCCTGTGTAGTCTTAGTGCCTCCAGTACATATTCTGCTGCAAGTTGTTGATGTAGCATACTGCAAATAAACGTTTTTAAAACTGGTGCTTAGGGTGTGTGTGTGTGTATTATTGTTGTAGATATATAGGAATGCACAGCTAGATAGATAGATAGATAGATAGATAGATAGATAGATAGATAGATGGATGGATGGATGGATGGATGGATGGATGGATGGATGGATGGATGGATGGATAGATAGATAGATAGATAGATAGATAGATAGATAGATAGATAGATAGATAGATAGATAGATAGATAAATAGATAGATAGATAGATAGATAGATAGATAGATAGATAGATAGATAGATAGATAGATAGGTATAGATAGATGGATGGATGGATGGATGGATGGATGGATAGATAGATAGATAGATAGATAGATAGATAGATAGATAGATAGATAGATAGACAGATAGATGGATAGATGTCACCTTTACACTTGGATTTGTACCCTTTATTCACCCTTCCCTCAGCCCCACAGCACTAGCCTGGGAATCAGAAGGTCATGGATTCTAATCCCGGCTCTGCCACTTGTCTGCTGTGTGGCCTTGGGCAAGTCACTTCACTCCTCTGGGCCTCAGTTACCTCATCCGTAAAATGGGAATTAAGCCTGTGAGCCCTATATTGGGACAGGGACTGTGTCCAACCTGATTTGCTTATATCCACCCCACCACTTTTTTTTTTTGATGGCATTTATTAAGCGCTTACTATGTGCAAAGCACCGTTCTAAGCCCTGGGGAAGTTACAAGGTGATCAAGTTGTGCCATGTGGGGCTCACAGTCTTCATCCTCATTTTACAGGTGAGGTAACTGAGGCCCAGAGAAGTTAAGTGACTTGCCCAAAGTCACACAGCTGACAATTGGCGGAGCCAAGATTTGAACCCATGACCTCTGACTCCAAAACCCGGGCTCTTTCCACTGAGCCACACTGCTTCTCTCAGTAGCGTGCCTGACACATAGTAAGCGATTAACAAATACCACAATTACTATTGCTATATTTTTATGCCTCCCCATCTAGACTGTAAGGTTGTTGGGAGCAAATGGGATTAAGACTGTGAGCCCCGTGTGAGTCAACCCGATTACCTTATATCTCCCCCAGCACTTAGAACAGTGCTTGATACATAGTAAGCGCTTAACAAATACCATCATCATCATCATCATCAAGGAACGTGTCTACCAACTGGGTTATATTGTCCTCTCCCAAACATGTAGTACAGTAAGCCCTGCACCCAGTAAGTGCTCAATAAAAACAATTGATTGATCGATCAAAGGATTGACATGAATTTAGCTGCCCCGTGCCAGGCACGTCAGCTGTGTGACTTTGGGCAAGTCACTTAACTTCTCTGTGCCTCAGTTCCCTCATCTGTAAAATGAGGATTAAGACTGTGAGCCCCACATGGGATAACCTGATTACCTTGTATCTGCCCCAGCGCTTAGAACAGTGCTTGGCACATAGTAAGTGATTAACAAACATTATTATTACCTTTCTCTGTGGCTCAGTTCCCTCGTCTGTAAAATAGGGAAGAAGACTGTGAGCCGCCTGTGGGACAACCTCATTACCTTGTATCTCCCCCAGCACTTAGAACACTGCTTGGCACTGAGAAGCAGGCTTAGAAGCAGTCTTAATCCCCATTTTACAGATGAGGTCACTGAGGCTCAGAGAAGTTAAGTGACTTGCCCAAGGTCACACAGCAGACAGGGCCAGAATTAGAACCCACAGTCTCTGACTCCCAAGCCCGGGCTCTTTCCACCGAGCCATGCTGCTTCTCTTAACAAATACCATCACTATTATTATTATTCATTCATTCATATTTACTGAGCACTTGGGAAAATAATAATAATAATGGCATTTATTAAGCGCTTACTATGTGCTAAGCACTGTTCTAAGAGCTGGGGAGGTTACAAGGTGATCAGTTTGTCCCACGGGGGGGCTCACAGTCTTAATCCCCATTTTGGGGATGAGGTAACTGAGGCCCAGAGAAGTGACTTTCCCAAAGTCACACAGCTAACAATTGGCAGAGCCGGGATTTGAACCCATGACCTCTGGCTCCAAAGCCCGGGCTCTTTCCACTGAGCCACGCTGCTTCTCTTGACAAATACCATCATTATTATTATTATTATTCATTCATTCATATTTATTGAGCACTTGGAAAGTACAATTCAGCAACAAATAGAGACCAATCCCTGCCCACAACGGGCTCACAGTCTAGAAAGGGGGAGGCAGGCAGCCAAACAAGTGAACGGGGAAAGCACCCTACATTATTTAATTACATTATTTAATTATTCTCATTATTTTTCTGCCAAACCAATGGACTCCCGCCAAGTTCCCCAACACTGTTAAGTGCTGCCCTCTGCTGGTTTCTTCATTTATTGAGGAATCTCATTTATTGGGCACTTACTGTCATCATCATCATCAATCGTATTTATTGAGCGCTTACTGTGTGCAGAGCACTGTACTAAGCGCTTGGGAAGTACAAATTGGCAACATATAGAGACAGTCCCTACCCACCAGTGGGCTCACAGTCTAGAAGCGGGAGACAGAGAACAAAACCAAACATACTAACAAAATAAAATGAATAGAATAGATACGCACAAGTAAAATAAATAAATAAATAAATAGAGTAATAAATATGTACAAACATATATACATATATACACAGCGGATCATCATCAATCGTATTTATTGAGCGCTTCCTGTGTGCAGAGCACTGTATTAAGCGCTTGGGAAGTACAAGTTGGCAACATATAGAGACAGTCCCTACACAACAGTGGGCTCACAGTCTGAAAAGGGGAGACAGAGAACAAAACCAAACATACTAACAAAATAAAATAAATAGAATAGATACGTATAAATAAAATAAATAGAGTAATAAATATGTACAAACATATATACATATATACACAGCGGATCATCATCAATCGTATTTATTGAGCGCTTCCTGTGTTCAGAGCACTGTACTAAGCGCTTGGGAAGTACAAGTTGGCAACATATGGAGACGGTCCCTACCCAACAGTGGGCTCACAGTCTAAAATCACTGTACTAAGTGCTTGGGAGAGTACAAGACAAGAATAAACAGACACATTCATCATCATCATCATCATCATCATCATCAATCGTATTTATTGAGCGCTTACTGTGGGCAGAGCACTGTACTAAGCGCTTGGGAAGTACAAGTTGGCAACATATAGAGACGGTCCCGACCCAACAGTGGGCTCACAGTCTAAAATCACTGTACTAAGTGCTTGGGAGAGTACAAGACAAGAATAAACAGACACATTCATCATCATCATCATCATCAATCGCATTTATTGAGCGCTTACTGTGTGCAGAGCACTGTACTAAGCGCTTGGGAAGTACACATTGGCAACATATAGAGACAGTCCCTACCCAACAGTGGGCTCACAGTCTAAAAGGGGGAGACAGAGAACAAAACCAAACATAGTAACAGAATAAAATAAATAGAATAAATAGAATAGATATGTACAAGTAAAACAAATAAATAAATAAATAGAGTAATAAATATGTACAAGCATATATACATATATACATAGCGGACCATCATCAATCGTATTTATTGAGCGCTTCCTGTGTGCAGAGCACTGTATTAAGCGCTTGGGAAGTACAAGTTGGCAACATATAGAGACGGTCCCTACCCAACAGTGGGCTCACAGTCTAAAATCACTGTACTAAGTGCTTGGGAGAGTACAAGACAATAAACAGACACATTCATCATCATCATCATCATCATCAATCGTATTTATTGAGCGCTTACTGTGTGCAGAGCACTGTACTAAGCGCTTGGGAAGTACAAGTTGGCAACATATAGAGACAGTCCCTACCCAACAGTGGGCTCACAGTCTAAACAGCGAGCTTACAGTCTACTACAATGCAATGTGATTTAGGGGATCTCCAGGGGGATCCAGTAACCCTGGTTGCAAATGATTATGGAGTATAAGAAACCTGGGGGCAACTGAACCTGAAGTAGAGCACCGCAGGTAATAATAATAATAATAATAATAATGGTATTTGTTAAGCGCTTACTATGTGCAAAGCACTGTTCTAAGCGCTGGGAGGAAAAGCAATCAATCAATAGCATTTATTGCTCGCTTATTGTGTGCAGAGCGCTGTACTGAGCACTTGGGAGCATACAGTAAAACAGTTGGCAGACACGTTCCCTAACCATGTTCATTCATTCAATCGTATTTATTGAGCACTTACTGTGTGCCCAGCACTGTACTAAGCGCTTGGGAAGTACAAGTTGGCAACATATAGATGCGGTCCCTACCCAACAATGGGCTCACAGTCTAGAAGGGGGAGACAGACAACAAAACATGTGGACAGGTGTCAAAGTCGTCAGAACAAATAGAATTTAAGCTAGATGCACATTAACAAAATCAATAGTAAATATGTACAATAAATAGAGTAATAAATCTATACAAATATATATGCAGGTGCAGTGGGGAGGGGAAGGAGGTAGGGCGGGGGGGATGGGGAGGAGAGGAAAAAGGGGCTCAGTCTGGGAAGGCCTCCTGGAGGAGGTGAGCGCTCAGTAGGGCTTTGAAGGGAGGAAGAGAGCTAGCTTGGCGGAGGGGCAGAGGGAGGGCATTCCAGGCCCGGGGGAGGACATGGGCCGGGGGTCGACAGCAGGTGAGTTTATAGTCTAGAGGGAAGCATAATAATACAAATTCATTCATTCAATCGTATTTATTGAGCGCTTACTGTGTGCAGACCACTGGACTAAGCGCTTGGGAAGTACAAGTTTGCAACGTAGAGAGACGGTCCCTACCCAACAGCGGGCTCACAGTCTAGAAGGGGGAGACAGACAACAAAACAAAACGTGGAGACAGGTGTCAAAGTCATCAGAACAAATAGAATTAAAGCTAGATGCACATCATTAACAAAATAAATAGAATAGTAAATATGTACAAGTAAAATAAATAGGAGTAATAAATCAGTACAAACATATATACAGGTGCTGTGGGAAGGGGAAGGAGGTAGGGCCGGGGGGTGGGGAGGAAGAGAGGAAAAGGGGGCTCAGTCCGTAACAAATCAATTACAGGAGTAGGGGGGTGAATAAAGGGAGCAAAACAAGATGAAGCAGAGCTGGTGGGAGAAAAGGAAATGAGGGATAAGTTAGGGAAGTCCTCCTGTTGGAAGAGATGTGCCTTCAATGAGGCTTTGAAGACAGGGAGAGAGATTGTCCGGTATGGAGACGGATGGAGGGTGTTTCAGGCCAGAGGCAGGACATGGACGAAGAGGTCAGTGGAGAAACAGATGAGATGGAGGTACAGTGAAAAGGGTGTCATTTAAGTCAGCAAAGTGTGTGGGCTGGGTGGCTCAGTGGAAAGAGCCCGGGCTTTGGAGTCAGAGGTCGTGGGTTCTAACCCCCGCTCTGCCACTTATCAGCTGTGTGACTTTGGGCAAGTCACTTTACTTCTCTGGGCCTCAGTGACCTCATCTGCAAAATGGGGATGAAGACTGTGAGCCCCATGTGAGACAACCTCATTACCTTGTATCTACTCAGTGCTTAGAACAGTGCTTGGCACATAGTAAGCACTTAACAAATGTCAAAATTATTATCATTAGTATTAATAATGATGGTGTTTGTTAGGCACTTACTATGTGCCAGGCACTGTATTAAGCACTGGGGTGGACTCAAGCAAATCGGGTTGGACACGGTCCCTGTCCCCCATGGGGTTCACAGTCTCAATCAATCAAATCAATCAATCAATCAATCAATCATATTTATTGAGCACTTACTGTGTGCAGAGCACTTGGGAAGTACAAGTTGGCAACATATCAATCAATCAATCAATCGTAGTTATTGAGCACTTACTGTGTGCAGAGCACTTGGGAAGTACAAGTTGGCAACATATCAATCAATCATATTTATTGAGCACTTACTGTGTGCAAAGCACTGTACTAAGTGCTTGGGAAGTACAAGTTGGCAACATATAGAGACGGTCCCTACCCAACCACGGGCTCGCAGTCTAGAGTGGGGAGACAGACAACAAAACAAAACATATTAACAAAATAAAATAGAATAGATATGTACAAGTAAAATAAAGAGTAATAAATATGTACAAACATATATACATATATATATGTATACATATATCAATCAATCAATCATATTTATTGAGCGCTGTGTGCAGAGCACTGTACTAAGCGCTTGGGAAGTACAAGTTGGCAACATATAGAGACATATAGTCCCGACCCAACAGTGGGCATATATATATATATATATATATATATACATACATAGAGAGAGAGAGAGACGGTCCCTACCCAACAGTGTGCTCACAGTCTAGAACGGGGAGACAGAGAACAAAACCAAACATATTAACAAAATAAAATAAATAGAATAGATATGTACAAGTAAAATAAATAAAGAGTAATAAATATGTACAAACATATACATATATATGTATACATATATCAATCAATCAATCATATTTATTGAGCGCTGTGTGCAGAGCACTGTACTAAGCGCTTGGGAAGTACAAGTTGGCAACATATAGAGACATATAGTCCCTAGAGACATATAGTCCCGACCCAACAGTGGGCATATATATATATATATATACACACATATAGAGAGAGAGAGACGGTCCCTACCCAACAGTGTGCTCACAGTCTAGAAGGAGGAGACAGAGAACAAAACCAAACTTATTAACAAAATAAAATAAATAGAATAGATATGTACAAGTAAAATAGAGAGTAATAAATATGTACAAACATATATACATATATATGTATACATATATCAATCAATCAATCATATTTATTGAGTGCTGTGTGTGTGCAGAGCACTGTACTAAGCGCTTGGGAAGTACAAGTTGACAACATATAGAGACATATAGTCCCTAGAGACATATATATATATATATATATATATACATATATAGAGCGAGACGGTCCCTACCCAACAGTGTGCTCGCAGTCTAGAAGGGGGAGACAGAGAACAAAACCAAACATATTAACAAAATAAAATAGAATAGATATGTACAAGTAAAATAAATAAAGAGTAATAAATATGTACAAACATATATATGTATACATATATCAATCAATCAATCATATTTATTGAGCGCTGTGTGCAGAGCACTGTACTAAGCACTTGGGAAGTACAAGTTGGCAACATATAGAGACATATAGTCCTGACCCAACAGTGGACATATAGAGAGAGAGACGGTCCCTACCCAACAGTGGGCTCACAGTCTAGAAGGGGGAGACGGAGAACAAAACAGAGAACAATCCCCATTTTACAGAGGAGGTAACTGAGGCCCAGAGAAGTGAAGTGATTTGCCCGAGATCACGCAGCAGATAACTGGCAGAGGCAGCAGCATCATCATCACCAATCGTATTTATTGAGCGCTTACTATGTGCAGAGCACTGTACTAAGCGCTTGGGAAGTACAAGTTGGCAACATAGAGAGACGGTCCCTACCCAACAGTGGGCTCACAGTCGAAAAGGGGGAGAGAACCCGTGACCTTCTGAATCCCAGGCCAGGGCTCCAGCCGCTTCGCCAGGCGGCTGCAGCAGCAGCAAGGTGAGGTAGGAGGGGGTGAGGTGAGCGAGAGCTTTAAGGCCCAATGGTGGAGTTTCTGTAGGAGGCAGAAGTGGAGGGGCAATCACTGGAGGCTCTTGAGTGGGGAAAAATGGACCGAATGTTTTTGAGAAAAAATGATCCGGTGAATCAGCAGGGTGAAATTTAGACCGGAGTGCCGTGAGAGGCGGGAGGCAGGCAGGGTCAGCAAGGGCGATGCGGTGACCAAGGTGGGATAGGGTAAGTACTCGGAATAATAACAATGCGGTAGCAGTTGGATGAAGAGGAAAGGATGGATTTTAGCAATGCCGTAAAGGTCGAATTGACAGGATTTAGTGATAGACTATGTGGGTTGAATACCTTCTAGACTGTGAGCCCGCTGTTGGGTAGGGACCGTCTCTATATGTTGCCAACTTGGACTTCCCAAGCGCTTAGTGCAGTGCTCTGCACACAGTAAGCGCTCAATAAATACAATTGAATGAATAGTAATGATGGCTTTTGTTAAGCGCTTGCTATGTGCCAATCATTGTTCTAAGCGCTGCAAGGATACAAAGTAGTCAGATTGTCCCACTTGGGGCTCACAGTCTTAATCCCCATTTTACAGATGAGGGAAGAGGCAGTGAAGTGACTTACCCACAGTCACACAACAGACAAGTGGCAGAGCTAGGATTAGAACCCATGACTTCTGACACCCAAGCCCGGGCTCTTTCCACTGAGCCACGCTGCTTCTCTGAATGTCAGAGATAATAATAATAATAATAATAATGATGGCATTTGTTAAGCGCTATGTGCAAAGCACTGTTCTAAGCACTGCAGGGGGATACAAGGTGATCAGGTTGGCCCACATGGAGCTCACAGTCTTTCTTAATCCCCACTTTACAGATGAGGTCACTGAAGCTCAGAGAAGTTAACTGACTTGCCCAAGGTCACACAGCAGACATGTGGCAGAGCTGGGATTCAAACCCATGACCTCTGACTCCAAAGCCCATTCTCTTTCCACTGAGCCACGCTGCTTCTCAACTCAGAGATGAGTTGAGGGCAACACCAGGGTTATGGGCTTGAGACAGGAAGGATGGTGGTGCCACCTACAATGATGGGAAAACTCATGGGGAGGACAGGGTTTGGATGGGAAGAAAGGGAGTTCTGCTCTTAATAATAATGATGCTGGCATTTGTTAAGCTCTTACTATGTGCCATGCACTGTTCCAAGCGCTGGGGTACATACAAGATAATCAGGTTGTCCCACATGGGGCTCACAGTCTTCATCCCCATTTTTCAGATGAGGGAACTGAGGCCCAGAGAAGTGAATAATAATAATGGCATTTGTTAAGCGCTTACTATGTGCAGAGCACTGTTCTAAGCGCTGGGGGGATACAACGTGATCAAGTTGCCCCAAGTGGGGCTCACAATCTTAATCCCCATTTTACAGATGAGGTAACTGAGGCTCAAAGAAGTCAAGTGACTTGCCCAAGGTCACACAGCAGTCATGTGGTGGAGTCGGGATTCGAACCCATGACCTCTGACTCCAAAGCCCGTGCTCTTTCCACAAGGTCACACAGCTGACAAGTGGCGGAGCCGGGATTAGAACCCATGACTTCCGGCTCCCCAGCCTGTTCTTCCACTGAGCCATGCTGCTTTTCTGAATTTTGACGTGTTTAGTTTGCGATGACAGGAGAACATCCCAAGTAGAGATGTCCTGAAGGCAGGAGGAAATGTGCAACTGCAGGGAGACAGAGATCAGGGTTGGAAATGTAGATTGTCTGCATAGAGGTAGTAATGAAGGCACAGGACAGACCGAGTCCTCCAAGGGAGTGGATGAAGACTACAGGGAGACCCAGAGTGAACCTTGAAGGACATTCACAGTTAAGAGGGTGGGAGGCCGAGAAGTCGGCCAAAAATAGAGAAAATGAGCAGCCAGAGAGAACCAGGACGGTGTCAGCTGAAACGGAGGTTGGCTGTTTCCAGAAAAGCGTGGTCCACAGGGCCATAGGCGGCTGAGAGGTCAAGGTTTAGTAGAGGCCGCTAGATTTAACAAAAAGGCAATCATTTCCGACCTGAGAGGGCAGGTGGTTTCTGAGGAGTGAAGGGGACAGAAGCCAGACTCACTCAGTGTGTTTACAGAGGAATGGTAAGGACCCGGAGTAATATCTAGAGGGAACCGTGGGGTCAAGGGAGGGCTTTTTTTGATAAGGGAGACGTGGGCCTGTTTAAAAGCAGCATGGCTCAGTGGAAAGAGCATGGGCTTGGGAGTCAGAAATCATGGGTTCAAATCCCAGCTCCACCGCTTGACAGCTGTGTGACGTCCGGCAAGTCACTTCACTTCTCCGTGCCTCAGTTCCCTCATCTGTAAAACGGGGATTAAGATTGTGAGCCCCACATGGGACAACCTGATCCCCTTGTATCCTCCCCAGTGCTTGGCACAGTGTTTAACAAATAACAAAATTATTATTATTAATGAGCAGTTGGGGAAGAAGCTGTGGGAGAGCCAACAGTTGATGCACCATCAAGGAGGAAAGGGGCAAGTGATTGAGAGAGGCCCTCCTCCACCCAAGCTAGGTGATACCTCAGGAGTCCCAGACACACCATGGCCTTGGAAAAGGCGGCTCGGGAACATATCAATCAATCGAGCGCTTACTGTGTGCAGAGCACTGTACTAAGCGCTTGGGAAGTACAAGTTGGCAACATAGAAACAGTCCCTACCCAACAGTGGGCTCAGTATCTACCAACTCTTATACTGAACTGAGCGCTCAGTGACGGGATGAGGTCAGGGGGTTGATTGAGAGAAAGCCGGAGTGTCACCTCTCGCCACACTGCAGGAAAAAAAAATGGGAGGGGTTGAAGGGGCAGGAGGGAGGGACTGAAGAGGAGCCGGACATTTGAAGGCAATCACACCTGAAGAGCAAGAAGTTGGCTCCAGGACACCTCAGGCGTCAAACCCTTACGGCTGAATTTGCACCCCACAGCGAATCTGTTCATTTATACTAATCTTTGTCTCCCTCTCTGGAATAGAAGGTCTTGGTGGTCAGGGAACACATTTACCAAGTCTGCAGGCACATCTCCCAAGTGTTTAGGACAATGCTCGGCACACCGTAAGCACAATACTTTTGTGCTTTCAGGCCCTCGGATATGGCCCTCTGGAACAGAGACACTCGGACCAAACAAGGTCAGTCTTGCACATTCTTTTATTGCTGTGCCATCTTCGAGGATGACTTAGATCTTATTGAAAGCAGCAACATCCATGGACTGCACGTAATCTTCAAAGGCCGTTATCTGCTCCTCCAACATGTCTGTTCCAACTTTGTCATCCTCCACCACACACTGGATTTGGAGTTTCTTGATGCCATAACCCACTGGAACGAGTTTGGCTGAAAGGAGACAGGAAAGCACAAGGCGGTTTACAAGGATCCCGTTGCAGCACTTACATTTTTCACCATAAAAAAAATCCCGATACAATAAGGTAATCACTTCCAACTTACACGATCCCCACACCAAGCCGTCTGCCTGAATGCTCCTGACGCATTCCTCCAATTTTGCCATATCCGTCTCGTCATCCCAAGGTTTCACATCCAACAATAGGGAAGACTTGGCAACGAGTGCAGGCTCTAGCAGAGAGAAGACTCAGCATTAACCGGGCCCAGTGACGACACCTTGATTCTTCTTCACACCCAACACTTTAGCATTTCCGGACCTCCGGCCCGTCCGAATGAAAGAATAACCGACCGACAAAGCGGAATCTTTTGTTGCGTTTGTCTGTCGCACCGAAAACCCCATTCTGTTGTTGAGAAAGGGGTAATGAACAGTGTAAACAAGTTTCTTTCCCACAGACGGAATACTGCGACTGCTACAGAGCACAACAGCTGCAGACCAGTAGCTGTGGAAGGCATTCCAGGTTTTGGAATCCCACTCTCACCAAAAACTAGGCCTCCCCTCCCCAAGGTTAGGTCAACTACCCATCTGACTGGGAATGAGCGTTCCCGCAGTCGTTAAGATTGTGACTTTAAAATTAACTAGACCTACTTTTAGACTTCTTGGATTCATACTGAGCAAGGCGCTCTTCCCTTAGTCTCTTGGCTTCTTCGCTTTCCTGTCAGAGAAAAAGAGTTTACTACTCGAATCTTACAGCAGTCCTAGATGGTGCGGTCAAGTAAGCTAGCTTGGTCAGAATAAAGCAGATCCATCACGATCTCAGCCGAAAGATGGTGATTTGATTTTATTCATCATGTAGCCAGCAATGTTCTAGGCTTAATTTTGTTCCCATTGGTTGAAACCGAACACCCCCGTATCATCAGTGCAGCAAGAGTAACCCCGTGCCTCTTACCTGCAGGTCAGCACGATGAAATTCGTATCCGTTTTGCTTCCTGTCCCCCCCCCACCCCCAAATTCCCTTTCAAGGAACGATTTGGTTCGAGATGAGTGAGGCAATCAATGTATTGGGCACGTACTGTGTGCAGAGCACTGTACTAAGTGCCAGATTAACTGAACTAAGTAGGTAAAATTATAATGTAGGCTAAAGGAAAGCTCTGCGGGCCGAGACTCACCTCCTCATCATCAGAGCCAAAAAGGTCAATGTCATCGTCATCTTTGCTGTCGGCGGCACCACTTCCTGTGCTGTCTTCCACATCGGCGGGACCGTACTTGCCCAAAGCCTTCTTCACTCCCGGCAGGCTGGAGGGGGTGGGAAAGGGGGAAGACATGCCGTCACTTTTTAAGCCCATTAATAAATCGTATTAACCATCTTGGCACTTATTAAGTGCTTACTATGTGCCCGGCACTGTACTGTGAGGTTCACAGTCTGCAGTAGGAGGGAGAACAGGCCCATTGACAAGCAAGTGGCAGAGTCGGGATTGGAACACAAGTCCCCCGACTGTTCTTTCCACATGGTTTCCCCATTAATTAATGGGGAATTAATTAATTAATTGGAGAAGCAGCATTGCTCAGTGGAAAGAGCCCGGGCTTTGGAGCCAGGTCATGGGTTCAAATCCCGGCTCCGCCAATTGTCACCTATGTGAGTTTGGGCAAGTCACTTCACTTCTCTGTGCCTCAGTTCCCTCATCTGTCAAATGGGGATGAAGACTGCAAGCCCCCCATGGGACAACCTGATCACCTTGTAACCTCCCCAGCGTTTAGAACAGTGCTTTGCACATAGTAAGCACTTAATAAATGCCATTATTATTATTATTATTATTAATTAAATACAGTGCAATGTGGCCTAGTGGAAACAGCATGAACCTCAAGTCAGAGGACTTGGGTTCTGACCCCAGCTCCACCACTCATCTGCTGTGAGACCTGCAGCAAGTTACTTTAACTGCTCTGTGCCTCAGTTTCCTTACCTGTAAAATGAGGATTAAATACTATTCCTTCCTTAAATTGTGTCCAACCTGCTTATTTTGAACCTCCTACAGTGCTTGGCACAGAGCAAACCCTTGATATAAGTCCAGTTACACAAATAATTAGGACTTGGCTTTGAAGAATTGTTTTTTTTAAAACCAGACTTGCAATTAGGGTTGGATTAAAAAAGCTGGTCATTTGGAAAACCACCACGTAATTTTTCATCCCAACGGCCACCTACGTGAGTCCCCTAAGGAATCAGCTAGTCACACCTTGTATCAGATATCGCACATTAGCTCTCCTGACATTTCAGGAAGCAGGGTTATTGAGTGTACACTTGGGTCTGTGGACTGTACACCTTAGAGAGGGATGGGAACTGGGTCCAATCCGCATATATATACCCTACAACTACCTCAATTAATGTATTTACAGTGTGCCAGTCATGGGCACAATACAACGGAAATATCACTCATAACGGTTGTTGTCCAAGATCACACAGCCAGCAGAGCCGGCTCCCGTGCTGTGCTCTATCCACTAGCCCCCGCCGCTTTGTTAGTAGACGTAACCTCTTCCCTCAAGGAGTTTGCCATCCAGCGAGGGAGACAAATACGAAAAGAAAATAAAAGGAAGAGTGACATGTGCAAGGACTGGGGTTTCGAATTCCCAAGTGCTTCATCACAACACGCCATCGTGGGCCTTCTGCTCCAATACCTCAATGACGACAGTCCCCGAAGCTCTTAAAAAGCACAACAGCATACCTAAGTTATAATTTATTTAGGTGTCTGCCTCCCCCTGCCAGAGGGCAGGGATCGTGTTTTCTTACTCTTGTACTCATTCAAGTGAATAGAGGGCTCTGCGCGCAGGTGTCGACGGGTGCTACTAGTGATGACGGGGACAGACGGTGGAAAAGTGTAAGAGCTTAATTCCAGAACGATCATGGCCACTAAAACCACAAGCCCTCCCTCCAAAATCAAGATTTAGACATTAGCTTTCTCATGAATGTTGGGAGCCTGGCAATTCTGCACTCCATCTAATAAGGGGAGGAGTAGCCAGTTGGAAATATGAAATGGTGTAGAATGGGAATAGAAATGATAGCTCTTCTGCGCATTTCTCTGTGGAATACTTCCAGGCCCTAACCACTTTACAACGCTGGTATGTTCAATACTGAACTTACAAGTAAATCCCTATCAGCGATGAATTCAGTCCCCTCCATACTGCACTGGGGTCAACTCCAAGTCATCAAGTCTGGCAACCTGCTGGCAGTTTCTGTGGAAGAGCCATACATCAAAGAGGCATAACAACTGAGGTGGTCTGCCCAGGTCAGCGTGGCGGGAAACCTACAGGGTAATGGTTCAACGAGATAACCTGGTCCCACATTACAATAACTGTGGTATTGGTGAAGCACTTACTGCATGCCAGGCACTCTACTAAGCACCCAGGTGGATACAAGCAAATGGGGATGGAGACAGTCCCTATCCCAATCAATCAATCATATTTATTGAGCGCTTACTGTATCCCACATGGGGCTCACAGTCAAAGTAGAAGGGAGAACTGCTAATGAACCCCCCATTATGCAGATGAAGGACCTGAGGCACAGGGGAGTTTCTTGCGGGTACACAGTGGTCTTGAGATTATATACCCAGGCCCGTGCTCTTTCCACTAGGCCTGGTTGCTTCTCTAGAGCAGGAAGTGTGTGTGGCACAGGGACTGCCCAACTGAATTACCACGGATCGATCCCATAATACACAATTATTCTTACTCTTGGCTTGTTCCACCTCTTGCCCTCCAGTTTTCGTGGCACTGAACATTTTAAACACCCCCGTGATTCCCCTGGCCTGGATTGCCTTCCCTCCACACAACCGCCAAGCTAGCTCTCTTCCTTCTTCAAAGCCCTACTGAGAGCTCACCTCCTCCAGGAGGCCTTCCCAGACTGAGCCCCCTTTTTACTCTCCTCCTCCCCATCCCCCCCAGCCCTACCTCCTTCCCCTCATGCACTTAGTACAGTGCTCTGCACACAGTAAGCGTTCAATAAATACGACTGAATGAATGAAGGACCAAAAAACAGAGTTTCTTGGAAACACGTTTAACTGCACCTCTTCAGTAAGCCCAGGAAAGATGCTCACCTTGACTTTTGCTTCTCAAAAGACTTGATGTGGTTGTACCAACGGAGGGCATGGTACAAATCCGCAGGTGGCGGGCCAGAGACGGCTTCAAACACTGCGATATCTGCCTGGGAAGGCACGTACCTGTAGACGAAGCAGAGAGCCATGAGGAACATACAACAACTTTAGATGCAAGCAGTTAATGCAAACTACAGGCTGGGAAACACCCCTGCCCCCCACCCCACAACGGGTGAGTTTCGCAGGAAATCCCAGATTAGGCTGTGATATTGCACTCACACCACCTAGTCAGTCAGTTGTATCAAATGAGGATTCATTGTGTGCAGAGCACTGTACTATTGTGCTTGGGGGAATACAAAGTACCAGTTATTAGTCACTCATTCAAGCGCTCAATAAATACGATTGAATGAGTGAATATAATAATTGTGGTATTTGTTAAAGCACTTCGTGCCAGGCACTGTAAGCACTAGAGTGGCTGTGAGTAAATCAGGTCGGACAGTCCCCGTCCCACGTGTAATAATAATGTTATCTGTTGAGCGCTTATTATGTGCCATGCACTGTTCTAAGCTCTGGGGTAGGTACAAGGTAATGAGGTTGTCCCAGGTGGGGCTCACAGTCGTAATCCCCATTTTACAGATGAGGTGACTGAGGCCAGGAGATGCTCCAGTCCCCATAGCAGATAAGCAGCAGGGTCAGGATTAGAACCCAGGACCTGCTGACTCCCAGGCTCAAGGTCTATCCACTACTCCAGGCTGCTGCTTAGACCTCCTCACAGACCGCTCGTGATTTCTTCCCAGCCTCAGTACAAAGCAGATCCCCACACTCCTCCACTTATCAAGCAATGGTATTTAGCAGCATGGAATAGGGGACTGAGCCTGGGCCCGGGATCCAAAAGGCCAGGGCTTCTAAACTTGGCTCTGCTACTTGTCTGCTTTGTGACCTTGGGCAAGTCACTTAACTTCTCTGGGCCTCAGTTCCCTCATCTGTAAAATGGGGATGAAGACTGTGAGCCCCCGGTGGGACAACCTGATCACCTTATATTCATTCATTCAATCATATTTACTGAGTGCTTACTGTGTGCAGAGCACTGTACTAAGTGCTTGGAAAGTACACTTCAGCAACAGAGACAATCCCTACCCAACAATGGGCTCATAGTCTAGAAGGGGGGAGACAGACAACAAAACAAAACAAATAGACAGGTGTCCATACAATCAAAACAGATAATAATAGTAAGGATGGTACTTGTTAAGTGCTGGGATAGATACAAGGTCATCAGGTTGTCCCATGTGGGGCTCACGGTCTTAATCCCCATTTTACAGATGAGGTCACTGAGACACAGAGAAGCTAAGTGACTTGCCCAAAGTCACACAGCTGACAGAGCAGGAATTAGAACCCACAACTTCTGACTCCCCAGCCTGGGCTCTTTCCACTAAGCCACGCTGCTTCTCGAAATAGAGAAATAGAATTATAGGTGTATATATACACCTATCTACCTAGAGAAGCGGCGTGGCTCAATAGAATGAGCCTGGGCTGAGGAGTCAGAGGTCATGGGTTCTAATCCCGGCTCCGCCACTTGTCAGCTGTGTGACTTCGGACAAGTCTGGCTCAGTGGAAAGAGCACGGGCTTTGGAGTCAGGTCATGGGTTCGAATCCCAGCTCTGCCAACATGTCTGCTGTGTGACCTTGGGCAAATCACTTCTCGGAGCCTCAGTTACCTCATCCGTAAAATGGGGATGAAGACTGTGAGCCCCACACGGGACAACCTGATCACCTTGTATACCCCCAGCGCTTAGAACAATGCTTTGCACATAGTAAGCGCTTAACAAATGCCATTTTTTTTTTTCCTCTGGGCCTCAGTGACTTCACCTGTAAAATAGGGATTAAAGTGTTAGCCCCACATGGGACAGCCTGATTACCCTGTATCTCCCCCAGCGCTCAGAACAGTACTTGGCACACATTAAGCACTTAATATCATTGTTATTATTATTACCTACCACAGCACTCAGCACAGTGCCTGGCACATAGTAAGCACTTAACACATGGGTTCTAATCCCCGCTCCACCACTTGCCAGCTGTGTGACCTTGGGCAGGTTACTTCACTTCTCTGGGCCTCAGTTCCCTCATCTGCAAAATGGGGTTGAAGACTGTGAGCCCCAAATGGGACAACCTGATCACCTTGTATAATAATGATGGCATTTGTTAAGCGCTTACTATGCGCCAAGCACGGTTCTAGGCACTGGGGAGGATACAAGGTAATGAGGTTGTCCCCCGTGAGGCTCAGTCTTAATCCCCATTTTCCAGATGAGGGAACTGAGGCAAAGAGAAGTTAAGTGACTTGCTCAAAGTCACACAGCTGACAAGAGGTGGAGCCGGGATTAGAACCCACGACTCCGACTCCCAATCCCGCGCTCTTTCCACTGAGCCACACTGCTTCTCACCTTGTATTCCCCCCTCAGCGCTTAGAACAGTGCTCGGCACACAGTAAGCGCTTAATAATAATGTTGATATTTGTTAAGTGTTATCTATGTGCCAAGCACTATTCTAAGCTTTGGGGTAGAGACAGGGTAATCAGGTTGTCCCACGGGGGGGGGCTCAGTCTTAATCCCCACTTCCAGATGAGGTCACTGAGGCACCAAGAAGTGACACAGCTGACAAGTGGTGGAGCCGGAACTTGAACCCACAACCTCTGACTCCTAAACCCGGGCTCCATAATGATGATGGCATTTGTTAAGCGTTTACTATGTGTGGAGCACTGTTATAAGCGCTGGGGAGGTTACAAGGTGATCAGGTTGTCCCACGGGGGGCTCACAGTCTTCACCCCCACTTCACAGATGAGGTGACTGAGGTCCAGAGAAGGGAAGTGACCCACCAAAGTCACACAGCTGGCAAGTAGCGGAGGCGGGATTTGAACCCATTCGTTCATTCAATCGTATTTATTGAGCGCTTACTGTGTGCAGAGCACTGGACTAAGCGCTTGGGAAGTCCAAGTTGGCAACAGATAGAGACAGTCCCTACCCAATAGCGGGCTCACAGTCCTCTGACTCCCACCGAGCCACGCTGCTTCTCCATACTGTAACAGTAATAATAATGGCATTTATTAAGCGCTTACTAGGTGCAAAGCACTGTTGTAAGTGCTGGGGAGGTTACAAGGTGATCAGGTTGTCCCACTCAGGGCTCAGTGTTCATCCCCATTTTACAGATGAGGGAACTGAGGCATAAAGAAGGCAAGTGACTTGCCCAAAGTCACACAGCTGACAAGTGGTGGGATTTGAACCCATTCATTCAATCATTTATTGAGCGCTTACTGGGTGCAGAGCACTGTACTAAGCGCTTGGGAAGTCCAAGTTGGCAACATATAGAGACGGTTCCTACCCAACAGCAGGCTCACAGTCCTCCGACTCCCACAGAGCCACGCTGCTTCTCCATTCCGTAATAGTAATAATAATGGCACTTACTAAGCGCTTGCTATGTGCAAAGCACCGTTGTAAGCGCTGGGGAGGTTACAAGGTGATCAGGTTGTCCCATGGGGGGCTCACAGTCTTCATCCCCACTTTACAGATGAGGTGACTGAGGCCCAGAGAAGGGAAGTGACTTGCCCAAAGTCACACAGCTGGCAAGTGGCGGGATTTGAACCCATTCGTTCAACCGTATTTATTGAGCGCTTACTGTGTGCAGAGCACTGGACTAAGCGCTTGGGAAGTACAAGTTGGCAACAGACAGAGACGGTCCCTACCCAACAGCGGGCTCACAGTCCTGACTCCCACCGAGCCACGCTGCTTCTCCATACCGTAACAGTAATAATGGCATTTATTAAGCGCTTACTACGTGCAAAGCACTGCTGTAAGCGCTGGGGAGGTTACAAGGTGATCAGGTTGTCCCACGGGGGGGGGGGGGGGGGGGGGGGTGCTCACAGTCTTCATCCCCATTCTACAGATGAGGTGACTGAGGCCCAGAGAAGGGAAGTGACTTGTGTAAAATCACACTGCTAAGTGGCAGAGCTGGGATTTGAATCCATGACCTCTGACTCCCACCGAGCTACGCTGCGTCTCCATCCCGCAATAGTAATAATAACGGCAATTATTAAGCGCTTACTATATGCAAAGCACTGTTGTAAGCACTGGGGAGGTTACAAGGTGATCAGGTTGTCCCACTATGGGGGCTCAGTCTTCATCCCCACTTTACAGATGAGGTGACTGAGGCCCAGAGAAGGGAAGTGACTTGTCCAAAGTTACACGGCTGACAAGTGGCGGGATTTGAACCCATTCATTCATTCAATCGTATTTATTGAGCGCATACTGTGTGCAGAGCACTGGACTAAGCATTTAGGAAGTCCAAGCTGGCAACATATAGAGACGGTCCCTACCCAACAGCGGGCTCACAGTCCTCTGACTCCTGAGCCACGCTGCTTCTCCATACTGTAACAGTATTAATAATGGCATTTATTAAGCGCTTACTAGGTGCAAAGCACTGTTGTAAGTGCTGGGGAGGTAACAAGGTGATCAGGTTGTCCCACGGGGGGCTCACGGTCTTCATCCCCATTTTACAGATGAGGTGACTGAGGCCCAGAGAAGGGAAGTGACTTGCCCAAAGTCACACAACTGACAGTTGGCAGAGCCGGAATTTGAACCCGTGACCTTTGTGAAGTGTTCTATATTTTCCTATGTATTTTATTTTGTTAGTACGTTTTGTTGTCTGTCTCCCCCTTCTAGACTGTGAGCCCACTGTCGGGTAGGGACCGTCTCTAGATGTTGCCAACTTGTCCTTCCCAAGCGCTTAGTCCAGTACTCTGCACACAGTAAGCGCTCAATAAATACGATTGAATGAGTGAATATTCATCCATTTTATTTTGTTAACATGTTTTGTTGTCTGCCTCCCCCTTCTAGACTGTGAGCCCGCTGTAGGGTAGGGACCGTCTCTATGTTGCCAACTTGTACTTCCCAAGCGCTTAGTCCAGTGCTCTGCACACAGTAAGCGCTCAATAAATACGACCCAATGAATGAATGACCGTCTCTAGATGTTGCCAACTTGTACTTCCCAAGCGCTTAGTCCAGTGCTTTGCACACAGTAAGCGCTCAATAAATACGATCGAATGAATGAATATTTATATAATTTTATTTTAATATGTTTAGTTTTGTTGTCTGCCTCCCCCTTCTAGACTTTGAGCCTGTTGTTGGGTAGGGACCGGTTCTAGATGTTGCCAACTTGTACTTCCCAAGCGCTTAGTCCAGTGCTCTGCACACAGTAAGCGCTCAATAAATACGATTGAATGAATGACCGTCTCTCTATGTGGCCAACTTGTACTTCCCAAGCGCTTAGTCCAGTGCTCTGCACAGTAAGCGCTCAATAAATACGATCGAATGAATGAATGACCGTCTCTCTATGTGGCCAACTTGTACTTCCCAAGCGCTTAGTCCAGTGCTCTGCACACAGTAAGCGCTCAATAAATACAAATGCCCTCCCTCTGCCCACCCGCCAAGCCAGCTCTCTTCCTCCCTTCAAGGCCCTACTGAGAGCTCACCTCCTCCAGGAGGCCTTCCCAGACTGAGCCCCTTCCTTCCTCTCCCCCTCGATCCCCCCATCTTACCTCCTTCCCTTCCCCACAGCACCTGTATATATGTACATATTTATTATTCTATTTATTTATTTTACTTGCACATATCTATTTATTTTACTTTGTTAGTATGTTTGGTTTTGTTCTGTCTCCCCCTTTTAGACTGTGAGCCCACTATTGGGTAGCGACCGTCTCTAGATGTTGCCAACGTCTACTTCCCAAGCGCTTAGTCCAGTGCTCTGCACACAGCAAGCGCTCAATAAATACGATCGAATGAATGAACGACCGTCCTCTATGTGGCCAACTTGTAGTTCCCAAGCGCCTAGTCCAGTGCCCTGCACACAATAAGCGCTCAATAAATACGATTGAATGAGTGAATGATAATGAATGAATGACCGCCTCTAGATGTTGCCAACTTGTAGCTCCCAAGCACTTAGTCCAGTGCTCTGCACACGGTAAGCGCTCAATAAATAGGATCGAATGAATGAATGACCGTCTATGTGGCCAACTTGTAGTTCCCAAGAGCCTAGTCCAGTGATCCGCACACAGTAAGCGCTCAATAAATACAATTGATTGATTGATAGATAATGAATGACCGTCTCTAGATGTGGCCAACTTGTAGTTCCCAAGAGCCTAGTCCAGTGCTCCGCACACAGTAAGCACTCAATAAATACGATTGATTGATTGATTGATAATGAATGAATGACCGTCTCTAGATGTGGCCGACTTGTAGTTCCCAAGCGCTTAGTCCAGTGCTCCGCACACAGCAAGCGCTCAATAAATACGATCGAATGAATGAATGACCGTCTATGTGGCCAACTTGTAGTTCCCAAGAGCCTAGTCCAGTGCTCCGCACACAGTAAGCGCTCAATAAATACAATTGATTGATTGATTGATAATGAATGACCGTCTCTAGATGTGGCCGACTTGCAGTTCCCAAGCGCTTAGTCCAGTGCTCCGCACACAGAAAGCGCTCAATAAATACGACTGATTGATTGATAATGAATGAATGAATGACCGTCTCTAGATGTTGCCAACTTGTAGTTCCCAAGCGCTTAGTGCAGTGCACCGCACACAGCAAATGCTCAATAAATACGATCGAATGAATGAATGACCGTCTCTCTATGTGGCCAACTTGTAGTTCCAAGCGCTTAGTCCAGTGCTCCGCACACAGCAAGCGCTCAATAAATACGATCGAATGAATGGATGACCGTCTCTAGATGTGGCCAACGTGTAGTTCCCAAGAGACTAGTCCAGTGCTCCGCACACAGTAAGCGATACGATTGATTGAGATTGATAATGAATGAATGAATGACCGTCTCTAGATGTTGCCAACTTGTAGTTCCCAAGCGCTTAGTCCAGTGCTCCGCACACAGTAAGCGCTCAATAAATACGATTGATTGATAATGAATGAATGAATGACCGTCTCTCGATGTGGCCGACTTGTAGTTCCCAAGCGCTTAGCGCAGTGCTCCGCACACAGTGAGCGCTCAATAAATACGATTGATTGATTGATAATGAATGAATGACCATCTCTCGATGTGGCCGACTTGTAGTTCCCAAGCGCTTAGTGCAGTGCTCCGCACACAGCAAGCGCTCAATAAATACGATCGAATGAATGAATGACCGCCTCTTGATGTTGCCAACTTGTAGTTCCCAAGCGCTTAGTCCAGTACTCCGCACACAGTAAGCGCTCACTAAATACGATCGAATGAATGAATGACCGTCCTCTATGTGGCCAACCTGTAGTTCCCAAGCGCCTAGTCCAGTGCCCTGCACACAGTAAGCGCTCAATAAATACGACTGAATGAGTGAATGATAATGAATGAATGACCGCCTCTAGATGTTGCCGACTTGTAGCTCCCAAGCGCTTAGTCCAGTGCTCTGCACACGGTAAGCGCTCAATAAATAGGATCGAATGGATGAATGACCGTCTCTCTATGTTGCCGACTTGTAGTTCCCAAGCGCTTAGTGCAGTGCTCTGCGCACAGTAAGCGCTCAATACGATCGAATGAATGACCGTCTCTAGATGTGGCCGACTTGTAGTTCCCAAGCGCTTAGTGCAGTGCTCCGCACACAGCAAGCGCTCAATAAATACGATTGATTGATAATGAATGACCGTCTCCAGATGTGGCCAACTTGTAGTTCCCAAGCGCTTAGCGCAGTGCTCCGCACATAGCAAACGTTCAATAAATACGATTGATTGATTGATTATGAATGAATGACCGTCTCTAGATGTTGCCAACTTGTAGTTCCCAAGAGCTTAGTCCAGTGCTCCGCACACAGTAAGCGCTCAATAAATACGACTGATTGATTGATAATGAATGAATGACCGTCTCTAGATGTGGCCGACTTGTAGTTCCCAAGCGCTTAGTGCAGTGCTCCGCACACAGCAAGCACTCAATAAATACGATTGAGTGATTGATAATGAATGAATGACCGTCTCTAGATGTGGCCGACTTGTAGTTCCCAAGCGCTTAGTCCAGTGCTCCGCACACAGCAAGCGCTCAATAAATACGATCGAATGAATGAATGACCGTCTCTAGATGTGGCCAACGTGTAGTTCCCAAGAGCCTAGTCCAGTGCTCCGCACACAGTAAGCGCTCAATAAATACGATTGATTGATAATGAATGATTGACCGTCTCTAGATGTTGCCAACTTGTAGTTCCCAAGCGCTTAGCGCAGTGCTCCGCACACAGTAAGCGCTCAATAAATACGATTGATTGATTGATTGATAATGAATGAATGACCGTGTCCAGATGTGGCCGACTTGTAGTTCCCAAGCGCTTAGCGCAGTGCTCCGCACACAGCAAGCGCTCAATAAATACGATCGAACGAATGAATGACCGTCTCTCTATGTGGCCAACTTGTAGTTCCCAAGCGCTTAGTGCAGTGCTCCGCACACAGCAAGCGCTCAATAAATACGATCGAATGAATGAATGACCGTCTCTCTATGTGGCAAACTTGTACTTCCCAAGCGCTTAGTCCAGTGCTCCGCGCACAGCAAGCGCTCAATAAATACGATCGAATGAATGAATGACCGTCTCTCGATGTGGCCGACTTGTAGTTCCCAAGCGCTTAGCGCAGTGCTCCGCACACAGCAAGCGCTCAATAAATACGATCGAATAAATGAATGACCGTCTATGTGGCCAACTTGTAGTTCCCAAGAGCCTAGTCCAGTGCTCCGCACACAGTAAGCGCTCAATACGATTGATTGATAATGAATGAATGAATGACCGTCTCTCGATGTGGCCGACTTGTAGTTCCCAAGCGCTTAGCGCAGTGCTCCGCACACAGAAAGCGCTCAATAAATACGACTGATTGATTATGAATGAATGAATGACCGTCTCTAGATGTTGCCAACTTGTAGTTCCCAAGCGCTTAGCGCAGTGCTCCAAACACAGTAAGCGCTCAATAAATACGATTGATTGATTGATAATGAATGAATGACCGTCTCCAGATGTGGCCGACTTGTAGTTCCCAAGCGCTTAGCGCAGTGCTCCGCACACAGCAAGCGCTCAATAAATACGATTGATTGATTGATAATGAATGAATGACCATGTCCAGATGTGGCCGACTTGTAGTTCCCAAGCGCTTAGCGCAGTGCTCTGCACACAGGAAGCGCTCAATAAATGCGACTGAATGAATGAAAGGCCCGCGCTCTTTCCCCTGGGCCACGCGCGCGCGTGCGCGCCCCGCCCCACTCGCGGTGCGCCGCTGGGGCCGTTCTTCCCCCGGCCGGGAGGGGGCGCCCTCCGCCTCCCGCCGGGGCCGCTGCACCCCCCGAGGGCTGGGGGACGCGCCCCATCCGCCGCCGCCGCCCTCACCCCTCGATGTAGCTCTTGTCCGCCAGGAAGTCATTGAGGAGCTGCAGGCCCAACGGGGACTTGAGGTCTCCGAAGCCCATGGCGGCGGCGGCGGCGGGGGGCGATGAAGATGGAGGGGAGGTTGGGCACGGTCAGGAGGCAGCAGCTCCCGCACGTCCGACCACCGTCGGCGCCGCGCCGAAAAGAGCGGGTCGCGCCGCGCCGCTCGCTTATATATGCCGCGCGAGGAAGATCCCTCCGCCGCTGACAGGGAAAAGTCCCGGCTGTGCCATGCCGCTCGCTTATTTAAGCGCCTCGAGGCGGATCCCTCCGCCGCTGACAGGCCAAAGTTCCGGCTGTGCCATGCCGCTCGCTTATATAAGCCGCCGCGAGGCGGATCCCTCCGCCGCTGACAGGCCAAAGTCCCGGCTGTGCCATGCCGCTCGCTTATATAAGCCGCCGCGAGGCGGATCCCTCCGCCGCTGACAGGCCAAAGTCCCGGCTGTGCCATGCCGCTCGCTTATATAAGCCTCCGCGAGGCGGATCCCTCCGCCGCTGACAGGCCAAAGTCCCGGCTGTGCCAGGCCGCTCGCTTATATAGCCGCCGCGAGGCGGATCCCTCCGCCGCTGAGAGGGAAAAGTCCCGGCTGTTCCATGCCGCTCGCTTATATAAGCCCCCGCGAGACGGATCCCTCCGCCGCCGACAGGGCAAAGTCCCAGCCGCATCGCACCGCTCGCTTATATAGTTGCACCGCTCGCTTATATAGTCCCACCGCTGGAAGGATCCCTCCGCCGCCGACAGGGCGAAGTCCCGGTCGGCGTCTTAATCCCCATTTTACAGATGAGGTAACTGAGGCACAGGGAAGTGAAGTGACTTGTCCAAAGTCACACAGCTGACAAGGGGCGGAGCGGGATTTGAACCCACCACCTCTGACTCCCAAGCCCGGGCTCTTTCCACTGAGCCACGCTGCTTCTGGGCGCTAGGAAGTAACTGTAAGCGCTATTTAGTTAAGTAGTTAAATATTTACTTACATAGTAAGTGCTATTTATTGAGCACTTACTGTGTGCAGAGCACTGGACTAAGCGCTTGGGAAGTCCAAGTTGGCAACGTATAGGGACGGTCCCTAATAATAATAATGATGGCATTTGTTATTAATAATAATAATAACAATGGCATTTATTATTAATAATAATAATGGCATTTATTAAGCACTTACTATGTGCAAAACACTGTTCTAACTGCTAGGGAGGTTACAAGGTGATCAGGTTGTCCCACTGGGGGGGGGCTCACAGTCTTCATCCCCATTTTCCAGATGAGGGAACTGAGGCTCAGAGAAGTTAAGTGACTTGCCCAATGTCACACAGCTGACAAGTGGTGGAGTCGGGCAATTCGAACCCATGACCCCTGACTCCAAAGCCCGTGCTCTTTCCACTGAGCCACGCTGCTTCCCTACCCAACAGTGGACTCACAGTCTAGAAGGGGGGAGACAGAAAACAAAACATATTAACAAAATAAAATAAATAGAATAAATATGTACAAGTAAAATAAATAAGAGAAATATATACAAACAGACATATATATATATACAGGTGCTGTGGGGAGGGGAATAAATACGATTGAATGAATGAATGAATGAATGAATGGGTTCAAATCTCACCTCCACCACTTCAATCAATCAATCAATCGTATTTATTGAGCACTTACTATGTGCAGAGCACTGTACTAAGCGCTTGGGAAGTACAAATTGGCATCACATAGAGACAGTCCCTACCCAACAGTGGGCTCACAGTCTAAAAGGGGGAGACAGAGAACAGAACCAAACATACCAACAAAATAAAATAAGTAGGATAGAAATGTACAAGTAAAATAAATAAATAGAGTAATAAATATGTACAACCATATATACATATATACAGGTGCTGTGGGGAAGGGAAGGAGGTAAGACGGGGGGATGGAGAGGGGGACGAGGGGGAGAGGAAAGAAGGGGCTCAGTCTGGGAAGGCCTCCTGGAGGAGGTGAGCTCTCAGCAGGGCCTTGAAGGGAGGAAGAGAGCTAGCTTGGCGGATGGGCAGAGGGAGGGCATTCCAGGCCCGGGGGATGACGTGGGCCGGGGGTCGATGGCGGGACAGGCGAGAGCGAGGTACAGTGAGGAGATTAGCGGCAGAGGAGCGGAGGGTGCGGGCTGGGCTGGAGAAGGAGAGAAGGGAGGTGAGGGAGGAGGGGGCGAGGTGATGGACAGCCTTGAAGCCCAGGGTGAGGAGTTTCTGCCTGATGCGCAGATTGATCGGTAGCCATTGGAGGTTTTTGAGGACTTGTCAGAAGCCTTGAGCACTTGTCAGAAGCCCACATTATTCGCCTCTCCCACCCCCTCCAGATTCTTGTAGCCCTCATCTACTGCCCCCCCCGCCCCACCTCCAACTTCTTTAACGACTTTGACCCCTTCTTCACCTTCCTTTTCTCCTTCTCCATGCCCACTCTGATCCTCGGAGACTTCAATATCCACATGGATATCCCTGACGACTCCTCTGCCGCCCGCCTTCTATCACTCCTCGACGCTGCCAACCTCTTCCTCCACCCCACCTCGCCCACTCACCAACTTGGTCATACCCTCGACCTCATCATCTCCTACCATTGCACTGTGTCCACCCTCACCAACTCGGAAATCCCTCTCTCTGATCATAATCTTCTCACCTGCCTCCTCTCTCACACCCCTTCCCCCTGTAAATCCGTATTACTCCCTCACAGAGATCTCCGCTCTCTGGACCCCACCCATCTTTCGGAGCGCCTCACACCCCACCTCGCCGCCCTCTCCTCTCTACCCAGTCTTGATGATCAGATTACTGCTCTCAACTCTACCCTTTCTACTCAGCTAGACTCGCTCGCTCCCCTTTCCCTTCGCCGCTCTCGCACCACTAACCCACAGCCCTGGATCACTGCCACTGTCCGCCTCCTTCGCTCTTATGCTCGAGCTGCCGAACGCTGCTGGCGAAAGTCTAAACAAAATGCCAGCCTCGTTCACTTCAAGTTTATCCTTTTCTGCCTTAACTCAGCCCTCTCCTCTACCAGACAAAACTATTTCTCCTCCCTTATTGACACCCATGCCCATCACCCCCGCCAGCTCTTCCGTACATTCAACTCCCTTCTCAGGCCCCCGGTTCCTCCCCCTCCTCCTTCCCTCACCCCCAACGATCTGGCCTCCTACTTCATTAACAAAATTAAATCCATCAGGTCCGACCTCCCCAAAGTCACTCCCCCCGCTTCTCCAACCCCCCGGCTCTCAATGCTCTCCGCTACTCTCCCATCCTTCCCAGCAGTATCCTCAGAGGAGCTCTCCTCCCTGCTCTCAAGTGCTACTCCGGCCACCTGTGCTTCAGACCCCATTCCCTCTCATCTCATGAAATCTCTCGCTCCATCCCTTCTCCCCTCCTTAACTTCCATCTTCAACCGCTCACTCTCCACTGGTTCCTTCCCCTCTGCCTTCAAACATGCCCATGTCTCTCCCATCCTAAAAAAACCCTCTCTTGACCCCACCTCACCTTCTAGTTATCGCCCCATATCCCTCCTACCATTCCTTTCCAAACTCCTTGAACAAGTTGTCTACACGTGCTGCCTCGAATTCCTCAACACCAACTCTCTCCTCGACCCCCTCCAGTCTGGCTTCCGTCCCCTACATTCCACGGAAACTGCCCTCTCAAAGGTCACCGATGACCTCCTGCTTGCCAAATCCAACAGCTCCTACTCTATCCTAATCCTCCTCGACCTCTCAGCTGCCTTCGACACTGTGGCCCACCCCCTTCTCCTCAACACGCTATCTGACCTTGGCTTCACAGACTCCGTCCTCTCCTGGTTCTCCTCTGATCTCTCCGGTCGTTCATTCTCAGTCTCTTTTGCGGGCTCCTCCTCCCCCTCCCATCCCCTTACTGTGGGGGTTCCCCAAGGTTCAGTGCTTGGTCCCCTTCTGTTCTCGATCTACACACACTCCCTTGGTGACCTCATTCGCTCCCACGGCTTCAACTATCATCTTTACGCTGATGACACCCAGATCTCCATCTCCGCCCCTGCTCTCTTCCCCTCTCTCCAGGCTCGCATCTCCTCCTGCCTTCAGGACATCTCCATCTGGATGTCTGCCCGCCACCTGAAACTCAACATGTCCAAGACGGAACTCCTTGTCTTCCCTCCCAAACCCTGCCCTCTCCCTGACTTTCCCATCTCTGTTGACGGCACTACCATCCTTCCCGTCTCACAAGCCCGCAACCTTGGTGTCATCCTCGACTCCGCTCTCTCGTTCACCCCTCACATCCAAGCCGTCACCAAAACCTGCCGGTCTCAGCTCCGCAACATTGCCAAGATCCGCCCTTTCCTCTCCATCCATACCGCTACCCTGCTCGTTCAAGCTCTCATCCTATCCCGTCTGGACTACTGCATCAGCCTTCTCTCTGATCTCCCATCCTCCTGTCTCTCCCCACTTCAATCCATACTTCATGCTGCTGCCCGGATTGTCTTTGTCCAGAAACGCTCTGGGCATGTTACTCCCCTCCTCAGAAATCTCCAGTGGCTACCAATCAATCTGCGCATCAGGCAGAAACTCCTCACCCTGGGCTTCAAGGCTGTCCATCCCCTCGCCCCCTCCTACCTCACCTCCCTTCTCTCCTTCTCCAGCCCAGCCCGCACCCTCCGCTCCTCCGCCACTAATCTCCTCACCGTACCTCGTTCTCGCCTGTCCCACCATCGACCCCCGGCCCACGTCCTCCCCCGGGCCTGGAATGCCCTCCCTCTGCCCATCCGCCAAGCTAGCTCTCTTCCTCCCTTCAAGGCCTTACTGAGAGCTCACCTCCTCCAGGAGGCCCTCCCAGACTGAGCCCCTTCCTTCCTCTCCCCCTCGTCCCCCTCTCCATCCCCCCCATCTTACCTCCTTACCTTCCCCACAGCACCTGTATATATGTATATATGTTTGCACATATTTATTACTCTATTTATTTATTTTACTTGTACATATCTATTCTATTTATTTTATTTTGTTAGTGTGCTTGGTTTTGTTCTCTGTCTCCCCATTTTAGACTGTGAGCCCACTGTTGGGTAGGGACTGTCTCTATATGTTGCCGACTTGTACTTCCCAAGCGCTTAGTACAGTGCTCTGCATACAGTAAGTGCTCAATAAATACGATTTGATGATGATCGATGATGCAACCTCCCCAGCGCTTACAACAGTGCTTTGCACATAGTAAGCGCTTAATAAGTGCCATTATTATTACTATTACGGTATGGAGAAGCAGCATGGCTCCGTGGGAGTCAGAGGACTGTGAACCCACTGTTGGGTAGGGACTGTCTCTATATGTTGCCAACTTGGACTTCCCAAGCGCTTAGTCCAGTGCTTTGCACACAGTAAGCGCTCAATAAATACTGAAGGAAGGAAGGGGCGGAGGTAAGGTGGGGGGATGGGGAGGGTGAGGAAGGGGAGAGGAAGGAGGGGGCTCAGTGTGGGAAGGCCTCCTGGAGGAGGTGAGCTCTCAGTAGGGCTTTGAAGGGAGGAGGAGAGCGAGCTTGGATGTGCGGAGGGAGGGCATTCCAGGCCAGGGGGAGGATGTGGGCCAGGGGGTCGACAGCAGGTTAGTTTATAGTCTAGACGGAAACATATTAATACAAATTCATTCATTCAATCGTATTTATTGAGCGCTTACTGTGTGCAGAGCACTGGACTAAGCGCTTGGGAAGGGCAAGTCAGCAACATCTAGAGACGGTCCCTACCCAACAGTGGGCCCACAGTCTAGAAGGGGGAGACAGACAGCAATACTAAACATGTTAACAAAATAAAATGAATAAATATTCATTCAATCGTATTTATTGAGCGCTTCCTGTGTGCAGAGCACTGGACTAAGCGCTTGGGAAGGACAAGTCGGCAACATCTAGAGATGGTCCCTACCCAACAGCGGGCTCACAGGCTAGAAGGGGGAGACAGACAACAAAACAAAACATATTAACAAAATAAAATGAATAAACATTCACTCAATCGTATTTATTAAGCCATTACTGTGTGCAGAGCACTGGACTAAGCGCTTGGGAAGTCCAAGTCGGCAACATCTAGAGACGGTCCCTACCCAACAGCGGGCTCACAGGCTAGAAGAGGGAGACAGACAACAGAACATAGTAACAAAATGAAATAAATAGAATAGTAAATCTGTACAAGTAAAATAAATAGAGTAATAAATCTGTACAAACATATATCCAGGTGCTGTGGGGAGGGGAAGGAGAGGGCTCAGTCTGGGAAGGCCTCCTGGAGGAGGCGAATTAGCCGGAGAGGCGCCTTTATTCTAATCGTCGAAAAATCGTAAACAAATGTAGTGATATAAACCTCGGAGCTTTCTGGGATCATCATCATCATCAATCGTATTTATTGAGCGCTTACTATGTGCAGAGCACTGTACTAACTGCTTGGGAAGTACAAATTGGCAACATCTAGAGACAGTCCCTACCCAACAGTGGGCTCACAGTCTAAAAGGGGGAGACAGAGAACAAAACCAAACATACTAACAAAATAAAATAAATAGAACAGATATGTACAAGTAAAATAACTAAATAGAGTAATAAATATGTACAAACATATATACATATATACAGGTGCTGTGGGGAAGGGAAGGAGGTAAGATGGGGGGGATCAAAAATGATGACCGTTTAATTTGCTTTCTGAAAGCGGTCGAACACGCGGTTGGCCGAAGTCTCTATCCCATCTCTGCCAATTGTCAGCTGTGTGACTTTGGGCAAGTCACTTCACTTCTCTGGGCCTCAGTTCCCTCATCTGTAAAATGGGAATTAAGACTGTTAGCCCCCCTGTGGGACATCTACTAACCTTTGTAACCTCCCCAGCGCTTAGAACAGTGCTTTGCACATAGTAAGCGCTTAATAAATGCCATCGTTATTATTATTATTGAAGCCGGAGACTGCCGAAGTTTCTTTTGCCAGGGATTGCCGGGGACTTTTCTGGCCGGAGATTGCCGAAGTCTCCTTTGCCGGAGATTGCCAAAACCTCTTCCGGCCGGAGAATGCCGAAGCCTCCTTGTCCGGAGATGGCCGAGGCCTCCTTGTCCGAAGATTACCGAAGCCTCCTTCTCAATCAATCAATCAAATCAATCGTATTACCAATCGTATAGAGAAGCAGCGTGGCTCAGTGCAAAGAGCCCGAGCTTTGGAGTCAGAGGTCATGGGTTCAAATCCCAGCTCTGCCAATTGTCAGCTGTGTGACTTCGGGCAAGTCACTTCACTTCTCTGGGCCTCAGTTCCCTCATCTGTAAAATGGGGATTAAGACTGTGAGCCCTCTGTGGGACAACCTGATCACCTTGTAACCTCCCCAGCGCTTAGAACAGTGCTTTGCACATAGTAAGCGCTTAATAAATGCCATCATTATTATTATTATTATTATTACCGAAGCCTCCTTGTCAATCAATCAATCAATCGTATTTATTGAGCGCTTACTGTGTGCAGAGCACTGTACTAAGCGCTTGGGAAGTACAAGTTGGCAACATATAGATACAGTCCCTACCCAACAGTGGGCTCACAGTCTAAAAGGGGGAGACGGAGAACAAAACCAAAAAGATACTAACAAAATAAAATAAATAGATTAGATATGTACAAGTAAAATAAATAATAATAATAATAATAATAATAATAATAATAATAATAAATAAATAGAGAAATAAATATGTACAAACATATACACATATATACAGGTGCTGTGGGGAAGGGAAGGAGGTAAAATGAGGGTGATGGAGAGGGGGAGGAGGGGGAGAAGCAGTGTCCGGAGAAGCAGTGTGGCTCAATGGAAAGAGCCCGGGCTGTGGAATCAGAGGTCATGGGTTCAAATCCCAGCTCCGCCAATTGTCAGCTGCGTGACTTTGGGCAAGTCACTTAACTTCTCTGTGCCTCAGTGACCTCATCTGTAAAATGGGGACCGTGAGCCCCCCGTAGGACAACCTGATCACCTTGTAACCTCCCCAGTGCTTAGAACAGGGCTTTGCACATAGTAAGTGCTTAATAAATGCTCTTATTATTATTATTATTACCGAAGTCCCCTTTGCCGAAGATTGCCGAAACCTCTTGCGGCCGGAGATGACCAAAGCCTCCTTTGCCGGAGGTTGCCGAGGCCTCCTTGTCCGGAGCTTACCGAAGCCTCCTTGTCCGGAGATTGCCGAAGCCTCCTTGTCCGGAGATCGCCGAAGCCTCCTTGTCCGGAGATTACCGAAGCCTCCTTGTCCGGAGATTGCCGAAGCCTCCTTGTCCGGAGATTGCCGAAGCCTCCTTGTCCGGAGATTGCCGAAGCCTCCTTGTGCGGAGATTGCCAAAGCCTCCTTTGCCGGAGATTACCGAGGCCTCCTCGTCCGGAGATTGCCGAAGCCTCCTCGTCCGGAGATCGCCGAAGCCTCCTTTGCCGGAGGTCAGCGAGGCCTCCTTTGGCGGAGATTGCCGAAGCCTCTTCGGGCCGGAGATTACGGGAGCCCCCTCGTCCGGAGATGGCCGAACGCGGTGCGGGGGCCGGGCGCGCCGTCCGGAAATTGCCGAGTCGGCTGGCGCCATCTTGGGTGGGTGGCGGGGGCCTGCCAGCAGCAGCAGCAGCAGCAGCAGCAGCAGCAGCAGCAGCAGCAGCAGCAGCAGCCGGCGGCCTGCCCACAGGTGCCCTGCCCTGCCCTGCCCACAGGTGCCCTCCGTGGGTCGGTGCCCCCCGCGGGTCGGTGCCCACCTTGTGCCCCCCGTCGGTGGGTGAGCGGTGCCCTCGGACGAGGTAAGGAACAAGGCCTGTGGGTCCTGGCCTGCCCTTGACCCCCCCCGTTGTGTGCCCTCCTGCCCAGTCCGTGCCCTCTGTGGGCAGTGCCCGGTGCCCGGGGAGCCCGCCCACAGGAGCCAGGCACGGCCCTCACCGCTCACCTTCCCCTCCTCCTCCTCCTCCTCAAGCAGCGTGGCTCAGTGGACAGAGCCCGGGCTTTGGAGTCAGAGGTCATGGGTTCAAATCCCGCCCCTGCCAAAAGCCAGCTGTGTGACTTTGGGCGAGTCACTTCACTTCTCTGGGCCTCAGTGACCTCATCTGTCAAATGGGGATGAAGACTGTGAACCCCCCGTGGGGTTATTTTTTACTCTGTTTATTTTTTTTATTTGTACATATCTATTCTATTTATTTTATTTTGTTAGTATGTTTTGGTTTTGTTCTCCGTCTCCCCCTTTTAGACTGTGAGCCCACTGTTGGGTAGGGACTGTCTCTAGATGTTGCCAATTTGGACTTCCCAAGCGCTTAGTACAGTGCTCTGCACACAGTAAGCGCTCAATAAATACGATTGATGGTGATGATGACAACCGGGTCACTTTGTAACCCCTCCAGCGCTTAGAACGGTGCTTTGCACATAGTAAGCGCTTAATAAACGCCATTATTATTATTATTATTAAGCAGCGGGGCCCGTTCTCGCCTGTCCCGCCATCGACCCCGGGCCGGGAATGCCCTCCCTCTGCCCATCCGCCAAACTAGCTCTCTTCCTCCCTTCAAGGCCCTGCTGAGAGCTCACCTCCTCCAGGAGGCCTTCCCACACTGAGCCCCTTCCTTCCTCTCCCCCTCGTCCCCCTCTGCATCCCCCCCATCATCATCATCATCATCATCAATCGTATTTATTGAGCGCTTACTATGTGCAGAGCACTGTACTAAGCGCTTGGGAAGTACAAATTGGCAACACATAGAGACAGTCCCTACCCAACAGTGGGCTCACAGTCTAAAAGGGGGAGACAGAGAACAAAACCAAACATACTAACAAAATAAAATAAATAGAATAGATATGTACAAGTTAAATAAATAAATAAATAGAGTAATAAATATGTACAAACATATAGGCATATATCCAGGTGCTGTGGGGAAGGGAAGGAGGTAAGAAGGGGGGGATGGAGAGGGGGACGAGGGGGAGAGGAAGGAAGGGGCTCAGTCTGGGAAGGCCTCCTGGAGGAGGTGAGCTCTCAGCAGGGCCTTGAAGGGAGGAAGAGAGCTAGCTTGGCGGAGGGGCAGAGGGAGGGCATTCCAGGCCCGGGGGATGACGTGGGCCGGGGGTCGATGGCGGGACAGGCTAGAACGATGTACGGTGAGGAGATTAGCGGCGGAGGAGCGGAGGGTGAGGGCTGGGCTGGAGAAGGAGAGAAGGGAGGTGAGGTAGGAGGGGGCCAGGGGATGGACAGCCTTGAAGCCCAGGGTGAGGAGTTTCTGCCTGATGCGCAGATTGATCGGTAGCCACTGGAGATTATTGAGGAGGGGAGTAATATGCCCAGAGTGTTTCTGGACAAAGATAATCCGGGCAGCAGCATGAAGTATGGATTGAAGTGGAGAGAGACACGAGGATGGGAGATCAGAGAGAAGGCTGATGCAGTAGTCCAGACGGGATAGGATGAGAGCTTGAACGAGCAGGGTAGCGGTTGGGATGGAGAGGAAAGGGCGGATCTTGGCAGTGTTGTGGAGCCGAGACCGGCAGGTTTTGGTGACGGCTTGGATGTGAGGGGTGAAGGAGAGAGCGGAGTCGAGGATGACACCAAGGTTGCGGGCTTGTGAGACGGGAAGGATGGTAGTGCCGTCAACAGAGATGGGAAAGTCAGGGAGAGGACAAGGTTTGGGAGGGAAGACAAGGAGCTCAGTCTTGGACATGTTGAGCTTTAGGTGGCGGGCAGACATCCGGATGGAGATGTCCTGAAGGCAGGAGGAGTTGCGAGCCTGGAGAGAGGGGGAGAGAGCAGGGGCAGAGATGTAGATCTGGGTGTCATCAGCGTAGAGATGATAGTTGAAGCCGTGGGAGCGAATGAGGTCACCAAGGGAGTGCGTGTAGATCGAGAACAGAAGGGGACCAAGCACTGAACCTTGGGGAACCCCCACAGTGAGAGGATGGGAGGGGGAGGAGGAGCCTGCAAAAGACACTGAGAAAGAACGGCCCGGAGAGGTAAGAGGAGAACCAGGAGAGGACGGAGTCAGTGAAGCCAAGGTCAGATAGCGTGTTGAGGAGAAGGGGGGGGTCCACAGTGTCGAAGGCAGCTGAGAGGTCGAGGAGGATTAGGACGGAGTATGAGCCGTTGGATTTGGCAAGCAGGAGGTCATTGGTGACCTTTGAGAGCGCAGTTTCCGTGGAATGTAGGGGACGGAAGCCAGACTGGAGTCCCAATGAGCCCCACTTGGGACAACCTCGTTACTTTGTATCTACCCCCATGCTTAGAACAGTGCTTGGCACATGATGGTGGTACTTGTTAAGCACTTACTATGAGCCACACACTGTTCTAAGTGCTGGGGAGGATACAAGGTGATCAGGTTGTCCCATGTGGGGCTCATTCTTAATCCCCATTTTACAGCTGAGGGAACTGAGGCCCAGAGAAGTTGTGACTTAATAATAATAATGGTATTTATTAACTGCTTACTATGTACAAAGCACTGTTCTAAGCGCAGGGGAGGTTACAAGGGGATCAGGTTGTCCCACAGGGGGCTCACAGTCTTAATCCCCATTTTACAGACGAGGGAACTGAGGCACAGAGAAGTGAAGTGACTTGCCCAAAGTCACATAGCTGACATTTGGTAGAGCGGAAATTCGAACCCATGACCCCAGACTCCAAAGCCCGTGCTCTTTCCACTGAGCCACGCTGCTTCACTTGCCCAAAGGCACTCAGCGATTAACAAATTCTGCCTGGGAGTCAGTCCTACTTAACGGGCGGAGAAAGTGTCTGCTAATTCTGTTTTATTGTGCTCTCCCAAGCGCTTAGTACAGTGCTCTGCAAAGGTGAAGCACTCAGTAAAAACCACTGATTGTGAGCCCCATATGGGACGGGGACTGTGTCCAACCTGTCAAGTATCCACAGCAGTGCTTACAACAGTGCTTGGCACACAATAAGTGCTTAACAAATACAATAATAATGATAATATTATTATCTATGTATATGTCTGTACATATTTATTATTCTATTTATTTATGTATTTTACTTGTACATATCTATTCTATTTATTTTATTTTGTTAGTACGTTTGGTTTTGTTCTCTGTCTCCCCCTTTTAGACTGTGAGCCCACTGTCGGATAGGGACTGTCTCTATATGTTGCCAACTTGTACTTCCCAAGCGCTTAGTCCAGTGCTCTGCACACAGTAAGCGCTCAATAAATACGATTGATTGATTGATTGATAATAATACTAATGCCTGCAACCTGCCTCCTCCCCTCAGCACCTTCCAGCGATTTTTATTCCTCACCCAGTCATCGTGCCCTTCGGTACCCCCATTTTAGAGATGGGGAAACTGAGGCACAGAGAAGTCCCAGCGCATAGGAGCTGAAGCTGGGACTCGAGCTTTATGCCCACAGGGACATTAACAACCTTATAAATACAAACAGAATGAAGGCCCGGCTTCTTATCTGGCATGTTTACAACTGTAGACAGGGAAAATCAGATGAATAAATCAGGAGCAATTCATTTCCAGATCAGTTGTCCTTAATCCAAGATGTTGTTAGAGATATAAGAAAGAAAACATATGGTACTTGAGGCCTTTATATTTTTTAGTGGATTTGTGGTCACTGGGAGTCAGGAATAGATCTATAATTTTATTTATTTTAGTGATATTGACGACGCCTGTCTACTTTCGTTGTCCGTCGCCCCCTTCTAGACTGTGAGCCCATTGTAGGGTGGGGATTGTCTCTGTTGCCAAATTGTACTTTCCAAGCGCTTAGTACAGTGCTCTGCACACAGTAAGCGCTCAATAAATACACTTGAGTGAATATCAATTTTTTTTTTGATTGGCACAATTGATTTCTTTCTCCCAATATATTGCAAAGTAGAGGGCAGGAACCGTGTCTCTGGTACAATGCCCTGCCCACAGCTGCTCAATTCATGTTGTTAGTTTTGGAATCTCAATCCATTGTATTTATTGAACGCTTCTTGTGCGCAGAGCTCTGTATAAAGCGCTTGGGAGAGCACTATACAACGGAGTTGGTAGATAGGATCCCCACCCACATGGAGCTTACAGTCCTCAGGGAGTGATGGATGAGCCTCAGGCCTCAGTTTCCCAGACCAAGAAACTCCATGGAGGAATTGATTACTGTGCTAGTGGCAGCACTATTAGTACTTTCTCTGCTCCTCCTCATCACTGTGACTCCCTCCTTCTGCTCTACCCCTCTCCCCACCCCACAGCATTTGTGTATATTAGTAGTACATATTTATTATTTGGTTTATTAATGATGTGTATACATATATAATTCTATTTATTTACCTTGATGCTATTGATTCCTGGCTACTTGTTGTCTGTCTCCCCCCTTCTAGACTGTGAGCCCTTTGTTGGGTAAGGATTGTCTCTGTTTTTTGCCGAATTGTACTTTCCAAGCGCTTAGTACAATGCTGTAGCACACAGTAAGACCTCAATAAATATGATTTGCAGCGTGGCATAGTGGAAAGAGCACAGGCTTTGGAGTCAGAGGTCATGGGTTTTAATTCCAGCCCTGCCACTTGTCAGCTATGTGACTTTGGGCAAGTCACTTCACTTCTCTGTGCCCCAGTTACCTCATCTGTAAAATGGGGATTAAGACTGTGAGCCCCATATGGGACTACCTGATTACCTTGTGTCTTCCCCAGCGCTTAGAACAGTGCTCAGCACATAGTAAACGCTTAACAAATGCCATTATTATTATTATTATGAATGAGTACTCCTCCCTCGCTCAGTGAATAGTATTTAGTGAACCCCTACTGTGCGCAGAGATTATTCTCAGCACTTGGGAAAGTGCAATAGAGCTAGTAATAATAATTGTGCTATTTCATTCATTCATTCAATCGTATTTATTGAGCACTTACTGTGTGCAGAGCACTGTACTAAGCGCTTGGGAGGTACAGGTTGGCCACATATGTGCAAAAAGCACTGTTCTAAGGCTGGGGAGGATCCTCAGGATCCCCTCCCCATCCCCCCTACTTTACCTCCTTCCCCTCCCCACAGCACCTGTATATATATATGCATGTGTATATATATATTTGTACATATTTATTACTCTATTTTATTTGTGCATATTTATTCTATTTATTTTATTTTGTTAATATGTTTTGTTGTCTGTCTCCCCCTTCTAGACTGTGAACCCGCCGTTGGGTAGGGACCGTCTCTATATGTTGCCAACTTGTACTTCACAAGGGCTTAGTACAGTGCTCAGCACACAGTAAGCGCTCAATAAATACAATTGAATGAATGAATGAACATATAGAGACGGTCCCTACCCAACAGCGGGCTCACAGTCTAGAAGGGGGAGACAGACAAGAAAACAAAACATATTAACAAAATAAAATAAATAGAATAAATATGTACAAGTAAAATAGAGTAATGAATATGTACAAATATGCTGTTTGTTAATAAGCTACTGTGCCGAGCATTGTACTTAGTGCTTTGGTATATACGAGATAATCCGCTTGGAATTATCCGCATCCCTCCACATCAGTAGTAATTATTGAGCACTTACTGTGTGCAGAGTTTGGGAGACTGTATGAAGTGCTAATGCTATATGAGGCTCACATTTTAAGAGCGAGGGACAACTGATATTTAATCTCCCTCCTACAAATGAGGAAACGGAGACACAGGGAAACTAAGTGACTTTTTTAAGGCATTTGTTAAGTGCTTACTTTGTGACAGGCAATGTACTGAGCGCTGTAGAAGATACAGTCTTCTTACCCAAGGTCACGCGTCGGACAGGTGCCAGAATCCGGATTAAAACCATGATTGCCTGTGCACTTTTCACCAGGCCGCACTGCTTCTCTTAGATCCGATCCGTGAAGGAGCTTACAGTCCAACCGGGAAGTCAGGCGCTGAAATAAATTTCAAGTAGGGAAAGGAACAGAGTTTAACATTATATAAGTGCTCTTGGGTGAGGGGGTTGAGTAACTGCCTGAACAGTTAGAGGATAAGCAGTAGGGAGGGAAATGTAACAGGAGGATGCGAGGTTATTCAGGGCTTTCTGGAGGAGATAGTATTTAAGTAGGGTTTTGAATCAATCAATCAGTCGTATTTATTGAGCGCTTACTGTGTGCAGAGCAATAGTATTTAAGTAGGGTTTTGAATTAATCAATCGTATTTATTGAGTGCTTACTGTGTGCAGAGCATCATCATCATCATCAATCATATTTATTGAGCGCTTACTATGTGCAGAGCACTGTACTAAGCGCTTGGGAAGTACAAATCGGCAACATATAGAGACAGTCCCTACCCAACATTGGGCTCACAGTCTAAAAGGGGAAGACAGAGAACAAAACCAAACGTACTAACAAAATAAAATAAATAGAATAGATATGTACAAGTAAAATAAATAAATAAATAAATAGAGTAATAAATATACATATATGCAGGTGCTGTGGGGAAGGGAAGGATTGTATTATTGTATTATTATTACAATACAACAATAAACAGACACATTCCAGAATGCAGAAGTAGAGAAAAAAGTGGTCTGCCAGATAAAGAGCGGAAGGGAGTTCCAGTCCAGAGACGAGCAGTGAGGGGAAATGCCTCCTCTCCTTCCTAATTAGATCGCGAACCTCAAGAAGGGCAGAGACCCGTGTCCAACCTGCGTATCTTGTATCTACCCCCCTGTGCTTCGGTCAGCGTTTGGTCCTTAATAAGCGTTTCACGAACTGTACTGTTACTATTCATTTTATTATTATGTGACTTGCCCAAGGTGTCACAGCAGGGAACTCCTGCTGGAGTCGGGATTAGAATCTAGGACTGTGGATTCATGGACCTACGCTCCTTCCACCAGGCCAGCTGCTGCTCTGAAAGAAAACAACAGACTTTTAAAATTTAAGTTGACATTTTATATGGCATATATCAAAATTCTGAGGCAGGCTTTTGGGGTGACTGGTCTAGCTTACTGGGCAGATCTATGTGGCTGCTCTCAAAATGCAACTAGCAAGAAACCATGCCTTGCAGCTGCTGGGTCAGCCCCCGAATCTAACGTGCTAGGCTGTGAGCTACTTAGGCAAGGATCGGGTCTACTGGTTCTGCTGTACTCTCCCAAGCGCTTAGTATGGTGCTCCAAACACAGTAAGCGCTCAGTAAATACCAGTGATTGATTGGGGTTAGGCGAAGGCGGCCCTTCAGTTTTGCTCCGTGGTTTCTGTTGAGCGCTCTTTACCTCTGGGGCCGATGCATCCAGCTGAAAGACTGCGAAAGCCCATCCCTCCCAGGATCCCAGGAATGGGACCGTGGGCTAAATATCGGGTCTAGTAAGGAATGGCGGTGCTTCACCGTCCACGGGCGAGGAAGGGGCCAAGTGGCGGTGAAGGAGAGCCCCTACCATCCCCAGGCTTCCCCTTCCTCCTCTCCTGCACTGCAGCCAAGCAAAAGTGACAATCTGGACAAAATAGTAAGAACGATAGTAGTGGCAATACCTTCTCTTGTAGAGCACTTTCATTTTATCAGAGTTCTCTGGCATCAGTCTTTCAATGGTATTCATTATTGTTATTGACAATAATAACAATTAATCAGTCTGATACTTAAGGACGTACTATGGGCCGGGCACTGTACTAAGCACTGGGGTGGATACAAGCAAATCGGATCGGATACAGTCACTGCCCCACATGATGCCCACAGTCTTAGTCCCCGTTTTTACAGGTGAGGAAACTGAGGCCCAGAGAAGTGAAATGACTTGCCTAAGGTCACAGAGCAGACAAGTGGCAGAGCCGGAATTGGAACCTACAAGCTTCTGACTCCCGGCCTGTGCTTTATCCACTTCACCGTGCTGCTTCTCTCTCCCACTCCATCTCTGTCACTGGCCTGCTGTGTGACCTTGGGCAAGCCAGAAGGTCATGGGTTCTAATCCCGGCTCCACCACTTGTCTGCTGTGAGGCCTCTGGAAGGGGGCAGGTCTCCCTCACATCTGCAAAGACTTTCCGTCTCCTTGATGACGGCTCTCACCTCCTACCGCTTTGGCTTTCCCACCATCCACCCCCAGCATTGGTAGCCCTCCCATCCGCTCACTCACATCCAAACCCTGCCCAGTGGGCTAGCGCTGGGGGTCTCTCTCGCTCCCACCCTCTTCCTGCTCCCCAGCCCCAGAGCAGAATCCCAAAAATCTGCTCTCCCGGAACAGGGCACCCACTTTTCATTTGGGGTTTTGGGGCCATTTTAGACGTGTGCGTCTTGTATATTGAAATGATCAATTTCTAGTTTGTGAGCTCTAAATACTTTCAGTTTTGGTAGAAAGGATGTTCAATAAGTAAAGTATGATTTTCAACTTGGTACTATCCATTGCATGTGTTTCTGAGAACGTAAAACGTAATGACTGCCTAAGGATGCTCAATAAGTCAAGTATTAATTTTTCACCTCGGTACCGTCCATTGGATGAACGTAAAACGGAACAACTGCCACACCACTTTGTGCCGCGGGTCGGTCAGTCGGTCGTATTTTTTGAGCGCCTACTGTGTGCAGAGCACTGTACCAAGGGCTTGGAAGAGTACAATGGAGCACACGCATTCCCTGCCCACAATGAACTTACAGTAAGGTCCAATGTTGTTTCCGTCAGTGGCACCGAAGGCTGTTTGGAGGAACCGTGTTTGTTGGTTGTCCTTGACATCTATTTGCAACGTGACCTCGTGGAAAGAACCAGGTTCCAATTCCACCTCTGACATTTGCCTCCCGCGTGACCTTGGGTAAACCACCAGACTTCTCTGAATCTTTTTCCTCATCTGTAAAATGGCAAATCCATACCTGTTCTCCCTCCTACTTAAGACTGTAAGCCCGACGAAGGACAGGGGCCCTGTCCGACCTGGTTATCTTGTACTGACCCCAGTGCTCGGTGCACAGTAAGTGCTTAACAAATATCATTATTACCGTAGTTAGGGATGAACTTTCTAACATCCCCAGCTTTTCTCATAACTTTACCTTGATTTCCTCGTACCGCTGAATCGGACCTCTTACCCTTTCCAGTCTCTTGATGTGTTCTCCTTTTTGAAGGCTCACCTACTGAAAATGTATCTTTCACCCGCGTTATATTTTCTCCAAAGAAACTCTACTCTTTCTGGTTTTATTTTCAGCAACATGTTGCGACTTCCGCTCCGCAGGGCCTTAGCTGGCGTGGCTCAGTCCACAAAAGGATGTGGTAAGTCTCCTTCTTGCCTCCATAACTTCATAAACTTATGTTTATACGTCAATTTTGCAGAGCGTCAGTTTTCATACAGGGCCAAATCCTCCTTCTCGTGGCTCAACTTGTGTTTGAAGTCATTGGAATGCGTTCTGAGGACAAGTACTTTTTGGAAAAATAAGTGACTTCTAAAGTAGAAATATGCGAAAGGCAAACGTGAAATAAGTGGATTTTCAAAGTAAGCAAGCAGTAAAAATTTATGGGTGTCTGAAAGAGGAATGTAGATTAAAAAGTGATTTACAAAGTATTTTGGATTTTTTTCTCCAAGAAACTTGTTATTCGAGTACAAGAGGAGGAGGAGGAGTCTCTTATGCTATAGAGAAGCAGCATGGCTCAGTGGAAAGAGCATGGGATTGGGATTCTAATTCTGACTCCACTGCTTGTCAGCTGTGTGACTTTGGGCAAGTCACTTAACTTCTCTGTGCCCCAGTTCCCTCATCTGTAAAATGGGGGTTGACTTTGAGCCCCACGTGGGACAACCTGAATACCTTGTATCCCCCCCAGTGCTTAGAACAGTGCTTTGCACATAGTAAGTGCTTAACAAATACCATTATTATTATTATGATGCTCTTTCCACGCATCTCTTCTCCTCAGCCTTATCCCCAGGGAAGGGCAGAGTGTGCCAGCTACGAGAAGGTTTAACTGCCGTTCTGTGTTTTTTTTTTTTTTTAAAAACCTCTCCAATACCTTGGATGCTGAAACGGTATTAAATGGTCAAAAGCTTGAACCACTCTCCTGGGTGGTTTTTTGGACAATTTTATGTAGGGAGCTACTGAATAAGCATAGCTTTCTAATCGATCTCTAATATATTAGACGGTAACCTCTCAAACTATATCCTGCCGCCTGCACGGGTACGGACTCTAGGACAGACGAGGGGACTGACTGAAAATTTAAGAAGTAGAAAGAAATGAAGTGGTGTGACCAAAAAAAGGGCAAAAGTGGATCAGAAGGGTGTGAGGGGGAAAGGGGGCAAGGTTGCAGGAATAGATGCACAGAGAAAGAGAGGAGGTCAGGGGAGTAAAAGACAGAAAATGGAAAGCCAAAGAGAGAACAGAGGAGTAAAGGGTCATGGGAAGATGGAACAGAAGTTGAGAAAGGAATGAGCCATTCAGAGGGCAAGAGGAGAGGCTTAGAAAGGGACCCAGGGAGAGAGGTTTTAGGAAAAGGAGAAAAAAGGCTCGTGACATGGGGCCAAAGGTCTAGGCCCAGAGAAAGGGAGAAAAAAGGGACAAAAGGAGCAGCATGAACAGAACTGGAAAGATAGCAAAGGGAGGAACAGGAGGTGAAAAATGGCGTGGGAGGAAGAAGAATGGCGACACGGGTATAGTTTTATGCTGTAACTCAGGTGAAGAGAAATAATTTCTTAGTATGTCCAAATTTAGCTTTGTCACCACAGGAGATAGTGAATAGAGCAGGCGTTGGTCTGCTGGCAGTGATTCCACACTGGTTCATTTAAATTGCCCCCTTACCGTTTTCTGTTGTCAGCGCGCACGACGGCAACTGCGGCCAGCAACTTGATTGAAGTGTTCGTTGATGGGCAGCCTGTCATGGTGGAGCCTGGGACCACGGTGCTCCAGGTCAGCCTGGATTTCTTCTAGGATTTTGCCTCTGATTTTGTTACCTTGCCTTATTCTAAGTAATTTGCAAGCTCTTTTGATATGCTTCCCAACGCTGCTGTAGAAGGGTAAAGTATGAATCGATCAGTCCATGGCTTTTAGTGAGCACTTACTGTGTGCAGAGCACTGTACTGAGCACCTGGGAGAGTATAATTTAGCAGTGCTGGTAGACACGTTCCCTTGCCGTAACAAACTTAAAGTCTCTTCGGCTACCTCCTCTGTGGCGATGATTCCCGAATCTCCATCTCCAGCCCTGATCTCTTTCCCGCTCTGTGGTCTCGCTTCTCTTGCCTTCAAAACATCTGTAGTTGGCCGTCCTGTGGACACCTTAAGCTTGACCTGTCAAAAGCAGCGTGGCTCAGTGGAAAGAGCACGGGCTTTGGAGTCAGAGGTCACGGTTTCAAATCCCAGCTCCGCCAGTTGTCAGCTGTGTGACTTTGGGCAAGTCACTTAACTTCTCTGTGCCTGTTACCTCATCGGGAAAATGGGGATTAAGACTGTGAGCCCCCTGCGGCACAGCCTGATCACTTGTAACCTCCCCAGCGCTTAGAACAGTGCTTTGCACATAGTAAGCGCTTAATAAATGCCATCATTAAAAACAGGACTCCTTATCTTTCCACTCAGACCCAGTCCTCCCCTGATTTTTCTTGTGACAGTAGACAGCAGCACCATCCTTCTTGTTTCACAAGCCTGTAAACCTTGGCGTTATCCTTGACTCATCTCTCTCATTCAACGCACATATTCGTTCTGTCAGGAAATACTGTCAGTTCAACCTTTACAACAATCCTAAAGTCAGTTCCTTTCCTCTCCATCCAAACTACCACGTTATTCCAAGCTCTTATCCTGTCCCACCTTGGTTACTTTATCAGCCTCCTTGCCAACCTCCCTGTCTCGCATCTTTTCCCACTCCAGTCCGTACTTCACCCTACTGCTCACATCATTTTTACATTCAGTTCATGTTTCCCCACTCCTCACGAACTTCTAGCGGTTACCCATCCACTTCCACATCAAACAGAAATTCGTGACCATCATCTTTTTAGTACTCAATCACCTTGCTCTCTCCTATTTTACTTCGCTGCTCGCCCACTGCAACCCATCTGCACACTTGTAATGCCAACCTACTCACTGTACCTCCATCTCATTTATCTCCCCACCGACCTCCCGTGTCCTGCCTCTTCATGTCTGAAAGACAATTGCTCTCCCCCTTTCAAGGCCTTTTTGAAGGCCCATCTCCTCCAAGAGGGCTTCCCTGACTAAGCCCTCATTTCCTCTTCTCCCACTCCCTTGTGCGTCACCCTTCCACTTGGATTTACTCCCTTTTCTCACCCCTCCCTCAGCCCCACAGCAGTTATGTACGTGTCCGCAGTGTATTTATATTAGTGTCTGTCTCCCCATCTAGACCGTGAATTTGTTTGTGGGCAGGGAACATGTCTTCCAACTCTGTTATATGGTGATACTTACTCTCCCAAGCGCTTAGTGCAGCGATCTCTGCACACAGTCAATTTGATCGATAGAGGGGGAGACAGACATTAATATAAATAAATTAAGGCTATGTTTCCTTTGTTTTCTAGGCATGTGAAAAGGTTGGCATGCAGATCCCTCGCTTCTGTTATCACGAAAGGCTGTCTGTTGCTGGAAACTGCAGGATGTGTCTTGTGGAGATCGAGAAAGCCCCTAAGGTACGTTAGGGAAGCCCCTTCCTTCCTCTCCCCCTCGTCCCCCTCTCCATCCCCCCCATCTTCCTCCTTCCCTTCCCCACAGCACCTGTATATATGTATATATGTTTGTAAAGATTTATTACTCTATTTATTTATTTTACTTGTACATAGCTATTCTATTTATTTTATTTTGTTAGTATGTTTGGTTTTGTTCTCTGTCTCCCCCTTTTAGACTGTGAGCCCACTGTTGGGTAGGGACTGTCTCTATGTGTTGCCAATTTGTACTTCCCAAGTGCTTAGTACGGTGCTCTGCACATAGTAAGCGCTCAATAAATACGATTGATGATGATGATGATGGTTATTGCCGATGCCCTTCGGGGAGCCCTGGCTAGGAGCCAGGCCAGAATTTGCGTATCCGGTAGATTTGCAGGGCTGGAGAGAGGTGGTGTCTGTGAAATACGGAGGTGAAGAGAGAGGATTAGCAGTACCTCTCCAGAAGTATTCGAAGTAATGGGTGCTCGTTCTCTATTTTAATGTCAGCTTTATTCAGCCTTGGATATTCGTGTAGAGCTATAATTAAGCCCATAAGGTTAGCCCGAGCAGAGACTCGATTAGCTGAAATATCGCTTTAGATGTTCTTACAAAGGTTTGCATTGTTTTCTTTTAATATCAGAATATATTTTATTGCCATTTCTGCCCTCAAGGGAAATGAAAAAGGAAATGGGGGAAATTAAAATCACCCAAATAAGGCGCAAATATGAATAAAAAAGTGAAAGCATGACGCTTTTAAATTTGGTTACAAAGTTTCATTTGTTACGTGGAAACATCATGTAACCTTGATTATGAAGAAGGGGGTATGCATGTCCTGATGGGAGTTTTTGTTGACTTTTACAGCCTGTAGCGGCGTGCGCCATGCCAGTAATGAAGGGCTGGAACATACTGACAAACTCTGAGAAGTCCAGAAAAGCCAGGTATTTTGCTCTCCCTACATGCACCCTCCTTTCACCTAACCTACTTAAATGTCCGTCTCCTGGACTGTCAGCTCGTTATGGGCACTGCTCACATCTGCGAACTCTGTTGCATTTTCCCAAGCGCTTAGTAGAGTGAGCTGCACGCTGTAAGCACTTAATGAATAGCATTGATTGTCATCTTTTGCCCAAGATTTGCTTTACAGACCTAGGGATAATTTGGAAAGGAAGCTCCACTGTCTCTTCCACCCACCCATCAATCCATGATATTCATCGAGCACTTACTGTGTGCAAAGCACTGCACCAAGCACTTCTGAATTGGTGGATACAATCCCCACCCACAAGAAGTTTACACTTCCTGTGGGAAACCTGACATATTTGGCTAAAAAAACCCAAAACCAAGGCCTTTTTTATTTTAGCGGGCCACTTTTTCATAATTCATTGTCCTTAGATTATCAGGTGGAAACCGTTTTTTTCTTTTTTTTATGGTACTTGTTAAACACTTACTGTGTGTCAAACCCTGTTTTAAGCATTGTGGGGAGATACAAGTTAATTAGATTGGACTACAGTCCACAGCGCCTGTATATATGTATATATGTTTGTACATATTTATTACTCTATTTATTTTATTTTATTTTACTTGTACCTATCTATTCTACTTATTTTATTTTGTTAGTATGTTTGGTTTTGTTCTCTGTCTCCCCCTTCTAGACTGTGAGCCCACTGTTGGGTAGGGACTGTCTCTATATGTTGCCAGCTTGCACATCCCAAGCGCTTAGTACAGTGCTCTGCACACAGTAAGCGCTCAATAAATACGATTGATTGATTGGGCACAGTCCCTGTCCCGCATGGGGCTTATAGTCTAAATCGGAGGAAGAACTATTTCACTTTGCATTGCAATTTTACCACCATGACTTCCCGCTTACATATGCATTAGAAACATTTCCCACCCTATTTCTAAAACACAGGTGCCCATTGAAAATCAGGCAGGAATGTAGGTGGGTTGGGGTTTTTTTTTTGTTTTTCTTTGTTTCTTTTTTAATTTTAATTTTTATAAGTTGTTACTGAATGCTTCAGGACCTTGGTTTCAAAAAGTATAATAACAAGTGGAAAGAATAAAATCATTCTATAGAAATATAATAAACAGTAGAGAAGCAGCGTGGCTCAGTGGAAAGAGCACGGGCTTTGAAGTCAGAGGTCATGGGGTCAAATCCCAGCTCCGCCAGTTGTCAGCTGTGTGACTTTGGGCAAGTCACTTAACTTCTCTGTGCCTCAGTTACCTCATCTGTAAAATGGGGAGTAAGATTGTGAGCCCCCTGCGGGACAACTTGATCACCTTGTAACCTCCCCAGCAGAACAGTGCTTTGCACATAGCGCTTAATAAATGCCGTCATTCTTCTTCTTCTTCTTCTTCTTCTTCTTCTTCTTCTTCTTCTTCTTCTTCTTATTATTATTATTATTATTATTATTTTTATTAATATTATTATTATTAATAATAATAATAAACAGTGGCCACACATTCAGAAGGTCGGTACTGGAAGGATCAACTTGATGGTTGTAGAATTCCTCAGGAGAATGACTCTGTAAAATTGAAGTTGATAGAAATAGTATTCCTTTATTTAATGTTCTGGTTTATTATGCCCTAACAGGGAGGGTGTGATGGAATTCTTATTAGCAAATCACCCACTGGACTGCCCCATCTGTGACCAGGGAGGTGAATGCGATCTGCAGGTAAAGTCTGTAAATGCGCACCTGTGTGTTTTCTTAGGGTTTCCCCATTAGCTACCGCAACTCAATTCAGCTTTCCCTTGGATCTAATTTAGGACCAGTCGATGATGTTCGGCACCGATAGAAGCAGATTTTTAGAAGGAAAACGGGCTGTGGAAGATAAGAACATTGGCCCTCTGGTGAAGACCATCATGACTAGGTGTATCCAATGTACCCGATGCATCAGGTAATGTCTTTGTTTCTCTTGCCCTGGGTACCAACTTCCTGCCTCATTTAATCATCAATCGTATTTATTGAGCGCTTACTGTGTGCAGAGCACTGGACTAAGCGCTTGGGAAGTCCAAGTTGGCAACATATAGAGACGGTCCCTATCCAACAGTGGGCTTACAGTCTAAAAGGGGGAGACAGAGAACAAAACCAAGCATACTAACAAAATAAAATAAATAGAATAGATATGTACAAGTGTTTACAAACAAAAGTTAATGTTTACAAACCATGATCGCCCAGAGAAAAATCATCGTGTTAACACAAAGCCCACGCCACAAGGGGTTCCCCTCGAATATAAGTTCTGTAAATTCTTTTTTATATATTTTAATGGTATTTGTTAAGGGTTTACTGTGTGCCAGGCACTGTACTGAGCGCTGGGATAGATGCCAGCTAACCACATTGGATACAGTCCGTATCCCACATGGAACTCACGGTCTTAATCCCCATTTTGCAGATGAGGTAAATGAGGCACAGAGAAGTTAGGTGGCTTGCCCAAGTCACAACAGTCAAGTGGCAGCTCTGGGATTAGAACCCAGGTCTTTCGCACTCCCAGGCCCCTGTTCTGTCTATTAGACCACACTGCTTCTTGCTGTGGGCAGGGACCGTGTCTGCTAATTCTGTTGTATTGTCCCCTCCCAAGCGGTTAGGACCATGTTCTGCAAATTGTAAGCACTCAGTAAAGAATAATAATAATGATAATGATATTTCTTAAACACTTACTATGTGCTAAGCACTGGGGTAGATACAGAGTAATCAGGTTGTCCCACGTGGGGCTCACAGTCTTAATCCCCATTTTACAGATGAGGTAACTGAGGCACTGAGAAGTGAAGTGGCCTGCCCAAGGACATGCATCAGACCTGTGGCGGAGCCGGAATTAGAACCCACATCTTCTGACTCCCAAGCCTGTGCTCTCTCCACTAGGCCACGTTGCTTCTCTGCTTAAATATCGATTCCCTCTTCCAGCTTGTATGTTGCACCCCACTGGCTCTCTGCAGCAGCATTAGAGAAGCAGCGTGGCTCCGTGGCAAGAGCCCCGGCTTTGGAGTCAGAGGTCATGGGTTCAAATCCCGGCTCCGCCACTTGTCAGCTGTGTGACCTTGGGCAAGTCGCTTCACTTCTCTGGGCCTCAGTTCCCTCATCTGTAAAATGGGGATGAAGACTGTGAGCCCCACGTGGGACGACCCGATCGCCTTGTACCCTCCCCAGCGCTTAGAACAGTGCTGTGCACATAGTAAGCGCTTAATAAATGCCATCATTATTATTTACTGGAACCAAATCCTTAGAAGACAGAAAAAAAACCAAAACACCCCAAAGGAGAAGAGCTAGGAGATGGAGGACTTGTTCTCCAGGGGCTAACGGGACAGTATTGGCCAGCACAGAACCGAACTAGGTGGCTACAGTGATGAATAAAGCTGAACTGTGAAAGCCTGAATGTTGTTGTTGTTGTTAATAATTGTGGGATTTGAGTTCTCACGATGTGTCAAGCACGGTATGAATTGTATATGTATATATGTTTGTACATATTTTTTGACTCTATTTATTTAATTTATTTGTACATATCTATTCTATTTATTTTATTTTGTTAGTATGTTTGGTCTCTGTCTCCCCCTTTTAGACTGTGAGCCCACTGTTGGGTAGGGACTGTCTCTATATGTTGCCAATTTGTACTTCCCAAGCGCTTAGTACAGTGCTCTGCACATAGTAAGCGCTCAATAAATACGATTGATGATGATGATGATGATATGAAACTCTGGGGGAAATACAAGATAATCAGGTCCCACGTGGGGCCTACAGTCTAAGTAGAGAAGCACTTAGTACAGTGCTCTGCACACAGTAAGCGCTCAATAAATACGATTGATTGATTGATTGGAGAAGCAGCGTGGCATAGTGGATAGAGCGTGCATGTGGGAGTCAGAAGGTCATGGCTTCTACTTCTGGCTCTGCCACTTGTCTGCTGTGTAACCTTGGACAAGTCACTTCACTTCTCTGGGCTTCAGTTACCTCGCCTGGAAAATGGGGATTGAGACTGTGAGCCCCACGTGGCACAGAGACTGTATGCAACCCGATTTGCTTGTGTCCACCCTAGTACTTAGTACAGTGCCTGGCACATAGTAAGCGCTTAACAAATCCATCATCATTATTACTATTTCATTCATTCAATTGTTAACTATTGGGGGGGGACGGGTATTGAATAACAGAACTGAGACACAGGTAAGTTGTAATAATAATAATAATAAAGATGGCATTTGTTAAGCGCTTACTATATGCAAAGCACTGTTCTAAGCAGTTGTGACAAAGTCAGTAGGAGGGAGAGAAAACACAGGTTTGAGCCCCGTTCTACAGGTGAGAAAATGGAGGCACAGAGCAGCTAGGCGACTTGCCCCAGGGCACACGTCAGACAAGTGGCAGAGCTGGGCTTAGATCTCAGGTACCCCAGACCCCCGTTCTTTCCTCTAGACCGCGCCGCTTCTCTTGTTGATGTTGAATGGAAAATGGGGTTGGGGTGATGTAAGACCCTAACTGCCCAATTTCCCGTACATCTGTAATTTTATTTAAGTTTGTATTTTAAGGCCCTGCTGAGAGCTCACCTCCTCCAGGAGGCCTTCCCAGACTGAGCCCCTTCCTTCCTCTCCCCCTCGTCCCCCTCTCCATCCCCCCATCTTACCTCCTTCCCTTCCCCACAGCACCTGTATATATGTATATATGGTTGTACAGAATTATTACTCTATTTATTTATTTATTTTACTTGTACGTTTCTATCCTATTTATTTTATTTTGTTGGTATGTTTGGTTCTGTTCTCTGTCTCCCCCTTTTAGACTGTGAGCCCACTGTTGGGTAGGGACTGTCTCTATGTGTTGCCAATTTGTACTAACCAAGTGCTTAGTACAGTGCTCTGCACATAGTAAGCGCTCAATAAATACGATTGATTGATTGATTGATTTCTCTGCTAGAGGATTGACTCCCTGAAGGCAGGGACCATGTCTACCAACTCTTGTACTCTCTGAAGTGCTTAGTTAGTAACCAGTCAAGAGCATTTGAGCACCTATTTATTACTCTATTTATTTATTTATCTTACTTGTACATATCTATTCTATTTATTTTATTTTGTTAGTATGTTTGGTTTTGTTCTCTGTCTCCCCCTTCTAGACTGTGAGCCCGCTGTTGGATAGGGACTATGTGTTGCCGACTTGTACTTCCCAAGCGCTTAGTACAGTGCTCTGCACACAGTAAGCGCTCAATAAATACGATTGATCGATTGATTATAGAGCACTGTACTGAGCACTTGGGAGAGAGAACAGTAGTTACCAGACATGATCCCTGCCGTAGAGGAGCTTCCAATAATCTTGATTGAAGGATCGATGGGAGCAGTAGGTAGAGAGGATTCAGTTAACCTGCCCGTTTGTCTTCTCTCCTCTGGGGTGGGAGCGGCAAACTGGAGAGAAGCAACCACGTCCCCAGGACCGGTGTTCTCTTAGCGCAGGTCGGGGCCGAATTTCTACAGGTTGCCGTCGCTGAAAATGGGCAGGGGCCTTTCCAGTACGTTGTTTCGGTAATCAAGAAATTCTAACTGTTGCCATTTGTTATGGTATTTAAGCACTTACTATCCACTGAGCTATACAAGCTAACCAGGTTGCACACAGTCCGTGTCCCACATGGGGTTCCCAGTCTTAATTCCCATCTTACAGATGAGGTAACTGAGGCACTGGTAAGCGAAGCGACTTGCCCAAGGTCCCGCAGCAAGCTAGTAGTGGAGCTGGGATTAGAGTCTGTGCCCTTCTGGCTTCCGGGTCCGTGCTCTATCCGCTAGGCCACACTGCTTCTTACAGAAGCAGTGTGGCTCAGTGGAGACGAGCCCGGGCTTTGGAGTCAGAGGTCATGGGTTCAAACCCCGGCTCCGCCAATTGTCAGCTGTGTGACTTTGGGCAAGTCACTTAACTTCTCTGGGCCTCAGTTCCCTCATCTGTAAAATGGGGATTGAGACTGTGAGCCCCACGTGGGACAACCTGATCACCTTGTAACCTCCCCAGAGCTTAGAACAGTGCTTTGCACATAGTAAGCACTCAATAAATGCCATCATCATTATTATTATTATTCTGAACGATGTCCTATTTTTTATTACCCTCAGTAATCATTTATTTTTTACTTATATTCATGCCTGTCCTCCCTTCTAGACTGTCAGCTCCTTGTGAGCACGGAACAAGTCTACTGACTCTTTTGCGTTATACCCTACCAAGCGCTCAGTGCAGTGCTTTATACGCGGGAAGGGCTCAATAAATTGATCGATTACCCCTTACCCATATTTACATTGACATCTTTTTCCCCCATCTCTGAAAAATGAAATCTCCTAATTATTTCTGCCCCGACTGACGTAGTCCTTTTTAACCGTTTTTTAGAATTGAAGAGACCCGTCACTCCTAATACCGACAGAGTTCTTTTCATCCCCTAGGTTTGCCAGCGAGATTGCAGGAGTAGATGATTTAGGAACGACAGGCCGAGGAAATGAGATGCAAGTTGGCACGTACATTGAGAAGATGTTCATGTCTGAGCTGTCCGGGAACGTGATCGACATCTGTCCCGTGGGGGCCCTCACCTCTAAGCCCTACGCTTTTACTGCTCGTCCCTGGGAGACCAGGTAGGGATCCTAATGACTTTGGACTGCCTTTTAGACTGTGAGCCCACTGTTGGGTAGGGACTGTCTCGATATGTTGCCAACTTGTACTTCCCAAGCGCTTAGTACAGTGCTCTGCACACAGTAAGCGCTCAATAAATGCGATTGATTGATTGCCTTGGGTGTTCCTCCTTTCCACTTCACATTTCGTAAAAGTTTGAAATTTCTCAGGGGTATTCTAGCCTTCATTTTATCTCCCTGTGGTCTCTAATATTCCCTATTTCAAACTGTTATTAAAGAAGAGGTTTGTTTTTTTTATTACACCTATGCCTGTTCCATGCATAATTAGGTTGAACTGTACTGTAAAATAGTGACTTCCATGTCAATTCAAATCAAAGCGAAGCAGTGTGGCTCAGTAGAAAGAGCATGGGCTTGGGAGCCGGAGGTCATGGGTTCTAATCCTGGCTCCGCCGTTGGGCAAGTCACTTAACTTTTCTGGACCCCAGTTACCTCATCTGTAAATGGGGATTAAAACTGGGAGCCCTATGTGGGACAACCTGACCCCCTTGCATCCCTCCCAGCGCTTAGAACAGTGCTTCGCACATAGTAATGCCATCATTATTATAAATATTGAAATTAGCATCCTTTTCTGTTCTCCTAGACTATATTGGTAAGTCCCTGGGGCAAGTCACTATTGGCAAGGCCAGCTTTAGAAATTTTATGATCTGGCCTCCAGCTTTAATAATGATTGTGGTATTCCAAGATAATCGGGTTGGACATAGGTTCCTGTCCCACACAGGGCTCACAGTCTCAATCCCCATTTTACAGATGAGGTAACTGAGGCACAGAGAAGTGAAGTGACTTGCTCAGGGTCACATGGCAGACAAGTGGTGGAGTCGGGATTAGAACCCAGGTCCTTCAGACCCCCAGGCCAGTACTCTATCCACAAGACCACTCCACTTCTCTAGCTTTGTCGGTTGGGTTTTCCCTCTTGAAGACTGTTATAAACTAGAAGGTTACTAGAGGAAAAGTTAGAGGTAAGGGGGAAAGATAGAAATATTAGATGGCTCACTCCCAAGCATAAAAGTGGATGTTCTTCTAGACTGTGAGCCCACTGTTGGGTAGGGACCGTTTCTATATGTTGCCAACTTGTACTTCTCAAGCGCTTAGTACAGTGCTCTCCACATAGTAAGCGCTCAATAAATACGATTGATTGATTGATGTTGAGAATAGCCCTCATGTGGTTTCCCCCATACCCTTGGCACCGTCAGAAACAAAATTCCCTTTGTTCTTCACTCGGCATTTTACTCAGAGCGCTGTTTGGGAATTCGAGGGGATTCTTCCGGCAACGTGTGTGTATCCTGGCTAGAATGAAGAAACAGCTCTATGTATGGTGGCAGGTGAGGCGCATATTACAACACGAGCTTTACTGAAAGTGGTATTTTGTCCAGAATATAATCTCCCTCAAGTTCTTTGAGAACTGAGGGGTTTGTTGGTCTAACCCACCCTTGGCATTTCCTGTTGAGTTCTAAAGTTATTCTGAGCTTGGAGTTTCGAATAGGTAGTCCTCCATTCCAATATCTTTATTGTGACTCAAAGACAATCTGTGAATTTCCGATTTAATGTGAAAGTAATTTATAAAATTAAATTTGCGGTTGCTCTTCACAGAAAGACAGAATCCATTGATGTGATGGATGCGGTTGGCAGTAATATTGTGGTAAGCACAAGGACTGGAGAAGTGATGAGGATTTTGCCAAAGATGCATGAAGACATAAATGAAGAGTGGATTTCTGATAAAACTAGGTATGTGGTGTGATTATTTTGCACCCATTTGAAAGGGAAACTTTGTAATTAAACGGAGACTCAATAGTAGATTGTCTACTATAATATTTTGCACCCATTTGAAAGGGAAACTTTGTAATTAAACGGAGACTCAATAGTAGAGTAGATTGTCTACTATAAAGAATAGGCTGGGATCTAGATTGTAATTCTAGCTTTCCCTTTGATTTGGCAAGCAACCTTAGGAAAGTGACTTAATATACTTCAGTTTCTACATTTGGAACAATGAGGATAATAGTATCCGACAGCTAATGTTAATGGCATTCAGGGTACGTAAAGGAACTCTCAAATAAATATTAACAAGCATGTTTTATTCTAGACAACCTAATGGATTTCTCGTAACTACTTCCATATTCTTAGCAGGCTGTTCAGACCCAATAAAAGACGTTTAATTTTAAATTCAGTGTAATTTGGAGAAAGATCTATTTCTGTCTGGTATTTACGAACACGCATCGTCCTGAACCACTTGCGGCCCTTTCTCTTGGTCCGAGAGGGTAAATAAAGCGTGATAGTCATCGTTATCACTCAGGAAAGCTCTGCTATTTGTGCTAATTTTTCTGTGGTCCAGATTTTCCTACGACGGATTAAAACGTCAGCGACTTACCGAACCAATGGTCAGAAACGAAAAGGGGCTTTTGACGCACACCTCGTGGGAAGACGCCCTTTCCAGGGTTGCCGGACAGGTAAGATGATTTGTTGATATTGAAGGACTGTAGTCTCAGAGCTGGGTCGTGGCTAATGAATCAGTCCTATTTATTGAGCGCTGACTATGTGCAGAGCACCATACTGAGCACTTGGAAGAGTGCAACTCAACAGGATCAGCGGGCATGTTCCTTGCGCATAGCGAGTTTAAGGTCTAGGGGAGGAGTGAACATTGTTGGCAGCCCATAAATGACCTCCTTCCCCCGATACTAACAGTCTTCTCCCTTTCTAGTTGCAGAACGTTCAAGGCAGTGACGTAGCAGCAATTGTTGGTGGTTTGGTGGATGCTGAAGCCTTGGTATCCCTCAAAGACTTACTTAATAGACTAGACTCTGATGCACTTTGCACCGAGGAGGTCTTCCCTTCTTCAGGAGCCGGGTGAGCCCTCGAGAGCCAAAATGTAGATTAAGTCGCTCTGCTCCCTTTCAAATGGGAGCGGATTACATCTAGGACATAGCGGTACTTGGTCAGCTATCACCCCGTAAACCTCTAACCCAGCCAGGGTTATTGCTTCCCTGGGGAAAATCTGGGAAAAATCAGGTGTTTCACCGTGGAGACCTTTTCTTCTAATTTCTCCCACTTCGTCTCCTCTGGTACGAGACGCTTTACTATAATTCTTTCCGTGTCTTTTGTGTCCCTAGCACAGACCTGCGCTCCAACTACCTCCTTAATACAACAATCGCTGGTGTGGAGGAAGCGGATGTGGTGCTTCTGGTTGGCACAAATCCACGCTTTGAGGCTCCGCTGTTTAACGCAAGAATTCGAAAGAGGTTAGTGATCCGTGATGGAAAACGAGCCTGTTAATGGCGACGGCCTCTTCTGCGGTACATTTATAAAACAATTATTAGCCAGCTGCTAAACGGCTGGACGTTACTGGGGTGATTAGAGCAGATCACTTGGAAGAGAACAAAAATATCTAGAAATTAAGGGGCCTACCTGATTAGGTTTTTCTTGGAAGTCTCTTTGTGGTTTTTGAAAGGTGGTTCTCTGCGTCATCCTTTTAGTCACATCAGTGGTGACTTGTGTGCAAGTTTTGGAATCTGCCAAGAGAGCAGGATTCCATCTTTGAAGAAATGAAGAGGAAATGTAGTAATAGTATTTATTAAGCACGCACTGCAGGGAAGGAATAACCGAGCCCACTGTTGGGTAGGGACTGTCTCTATATGTAGCCAACTTGTACTTCCCAAGCACTTAGTACAGTGCTCTGCACATAGTAAGTGCTCAATAAATACGATTGATGATGATGATGATAACCGCGTTAGGAATTAGACACAATCCCTGACCCTGTAGTAGAATGACCAAAACTCAGAGAGGATAGTTTTTCCAGATTCCTGAATGCTGAGTCTCTCCAGGCCAAAGACTTGTCTCGAGTGGATTTCTTTGTTTTCATACTGATTTGCTTCTTTGCAGACTTTACCCTTCCTTCGTGCAGGCCTTCCTTAACCCTTTGTCGGTACTTTATTTATTCAGCCGTATTTGTTGAGAGCTTACTCTGTAGGGAGCACTCTACTAAATGCTTGGAAAGTACAGTTCAGCAATAGAGACAATCCCTGCCCACACTGGACTTACAGTCTAGAAGGGGGAGACAAACATCAAAACAAGTAAACAGGCATCAGCATAAATAAATAGAATTATAGATATGCACATAAATGCATTAGTGCTGTGGGGCGGGGAGAAGGGGCGAAGAGCAAAGGGAGCGAGTCTAGGTGATGCGGAAGGGAGGGGAAGCTGTGGAAAAGGGGGCTTAGTCTGGGAAGGCTACTTGGAGGAGGTGAGCCTTCAGTAGGGCTTTGAAGGGGGGAAGAGAGGTGGTTTGGCAGACTTGAGGAGGGAGGGTGTTGCAGGCCAGAGGTAGGACATGGGCCAGTGGTTGACGGTGGGACAGGTGAGGTGGTCGTGGCTTCTAATCCCAGCTCTGCCAACTGTCAGCTGTGTGACTTTGGGCAAGTCACTTAACTTCTCTGTGCCTCAGTTACCTCATCTGCAAAATGGGGATTAAGACTGTGAGCCCCCCGTGGGACAACCTGATCACCTTGTAACCTCCCCAGCGCTTACAACAGTGCTTTGCACATAGTAAGTGCTTAATAAATGTCATTATTATTACTATTACGGTATGGAGAAGCAGTGTGGCTCAGTGGGAGTCAGAGGTTGTGGGTTCAAATCCCGACTCCGCCACTTGCTAACTGTGGTACCTTGGTAAATCACTTAACTTCTCTGTGCCTGTTACCTCATCTGTAAAATGGGGATTAAGACTGTGAGCCCCACGTGGGACAACCTGATTACCTTGTATCTTCCCCAGCGCTTAGAACAGTGCTTGGCATACAATAAGCGCTTAACAAATACCAACATATTTATTATAGTAAGTGCTTAACAAATGTCATCAAAAAACAAAATGGAGGCACAATGAGAAGGTTAGCAGCAGAGGAGGGGATTGTGCGAGCTGGGATGTTAGAAGAAGGTTACGGGCTTGTGAGACGGGAAGGAAGGTTGTGCCGTCCACAGTGACGGGGAAGTTCAGGAGAGGACAGGGTCTGGGAGGGAAGATAAGGAGGTCAATCTTGGACATGTTGAGTTTGAGGTGGTGGGAGGACATCCAAGTAGAGATGTCCTGAAGGCAGGAGGAGAAGCGAGCCTGGAGGAAGGGAGAGACAATGGGGGAGGAGATAGAGCTTTGGGTGTCATCCGCTTAGAGATGATAGTTGAAGCCGTGGTTGCGAATGAGTTCTCCAAGGGAGTGAGTGGAAATGGAGAATAGGAGTCCCAGAAATGAACCATGAGGGACCCCCTACAGTTAGGGGTTGGGAGGGGGAGGAGGAGCCCGCGAAGGAGACTGAGAAGGTGAACGACCGGAGAGATAAGAGAAGAGGACGGACTCAGTGAAGCCAAGGTTGGATAATGTATTGAGGAGAAGGGGATGGTCCACAGTGTCAGAAGCAGCTGAGAGGACGAGGAGGATTAGGATAGAGAAGGAGCCGTTGGGTTTGACTTTAAGGAGGTCGTTGGTGACCTTTGAGAGGGCGGTTTCAGTGGAGTGAAGGGGGTGGAAGCCAGATTGGAAGGGGTCCCGGAGGGAGTTGGAGGACAGGAATTGGACACATGTAGACGACTCGCTCACGGAGTTTGGAGAGGAAGGGTAGGAGGGAGATGGGGGTGATAATGGGGAGAGGGCTGTGGCATCAAGGGAGGGGTTTTTTTAGGATGGGGGAGACTTGGGCATGTTTGAAGGGCGTGGAGAAGGAGCCATTGGAGAGTGAGCAGTTGCAGATGGAATTTAAGGAGGGAAGGGGCGAGTTTTTATAAGGTGCGAAGGAATGGGGTCTGATGCGCATGTGGAGGAGGTGGCACTAGAGAGGAGGCAGGATATCTCCCCTGGAGATACTGCTGGGAAGGATGGGGAAGTTGAGGGGAAGTGGGGGTTTGGGGCAGCTCAGACCTGATGGTGTTCATTTTCTTGATGAAATAGATGCCCAGATCGCTGGGGGCGAGGGATGGCGCCCTGGCACAGAAACAATGATTCTGTGTGGGCCACTGCAGCAAAATCCAGAGCCGGGGGAATAGTTGAACCGGAATGCACAGAGCCAGACCCCAGAAGTCAATGCACCTTCCTCCTCCTCAACCAAGTCTTAAAAAATAAAAGAGCAAAATTCACCTATTGTACGCTCCCAAGTGCTTAGTGCAGTTCTGCGCAAATAGGGAGCAGTCAATAAATCAGATTGATTGATTCCCCCAAGTGTCAGTTATACTCTTATGCTCTTCAACTCTTATACGATTGATGGGCGTGGACACTAAACAGTGCTTGGCGCATAGTAAGCACTTAACAAATACCATTATTGTTGTACAAATGTGCAGGAATTCACAGAGAGAGGGATCCCTTCCATTTGTAGAGTGGGTCCTTTTTCATTTACCTTGATTTCATTAGTTTGCCCTTTCAAGATTCTCTTTCCTTATCTTGCATGTCAATATTTGTATGTGGCTTTATCTTATTCACAAGTTTAGAGTTTGTTTTTTAAAAAAAGCAGCCATTGTGCTAGTTTCATTAGGATTGGTAATAGTTAGAGAGGTATTGTCATTTTTGTCATTCCAGCTGGCTCCACAATGAGCTGCAAGTGGCTCTTGTAGGGACTCAAGTAGATCTGACTTACCGATACGATCATCTGGGAGATTCCCCCAAGATCCTGCAGGACCTTGCTTCCGGAAGCCATCCGTTCAGCCAGGTGCCCTTTGAAATCCTTTAATAATAATAACTGTGGCGTTTGTTAAGCGCTTAACAAGCGTACTTCCAGTGTGCCAGGCTCTGTACTAAGCATGGATGTGGAGACAAGTAAATAGGGTTGGACACAGTCTCTGTACCACATGGGGCTCCCAGTCTCCCCGTTTTGCAGATGAGGTAACTGAGGCACAGAGAAGTGAATTGGCTTGCCCAGGGTCACACAGCAGACAAGTGACGGAGCTGGGGTTAGAACCCCCGACCTTCTGATTCCCAAACCCGGGCTCTTTCCACTGTGCCATGCTGCTTCTCGTAGTTACTGAAGCTTCCCACACCCAGTTCTGCTAGACCACGTTTTCAATAAGCTTTCTAGATATAACACAGTGGGAGGATTAGGGCCTGACGTTATTATTATTATGGTACTTGTTAAGCACTTATTCGTGCAAAGCACTGTTCTTAGCGCTGGGGTAGATACAAGTTAATTAAGCTGGACACATTCCCTGTCCTACATGGAGCTGTGGGTCTTAATCCCTAGTTTACAGATGAGGCAACTGAGGTAAAGAGATGTGACTTGCCCAAGGTCACCCAGCAGACGAGTGGCAGAGCCGCATTAGAACCCGGGTCCTTATAACTCCCAGGTCTGTGGTCTATCCACTGGACCACACTGCTGTGTTGCTATTACAGGACCCACAAATTGACACAAGCTGATTCAGTGCAGGAAGAAACAATCGTGTGCTTGTAGGTGACGTCCATCTGGGGTGATTCTACTAAACAGCCCGGCCTCAGCCTTACTGCACTGTGTCATATGGGACTTTGGGATTCTGCAACTGTGCAGTATTTGATACAGTGAGCCAGCAATGAGTGACACAATCAATCAGTCAATCAGTCGTATTTATTGAGCGCTTACTGTATGCAGAGCACTGTACTAAGCGTTTGGGAAGTACAAGTCGGCAAGTATTTGGCTAGGGTGGCCGACACAATTTGTTTTCCACAAATGACAGTCGTGGTGGTACCTTTGACCCATCTGTCCCCAAATCTATTATCAAGCAAGGGAATTTGAATGTAAAATGCAGTATAAAGCACTTGGGAAGTGCAACGGATGCGCGAGACTGCGTCCAACCTGTGTCTACTCCAGCGCTTAGTACGGTGCCTGGCACATAGTAAGTGCTCAACAAATACCGTAAAAAAAGAATAGAAGAAGGGTGTCTTACAGGAGGTTAATCGCAGTGATTGTATCGACATTGTATAGAAATGAATGGGGGGTGTCCCAGACCTCGGGTGGTGGAATGAGGGTGGGTAAACGAGGCGCATCTTCCTCATTTCTGTCCCTTCTTCTCTCCCAGGTCCTGAAGCAAGCCAAAAAACCGATGGTGGTTTTAGGCAGCTCGGCCCTCCAACGCAGCGACGGAGCCGCCGTCCTGGCCGCCGTCTCCACCCTGGCCCAGAGTGTCCGCGCCAGCAGTGGAGTCGGCGAGGACTGGAAGGTTATGAATATCCTCCACAGGTCTGTTGTCCAACTTCTCTGGGAAGCTAGCATCGATTCTTCCGGTAGGAAGCCGGCCGCTTTATCTCTGGAAACCCCTGTCACGCAAAGCCGTGGAGCCCCGAAGTCTTCCTGTCTGTGGGAGAGGAGATTTCGGGTCCTGAACGAAAGCCCCGTGCAGGGAGAGGAATGGCTTGATTTGGGAGCGGCCCTGCCTCGACTTCCCAGATGCAGCTAGGACTTTTGATGTTGAGAAGGGCAGAGTTAGAATTGAAATTTGGACTTGCCTTTTTGCCCTGCTGCCTTGTTTGGCCGTATTTTGGTTGGGCAGCTGGAGACAGCTGCGGATTATTTACCTGATAAAGGATAAAACACCCTTTACTGTTTTAAAACGCACACCCAGAGACAATTGGATTGGGCTCAGTCAGTCCATCGGGCAATCGGTATTATTTATCGAGTGCTTACTTTGTGCACCGTGGGCAAGGAACTTGGCTACCAACTCTGTTACAGTGTACTCTCCCAAGTGCTTAGTACAGTGCTCTGCACCCAGTAAGTGCTCAGTAAATACGATTGATTGATCTGATTGCGGAGCACTGTACTTGAAGACAGACAGTAATCTTTCCATAAGGGATCCCTGCTCCGATAAAGGTGTCGGATATTCTCCTGCCACTGTCTTGCAGGGTGGCAAGCCAGGTCGCGGCTTTGGATCTCGGTTATAAACCCGGAGTGGAGGCCATCCGGAAACACCCACCCAAAGTGTTGTTTCTCCTGGGAGCAGATGGAGGCTGCGTTACTCGCCGGGATTTGCCCAAAGATTGCTTCATCATCTACCAAGGTAACTAGCGTCGATCACTTCAGTTACAGTGGGATCAAAGGAAACAGTCATGTTCACTGTATTTTTAAAAATCCAGGAATTACCCATTCCGCTCAACATGTGTTGCTATTTGCCACCATGAAGTAATAATTCTGGTATTTGTTAAGGGTTTACTATGTGGTGAGCATTAGCGTAGATAGAAGATAATCGTCAAACATAAATAAGGGGAATCCTGGCAGGCTCAGGGAGTCCCCCTTCTCACTCCCGGGAGGAACACATGCAATCGTTCCCCTAATAAATGGGGCTGGGCTGCTGGGCTGCTGGGACCTCTGGAGCCAAAGGTCATGGGTTCTAATCCCAGCTCCGCCACATGTCTGCTGGGTGACTTTGGGCAAGTCACTTAACTCCTCTGGGTCTCAGTTACCTCATCTGTAAGATGGGGATCAAGATTGTGAGCCCCACGTGGGACAGGGACTGTCTGACCTGATTAGCTTGTATCTAACCCAGGGCTTAGAAGAGTGGTTGGTGCAAAGTAATCGCTTAACAAGTACTATTATTTGTTATCGTAGTTATTATTATTATTATTATAGCTGTGCCTTCCAAAGTGAGTTTTCCTTTGGTCTCGGGCACATTTCAACCTGGTGTCATGGACCGGAGAAGGCCAGGACTCTTGGTAGTGAAATTGTTTCTGTCCCATCTCCCGCTCTCGTGAGTGTGTACCTCTGGTTGGGCAGGTGTGGAAGTGAGTTAGTGACTGGGAGGTCCTGGTGATTCTATAGGAACCTAAGAGGAACTGGACTTGGAGGCGTCCTGGGCATCAGGGGAGTGATCGTGTGGGCAGACCAGAAATAAATAAATAAGACTACCGTACGGAGGAGCGGTCTTTATCCCTTCTGCACTGCAGCAAGGAATTTCCTGTAGAGGTCCGCTACTAGGGTAGCACAAATCAGTTCAGAAATCAATAAAGTGTCTTTCCTGGACTGAAGCTTTAGCTTTTCTTGTGTCTCTACTATAATGATAATAATAATTAATCATCATCATCATCAATCGTATTTATTGAGCGCTTACTATGTGCAGAGCACTGTACTAAGCGCTTGGGAAATACAAATTGGCAACATACAGAGACAGTCCCTACCCAACAGTGGGCTCACAGTCTAAAAGGGGGAGACAGAGAACAAAACCAAACATACTAACAAAATAAAATAAATAGAATAGATATGTACAAGTAAAATATGTACAAGTAAAATAAAAAATAAATAAATAAATAAATAAATAAATAAATAAATAAATAAAATAAGCTAAATAAATAAATAAATAAATAGAGTAAGAAATATGTACAAACATATTGTACATGTTCGCAATGTTGCGAACATATTATGTTCGCAACATTGCCAAGATCCGCCCTTTCCTCTCCATCCAAACCGTTACCCTGCTCATTCAAGCTCTCATCCTATCCTGTCTGGACTACTGCACTAGCCTTCTCTCTGATCTCCCATCCTCGTGTGTTTCTCCACTTCAATCCATACTTCATTCTGCTGCCCAGATTATCTTTGTCCAGAAACGCTCTGGACATATTACTCCCCTCCTCAAAAACCTCCAATGGCTACCGATCAGTCTGCGCATCAGGCAGAAACTCCTCACCCTGGGCTTCAAGGCTGTCCATCACCTCGCCCCCTCCTACCTCACCTCCCTTCTGTCCTTCTACTGCCCAGCCCGCAACCTCCGCTCCTCCACCGCTAATCTCCTCACTGTACCTCGTTCTCGCCTGTCCCGCCATCGACCCCCGGCCCACGTCCTCCCCCGGGCCTGGAATGCCCTCCCTCTGCCCATCCGCCAAGCTAGCTCTCTTCCTCCCTTCAAGGCCCTGCTGAGAGCTCACCTCCTCCAGGAGGCCTTCCCAGACTGAGCCCCTTCTTTCCTCTCCCCCTCGTCCCCCTCTCCATCCCCCCGTCTTACCTCCTTCCCTTCCCCACAGCACCTGTATATATGTATATACGGTTGCACATATTTATTACTCTATTTATTTATTTATTTATTTATTTATTTTACTTGTACATTTCTATCCTACTTATTTTATTTTGTTGGTATGTTTGGTTCTGTTCTCTGTCTCCCCCTTTTAGACTGTGAGCCCACCGTTGGGTAGGGACTGTCTCTATGTGATGCCAATTTGTACTTCCCAAGCGCTTAGTACAGTGCTCTGCACATAGTAAGCGCTCAATAAATACGATTGATTGATTGATTGATTGATATATACATATATACAGGTGCTGTGGGGAAGGGAAGGAGGTAAGATGGGGGGGATGGAGGGGGGACGAGGGGGAGAGGAAGGAAGGGGCTCAGTCTGGGAAGGCCTCCTGGAGGAGGTGAGCTCTCAGCAGGACCTTGAAGGGAGGAAGAGAGCTAGCTTGGCGGATGGGCAGAGGGAGGGCATTCCAGGCCCGGGGGATGACGTGGGCCGGGGGTCGATGGCGGGACAGGCAAGAATGAGGCACAGTGAGGAGATTAGTGGCGGAGGAGCGGAGGGTGCGGGCTGGGCTGGAGAAGGAGAGAAGGGAGGTGAGGTAGGAGGGGGCGAGGGGATGGATGGGCAGCCTTGAAGCCCAGGGTGAGGAGTTTCTGCCTGATGTGCAGATTGATTGGTAGCCACTGGAGATTTTTGAGGAGGGGAGTAACATGCCCAGAGCGTTTCTGGACAAAGATAATCCGGGCAGCAGCATGAAGTGTGGATTGAAGTGGAGAGAGACAGGAGGATGGGAGATCAGAGAGAAGGCTGATGCAGTAGTCCAGACGGGATAGGATGAGAGCTTGAATGAGCAGGGTAGCGGTATGGATGGAGAGGAAAGGGTGGATCTTGGCAATGTTGCGGAGCTGAGACCGGCAGGTTTTGGTGACGGCTTGGATGTGAGGGGTGAATGAGAGAGCGGAGTCGAGGATGACACCAAGGTTGCGGGCTTGTGAGACGGGAAGGATGGTAGTCTCGTCAACAGAGATGGGAAAGTCAGGGAGAGGACAAGGTTTAGGAGGGAAGACAAGGAGTTCAGTCTTCGACATGTTGAGCTTTAGGTGGCGGGCAGACATCGATGGAGATGTCCTGAAGGCAGGAGGAGATAATTATGGTATTGGTTAAGCGCTTAGTATGTGCCAAGCACTGTTCTAGGTGCTGGGGTAAATACAAGGTACTCAGGCTGTCCCACATGGGGCTCATAGTCTTAATCCCCATTTGACCGATGAGGTAACTGAAGCACAAAGCTGATAAGTGGTGGAGCCGGAACTAGAACCCATGCCCTCTGACTCCCAAGCCCGTACTCTTTCCACTAAGGCACGCTGCCTCTCTACTAAGCTGCTTCCACTAAGGTTACTCCCTCACTAGGCCTGAGTCCAGAGCTCTGCCCACAGTAGATGCTCCATAAATACCCTTGATTGATTGATTAACCGGCAGGGACTGCGTCCAATTTGATTTGCTTGCCTCCACCCCTGCACTTAGTACGGCGCCTGGCCCATAGTAAGTGCTTCACAAATACCACAATTATTATTATTAACTGTCATACACATCTTGGACCTCACAGAGACTGGCTTTTTTCTTCCTGGGGTCTCGGCCTTCCCCAGGCAGGCACGGTGGTGTCATTCTCTGTGACCCCAACTGCCCCTTTTCAGGTACTTGTGACAGACCATTTATAGGAATGGTAACATGGATTTAATTTTTTAAATTTGAAGTCATAGCTCAATTAAGGCACTAAAAAAGGCCAAGACCTTCCTTTTGTTTAAGTAGCAAAATCCAAGCCCGTGGCAGCTTTTAGCAGACACCCAGCAAAACCTGATCCGCCCGTTTGCTCTCCTCCGGCAGGACATCACGGTGATGTGGGAGCCCCCATGGCTGACGTGATTCTCCCAGGGGCGGCTTACACGGAGAAGTCCGCCACGTACGTCAACACCGAGGGGAGAGCTCAGCAGACCAAAACCGCGGTGACCCCGCCAGGCCTGGCCAGAGAAGATTGGAAAATTATCCGCGCTCTTTCCGAGGTAAAGATTGGAGGGGTCTCCAAGTTGGTATTCTGGAGTGAGGGTTGATTGAGGCTGTGGGAATATTTTCAGAAACACGGGAGGTAAAAGGCGGGGGTAATCGCTACTTCTTGCTTCTCACCTTTCACATAAAGGAAGATTCAGCCCGTCAGAGCATGTCCGTGTGAAGTTATTACTAGGTAGCTTTCCAAGAGGAGAAAAATGAAGTATTCTTCTGGCCTAAAAATTTTCTGCTCCAAATGTTTGCTCTGGAATCATGCAAGACTGTAAGCTTATTGTGGGGCAGGGAATGTGTCTGTTAAATTGTTGCATTGTACTACTCTACCAAGCTGTTAGTACAGTGCTCTGCACATGGTAAACGCTCAGTAAATACGATTGATTGATTGATTAATTGATTGCATAATGCCAAAAGAAATACGAGACTCATTTTTCAATGAAAAATAAGTAGTAAAACTGTCAGTTTATAGATAGGAATCCATGTACTCTTTAGGTGCAGGTCCTCTTTGCCCAGATTAGCGAAGCCACCTCAGTCGATCGAGCAGTGGTATTTATTGAATGCTTATTATGTGCAGAGTACTAAGCGCTTGGGAGAGTACAGGTAGGCCCGATCCCTGCCGTCAGGGATCTTACAGCCCAGAGTGCCTCGTCAATCTCGAATTCGTAAATGGCGTGAGGTGTAGTTTATTTATAAAGAATTGCCAAGATTTTGGTGTGTTGCACATGAATGGGGAAATAACAACAGAAATTGTATGGGCATCTAACTTATTGATTTCGACCCAGTCTGCACCCTTTGCTCCTCTAATGCCAGCCTACTCATTGTTCCTCACTCTCACCTCTCTTGCTGCCAACCTCTCGCCCACGTCCTGCCTCTGGCCTGGAACACCCTCCCTTTTCACGTCTGACAGACAATGACTCTCCCCACCTTTAAAGCCTAATTGAAAGCACATCTCCTCCAAGAGACCTTCCTTGACTACACCCTCGTTTCTTCTCTTCCCACTCTCTCCTGGGTCACCCTGACTTGCACCCTTTATTCACCACCCCAGCCCCACAGCACTTAGATACGTATCCCTAATTTATTTATATTAACGTCTTTGACCCCCTCTAGTCTGTACGCTCATTGTGGCAGGGAATATTGCTGGTAGATCGTTGGGTTGTACTATACCAAGTGAGAGTACTAAGGTAGGGTGTCCTGCGTGATGAATAGGATTGATCGATTGATTTCAGTCTTGGGTCCTGTTGTAGATAGCCGGCTTGACCCTCCCGTATGACACCCTGGATCAAGTGAGAAATAGATTGGAAGAAGTGTCCCCGAATCTGGTACGATACGATGACGTAGAGGGAGCCAATTACTTCAGCCAAGCAAATGAGCTGTCCAAGGTATAAAATCTTTCCGTATACGTGACTTCCTTTGACTCGTATGCCTAATCGGGGAATCCTAATTGACTAATGTGTGCTCGCTCTGTCGCTCTCTTGTCAGTTGGTGAATCAGCAGCTGCTCGCCGACCCTCTTGTTCCACCCCAGCTCACAATAAAAGACTTCTACATGACAGGTACTTGGCCGACGGCCCCCGTCTGACCAAAGGGGAATCCATTCCCTGTCAGTCGAGGTTCATGGGAACAAATAAATTAGTAACTAATGCTCCAGAAGTGTCATGACAAGACTTTCTGCCATGTCACTGCTGTTCCATCCAGCGGTGGCTGTTTGGGTAGGAAGTTGGTCGTGATATAAAAAGGTTGGAGTGAGTCCTGCCTTCCCGTTTTGAGAAGCAGCGTGGCTCAGTGGAAAGAGCACGGACTTTGGAGTCAGAGGTCATGGGCTCGAATTCCGGCTCCACCACAGGTCTGCTGTGTGACCTTGGGCAAGTCACTTAACTTCTCTGAGCCTCAGTTACCTCATCTGTAAAAATGGGGATTAAGACTGTGAGCCCCACGTGGGACAACTTGATCATATTGTATCCCCCCAGCGCTTAGAACAGTGCTTTGCACATAGTAAGCGCTTAACAAATGCAGAAAAAAAAAGGGTAATAGTGTGTGGTTCTACAGGGGCAGATGATCTAAATAGTTTCATGTGAATAATACACTTAGGTCTCGATTATCCCGAAAGAAATCCAAATGCCCACGTAGTATTTCTTCCGAGGGTCTGAATCTGGATTATCTGTGGGTGTAGGCCCAGCCTAAACAACGGACAGTTTACTTGGTTTAAATCCAATATTAATAACTGCAATTCTAACTGTATTTTCTGCCTCTGCATACTGTGGAGGGTAGCCACTACCGATTGGCCAGCTTCCCGTGGTGGCTTTTTCTGGCTCCATATCGGGATTTCAGTCCAACGGGCAGTAATAGCCATCTGACCTGCCTTCTGTTGTCAGTCTTCTCTACACCTGGGCTCGGTGGGGTGGAAAGGGCCGGGGCGGGGGGTGAGAGAAATGAGGTGGGGATAGGGGAGATTGCAGCAGCTCTTTGTTGAACGGGCAGCCCGTTGACCAACCCCTCCTGCTTCCCTCCGCTGAGGACTTAGCTTGCCCTCGCTCCCGGGCGCTGGGCCTGTAATGGTAGGATCGGGCATCTACCTGGAAGCAACATGGCCTAGTGGATAGACTGTGAGCCCACTGTTGGGTAGGGACTGTCTCTATATGTTGCCAATTTGTACTTCCCAAGCGCTTAGTACAGCGCTCTGCACATAGTAAGCGCTCAGTAAATACGTTGATGATGATAGGGCACAGGAATCAGAAGGATCTGCGTTCTAGTCCTGGCTCTGCCACTTGTGTGCTGGGAGACTGTGGGCCAGTTGCTTCACTTTTCAGGGCCTCTGTTAGCTCATTTAAAATAATAATAATGGTATCTGTTAAGCACTTACTACGTGCCAGGTACTGTACTAAGCAAGCGCCGGATAGAGGTGAAGACTGTGAGCCTGTCGTGGGACGTGGACTGTGTCCAAACTCATTTCCTTGTATCTCTCCCAGCGCTTAGAACAGTGCCAGGCGTATGATAAGCACTCAACAAGTACCGTAAAGAAAGATTCCACGGGCGTGGAGCTCCAGACACAGCATTTTCAGCAGGCCGTGCCAGTGACTGTCTGCACTGAAGCCGGAGGCGATGCCTCCTTCTCCTTTGCTCAGCTTGAGCGGGGGGTGAGGGGTGGGAGGGGGTGTCCCCACACACTCCTTTGCGTGGACTTTGCATGCGGCACTTGGATTCCTGCCTGAGAATGCCTGGAGGGACTGCCTAGGACCTAGAGTCAGGGGACCAGGGGGCAAATCCACATCTGTGTGACTGCCAAGTCCCGCCCCAGGGTGTATTCGGGGCCGCAGGATTAATCGGCCAAATCTCAAGCCGTAGGGTCTGGGGCTTGGGGCGTAAGAGTCGGTCGTGTCAGACCCCTTGGCCCACTCCCACCTCCCATCCTGTGGCACAAAAACATGTCAAAATACCGTATTCCCCTCTTGAGCAGCGTGGCTCAGCAGAAGGAGCACCTCACCGTACCTCGCCTCACCATACCTCGCTCTCGCCTGTCCCGCCATCGACCCCCGGCCCACGTCATCCCCCGGGCCTGGAATGCCCTCCCTCTGCCCATCCGCCAAGCTAGCTCTCTTCCTCCCTTCATAGCCCTACTGAGAGCTCACCTCCTCCAGGAGGCCTTCCCAGACTGAGCCCCTTCCTTCCTCTCCCCGTCGTCCCCCTCTCCATCCCCCCCATCTTACCTCCTTCCCTTCCCCACAGCACCTGTATATATGTATATATGTTTGTACATATTTATTACTCTATTTATTTATTTATTTTATTTGTACATATCTATTCTATTTATTTTATTTTGTTAGTATGTTTGGTTTTGTTCTCTGTCTCCCCCTCTTGGACTGTGAGCCCACTGTTGGGCAGGGACTGTCTCTATATGTTGCCAATTTGTACTTCCCAAGCGCTTAGTACAGTGCTCTGCACATAGTAAGCGCTCAATAAATACGATTGATGATGATGATGATGATGAGCACGGGCTTTGGAGTCAGAGGTCATGGGTTCAAATTCCGGCTCTGCCAATTGTCAGCTGTGTGACTTCGGGCAAGTCACTTTGCTTCTCTGTGCCTCAGACTGTGAGCCCCACGTGGGCCAACCTGATCACCTTGTAACCTCCCCAGCGCTTAGAACAGTGCTCTGCACATAGTAAGCGTTTAATAAATGCCATTATTATTATTATTATTATTTTCTCCACTCCGTGGCCAGAAAAGATGGCAAAGTTGCTTACCAATTTTAGGTAGATTCAGTTGGTAGAGGGACAGCGTGGCCTAGTGGAACGAACATAGGAGTCAGGGGACTTAGGATTTAATCCTGGCTCTGCCACCTGCCTGCTGGGTAACCTTAGGCAAGTCAACTTAACTTTTCTGTGCCTCAGTTTCCTCATCTATACTATGGGGATTCAGTGCCTGGTCTCCCACCTCCTTAGACTGGAAGCCTCAAGTGGGGCAGCAACTGTGTCTGACTTAATTATCTTGTAACTAGCCCAGCGCTTAGAACCCTGTTTGACACAGAAATTGCTTAATTGACACCATAATCATCATTTCCTTTCAGTGCAAGTTGACTAGTCCAAGGTGACTGTCTGTTGATGTTGCATTTTGCCAGCGACCAGCTAATTTTTTAAATTTTTCCAGTATATTAAGCACTTGATCTATGCCCTGAGGTAGGTGCAAGATCATTAGATTAGACAAGGTCCCTGTTCTACCTAGGGCATACCCCGTTGTACAAATGAGGAAACCGAGTCCCAGAAAAGTTACCTTGCCCGACAGTAGGCCGGGGAAGGACTGAGATTCAATCCTAGATCTCCTAACTCCTAGTGCCATGCTCTTCCCACAAGGCACAGTGCCCCTCTAGATTTTATCGTTTGACATTCCAAAAATATCGATGTGGACAAAGTATCAATCAGTCGGTCGTATTTATTTAGTGCTTACTGTGTGCAGAGCACTGTACTAAGTGCTTGGGAGAGGCCACTAAAAGACACAGTCCCTGTCCACAGTGAGCTTACAGTCTAGAGGGGGAGACAGGTATTAAATTATTCAATCATATTTATTGAGCGCTTACTGTGTGCAGAGCACCGTACTAAGTGCTTGGGAGAGGACAGTACAACAGTAAACAGGCACATTCTCTGCCCACAACGAGCTCATAGTCTAGAGAAGCAGCGTGGCTTAGTGGAAGGAGCACGGGCTTGGGAGTCAGAGGTCGTGGGTTCTAATCCCGGCTCCGCCGCTTATCAGCTGCGTGACTTTGGGCAAGTCACTTAACTTCTGTGTGCCTCAGTTATCTCACCTGTAAAATGGGGATTAAGAGTGTGAGCCCCACAAGGGACAACCTGATTACCTTGTATCTGCCCCAGGGCTTAGAACAGTACTTGGCACCTAGTAAGCACTTAACAAATACCATCATTATTATTATCACCTCCTCCAGGAGGCCTTCCCAGACTGAGCCCCTTCCTTCCTCTCCCCCTCCTCCCCTTCTCCATCCCCCCATCTTATCTCCTTCCCTTCCCCACAGCACCTGTATATATGTATATATGTTTGTACATATTTCTCTATTTTACTTGTACATATCTATTCTATTTATTTTATTTTGTTAGTATGTTTGGTTTTGTTGTCCGTCTCCCCCTTTTAGACTGTGAGCCCACTGTCGGGTAGGGACCGTCTCTATATGTTGCCAACTTGTACTTCCCAAGCACTTAGTCCAGCGCTGTGCACACAGTAAGCGCTCAATAAATACGATTGATTGATTGATTGATAGAGCGAGGGAGACAGGTAGCGATACAGATAAATAAATTCCAGATATGCACATACACCTTCTCCCCGGACTAAATTCTCTTTGTCTTGGCAGATCCCATCAGCAGAGCCTCCCAGACGATGGCCAAGTGCGTGAAAGCCGTGACGGAGGGGGCCCAGGCGGTGGAAGAGCCGTCCATCTGCTGAGGCGGCCCGAGCGGACCTGATCCCGGCGAGCAGTTCGTTGCTCGGGATCACTCCCAAAGACAAAATGCTGTTGCGACTGACCCCCCCAGAGGGTCACCATGCTTCTGAATGACGCGCTCTTTTATTTAAAGCCGGGTGCTGTGCTTGTTCGGAAATTTCCCGCCGCGCCCAAAGAGGTGGGAACGGTGGGCATGGGGAGCGTTTGGTTGTGTACAAACGGCATTAAATTAAATCAATCAATCAATCAATCAATCGTATTTATTGAGCGCTTCCGGTGTGCAGAGCACTGTACTAAGCGCTTGGGAAGGACAAGTTGGCAACATATAGAGACGGTCCCTACCCAACAGTGGGCTCACAGTCTAGAAGAACATCCACTTTTATGCTTGGGAGTGAGCCGTCTAATATTCTTATCTTTTCCCCCCTTCCCTCTAACTTTTCCTCTAGTAACCTTCTAGTATATAACAGTCTTCAAGAGGGAAAACCCAACCGACAAAGCTAGAGAAGCGGAGCGGTCTTTAGTTCGTTAAGGATGTATGGGGGCCTTCTTTTGGGAGAGCAACAGTTTGGTAGCGATGATCTTGCGGAAACCAATACAAGGAAATCTGAAAAGTTAGGGGTGAATTTTGATTCGTCTTCATGCTTCGTTTATAAAAGGCGGGATCCCAAACTACTTCCTGGTGCCAAGTCTCTTACAGCTACAAAAAGTCTCACATAAAGTTACAATTAATGGCCAATTTCATAACTATTGGAAGTATAAGCTATCTGAACGGATAATTGTAATTTTTATTCAGTTTTCGCAACTCGTTGCTCCTGAGAATTGGTATTCAGTGAGCTTTGCTGATATCTGCAATTTCCTCCCCGACCTGGAGCGTTTCGTTTATTTAAAGTAAAACCTTCCTTTATAGTGGAAAATTGTTTTCTTGTTGCTAGTGATTTCCTTCCCCTCTCTCCCCCCAACCAAAAAAGAAAACAACCCTGATGATTTAGGTAATAACAATCCTGTCATAAAAGAGAGCAACACGGTTGAAGGAGCTACAATTTAAATTCAAATTGCAGTCCTATCTTCATTATATTTTATCACAAATCTCGTGTGTGAAGTCAACAGTTTCAGAATTGAAAGACAAATGCACTAATTTTCGTAGCCTTCAGTTGGTAGGAGAAATAATTAAAATAATGTATCGACCGCACGGACCGGAGAGTAATCTTTGTCTCAGATGAAAAAAAAAAACTGTAGTTCCCGACCCCTCGTTCCTTGTGCTTGGCCACAGAATTGATTGCTGGTTTACAGGTTTGTTTGTTTTTCCACCTGGCATGTAGTGATAGGAGACATCGTTACTTTTCCTAATGTGATAGACTCGACTCTTAAAGTGCTGTAATGTATCAACTGCGTTTCTGCAAAAATTCATTATGCAGAACCAATCCTCTCCAGCACCTGAAACCAAAGATTGTTCTTTCCCAGAGTTATAACGTGAAGTTGTTCAGGAAAATCACTTAACCTTCTCAGTAGACCGTGTGGCTGACTAAATGATATCTTCTTTGTCCCGTCTCCTGACTTTCCCCGACGTAAATCTGCAGATTCTCCCGTGTCCTAACGGCCCGTGTTGTGGAAGAAAGGGGGGGTTCTACTGACTTGAATCCTCAGGGGAGGTACCCAGGAAGAAGCTGCTTATAGATTTTAAAAAGAACACCCCACCCTCCACAAATTTAGGAGAGTACATGGATCGGGGAAAGGTCGCCCCGTGATTGAGAGAGGGGTGGAAGGAGGGGTGTAGTGTGTCTGTGCACGCACCTCTAGGCATGGAAATTCTTCATCCAAATCATTCTGCCATCAGCATACATAAGGACTGGCACGGAGCCTTTGCTTTTCTTATGAGTGGAACATAGATTGGGAGAAGGAATAGGAATTTTCCTAACCTCAAGTTTAACCTTAAGCCTTACTGTGGCATTCCCTCCCAATCCATGGATAGCGTTAGGGTAGTCTCTTAGGTAAATGGACTATAAGTTCATTGTGGGTGGGGAATGTATCCATTTATTATTGTACTCTCCCAAGCACTTAGTACAGCGCTCTGCACACAGTAAGTGCTCAATAAATACGATTGAAGAAATGAGTGAATGAAGGGGAAGTAGGTCTTTCCCATGTACATGGGGCCTTTCTTTTTCTCTGGTAATAGAGTGACCATCTCCTGTTGGAACAGCATCTGAACTGCTGAGTCTGGGCTTTGACTAAGCGCTCACAATTAAGGGACTCCCCCATCCACCCCCCCAAAATGTCCAGCACTCTGCTAGGCCCCTGGTAATGACTTAGAGGCAAAGAATATAGAATAATAATAATAATAATGGCATTTGTTAAACGCTTACAATGTGCGAAGCACTGTTCTAAGCGCTGGGGGGATACAAGGTGATCAGGTTGTCCCACGTGGGGCTCACAGTCCTCATCCCCATTTTACAGATGAGGTACTGAGGCCCATAGAAGTGAAGTGGCTTGCCCAAGGTCACACAGCTGACAAGTGGCAGAGCCGGGATTCGAACCCTTGACCTTTGACTCCCAAGCCCGTGCTCTGTCCACTGAGCCACGCTGCTTCTAGGAATCCCAGGAATGCTGGGATCCCTGCCCTCATGAATCATCATCATCAATCGTATTTATTGAGCGCTTACTGTGTGCAGAGCACTGTACTAAGCGCTTGGGAAGTACAAGTTGGCAACATATAGAGACAGTCCCTACCCAACAGTGGGCTCACAGTCTAAAATGAATCAATCAGGAGTATTTACTGAGTGTTTGTACATATTTATTACTCTATTTTACTTGTACATATCTATTCTATTTATTTTATTTTGTTAGTATGTTTGGTTTTGTTCTCTGTCTCCCCCTTTTAGACTGTGAGCCCACTGTTGGGTAGGGACTGTCTCTATATGTTGCCAATTTGTACTTCCCAAGGGCTTAGTACAGTGCTCTGCACATAGTAAGCGCTCAATAAATACGATTGATTGTTTACTGTGCAGATCCCTGTACTAAATACTTGCCTAGTGAAATAATCTCTGAGCCCAATGTTGGGTAGGGACTGTCTCTATATGTTGCCAATTTGTACTTCCCAAGCGCTTAGTACAGTGCTCTGCACATAGTAAGCGCTCAATAAATATGATTGATTGATTGATTGATTGCCCTCAAAGAGCATATCATTTAACCAATGAGGTGTTCATTCATTCAGTCGTATTTATTGAGCCCTTACTGTGCGCAAAGTACTGCACTAAGCACTTGGGAGAGGACCATATAACAACAAACGTACACATTCCTGTCCACAACGAGCTCACAGTCTACAGGCAGCTACAAGATTATTGACAGGTAGGAGAAAAAAAATAGAAAAATGGACAGGGAAATGCTTATTACACCTCTGAGTGCTAGAGTGCTACAGGTGGCAATAAGGCATGGCTTGTGCTTTAGCACAGCACTAAGGTGACTGAGAAGCAGCGTGGCTCAATGGAAAGAGCCCGGGCTTTGGAGTCAGAGGTCATGGGTTCAAATCCCGGCTCCACCAACTGTCAGCTGTGTGACTTTGGGCAAGTCACTTCTCTGGGCCTCAGTTACCTCATCTGAAAAATGGGGATTAAAAATCTGCGAGCCCCCCGTGGGACAGCCTGATCACCTTATAACCTCCCCAGCGCTTAGAACAGTGCTTTGTGCATAGTAAGCCCTTAATAAACGCCATTATTACTATTATTATTATTACACCATGCTGCTTCTCTGAGAGTGTCTCAAAGAACGGTGCTTTGCACATAGTAAGCGCTTAACAAATACCATCATTATTATTATTATTATTATTGGATTTACTCAAGTAATTGCCTCCACTGCATACGATCTCCCCCCACATTTTTTGAGGGGGAAATAAAAGATTTATTTTGTAAGCAGTGATAGTGATGTTTGCCGGGGTAGGAAGAGTCAGTCGGTCAGTGGTATTGAGCGCTTACTGCGTGCAGAGCACGGTGCTCAATAAATACGATTTGACTGATTGATTGAGTACAATATAACAGTAAAAAGACACATTCCCTGCCCCAAACGAGGGTTGAGATGTGCTAACGCTGTAGATCCCACCAGGATGCAGGTGAATTCCGGGGTAAGAAGAGGAAGAGCACAGTGGTAGTTTTCCCTTGGGAACATCGAGGACAGAAGGGGTGGGGAGAGGGTAGTAGGGATTTTGGGGTTGGGGCTTGGGGGATGAGGATGGACATTACCCTAACCCCTTGAGTGCCTACTATATGCAGCACTAGCGAGAAGAAGCAGTAGCAAGTGCCCTCTTGCCTTCCTCATCCTCTCATTTTTTTTTCTCATAGACCCCCTTACTGCTGATCTTAATTCCCCTTAATAGTCCCTGTTGGGGGTTGCAATAAAAAGGGCTAATTTTGTGAGTCGATATGGTATATTTTCAATGGATGGGGAAGTTCAAAATCACCTTTATGCATTTACTCCAGAGGGAGGAGGGAAGTTCTGGGTTGGCTTTAAAAAAGAACGAAAAGGATGATGGATGTGAATTAGGGAATGGAGAAAAAGGAAGGTCTGTCTTGCTGTAACAGATAGTGTAGGTCAATAATAATAATAGTAATTATATTAAACACTGTGTGTCAGGCAATGTACTAAGTGCTGAGTGGATACAAGAAAATCATGTTGGACACAGTCCCTGCCCCATGGGTGGGTGGCGGGGTGGGGTGTCACAGTCTCAATCCTCATTTGAGATAAAGTAACTGAGGCACAGAGAAGTGAAGTGACTTACCCCAGGTGTCACAGCAAACAGGTGGCAGAGCCACGATTAGAACCCATGACCTTCTAACTCCCAGGCCCGGACTCTATCCGCTATGCCATGAAACGAAGACCAGTCAAAGAGGAAACCAGTTTTGGTAGCGTGACTTCTACCCCTCTAATAATAATAATAATGATGGCAATTATTAAGCATTTACTATGTGCAAAGCACTGTTCTAAGTGCCGGGGAGGTTACAAGATGATCCTACGGGGGGCTCACAGTCCCCATTTTACAGATGAGGTAAATGAGGCCCAGAGAAGTGAAGTGACTTGCCCAAAGTCACACAGCTGACAATTGGCGGAGCCGGGATTTGAACCCATGACCTCTTGACTCCAAAGCCCGGGCTCTTTCCACTGAGCCACGCTGCTTCTCAGACTGTGAGCTCACTGTGGGCAGGGAACGTGTCGACCAACTTGTTGTTGCCAATTTGTACTTCCCAAGCGCTTAGTACAGTGCTCTGCACATAGTAAGCGCTCAATAAATACGATTGATGATGATGATGACCAACTCTGTTATAGTGTACTCTCCCAAGTGCTTAGTACAGCTCTCTGTGCGTAGTAAACGTTCGATAAATACCATTATTGGCTGAGAAGACCAGGTTGGCAACCTCTTTGGACTCTCATTTTTATAGACTGATCTTCGGTACTGACCAATACATTTTACTGGGGAACTGCTATATTCCTGGAAGAGGAGTCTTCTGACAGTACAATCTAAATTCGAAGGAAATGTTGTCAGGAGAGGGAAGGCTAATTCTCTGTTGCTGCCAAATAGGTTCTAAAGGAGATGAAATTATTGAAGCTACTGTTGTGTGTAAATAGAGGCAGCTGCATTTGATTTCCTGCGTACATTCTGGGCTAGTGTAAATTGTCAACCTTATTATCATCCAGACAAATTGCTGCCCCACCATTCTAGCTGCCAGGGAGAAGGAAAACAAAAAATGCTTAGCAACCAAAGCAGTTGTAATGGGTGTACCTTGGTAAGTCAGCATTGTCATTCATGTCTTTTGTTGAGATGTCATTGGCACTGTCAATGTCAATAATGAGGCTATAAAAATTTCCCGGAGGTTGTAGCCAAAGTCAGTCATTCCACTTCGGAGGTGATAAAATCCAATTTTCAGTTGGGTCATCCTAAAGGCTACTCCTGTCCCCACTATCTTTCGGTAGGCTTTATGTTGCTTTATCAATAAATACGATTGATGATGATGATGTTTATGCTGGGGTCTAGATTGTATTGTGCTTTCCCAAGCACTTAGAGAGTGCTCTGCACACAGCAAGCGTTTAACAAATACCATTAATGAATGAGTGAATGTGATTGAAGTATTTTTTTGGAACGTGTACTTGTGGGATGCTTTAGGTAAGGTAAAGCTCTTTGGGAAAAGAAGGAAATATTTGAATTCACACACTTGACTTTTTGTAATTAATATTCTCCTTGAGATCATTTTCTAACATCAATTTTTAAGACTCCTAAGAACTTTCCTTATTAACGGAAGAACGATCTCTCTGTGGATGCAAGTGAGTGTGTACTAAAGCCAAGATTATCCCTCAGCGCTCTTGGATTCCTATCTTCAGTTCAGGCCCTAGTGCCCTCAGTCGATGAATAATAATAATAATAATGGCATTTATTAAGCGCTTACTATGTGCAAAGCACTGTTTTAAGCGCTGGGGAGCTTACAAGGTGATCAGGTTGGGGCTCACAGTCTTAATCCCCATTTTACAGATGAGGTAACTGAGGCCCAGAGAAGTGAAGTGACTTGCCCAAAGTCACACAGCTGACGAGTGGCGGAGCCGGGACTTGAACCCGTTACTTCTGACTCCAAAGCCCGGGCTCTTTCCACTGAGCCACGCTGCTTCTCAATGGTGCTTACTGAACGCTTACTATGTGAGCCCACTGTTGGGCAGGGACTGTCTCTATATGTTGCCAATTTGTACTTCCCAAGCGCTTAGTACAGTGCTCTGCACACGGTAAGCGCTCAATAAATACGATTGATGATGATGATGATGATGATGATAAGCCCATGGGAGAGTCCAATGCAGCAGAGTTGTTAGACACGTTCCCTGCTCCCAGTGATACTTGCTTCTCATGACTGGACTTGGGACACTTATGACTCACTTGTGACAGCCATTACCAATGTGTAATGCCTAAAACAAGCAGTGAAAACCTCAAATTACAGGATTTCTCCTTTTCCAACATACTGCCTGAGCCTTTTAACTCAGTTGTAAAATCAGTTGGTTGATTGACATAGAGAAGCAGTGTGGCTTAGTTGAAAGAGCCCGGGCTTGGGAGTCAGAGATCATGGGTTCTAATCCCTGCTCCACCGCTTGTCAGCTGTGTGACTTTGGGCAAATCACTTAACATCTCTGCGCCTCGGTTCCCTCATCTGTAAAATGGGGATTAAGACTGTGAGCCCCAAGTGGGACAACCTAATTACCTTATATCCCCCCCCCCCCCCAGTGCTTAGAACAGTGCTTGGCACATGCTAAGTTACCAAACGCCATCGTTATTATGTGAACTGACATAGTCATAGTATTTTTTTAAAAAATCAAAGCCAAGGAAGTTGGCATTTTCTACAAATGAGGGTTAGTATGGAACCAGTTCATTTGCAGAGTGAAACGAGTCTTGAAAATAATAACAGTGATAGTATTTAAGTGCTTACTATGTACCTGGCACTGTACCAAGGGCTGGGGTAGATATAAGTAAATCAAGTTGGACACAATCCCTGTCCCATGGGGACTCACAGCCTCAATCCCCATTTTATAGATGAGGTAACTGAGGCACAGAGAAGTGAAATGACTTGCCCAAGGTCCCACAGCAGATAAGTGATTGATTCATTCAATCATATTTATTGAGCGCTTACTGTGTACAGAGCTCTGTACTAAGCGCTTGGGAAGTACAGATTGGCAACATATAGAGACGGTCCCTACCCAACAACGGGCTCACAGTCTAGAAGGGGGAGACAGACAACAAAGCAAAACAATTAGACAGGTGTCAATACCATCAGAATAAATAGAATTATAGCTATATACACAACATTATGTACAAATATACACAAGTTCTGTGGAAAAGGGAAGGGAGTAGAGAAGAGTGGGGAGATAAGGGGAGGAAAAAAGGCAGGGGCTCAGTCTGGGAAGGCCTCCTGGAGGAGGTGAGATCTCAGTAGGGCTTTGAAGGGAGGAATAGAGCTAGTTTGGTGGTTGTGTGGATGGAGGGCATTCCGGGCCAGGGGGAGGATGTGGGACGGGAGTCGACGGCGGGACAGGCGAGAACGAGGCACGGTGAGGAGGTTAGCGGCGGCAGAGGAGCGGAGGGTGTAGGCTGGGCTGGAGAAGGAGAGAGGGAGGTGAGGTAGGAAGGGGTGAGGTGATGGACAGCCTTGAAGCCGAGGGTGAGGAGTTTTTGCTTGATTCGAAGGTTGATAGGCAACCATTGGAGATTTTTGAGGAGGAGAGTGATTCTGTACAAAGATAATCCAGGCAGCAGAGTGAAGTATAGACTGAAGTGGGGAGAGACAGGAGGATGAGAGATCAGAAAGGAGGCTGAAGCAGTAATCCAGTCGGGATAGGACGAGAGATTGAACCAGCAAGGTAGCAGTCTGGATGGAGGGGAAAGATCAGATTTTGGCGATGTGGAGGTGAGACCGGCAGGTTTTGGTGACGGATTGGATGTGTGGGGTGAATGAGAGAGTGGAGTCGAGGATGACACCAAGGCTGTGGGCTTGTGAGACGGGAAGGATGGTAGTGCCGTCTACAGTGACGGGAAAGTCAGGGAGAGGGCAGGGTTTGGAAGGGAAGATAAGGAGCTCAGTCTTGGACATGCTGAGTTTTAGGTGGTGGGCAGACATCCAGATGGAGATGCCCTGAAGGCAGGAGGAGATATGAGCCTGGAGGGAGGGAGAGTGAACAGGGAGAGAAAAAAGAATTAATAGGATTTATTGAGTTTTACTGTGTACGAGGCATTGTACTAAACACTTCAGAAAGTGCAATACAATAGAGTTGATGGACATGATCCCTGTCCATAAGGAGCTTACAGTCTACATCTCAGCCACTCTCATCCTCTTAGGAAAATTTCAGCAACAATGGTGTCCTCTTCAAATGCGTAGGACAGTGCTTTAGCTACACGTTTATATCCAAAAATGAATAATAATAATAGTTGTATTTAAGTGCTTACTAATGTACCGAGCACTGTACTAGTCACTGGGGTAGATACCAGATAATCAGGTCCTAGGTAAGGCTCCCACACTAAGTAGGAGGGAGTACAGGTGTTGAACCCCCATTTTGCAGACGAGGTAACTGACGCTGAGAGAAGCAAAGTAACTTGCCCAAGTTCCCACAGCAGACATGTGGTGGAGCCAGGACTAGAACCCAGATCCTCTGACTCCCAGCCATGTGCTCTTTCCACTCTTTTCCACCTCAGTATCATCAAATAATAATAATAATAATGGCATTTGTTAAGCGCTTACCATGTGCAAAGCACTGTTCTAAGCGCTGGGGGGGATACAAAGTGATCAGGTTGTCCCACGGTGGGGCTCACGGTCTTAATCCCCATTTTACGGATGAGGGAACTGAGGCTCAGAGAAGTTAAGTGACTTGCCCAGGGTCACACAGCAGACATGTGGCGGAGCAGGGATTCGAACCCATGACCTCTGACTCCAAAAGCCCGTGCTCTTTCCACTGAGCCACGCTGCTTCTCTAATTTAATATGTAATAAAAGTCCACTGAGTATATGGCACAGTTCCAGCAATTTCTAGGTTTGGCCTCCATTGTACTAAGTTCTTGACTCCCAGCTCAGTGTATCGAATGGAAAAATTGAACATTCCTATTTTTCTCAGGGTTCAGCTGCTCTTGGGTCCTTTCCAAATGTTGATTCTCTTTCACTTGCCCCAACCCATAGTACACAGTAACTGGTTAATACCAAGAGAGTAATTGTTGTAATATTATTCAGCACTATCAGCCAGACACTATCTGTCCTGTCTATTCATCTGTCTCCTGTGCTGTCAGCTTCACACCCATTATCCCACAGGAAGCCAGCCAGGTTATCTAATAATGAAGTTGTTAGTACTGAGTGACGTATCCGTTCCAGTTCCAGGGGTACTGAAGGAGGGTGTATATGTGTATATATGTTTGTACATATTTATTACTCTATTTATTTATTTATTTTACTTGTACATATCTATTCTATTTATTTTATTTTGTTAGTATGTTTGGTTTTGTTCTCTGTCTCCCCCTTTTAGACTGTGAGCCCACTGTTGGGTAGGGACTGTCTCTATATGTTGCCAATTTGTACTTCCCAAGCGCTTAGTACAGTGCTCTGCACATAGTAAGCGCTCAATAAATACGATTGATGGTGATGATGATGATGATGGGCGGCAGGAGGGAGCCTATCCAGAGTTCCCTGGAAGGTCAGTAAAAATAATCAGAAAATATGAAGGATTACTTGAACATTTCTTGAATAGATTTTTAAGTACTTACTACGAGGAGCGGCGTGGCATAGTGGATGGAGCACGGGCCTGGGAGCTAGAAGGTCCTGGGTTCTGATCCTGGTTCCACCACTTGTCTGCCGTGTGACCTTGGGCGAGTCACTTCACTTCCCTGTGCCTCAGTTCCCTCATCTGTAAAATGGGGATTAAGACTATGAGCCCTATGTGGGGCAGGGACCGTGTCCAAACCTATTAGCTTGTATCTACCCCAACGTTTAGACTGTGCCTGGCACAGAGTAAGTGCTTACCAAATGCCATCATTAATTAATTAATGTGCTAGGCATTGTACTAAGCACTAGGGTAGATACAAGGTAGGTTGGACACAGTCCTTGTCCCACATGGGACTCACAGCCTTAATCCCCATTTAACAGGTGAGGTAACTGAGGCACAGAGAAGCTAACCATTATTGACTTCTGCGAACACTTTGTCAGAAACCGTGAGACATTTATTAACGCCTATATGAAGATTAGACATGATGACGTCGGACTATAAACATATTGTTGTAGGCTGTTAAGAACTGAGCAAACAAGTACACACTATGAACATTAATTTATTGTGAAAGCATGCTCAAATATTTAAAAGATATAATAGTTAAAGCTCTCTGCAGAGGAAGATGAGGATGGCAGAACGGTTGAGGAGCCTGGGAGGTGACTGAGGCACTGTGGAAGCTCCATTTGTCCAGGTGGGTGATTCTATCAAGAAAAAATTCAACACGGCAACAAGAATGATGTAAAAATGCCCCATTTAGCCAATCCATCAATGGTATTTATTGAGCGTTTACTGAGTGCAGAGCTCCGTGTTGAACTCTTGGAAGAGTACAGTGTAATAGAATTGGTAGACATGATCCTTGCCCACAAGGAGCTTACAGTCTGGACAGGGAGCCAGACGTCGAAATAAAAACATATAGGGGAAATGTCAAGGTTCTGTTCTGTGGGGCAAATATCAGGTGGTAAAAAGGGAAATTTCCAAGCGCACAAGGGACGTAGAAGGGAGAGGGAATAGGGGAAATGAGGGCTTCGTCAGGAAAGGCCTCTTGGAGGAAATGTGATTTTAGGATGGCTTTGAAGAGGGGGAGAGTGGAGGTAATAATAATCGTGGTATTTGTTAAATGCTTATTATGTGCCAAGCACTGTACTGAGTGCTGGGATAGATATAGGAGAATCAGGGCCCATGTGGGGCTCACAAAGTAGGAGGGAGAACGGGTATAGAATCCCCATTTCACAGATGCGGGAACTGAGGTACAGAGAAGTTAATCAATCAATCAATCGTATTTATTGAGCGCTTACTGTGTGCAGAGCACTGTACTAAGTGCTTGGGAAGTACAAGTTGGCAACATATAGAGACAGACCCTACCCAACAGTGGGCTCACAGTCTAAAAGGGGAAAACAGAACAAAACCAAACATACTAACAAAATAAAATAAATAGAATAGATATGTACAAGTAAAATACATAGAGTAATAAATATGTACAAACAATAATAATAATATAAACAATAATAATAATGATATTTCTTAAGTGCTTACTATGTGCCAAGCACTCTACTACGTACTAGGGTAGATACAGTGCAATCGGGTGAAGCCCAGTCCCTGTCCTTCAGCAGGCTCACAGTCCAAGGAGGAGGGAGAACAGGTATTGAATCCCCCCTTTGCCCATGAAACAGAGGCACAGAGTTCTTTGACCTGCCCAAGGCCACCCGGCTGACAGGTAGCAGAGCCAGAATTAGAACCCAGGTCCTCTGAGGCCCAGGACTTGCCCAAGGTCACACAGCAGGCAAATGGCGGAACCAGGATGACAACCCAGGGCCTCTGATTCCCAGACCTGGGCTCTTTCCACTAGGCCAGGACAGAGAGAGGATGTGGGCAGATAGGTGGCAGATAGATGAGGTTGAGGCACAGTAAGTTGGCATTAGAGGAGTCAAGAGTGTGGGTAGGGTTGTAAGGGGAGAGGAGTGAGGGTAAATAGCCAAGAGAGAGTTGGGTGCCTTAAAGGAGTTCCTGTTTGATGTGGAGGTCGGGGGTCGATCCCTGGAGGATTTTGAATGGCCGGTTGTTTATTTTTTTTCTTTTCTTTTAGGGGAATGTTCTGGGCAGCAGGGTGAAGTTAGAACTGCAGTGGGGCGAGACAGGAGGCAGGGAGCTTAGCAAGGAAGCCGATGCAGTAGTCAAGGTGGCATAGGATAATCAATTCATGGTATTTGTTGAGTACTTACCGTGCAGAGAGCTGTCCCAAGCACTTGTGAGAGTTCAGTACCTCAGAGTTGCTAGACACGATGTCTGCCCACAAGGAGCTCAGAGCCTAAAAGAGGAGCTTATAGCCTAACTTGAAAGTAGCACATGGAAGTAGAAGACCTCCTGGCCCTCCCATCCCATTCACTCACCATTTAGTGAGAAATAATAATAAAAACAATAGAATTTGTTAAGCGCTTTCTATGTGCCAGGCACTGTAGCATGGCCTAGTGAAGCCTGAATCTGGGAGTCAGAAGGACCTGGGTTTTAATTCTGGCTCTGCCACTTGTCTGCTGTGAGACCTTGTGCCAATCAACTCGCTTCTTTTTGCCTCAATTACCTCATCTGTAAACTGGGGATTAATACCGTGAGCCCCATTGGAACATGGTCTGTGTCAAACCTGATTAGCTCCTGTCAACCCCAGGGCTTAGCGAGTGGAAGGCAATCTGCTACAAATCAAAACCCACCCGTGCTGGGCAGCAGCAGCGTGGGAGAGAGTCAAGGGTGCATACTCAAGTTTACTGCGTGGAAAGAGGCAATGGTAAACCACTTGCATACTTTTTCCAAGAAAACTCTCTGGTTACACTACCAGAACGATAGCAGATAGAGGTGGGGCATTCTGGGAGAGATGTGAGCCCACTCTTCTAGACTGTGAGCCCACTGTTGGGTAGGCACCGTCTCTATGTGTTGCCAACTTGTACTTCCCAAGCGCTTAGTACAGTGCTCTGCACACAGTAAGCGCTCAATAAATACGATTGATTGATTGATTAAATAAGTGGTTGGATCGGTGTGGTAGCCATTTGGATGGAGAGGCAAGGATGGATCCTAAAGCTATTGTGAAGATAGAATCCCTGGGATTTGGTGACAGATTGAATATGTCGGTTGAATGAGAGAGTTCAGCATTTGAAGATAAAGCCAAGGTTCTGGGCTTATGAGACAGGGTGGTGGCGACTGGATTTGGATCTGGGGATCCCCTGACTTCTTTATCGGGGAGCCCCTGGAAGGGATAGGAGGACCCTGTCTTTATGGCCTGTAGTAGGTCCCTTGCTCAGAATGATGGCCCATTAATGCTAGAGGTGAATCTATCCCTTCCTCTCTTTCCCTCTGTCTTCCCTCCCCCAAATATATTCATTCTCACTGCCTCTCTCTCCCCCTTTCCCTCCTTCTCCCTTTCTCCCCCTTCTCTCTCTGTCTCTCTCTCCCCCTTCTCTCCCCCTTCTCTCCCTCTTCCTCCCTCTCTCTCTCTGTCTCTTTCTCTGTCTCCTAAAGTAAAAGTTGCTTGGGCCATTGTCTCTGATCATTTGATTGTCTCAGAGCTGGGTGGTGATTAGCTCAAAAGGGTAGACCATAGAAAGGACAGGAGCCTAAACAAGAATAGGAACAGAGAAAAGGGCAGCTGGGGGGTGAGGGGGGTAGCCCCCTTCCCCCCTCCCCTTGATGCCATAGAGATTGCCCTTGGCAAGAATCCAACTGCAGAGGGAGTAATTGCTATTTTAACATTTGTCTCCCCCGTGGATCGTAAGCTCCTTGAGGGCAAGGATCTTGTCTACCAAGTCTGTGGTATAGTACTTCCCAAGAGCTTTCGGATCACCCTTCCACAAATACGTGCAGGACATCATCCCACTCCTCGGAAATCAATCAATCAATCGTACTTATTGAGCACTTACTGTGTGCATCTCCAGGGGTTTCCCATCCACCTCCATAGCAAGCAAAAACTCCTCACCATTGGCTTTAAAGCAGTCCATCACCTTACCCCCTCCTACTTCACCTCACTACTCTCCTTCTACAATTCAGCCCACACACTTTGCTCCTCTTGTGCCGCTAACCTCACTGTGCCCCATCTCACCGCCAACTCCTGGCCCCCGTCCTGCCTCTGACCTGGAACGCCCTTCCTGCTCAAATCCAACTGACAATTATTCTCCCTCCCTTCAAAGCCTTATTAATAATAATAAATAATAATGGCATTTGTTAAGCACTTACTATGTGCAAAGCACTGTTCTAAGCGCTGGGGAGGATTCAAGGTGATCAAGTTGTCCCACGAGGGGCTCACAGTCTTAATCTCCATTTTACAGATGAGGTAACTGAGTCACAGAGAAGTGAAGTGACTTGCCCAAAGTCACACAGCTGACAAGCATGGGGCTGGGATTTGAACCCGTGACCTCTGGCTCCCAAGCCCGGGTTCTTTCCACTAAGCCAGCACACCTTCTCCGAGAGGTCTTCCCAGACTAAGCCCTACTTTTCCTCATCTTCCCCTCCCTTTTGCGTCACTCTGATTTGCTCCTTTTGCTCTTCCCCCCGCCCCCACCAGCCCCACAGCACTTATTTATATATAGCGTTTAGTACAGTGCTCTGCACACAGTAAACGCTCAATAAAAATGATTGAATGAATAGCTGTAATTTTATTTATCTGTATTGATGTCTGTCTCCCGGCCTCTAAGCTCACCGTGGTCAGGGAATGTCACGGTTTATCATTGTATTGTACTTTCCCAAGCAGTTAGTGCAGGGCTCTGCACACAGTAAGCGCTTTAATAAATACGATTGAATGAATGAGTGAATGCCCTGCATTAAGCATTCAATAAATAATAGGGATTGCTGCTGGAGGAGGAGCATAGTTAGGAACAATGACAGAGAAAGGGGCAGGGACAGGGGCTAGAGCAGAGATACCAAGCCACAGACTGCGTAGTGGGGCTCGCACCTTACTATAACATTGCAATTTTGTAAACCTGCAACGGTTCTCAATCTAGTATTTGGATGAGAGCGTTAATAGCTCCTGGAAAGTGAGGTTTAAGGAAAGGTGATCTCATTCGTTCAAACCATTTACATAAATCGCCAGGAGTCGGGCATCCAGTCACTTTTATAACGGATTTCAGTCTTTCGAGGTCCATAAGGATATTGCAATAGAAAGGTTTCCATTAAAATCACTTCCTCCCCTCATGCCTTAGACTGTGAGCCCACTGTTGGGTAGGGACCGTCTCTATATGTTGCCAACTTGTACTTCCCAAGCGCTTAGTACAGTGCTCTGCACACAGTAAGCGCTCAATAAATACGATTGATTGATTGATTGATTGTGGTGGGACTAAATATCTGCAGGAGAAGAATACAGGGCACCGAAAAATGAAATCCTGTTACAAAGGGAACAGAAACCTTTACACCGGATCCATTGTGGCTGAGAGCACCGAATCCCGTGGGCTGGGCTGTTATTGATACTTGCTTTACAATCTATTCCTCCCCGAGCTGAGATTGTGCCAGACCATTGTTGCAGGACTCTACAGGCCCTCCGAAGGTAATGTCTTGATGTGAGCCCAATTACCGCCAAGGAGACAATGATGAGCAGAGGCAAGCGGAATTATACCGGGACTGAATTTATCACCCTGGGAGAGGAATGAACTCTTCTAGCACACTCAAAGAGGAGCCTGGGGGAGGAATTGAATCAATCGATCCATCAATCCATTTACTAAATGGGATATAATAATAATAATAATGGCATTTATTAAGCGCTTGCTATGTGCAAAGCACTGTTCTAAACGCTGGGGAGGTTACAAGGCGATCAGGTTGTCCCACGGGGGGCTCACAGTCTTAATCCCCATTTTACAGATGAGGTAACTGAGGCACAGAGAAGTTAAGTGACTTGTCCAAAGTCACACAGCTGACAATTGGCGGAGCCTGGATTTGAACCCATGACCTCTGACTCCAAAACCCGGGCTCTTTCCACTGAGCCACGCTGCTTCTCTAAGAATACTGAGAACACCCCTCCAATTCATTCATTCATTCATTCAATCATATTTATTGAGCGCTTACTGTGTGCAGAGCGCTGCACTAAGTGCTTGGTAAGTACACATTGGCAACATATAGAGACGGTCCAATTGGGATCAGTCATGCGAGTAACTCTCCAACTTGCGCTGTAGCTTGTGGGACTCAACTCCCATAGACTGTAAACTCCTTGAGGGCAGAAATCAATCAATCGCTCAATAGTATTTATTCATTCAATCGTATTTATTGAGCGCTTACTGTGTGGTGAGCACTGTACTAAGCGCTTGGGAAGTACAAGTGGGCAACATATAGAGACGGTCCCTACCCAACAGCGGGCTTACAGTCTAGAAAATAATTGATTGAGTGCTTACTGTGTGCAGACCACTGTACTAAGCACTTGGGGGAGAAGTGGCATGGTGTAGTGGATAGAAAGAACATTGGCCAAGGAGTTAGAAAGCCAGAGGTTTCTAATCTCAGCTGTGTGACTTGGGGCAAGCCACTTCCTTTCTCTGGGCCTGTTAACTCATCTGTAAAATGGGGATTCAGACTGTGAGCCCCATGTGGGGCAGGGACTGTCTCCAAGCTGATTTGTCTGGATCTACCCCAACGCTTAGAACAGTGCCAGGCACACGGTAATAATGATACTATAATATGCTCAATGGAAAGAGCCCGGGCTTTGGAGACAGAGGTCATGGGTTCAAATCTTCGCTCCGCCAGTTGTCTGCTGTGTGACTTTGGGCAAGTCACTTAACTTCTCTGGGCTTCAGTTACCTCGTCTGTAAAATGGAGATGAAGACTGTGAGTCCCCCGTGGGACAACCTGATCATCTTGTAACCTCCCCGGTGCTTAGAATGGTGCTTTGCACATAGTAAACACTTAATAAATGCCATTATTATTATTATTATTATTATTAATAGTGATGGTATAATGTGCCAAGCACTGTTCTAAGCCCTGAGCGCTTAAAAATGCCATCATTACCATTATTATTATTGATAGATGAGATGGGGGCACAATGAGTAAGCTAGTGCTTAGATGAGTGGAGTGTGCGGGCTGGTCTCTAGTAGGAGAGCAGTGAGGTGAGGTAGGAGGGGGAGAGTCGATTTAGGGCTTTAAAGCCAATGGTAAGGAGTTTGTTTGAGGTGAACGTGGATGGACAGCCATTTAGAGGGTCTTGAGGAGTGGGGAGCCATGGACTGAATATTTTTGGGGAAAAAGAGTCCACAAACAGAATGGAGTATGAACGGAAGTGGGGAGAGACGGGGATCAGAGAGGTCAACAAGTAGGCAGATGTAAGGGGGGTTAGGAGAAGTGGTTGGAGCAACGTGGCAGCAGTTTGGATGGAGAGTAAAGGGTGGATTTTAGAAATGCTGCGAAGGTAGAACTGACAGGGTTTGGTGACGGACTGAATCAATCAATCAATCGTATTTATTGAGCGCTTACTGTGTGCAGAGCACTGTACTAAGTGCTTGGGAAGTACAAGCTGGCAACCTATAGAGACAGTCCCTACCCAACAGTGGGCTCACAGTCTAGAAGGGGGAGACAGAGAAGAAAACCAAAGATACTAACAAAATAAAATAAATAGAATAGATAGGTACAAGTAAAATAAATAAATAAATAGAGTAATAAATATGTACAAACATATATACATATATACAGGTGCTGTGGGGAAGGGAAGGAGGTAAGAATATGTGAATATGTGGGTGGAATGAGAGAGATGAGTTGAGGATCACGCCAAGGTTAACGGGCTTGTGAGACAGGGAGGATAGTGGTGCTGTCTACAGTGATGGCAAAGACGGGGAGGACAGCTTGAATGGGAAGATAAGGAGTTCAGTTTTGGACATGTTCACCTTAAGGTGTCAGCAGAACCAGGTAGAGATGTCCTGAAGGCAGGAGGAAATGTGAGACTGCAGGGAAGGAGAGAGGTCGGGGCTGGAGGTGTAGATTTGGGAATCATCTACACAGAGATCTTCTCCAGTAATTAGAGACTTTCCTAATTAGGGTGCCCATCAGTTCATCAGTCAGTGGTATTTACTGAGTAGTTAGTGCATTCAGGACACTTGGCACTTGGCAGAGTACAATACGATAGAGATGGTAGATAGCATGGCTTAGTGGAAAAAGCGTGGGTTTGGGAGTCAGAGGTCGTGGCTTCTAATCCCAGCTTCGCCACTTGTCAGCTGTGTGACTTTGGGCAAATCACCTAACTTCTCTGTGCCTCAGTTACCTCATCTGGAAAATAGGGATTAAGACTGTGTGCCCCATGTGGGACAACCTTGTATCAACCCCAGTGCTTAGAACAGTGCTTGGCACATTTTCTAGCCTGTGAGCCCACTGTTGGGTAGGGACTGTCTCTATATGTTGCCAACTTGTACTTCCCAAGCGCTTAGTGCAGTGCTCTGCACACAGTAAGCACTCAATAAATACGATTGATTGATTGATTGATAAGCACTTAACAAATACCATCATTACTATTATTATTATATTCATGGCTCACAAGGAGTTTACAGACTAGAGAGATGCATTTCATAGCCCCTTTCATCAGTGGTCTGAAGCAGTAGCATCATCATAAGTCAGTGTCATATTTATTAAGTGCCTAATGGTTGCAGAGCAGTGTCCTAAGCACTTGGGAGAGGACAAAAGAACTAGGAGACACAAAAGCTGCCCTCAAGGGTCTTACAGTTGAGTGGCATTGTAACACCACCAAAAGTATCCTCACCAACAGCATTTAATGAGCAGCTCCTGAGAGTGAAGAGCACTGTACTGGGCTCTTAAAGAACATTTAATAGAAATCAAAGACACAATCCTTGTACTGGAGGAGCTTTAGGGAAAAGGAGACAGGTGGACCCATGCTAGGCCCAGATTTTTAATTTTCATTAACATTTTTCACTTGCCTATAGCCTAAAGGGTTTAATACCTGTTTTCTCGGTCTCATGTTCATTCATTCAATCGTATTTATTGAGCACTTACTGTGTGCAGAGCACTGTACTATGCACTAGGTTAATGGCACTTAGACCTGAGCTTATCTGAATAAACATCCAATAACTTCATTAGCAAGTGAAGTCAGAATAAGGAGGGCATGACCTCATTTCTCTCATTGTCCCTAATTTGTGGAAAGCTTTTGATCACTCAAGAATACTCTGTGACTTATTTCCAAGTAGCTACCACTTAACTTCCTCCCAGAGAATTACTGGGTAATGTTGAGCAGGATTTCCAAGAGTCCCAAAATAAGAACAATAATAATAATAATAATGGCATTTGTTAAGTGCTGACTATGTACTATGTGCTAAGTACCAGGGTAGATAATAATCAGAGCAGACACAGGCTCTGCCCCATGTGGGGATCCTGGTCTAAGTAGGAAGGCGAAAATGTGAAATTCCATAGATGCAGAATTCTCTTTTATTTCATTGCTTTTTCCCCTTTTCCCAGACAGTTCCAAACAGAAAGGACACCCTAATTGTCACACGTTTGCAGAGTTGAATTAGCGCCTCTGAAATCGGCAGTTCAGAACCCTGGTGTGCTTGGTCTTGGCTGTTCAAAAGTCGTGGCCACTCTGGTTTGTCATTCTAGTTAAAGAAGTAAAATCAAATCTGCATTTTTGACTGTAAGTGACTTAAATTTCACAAACCTTGACCGCTTCCAACAAGGCTTCCCTGCTGAATTCCCAACTTCCCAAATCCTGTAAACCCATCAAGATAGCTCTCTTTTCCACTTAGGTACAGATTGATAGCCAGGTGCAGGGCTTTTTGTATATATGTTTATCCAATTGTACATTAAACTATTTATTTGTAGTACTCTATTTGTAAACATTTTTATGTCGTTTTCAGCTTTTAGAGTTTAACCCGTTGTGGGCAGGGAATCTGTTACTTTGTTTCGTACTTCCCAAGCATTTAGTACAGTACATTACACTCATTGGTCATTCAATAATGGCAATTTTTTTCTACCACCACCACTACTACTATTACTACTGTTATTAATATTAATCAAGCGTATTTATTGAGAGCTTATTTTTATTATTATTATATTTGCTAAGCACTTACTGTGTGCCAGACACTGTACTAAGCGCTGGGGTGGATGCAAGCAAATCGGGTGGGACACAGTCCCTGTCCCACGTGGGGCTTGCAGTCTCAATCCCCATTTTATAGATGAGGTAACTGAGGCACAGAAAAGTGAAGTGACTGCCTCCAAGGTCACACAGCAGACAGGTGACAGAGCTGGAATTAGAACCCATGGCCTTCTGACTCCTAGGCCTGTACTTTATGATACTATGTACATAGCACTGTACTACATGCTTGGGAGAGTACATTACAACTACTATTATTACTGTTTACTACTACTACTACTACTACTACTAATAATAATGACATTTGTTAAGCGCTTACTATGTGCAAAGCACTGTTCTAAGCGCTGGGGAGGATATAAGGTGATCAGATTGTCCCGCGTGGGGCTCACATCCCCATTTTACAGATGAGGTAACTGAGGCACAGAGAAGTGAAGTGACTTGCCCAAAGTCACACAGCGGACAGTTGGCGGAGCCGGGATTTGAACCCATGACCTCTGACTCCTATTACCACTACTAGTCAGTCAGTCTAGTGTATTTATTGAGCACTTACTGTGAGCAGAGCACTGTACCCAGTTCTTGGGAGATTATAATGTAACAGATACATTCCCTGGCCACGGTGAGTTTACAGTCTAGTCTACTACCATTATTACTACTGTTCATTCATTCATTCCATCATATTTATTGATTTATTATTTTCATGCAGCATGGCATCGTGGATAGAGCATGGGCCTGTGTCAGAAGGTCATGGGTTCTAATTCCGGCTCCGCCACTTGTGTGCTGTGTGACCTTGGGCGAGCCACTTTACTTCTCTGGGCCTCGGTTCCCTCATCGGTAAAATGGGGATTATGTCTGTGAGCCTGTCCGGGACATGGACTGTGTCCAACCCGTTTATCTTGTATCTACCCAAGCACTTAGAACAGTGCCTAGCACATAGTAAGTGCTTAAATACCATGATTATTATTATTTATTGAGCACTTACTGTGTGCACAGCATTTTACTAAGCGCTTAGGAGAGTACAGTATAACAGACACATTCCCTGTTAATACTACCACTATTACCAATATTACTACTATTACTACAACAACAGTAATAACAATAATGATGGTATTTGTTAAGCACTTACTATGTGCAAAGCACTGTTCTAAGTGCTGGGGTAGATGCAAGGTGATCAGGTTGTCCCACGTGGCGATCACAGTCTTCATCCCCATTTTACAGATGGGTAATTGAGGCCCAGAGAAGTTAAGTGACTTGCCCAAAGTCACACAGCTGACGAGTGGTGGAGCCGGGATTGGAACCCATGACCTCTGACACCAAAGCCCGGGCTCTTTCCACTGAGCCCCACTGCTTCTCTGTTGCTCCTCCTCCTCTTCCTTTAGCATACAGCATATCTTCTAATCCAGCTATGTCGCCTGTGGAATCTTCAGGACTAAACCACATGGTAATAATAATAATAATGTTGGTATTTGTTAAGCGTTTACTATGTGCCGAGCACTATTCTAAACGCTGGGGGTGAGGGGATTACAAGGTAATCAAAGTTGTCCCACGTGGGGCTCACAGTCTTAATCCCCATTTTACAGAGGAGGGAACTGAGGCCCAGAGAAGTGAAGTGACTAAAGTCACACAGCTGACAAGTGGCGGAGCCGGGATTTGAACCCACGACCTCTGACTCCCAAGCCCGGGCTCCTTCCACTGAGTCATGCGGCTTCTCTAACATGGTAGCAGCATGTTCATTCAGTAGTATTTATTTGAGCGCTTACTGTATGCAGAGCACTGTACTAAGCACTTGGGAGCGTACAAAGTTCCAATATAACAGACACATTCCCTGCCCACAACGAGCTTACAGTCTAGAGTTTATAGTTGTGTGCCCAAGGATGAAGCAGTAAGAGTGGGGACTGGAAGGAAAGAAGGTAGAGATCTCTGGCTCCTCTCCTCCTCCCCTCCTCTCTTCCTCCCAACACCTGCCTTAAGCACCATGTGCAGCCACACACGGGGTCATTCATTCAATCGATTTATTGAGCACTGGCTGTGTGCAGAGCACTGTATTAAGCGCTTAGTACAGTGAATCCCCATCACAATTCCTCCATGCATCATTTTGCCACTGTCATAGACAGAAAGCCCCGAGGGACAACCTGATCACCTTGTAACCTCCCTAGAGCTTAGAACAGTGTTTGACACATAGTAAGTGCTTAATAAATGCTATTATTATTATTATTATTATTAAGTAATAGCATTGCCTATATTCTTATTTTTCTGGGGTAGGGGGAGGAAGGGTCACCCGCTTTTAAAGCCTCTTTATTCGCCTCCACTGCATCCCAGTTTTAATCCCAAATCAGACTGTGAGCCCGCTGTTGGGTAGGGACCGTTTCTGTATGTTGCCAACTTGTACTTCCCAAGCGCTTAGTACAGTGCTCTGCACACAGTAAGCGCTCAATAAATACGATTGAATGAATGAATGAATGATAATCAACCTAGACTTTCCTTTGTTTAATGTAGTTCTATTATTCCACTACCCTGAATGATTTTCCTTCTTGCAACATAATAATAATAATAATAATAATAATAGCATTTATTAAGCACTTACTATGTGCAAAGCACCACTCTAAGCACTGGGGAGGTTACAAGGTGATCAAGTTGTCCCACGGGGGGCTCACAGTCTTCATCCCCATTTTACAGATGAGGTAACCGAGGCACAGAGAAGTTAAGTGACTTGCCCAAAGTCACACAGCTGACAATTGGCGGAGCCGGAATTTGAACCCATGACCCCCGACTCCAAAGCCCGTGCTTTTTCCACTGAGCCACGCCGCTTCTCCGCATCTCAGATCGTCAATCAAGTCTGGGCAAAAGTCCAGCTGGTTTTTTCTTTTCTTTGTAGTTTGCATGGATTTAGGAGATTTTCACCAGTGTGAAGGAGCGTTTTCAAACTTGGAAATGAGCATATTCTGAATTATGTCCTGAAATAAATGTGCATTTTTATTTCAGGATAAAAATGCACATTTCTTTGTGCTGCTGAGGGAGATGGTTCTAGAAAGCCCAATTCTGCAGATGAAACAAGAACTGAGCCTGTTCTTTCTGATGAGTATGGACTGTCCAGATTGGGTTCAGTTGAGGGTAGCTCCACCTTGGCTCCTAGTGGGAGGGCTAGTCTTAATAATTATGGCATTTGTTAAGTGCTTACTATGTGCCAGGCACTGTACTAAGCACTCATTCTGAGAGAGAGTAGGAATTTTCCATAATTTTGGAAAAGCCATTGGCTAGACCCCTAAAAGGCCCCCAGGACCTAACCCCATCTTATTTATCATTCATTCATTCAGTCAGTCATATTTATTGAGTGCTTACTGTGTGCAAAGTCCTGTACTAAGCTCTTGGGAGAGTCAATATAAAGAACAAACAGATACATTCCCTGCCCACAATGAGCTCACAGTCCAGGGGGGGAGACAGACATTGATATAAATAAATAAATAGATAAATAAATAACATATATATATATATATATATACAGATATATTCATATGTGCTCTGGGGATGGTAGGGAAGATGAATGAAGGAGCAATATAAAGAACAGATACATTCCCTGCCCAGAATGAGCTCACAGTCCAGAGGGGGAGACAGACATTAATATAAATATATAAATAAATAGATAAATAAATAAATAAATAACATATATATATATATATATATATATATATATATATACACACACACACACACACACACACAGGTATATTCATATGTGCTCTGGGGATGGGAGGGAAGATGAATGAAGGAGTAATATAAAGAACAAACAGATACATTCCCTGCCCACAATGAGCTCACAGTCCAGAGGGGGAGACAGACATTAATATAAATAAATAAATAAATAGATAAATAGATAAATAACAGATATATATATATATATATGTATATATACATGTATATTCATATGTGCTCTGGGGATGGGAAGGAAGATGAATGAAGGAGCAATATAAAGAACAAACAGATACATTCCCTGCCCAGAATGAGCTCACAGTCCAAAGGGGGAGACAGACATTAATATAAATAAATAAATAGATAAATAACAGATATATATATATATATATATGTATGTATATATACAGATATATTCATATGTGCTCTGGGGATGGGAAGGAAGATGAATGAAGGAGCAATATAAAGAACAAACAGATACATTCCCTGCCCAGAATGAGCTCACAGTCCAAAGGGGGAGACAGACATTAATATAAATAAATAAATAAATAAATAACATATATATATATATATATATATATACAGATATATTCATATGTGCTCTGGGGATGAGAGGGAAGATGAATGAAGGAGCAAGTAAGAGCAGCGCAGAAGGGAGTGGGAGAAGAGGAGAGGAGGGCTTAGTCAGGGAAGGCTTCTTGGAGGTGATGTGCCTCCAATAAGGTTTTGAAGTGAGGGAGAGCAATGATCTGTCTGATATGAGGAGGGAAGGCATTCCAGGCCAGAGGTAGGATGTGGGCGAAAGGTCGGTGGCGAGACGGACAAAATTGAGGTACAGTGAGAAGGTGAGCATTAGAGGAATGAAGTGTGCCGGCTGGGTTGTAGTAGGGGAGCAGCGAGGTGAGGGAGGAGGGGGCAAGGGGATTAACTGCTTTAAAGCCAATGGTGAGGAGGGTTTTTTGATGCGCAGGTGGATGGGCAACCACTGGAGTTTCTTGAGGAGTGGGGAAACACGGCCTGAATGTTTTTGAAGCCGTCTGAGACCTGCACTCTCTCTGGGGCGGGGTGCTGTAATAAATCAATTACTTTATTAAACCATTTACTTCAACTGCCATGTGACCCACTTAGATACTCTACTGCTTGAAGTAATGGCCCATTATGTATTCAAATAAGCTCTGTTAAAGCTTTTCAAGAGGGGTTGGATAGATCAATCAATCAGTCCATTGTATTTATTGCTGTTCTTCCTCCCTCTCAGCAAATGACACACCACTGATCTGGCCTGGCTTCCAACTGCTCTCCCCATAGCTTGGCCCAGAGCTAACTCCGTGCCAAACGCAGAATCAAAAAGGCAATGGAGGCTGTGAGGCAGCATAGCTAGTGGAAGGACCACGAGATAAAGATTCAGAAGATCTGAGTCCTAACCTTACCTTTGCCTCTGGCTTACTGTGTGCCTCAGTTTGCTCATCTCTAAAATGGGGATAAGGTATTTAATAATAATAATAATAATAATGATGGTACTTGTTAAGCGCTTACTATGTGCAGAGCACTGTACTAAGCGCTTGGGAAGTACAAGTTGGTAACATAGAGATGGTCCCTACCCAATAGCGGGCTCACAGTCCAGAAGGGGGAGACAGACAACAAAATAAGACAAATTAACAAAATAAAATAAATAGAATAGTAAATATGTACAACAAACTGTGTGAAGAGCACTGGACTAAGCGCTTGGGAAGTCCAAGTTGGCAACATATTCATTCATTCATTCAATGGTATTTATTGAGCGCTTACTGTGTGCAGAGCACTGTACTAAGCGCTTGGGAAGTCCAAGTTGGCAACACATAGAGACGGTCCCTACCCAACAGTGGGCTCACAGTCTAGAAGGGGGAGGCAGAGAACAAAACCAAACATATTAACAAAATAAAATAGAATAGATATGTACAAGTAAAATAAGTAAATAAATAGAGTAATAAATATGTACAAACATATATACATATATACAGGATAATCAATCAATCAATCAATCATATTTATTGAGCGCTTACTGTGTGCAGAACACTGTACTAAGCGCTTGGGAAGTACAAGTCCGCAGCATATAGAGACGGTCCCTACCCAACAGTGGGCTCACAGTCTAGAAGGGGGAGGCAGAGAAAAAAAACAAACATATTAGCAAAATAAAATAAATAGAATAGATATGTACAAGTAAAATAGAGTAATAAATATGTACACACATATATACATATATACTGGTTAATCAATCAATCAATCATATTTATTGCCCTACCTCCCTCATCAATTGGAAGCGCCATATGTGACAGAATCTAGTTCTCTTGTACCTAAATGCTTGGCTCGTAAGTACTTTATAAATGCCACAGTAATTATTATTATTCCATGGACAGTTCATAGCTCAAAAGTAAAGTAATTTTTTTAACCAAAACCGATCTATCCTGGTTTTTTCTCTTGCTGTTGGTTGATTTATTTTCGAGACACGATCAAGATCGCTTTTCATTTCTAATTCTTTTCCATAAAATGGGGACAACTAACCTGTTCTTCAATCAATCGATCGATCAATGGTATTTATTAAGCACTTACTATGTGTCAAACACTGTACTAAGTAAGCACTTGGTAAAGTACAATACAATAGGTTGTATTGCACTTTAGGTTGCTAGTCCACAGGAGAGAAGGACTTTGATTATCTTGTATCCAACCTAGTGTTTGGCACCTACTAAGCTCTTAATAAATAGCACAATTAATATTAACACAAATAAATCCATCCAGGAAATATGTATTACACACTTCTTTTAATGGTAATTGTAAAGTGCTTACTACGTGCCAGGCACTGTCCTAAGCACTGAGATAGATTCAAGGTAATCAGGTTGGACACAGTCCCTCTTCCACATGGAGCTCACAGTCTTAATCCCCATTTTACAGATGAGGAAACTGAGGCCCAGGGAAGTGAAGTGACTTGCCCAAGATCACAGAGCAGGAAAGTGAAACAGCGTGGCTTAGTGGAAGGAGCCCGGGTTTGGGAGTCAGAGGATGTGGGTGCTAATCCCGCCTCCGCCACTTGTCTGCTGGGTGACCTCAGGAAAGTCACTTCACTTCTCTGGGCCTCAGTTACCTCATCTGTCAAATGGGGATTAAAAGCGTGAGCCCCACGTGGGGCGACTTGATTACCCTGTATCTATCCCAGCGCTTAAGTAAGCGCTTAACAAATACCATCACTATCAGTGCTTAGAACAGTGCTTGGCACATAGTAAGTGCTTAACAAATACCATCATTATTATTATTAAGTGGTGGAGCCAGAATTAGAACCCAGGTCCTTCTGACTCACAAGTCTGTGCTTTATTCACTAGGCCAGGCTGCTTCCTCATTTGATCTCAGTGGAAAGAGCCCGGGCTTTGGAGTCAGAGGTCATGGGTTCGAATCCCGACTTCGCCACATGTCTGCTGTGTGACCTTGGGCAAGTCACTTAACTTCTCTGAGCCTCAGTTACCTCATCTGTAAAATGGGGATTAAGACTGTGAGCCCCACGTGGGACAACCTGATCACCCTGTATCCTCCCCAGCGCTTAGAACAGTGCTTTCCACATAGTAAGCGCTTAACAAATGCCAATTATTATTATTATTATTATTATCTTTGAGAAATTCATTAAGAAAGAGCAGTTGAACAGCCCGATTTCCAGTCCAACCGCACCCCTTCAGCTGCAGGAATTCTAGATAAATCAATCCGCCACTGACGTCTACTGGGCTGAAAGGTTTCCAGTAGTTGACAGATGCAAAGTGAGCCAGGATTTGTTTCTGAGACATTTTCTAGCGCTTGGAACAGTGCTTTGCACATAGTAAGCGCTTAATAAATGCCATCATTATTATTATTATTATGATTATTATTCTATTATCTAGCCACCCAAGTGGAGGTGAGTAATCGTGAAGAAGTTTGAGCGGAGACCGGCCTGCTCTCTGCCGCTTTGCTGTTTCAAGTCACTCTTCATGTGGCTGAACAGGCGAAGCGGCGTGACTCAGTGGAAAGAACACGGGCTTTGGAGTCAGAGGTCATGGGTTCAAATCCCAGCTCCGCCAGTTGTCAGCTATGTGACTTTGGGCAAGTCACTTCACTTCTCTGGGCCTCAGTTCCCTCATCTGTAAAATGGGGATTAAGACTGTGAGCCCCCCGTGGGACAACCTGATCACTTTGTAACTTCCCCAGCGCTTAGAACAGTGCTTTGCACATTGTAAGTTCAAATCCCAGCTCCGCCAACTGTCAGCTGTGTGACTTTGGGCAAGTCACTTAACTTCTCTGTGCCTCAGTTGCCTCATCTGTAAAATGGGGATGAAGACTGTGAGCCCCCCGTGGGACAACCTGATCACCTTGTATCATCATCATCATCATCAATCATATTTATTGAGCGCTTACTGTGTGCAGAGCACTGTACTAAGCGCTTGGGAAGTACAAATTGGCAACATATAGAGACAGTCCCTGCCCAACAGTGGGCTCACAGTCTAAAAGGGGGAGACAGAGAACAAAACCAAACATACTAACAAAATAAAATAAATAGAATAGATATGTGCAAGTAAAATAAATAAATAAATAAATAAATAGAGTAATAAATATGTACAAACATATATCCATATATACAGGTGCTGTGGGGAAGGGAAGGAGGTAAGATGGGGAGGATGGAGAGGGGGATGAGGGGGAGAGGAGGGAAGGGGCTCAGTCTGGGAAGGCCTCCTGGAGGAGGTGAGCTCTCAGTAGGGCTCCTCCCCAGCGCTTAGAACAGTGCTTTGCACATAGTAAGCGCTTAATAAATGCCATCATTATGATTCTTATAGTAAGCGCTTAATAAATGCCATTATTATTATTATTATTATAAGACTAATGGCGAGAAGAGTTTTGAAGATCTCGGAGTCTTCTGTTTTCAGTAACAATATTGTCTGTACTCTTTTCAACTCAGATCGAGTTGTGTTTGCCGTGTAAAAGGCCGATCACTGGGCAACACTGTCTCTTCTTGGAGATCATCATCATCATCAATCGTATTTATTGAGCGCTTACTGTGTGCAGAGCACTGTACTAACCGCTTGGGAACTACAAATTGGCAACATATAGAGACAGTCCCTGCCCAGATGCTTCAGCCCCAGCCTTCTGTGGGCCTGGGCTCTTTCCGCATTTTCAATCAAATGTCGTTGCCACGGCTGCTGTTGCAACTGTCAGACTCTGAATCACCGGGAGCCTGAAATTCCGTTGTTCCAAGAATAGTGCCCTAGCCCTCTTTTAGGGCGTATAGGGAAGCAGCATGGCTCAGTGGAAAGAGCCCGGGCTTTGGAGTCAGAGGTCATGGGTTCGAATCCCGGCTCTGCCAATTGTCAGCTGTGTGACTTTGGGCAAGTCACTTCTCTGGCCCTCAGTTCCCTCATCTGTAAAATGGGGATTAAGACTGTGAGCCCCCGCCGTGGGATAACCTGATCACCTTGTAACCTCCCCAGCGCTTAGAACAGTGCTTTGCATAGTAAGCACTTAATAAATGCCATCATTATTATTATTATAATTCATCATTTTCTTTGGCTTTCACGTTTGTGTTTTAGCATGGCCTGGTGGAAAGAGCAGAGGGCAGGGAGTTAGGAGACTGAGTTGGGGTGTCAGTTCTGCCACTTGCCTACTGTGTGAGCTTGTCACTGTAGTTTCCTCATCTGTAAAATGGGTATGACAGCTCATGAGCCCCACAAAAACTAGGGTCTGCGTCTGATCTCATAAACCTTCTCTTTGCACCAGGACTTAACCCATGAAAGTGCTTCATAATAATAATCATCATCATGGTGGCATTTATTAAGTGTTTACTATGGGCAAAGCACTGTTCTAAGCGCTGGGGAGGTTACAAGGTGATCAGGTTGTCCCAAGGGGGCTCACAGTCTTCATCCCCATTTTACAGATGAGGGAACTGAGGCACAGAGAAGTTAAGTGACTTACCCAAAGTCACACAGCTGACAATTGGTGGAGCCGGGATTTGAACCCTTGACCTCTGACTCCAAAGCCCGGGCTCTTTTCCACTGAGCCATGCTGCTTCTCATAAATGCTGTAATTATTCATATTACTCTTTCATTTTTCCTTAGATGTCAATCACCACTTCCTGCCCACTCCATAATTCTTATATAGTGAGCCCCTTGGGGCCAGGGGTCGTGCTTCCCAAGCGCTTAGTACAGTGTTCTGCACACAGTAAGCACTCAATAAATACGATTGAATGAATGAGTGAACAAATTCTAATTTTCACCTCTGCATTTTGTCCTTTGCTTAAGTCCAGTTTCCAATGAAGGTAAGGATTGTACAAAACACTTGAGAGAATTCAATGAAGGTGGAAGACATGATCCCAGCCCTCAAGGAGCATATAATCCAGAACTTCACAGTGCAAATTGAATTGCTTATTAAACTTCTTAATAATAATAATGAAAAGCAGCACGGCTCAGTGGAAAGAGCACGGGCTTTGGAGTCAGAGGTCATGGGTTCGAATCCCGACTCCGCCACATGTCCGCTGTGTGATCTTGGACAAGTCACTTAACTTCTCTGGGCCTCAGTTACCTCATCTGTAAAACGGGGATTCAGACTGTGAGCCCCACGTGGGACAATCTGATCACCCTGTATCCTCCCCAGCGCTTAGAACAGTGCTTTGCACATAGTAAGCACTTAACAAATGCCTATTATTATTATTATTATTATTGCTATTGTATTTGTTGAGCACTGACTATGCGCCAGGCACTGTACTAAGCACTTGGATGGATACAAGCAAATCGGGTTGGACACAGTCCCTGCCCCACGTGGGGCTCACAGTCTCACTCCCCATTTTACAGATGAGGCAACTGAGGCACAGAGAAGCGAAGTGACTTGCCCAAGATCACACAGCAGACAAGTGGTGGAGCTGGGACTAGAACCCATGACCTTCTGACTCCCGGGCCCATCTGCTGTGTGACCTAGGGCAAGTCACTTCACTTCCCTTTACCTCAGTTACCTCATCTGTAAAATGGGGATTAAGACAGGGAGCTCCATGTGGGACATGGACTATGTCCAATCTGATTAGCTTGTATCTACCCCAGCACTTAGTACAGTGCCTGGCACATAGTAAGCACTTAGCAAATACAATAAAACAAACAACAAACTTGTTCCAAAATTACTTCGGGTGTGTAAATTAGAATTCACTCTTGATAGAATGAGGCTCGTTGTGGGCAGGGAATGTGTCTGTTATATTATTACATCGTACTCACCCAAGTGCTTAGTACATTGCTCTACACACAGTAAGCGCTTAATAAATACGATTGACCGATTGATGAACACGAGTGATGATAATAGAGTAGAAGTTATTGTAAGATTTTATAAGGAATTTACCCCCCTTGATTCTGTTCATCATTCCTCCTTCCATTTTTGATTTTCAGAGCCGTTGGGATTTTCTGTTTCAGCCTTGTTCCCTTCCCAACTCTTTTCAAGTTGTCCTTCATGAGCTCAGCGACTTCAGGAGCTCTTTATAGCTTTCAAAATCATTTTTCAAATACCCTTGCGAAGCATCTCACATTTCTCATCTTTTTTTTCTCTTGGCTTTCATGCCTATCTTTCTTGCTCTCGTTTTCAACATCTTATCGTTTTAGATTCGTTCTTGTACTATTTTCACTTTGGCCTTATTTGCTGACAAGGTAATTTATGTTCAAAATCCATCATCATTGCCTATTCCTCTTGACGGAGTTAAATTTAAGGCTCGCCACGTGTGATTCTTCGGCAAACACCGGCACTTTTGCATTGACCTCTGCGTTTTTTCAGTTGGTTCTTCCGGGGCTGTGACCATTTTTTTAGCAACAGCATCTGGGGATCCAGGTCGCTTCTTTTCAAGCCCCCAGAGAAGCTTCTTTTTGCGTTTTATTGGGATGCAATCAATCTGATTTTAGATGATCCCTGGGGTTTTTCCAGTTTCACTGATGTTGCCCTTCTATTTGG